>NC_135876.1:21416849-22079349 GCF_031162955.1 Sander vitreus
TTTTCTACACACGGGAGAGCCTCACTTCCCATAACACCCCCCCCCCCTGTCGGACTAACGTTACGTCACATGACCACCTGTCTTAAAGGGGAAGGGTCGGCCGGTAACAATCATGGAAAAGGAGAACGGTGAAAGTTTACTTTTTTATCAAGCAGCAAAGAAGTTGTAGTGTCAACATCGCAACGTCCTGCGATGTGACTATCGCGCACATCGCGATGTAGACGATGAAACAAAAGATCGTGCAGCCCTACTCTGTAGAGCACAATCTTTGTAGGCCTTCTCTCAGCATTTGATGCAACAGATGGCCAATACAGCCCATCTTGCTCTAACAAGTATTTTAACAGGGCTCCTACTCATTTGACACTTTTTTCCCCCCACAGCCACAGTTTTGGTGAGTGTTTAATGACATTGTGATTGTGGCTGGCAAATATGATCATTAATGAAACCATGTCTGGGCACGGCTAATTTTCATCACCCGAAAACCGTTCAATTTTAGACACTTCCACACTTGCGTGGGAGTTTTAAGTGGTTAAGGCCTTAAGTATAATCCAAAGCCATGAGGAGCTCTGCGTGGAGTAACGGGAGAACCATATCAGAGCTGTGAGCTGGCATGAAAGGACACAGCATGTGTCCAGAGCTGAACCATCTGCCCCTGGTCAGCTTATCAACAAGCCATGTGTTGTACACTTTCTCTACAACCAAAACACAAAGAAACCTGCTTATATTGCGTTAGCCACACCATTGTGACGTTAGCCTTGAGGACCTTGGGAATAAAGTGAAAGTGTTCACCCAAGAGGATTCAGGCAACATCCATCACCCACTGCATGCTGGTTAGTGACTCTAAATGAGCTTGGGATGCAAACATACACATACCACAAACAAATTGCCATCTATTCTATACGAAGGACTAGTCAGATTTGTCACCCACGTAAGCTGGCGTGTTACTGTAAACACGACTGAATTTGCATGTTTGCATACGCAAATCACAGGTTTGGACAAGCGCTGTATTTGGCTTTCATTGTTGCCGTGTGTGCAGACAGTCCAGCCAAGCAAGTTGAAACTTTCGCAAAGCCTTGTTCACCAACAGGCTGTCGTTCTCCATCCCCAGATCTGAGTAATTTTAAATGTTAAAAAGTTATTTAAAAAAAGTAAGCTCTGAACACAGTTAATTATTGCATTCTTCCCTGAGCTCTTCATTTAATAGCAGTTTGACAGCTGCGGACGAAGCAAAACCAATTCCATTTGGATCATACTGCGGGCCTTAACCAATGATTGCAAGCAAAAGCTTCTGTACATCTATGTTGAAGGGAGTTGTGTCTTGAATTAGAGAAACATTTAAATGAAACCTTTTAATAACGTGTACGTATCATGGTAAGGGTTGACACACAATCACTGTCATATAAAGTTTCTTATAAGTATTGATGGAAATGTGTACCTCAACATAACTTTGGTTAAGCTTAATCACTTGTAAAGTGAAAGAAAAGAAAAAGTGTAAAAATGTACAAGTCTTAACCATGTTGACATTAGGGGTGAAACGGTACATGTATTTGTATTGAACCGAAACGGTACAGGCATCACGGTTCGGTGTGTGAATTTACACAGCGAAAACGCAGAAAACACTAGCGTGCAAATTAATTACTGTAATGCGGAACTACTGTTAGATACGCAGGTTCTTTAGGGACACCTAATCTGTAACCCCGCCTTAGCTCTGAAGCTCTGATTGGCGTGCCGCCTATGTATCTGAGCCCCGTTAGAGGACCCGCCGGCCTCTTTAAAGGGGTGATACAATGCAAAACCGATTTTACCTTGTCATAGTTGAATAACGACAGTGCGGTGGGTAAATCGGACATACATAGAAGCTCAAAATCCCATTGATACCCCTATCTTCTGCAAATCTCACATTTTGAAACTGCTGCTGAAAACGACAATCTCAACAAAGCTGGAAGCTGGCGTCAGCATCCCAACTCCTAGTCTTTGTCACGCCCCAACATTTGCATAGGCTACACCACTGACCTGAGGTCAGCTCAGTCTTCTGAATCTAGCTAGGTCATGCAGATCTCCAGAGGTCCGCTATTTAATTACTAAATTCACTTCTGAGACTTTATGCAAGAAATCAACTATGTAGAGGTCAAATATGGGCCCTTTTACGAAAATTTATGGCTAATTGCAAATTTTGTCCGACTGTGTGTCGCAGTTCAGCAGGAGTTCAGCAGGCTACGTGACAGTGGCCGGTGCTGCCTCGCCGCCCGGTAGGGGTGCACGATATTGAAAAAATGTGATATTGCTAATGAATATTGCGATATCTATATTAATTTTGATATTTTTACATATGTAAAATTACCAAAGTTATGGGAAAACACATCTAAATAGATTTATAACAAATAAAACAAGTTTCCTTACAACACAAGGTTTATTTCAACTGACAGTCATATTGGACTGGTACAACATGTGTCTACAGAACAGGACATGTTTTACTGGTTGGACAGTATAAAATAAATAAAGAGCATGCCTATAGAACAGGACATGTTGTACTGGTTGTATATACACTACAGTATAAAAAACACTGCAATGCACATTCGTTGGCTTAAAGCCAAAGTATTTCCAAGCTACCGAGGAGGAGGCATTACCCTACAGTCACATTAGCTACAAGAGACAGAGACAAAGCGACAGGCTACCATTCATTTTCAATGGGAGCGGCCAGAGCCATAGAGCTATAAATGTCAGAGATTATAAATATATAATGTCTTTCTCTATCACTCTGGGAGTGGCCGTTTGGCCACGAGCGACTGCCAATCAGAGTGAAGGTAGCGTGACGTATGTCAGTGGCTCGAGCGAGTCGAAGAAAATAATTCAAGATGGCGGAAAACGCTTCAGGACATCGTATTTATGTATATATCTGATATGTTTGGCATTTAATCTCATATTGTCATATCTTTTGTAGCTAATGTGACTGTAGGTTACTTTTGGCCTTAAGTTTCCTTTCAATCTCTGTTATTTCATCGTCTCCCAGAGCAACACTCATTTTCTTACTTTTGTGTTCTTTTTGCTCCACTCTTCGCTCTCTCTTTAGCTCCTCTCTTTTCTTTCGCTTCGTTTTATGGTTCTGCGGAGGCTCCACGCAGCTGATGTTTATACGTGCTCTGGTGTGTGAGTCGAGCCGGCATGTGCGTGTGTGTGTGGTAGAGCGAGGAAGAAGTGAGAGTGACGGCGATTTTCTTCGGAGTGAGTAGCGACTCTAGAGTCATAGTGAGAGAAACAAAGTGTCTCTCCTGTTCTTTCTGACCACGGTGGGAAATCTGGAGCAGGAACCCTCTCCTTGATTTCATGTTGTTTATGGAGAAGGAGAACCAGGAAATGAGTCGGGGGAAATACAACGCTACCAAGTGATGTGTATTTTTCGAGAGGTGCATCAAAGAGTATAGACGTAACAAGAGGTGAAACTCAATGGAACTGCAGCTCCGCCATCTTGGACTGAATGTAACACAACGTTCTATTGAGTTTCGCCTCTTGTTGCTTCTATACTCTTTGGGTACATGTCGGGCGGGATGCAACGCAAACAAAATATTGCGTAATTATCGCGAGACTTTCGGTATAATATCGCGCAACGTGATATCGCGATAACAATATTGAGTCGATATATCGTGCACCCCTACCGCCCGGCGTGTCCTACTTCATAGACTCGCTGTGAGCTAGCTGGATCTCCGTCACGAAGGGAAGCCCACGGCGCTCCATACCCGCGCAAAGTCACCGGTTCTGGGTTACTGGACTACAAAATGCCAAGGCCCTGATAGAGCGCCAGGGCCTGCAGCTAGCCGCGATTCATAAGACCGAAGGGACAGTGGCAGCTAACAAAATCCCTAATGTTCACAAATATACATTAAATTGAAATCGGACACCATCGTTAACTTTATAAGACCTTGGAGTAGATGTTATATAAGTGGCATGACGAAATTCAAACTGTAAATATACTTTAATTATGCCGAAAGTGAAGCTAACTAGCCGCGATCTGTAAACATAGGATTGAAGGGACAGTAGCAGCTAACGAAACCCCTAATGTTCACAAAAATGCATTAAATTGAAATCGGACACCATCGTTAACTTTATAAGACCTTGGAGTAGATGTTATATAAGTGGCGTGACGAAATTCAAACTGTAAATATACTCCGCGGAGCCCCGAGCCCCAGTAGTCCAGTAGCCGAGAAACGGTGACTTTCACTGGGTACAGAGGTTGCCGTTTTCTCATCAGACTGCGTGGAGCTCCTAAAGTCCGACACGTCTTACCAAATTTGCAATTAGCCATCAATTTTCGTAAAACGGCCCATATTTGAGCTTTATATAGTTGATTTCTCGCATTTAAAAAGTCTCAGAAGTGAATTTAATAACGAAATAGCCCGACCAAAAGACTTTGCAGTGTCTGAAATATGAGACCTGCTGTCTCGTCTCCAATGTGTTTCTATGGGGTTCGCTCAAACCAATCCGTGCGCAGCTCATCTAAATATTCATGAGCATACCATATTTGGAAGAAAAGCTCTTGTTCCAAATAGAGCCATATTCACAGGGTAGTTAAGGGCCTAATAAAATAGCATTCGGGCAATTTTCAGCCCAACCAATGTTACATACCCTATTAGGAGACCTTAAGGAACAGTGTGAAATACCCTATATAATCATTCTATCACCCCTTTAAGATCGCGCGTTTGGGAAAACTTCGGTTTCCCAGTCAGTTACAGTAGTACAGGTGAGAGAGTGGTGGATAAGACTGCTGTTTTAGATGTGTTAGAGTGTTACGTTTCCAGCGTCGCGGCTCCAAACCGTAACGTTAGTTGGGACAGACGCCTTGTTTCTTCTGGCTAACTATATTAGCTTTAGCCAGGCAGAGAGCAGCTTTCTGCGGTGAAAAATGGCCGGGAGACGTCGTGATAACGTTGCATTAATCAGGTAATTTAGTTCATCTTTGCAGAGAACAGATATGCTGTATTTTGTTTACAAGTTACAGATGGAGTCTGGAGATGATGTGGGGTACTTACTGTTTACATCTTACTTTACACACTTCAGGCTGTTGCAGCTAGCTCAGTGGAGAGACTGTATGACACCAGGTGGTACAGCCTGAGACATGCACAATAAAAAAATTGCCTTCTGCATTTTTGTTTTGCTTTTCCCTCCACTGTACCAAACCGTGATGCCTGAACCGAGGTATGAACCGTACCGTGACTTCTGTGTACCGTTCCACCCCTAGTTGACATATAAGCATTCACACCTCAATTCACACAAAACGGGTTATTTCAGACTGTGGGCGTAAACCAGAGCATCCAGAGGAAACCAACCAGATTTTTAAATGTAAAATAGGTTTCTTCCAAACATCCATAAATATAGTGTGCATCATTACTCAGCGACAGCCACCTGGCATGATCGTGTGGCCAGTAGTTAGAAGGCTCTGATGACAAACAGATGCTGGCAAACACAAGGACAGACTACTGCTTCACCAAGGAGTTGTCAGCCGACATGACCTGACCTTATGTAAACCCTATGATCCGATGCTCAACTGACACGGCGCTGGGTTTGTTCTCTCATGTAACTTGTCAAACACATCCTCAAAAAACGCCCTCTGTGAACCCCACTGTGTGACATGCTGATGAACCCTGAGCTTTGCGAGTTAGGGAACCTGCATAAAGAGCGAGCGTAAGGAACCAGTTAAACCTGAGCCTGGCCCAGACTCTCTTTTGCACGCTTCTGTAAAGGATATCAGCTTGGCAGATTGCAGCAGGCTACCCTGAGCTGCCACAGACTTAAAGATATCCTAAACTTCCGTAGCTGCGATCCTCACAACCAAGGTTCACAGCCTGGGATTTCCTGTGTTGAGGAATAAGGGCGAGTGGGGATAAAGGGCTTTTGTTTCTAGGACCTTTTGCAACTGTGTTTTAATCAGAATTTAAAGTGGACAAGTCACTACTGTATGTTTCTGGAAAAACCTGATTTTCTAAAAGTGTGTCCATGCTGAAACACCGTGTTGTCTTTATTGTTATTCTTCCCAAACAAAAAAAGGGGCAAGAATTCAAGGACACTTCAAGAAGAAAACACAACTGAACGTTAGTTCTGGAACGCGGTGGGCACAAATGCTGAAAGCCCTCAGTTACAGAGTAGACTAGTTCCTAAGTGCTTTGCCTCTCACCCCAGAAAACCAACTAATAATGAACCTCCAATTATCTTGTTCTTTCTAGACAAAGTGTTCTGGGACTGTGGAGACTTCACAGTGGCATATAGAGGAGAGACAAATGAAATTATTTTTCACAGCATTGCGCTTTTCTTCCATTAAATGTTCCAAAAGAAACACAGATGACAAAAGTTGCCATGGCAACAAAAGTGTGGCCTCCAGCAGGTGTTTTCAGCTCATGCCGACCAGAGGAAGGCGAGGAAGTCAATCTGCTCAGTGAGTCAAGGCATACACCCCATCTAAAACTCCACGGAGCACAGCAATGAAACAAACAGGCAGCCACTACATTCATTCACATCTAACACAACTGAGAAGACTGATTTACAACATCAATAGATCAAAAGGAGAATCAATGTTGCTCTTAATAAACTACCCTAAAACACCAAAATGACAATCCAAGGAGCAATATATGCAACACACTGTTGGTGGTGGTGTGTTTCTTTTTAAAAGCTCATGTGGTCATTGTGGCTCTTTGAGTACTAACACGATTTTATAATTGATGGCAGCTTAACACGTACATGCACTTTTACTCCTTACCAAAGAGTATGCTTGTATATCTGAGGGAGAATCTAGAAAGAGTTAAACAGAGTTCATCAGCTCCATTTACTTTTTCTAATCCCCACTCGATTGTGAGCAACAGCAATTTATTATGCAAGCAACGTACATATTTGAGATAGTTTATTTTTTTCTTGTGTCCTTCCTACATGCATATTATGAGACTTTACTGAGCCCGCCATGGTCCAACTGACCCTTGTGATTCCTGACACGCCACACCTGCTCCTCTGAACAGGACTTGATGAATCTTTACATATCCAACGATCAGTGCAAACGTGACAATCACAGGCTCCCTGATTCGGCAATGGGACAAAATGTTCCCGTTGGCCACCGTCATGGCGATGCATGTGATAACTCTACTGCTTCTACAGACTGCAACACAGCACTGAAAGACAAAGCTTTTAAACAGAACATACCCATACGATGGCTGCTGAAAGTCACAGTGGAGCACAGCATAATTGTGTTATTCTGTGAAGGGTTATTAGTGAATGAAGTGACATACTTCCAGTTCTTTTGCAACTACTGATGGCTTACAAATTGTGCTTTTAGAGGTTACTTATTTCTGTCAGATTTGACACCATGAATGCTGATGAGGCAGACGTACAAAGGCACTTATTTTGATGATTCAAACGGGCCAGTGATGGATTCAGCTTAACACTGACTCCA
This sequence comes from Sander vitreus, assembly GCF_031162955.1. Classification (NCBI taxonomy): domain Eukaryota; kingdom Metazoa; phylum Chordata; class Actinopteri; order Perciformes; family Percidae; genus Sander; species Sander vitreus. Next base: position 21,424,279 of record NC_135876.1, read on the forward strand.
GAAGTATTCTTTCACCAAACTGAGGACAACCTGCCAACAGAACTGGTGGGTTACAAAATGATATTCCTATCTATGTGTGCTCACGCCATCAACGCTAGCATCTCATTGAGATCACTACACGTGCTTACTTGCTTCTTAAATAGACATAACCCTCAGGTCAGCATATGGTCACTCAGCCAGCTTGGCACAGCCAGACTCCATTGTTGCTGGACAGGATGTGGGTCAGGGAGCTAAGCCATGCACAGCCTTGTAGTAAAACTGTCCTCTTTATCTTTTCCTTCACTCTGTTATGTAATGCTGCTGTGTGTATGTGTACAGTAGGTGGGGGAGAGCCGACAGGATTTCTGCTGACTTTGCGGGCCCCCAGTGTTTGTGTCAACTGAGGCATCTCGGCGGCATAGAGGGGCTCTCCTGCTGATGAAGTGAGAAAATCAGTAGAGTGGGTCAGGAGGGGTAATAAACACCAGCTAATACGTTAGCCTCTCTGTCTGTCTACAACCAGCAATAACTACAGCGACAACATACAATCTAAAAACAGTTCAGGTAAAAAAAGTGTAAACGTGGAGGGTTAATAAAGAGAGCCGATTCCAGAGTGCGGTCAGCAGATAGAAGTGAATTGAATGGAGTTGACCCTGTGTGACGTATGCTGAGAATTAAAATGCTGGTATATCTGAGCTATATCCAACCAGACAACCTGTGGTTAAACTGGGTTGTATTTATATGGCTATACACAATGTGTCTACAGGCACAATGTAAATCATTTCAATATTTAAATGTGATTTAAATGTAAGTAATATGTACCAACCTACTGTACACAAGTGTCAACAAACTAGGATGAAGTAGTTAAAATAAATAGATGACCTAAATATTATTCCACAAAATTACCTGAGTAATTAAACTATAGCTCTTAGTGACAATCCAAGCATCAAGAAGGTAAGGCTACATAAAGCCTGAGTTATAAAGAACATTATGCATGACAACTGCAAAACACTCCACAGAAATGTGTAGACATTACAAAATAAATTCACTAAACTCACAACTGTTAACAAACCACACACTGAAATAAGCACGAGTTGATCCATTAGTGCTTTTTGAAGTCATTATTGTTGCAATTTGGTGGCCCTTCTCACTTTTCAATACACACATTAAATAAGGCTATACCAATCCAGACTCCTGTCATTGTGTGACGAAAAGAGGTGTCATGCTGAAAACACGAATGCAACATCTCTATGATAACACTATCATCGCCATACCATGCATGTCATAACACACAGTGCTTCCACGGCACTGTGCAATTCTGCAAGATTTTCTCTCTCTGCGTGCTCCGCCAAACTGGCGACAACAACTGCAGGGAGTGTGAAGCACACATGGCAGAGCTGGAGCAGTCAACACGCAACACCTAGCTGTCAAACCCGGCTGGGGGCTCAGTGTCTCCCCCTGGCATTTGTTCACGGAAAGTACACCACGTCCGAGGCCTATCCCCGCTCGCCCTATGCCGCTCGCCTTTAACCAAAGAGACAGTTAACAAAATGGTGGAACCGATAGAAGTCACGTGACTTCTTTGTGTTTTCGGGTGCAATTTCAAGTGAAACAAACGGACACAACACGGCTTACGAATACAATATCAAACCGCTGCAACCTTTTAACAACACCAGTTGTAGTACGGGCCCGTAATATTCAGTATTCATCGAGATCCGTCGTGTGCACGAAAGAGCAGATATGGCGGCCATTTTGCACAAGCTTGCGCAGGCAACATAGTGGCGACCCACGATATGAAAACACGGCCAAAGCGATCCAACACCAGTAGGGCAGCAATAAAAAAAAAAAACATACCGATTCCTCCTCTTTTTCCATCCCAGTCGGCATCTGCGGCACTGCCCGGTTGATTGAGGCATATTCGTGCAGGTCAGGCAAATCCTCGCAGCGGAAGACGGGTAGAGGCTTACTAGCATCCAGCGCCCGTGCCCGAAACGACAATTTACTCATTTTTATATTAAAAGATGCAGCATAAATCTATTCGATCTGCTAGGAATAACAGCAGGTCTGCCTCGAGTTCTCATGGATAAATCTGTGACGGTCTCTAGGAGTCAGTCGGTCGATTGAGGGCAGGCTTGGGTCCGTAGCAGCGCGGTCAGAGCCGGGCAGGCCCGGGTCTCGGTCGCTCTCTGTCGGTCTCTTTTTTTCGTAGCCTCCGCTGTTCCTCCCCGGTTCAATACGCCATGGCCAACATGGCGGACATTACAAACTCATGCAGCTCTCCGCTCACTCCAAGCGGCCCAACCCCCTCGATCACACAAACAGCCATTCCCACGCAGTTTCGCACGCGTGCGCGCTCGCGAGACCCTTGGGGGTACGGGGGAAGGAGGAGGTGTACCGACGGTGGGGGCAAGATGCTGGATGCTGATGAAGGGATGTGAACTTCCCAGGCTCGGGATGTTCTCATCCTGTGATACGCCGTGCTGGTGCTGACGTACGAAAACATATTTATTATCAGTGTTAAAAAAAAAAAAAAAAAATCTGTAGCAATCAAAAACACTGCACACCTGCCTGTCGCACTACAGCAATAAAATCAATCATATTTCTAGGTAAAACACAATCACCACATGTTATGAGATTCTGTTTTAACCTTACAAGGACACAACATGTCAAACTTATGTCGTGTGTTAAAATTAATGCGCAACCAAAAATAGGACACATGTTCTGCCTGTTAAGATTCAATTGTTTTGCAAATAGCGCCACCCTGTGGTACAAACACTCACTCTCCACTATTATTACAAGTAAACAGGTCTGCTCGATTATTCTGTTAGTGCACAAGACATAAACAGGGCCAGAGAAAGCTAGAAAAGGGGGCAAACATTCCCATCGCCAAAACTTGTGCTGTCGTCGTTACAGTCAATATTTATTTGCACATACATACAAAGATTGTGTTCACGCATGATATACATGCAACTGCATCAGAAATGTAATAATTTAGTAGAGCTATGTAATGTTAGTTTAGAAGGAGGAATGTAAAGTTATATTTGCAAACCGAAAATATGCCATGCTTACTTAAAGTTATAAAATTATAAATTGGTGAGATGGGAAAAAAAGCTATACAAATACAGCCAGGTGTATAATACTGAAATTGACTTATTCTGTAAGTTAATTAACAGTCATAAACAACACAGGCAAGCACTCTTTACATAAAATTAGTGATGCTCTTTTGTTAAGTTTTGATAGTTTTGATTGATGTGCCTGGCCATAAACAATAAAAAAAAATAGTACGCTATGGTGTTGTAATTGTCTCTAATGGTCCTTATATGACATTATGGTTATGACCACAACAAGGGCACGATAGATCAATGGATTCACGCCTCGGCAAGCAACAATAATCAAGATCCACTCAGACAGGCAACATTGGTTATTTAAACTGTCAAGTGTTGCTTCATCTTTTTGTTCATAACTGTCAGATGTGGAAACCAGTGCAGTCTTCTGCTGGCATTGCCCAAAAGCTTCAAGGGTTGGCAAACTGCTCATCTTGATAGGTCCTTCTGCACGTTACCGATATACTGATCAGATGAGACGTCTTGCCTTTCTCAGCTGACCACTTTCAACAATGTGGAATTTTTTTTCACCACAGACTGCAATGTTTATTTAAATCAAACAACTCTCGGTTATCTCACACCGATCACAGGAGTCACCAACCTCCAAAGCTTCATTTCTGAAATGCCGAAGGCAATGTGTTTGGTTCAAATGATCAAAGCACATTTCTAAGTCAACAAATGTATGTCTCGGGCATTTTCTATATTAAGGCTAGTGGCTGCTGAAGCACCAGGTATAATATGATTTAAATGTGACATAAAAAGTGGCTTGCATGAAGAAGGAATACACAGCTGATACTATGCTCTGCATATGGTACTCAACACAAGCCCAAAGACAGAGGTAACACACATAAGTGAATAACTGTTACTTCAATATTGCAGTTCAAAGCTTCTTTTGCTTTGTATGTAAAAGTGTGAAGCCTAATTAATAGGCTAAATTATTAAGTATATTCAGTAAGAATAATCAAAATGGAAACTCTAAAAAACTCACTCAAGACAAACTTCCTCTTTACAGGACAAGAGCAGGCCTCATTATAGAGGTTTCAAAGTATAATCCCTAAATACTTAGGGGCCATCCACACTGAGACGCTTTTGATGCAAACGCACATGTTTTGATCACCAATCGTCCAAACGAATCCAGTAAACACACTTTTTTTAAACCTGGTCCCAGGGTAAAAAACGGCTCCCTTTTGGCTTCGTTTGGACGGCGAAGCCGCATACGTGCGTATCGATGATGTCGTCGCCACACCCCTCGACCTCCAACGTTGTGTAGCTCAACGTTAAACATCGCTAAAGTAGCTGACGCTCCAGCAGGGACGTAACGTTAACGTTAGCTGCTATGGTTAGCCGTTTATAAAGCGGAAGTAGACAACTTATCAACTAGCTAGCTAATCTGTCTGCTTATCAACTCCTTGAACAGATTATAGTAACTTTTAGCACGGCTTATTGTAGAAAGGCTACCGCAAGAAAAACTGTGTAGATTATCAAAAAGACATTGGATCATTGATGTTTGACTGCCGATGTTAGCTAGCAGCGTTAGCACGCTAACGTTAGCTCTGCTAGCTAGCACGCTGCAATCATGTCCGATGGCAGACAGAATTGTAAAATAAAAAGCAATTCAACAGCACATTATACAATGTAAACAAAGATAAGTTTTCTTGCGGCGGCCTTTAGAAAATGAGCAGTGGTGAAAGTTATTATAGTCTATCATGTTATGATCGGGAGTGACTGAAGACTATGCTCTTCTCCGTTTTTTGGTGAATTTCTGTAGCAGAAACAGCGCCACCTATAGGCCTGGAATATGAAGTAGCGTGTTGAGTCTTTTACAAATGGATCCGTTTGGACGCACATTTTTTTTGACACGGTTCCAGAGAAGACGGGGGGGGGGGAAGATTGTTTTGGTACGTGTGGACGTGGCCTTAAGCTTTACCACTAACTAACTGTTTTCACACTACGCCTGTCTACACACAAAGACAGAGCGCATTTAAGTCCCGCCCCCACCGGAGGGGACAAGAACTCTCCGCTCTTCATGGACTTGTATTGCTTGAAGGTTCCTCCTCGTCAATTTCGCCGGCCAGCAAACAGAAAAATGCCTAAAGGCTGCTGTGTGGCGATATGAACTACCAACAACGTAAAGAAACCATAACTCACGTTTTATAGCATTGGCGCTTGATGCTTTTAACAGGGTTTTTTGGCAGTTTTTTACACTTGTGATGCTTTTCGTTTCCGTTTACATTTTTGACGCTTGTCTTTTTTCCCCGAAGTTTGACAGTTTTTTGTAATGCTTTTTACGTTTTTTTTTCCACACTTTTTTTTTTTTTTTGGACGTTTTTCCTCAAGAAAAAAACAAAAACAAAATTACATAGGGGCCAGTAAAAATTGACTTTTGGCAAGTAGAATCTTTTTTACTTGCTCGACCGGACAAGTGAAAAAAAAAAAACCTTAGTGTTGAATCCTGTAGTCTATATTCTTGACTTCCACTTCCGGGATTAGACCGGACATCCGTTACCTTGGACTATCTTTGTGTTGGCATTCTAAACTCCGGTTGATTTCTGAGGACTATGGTTAACTGCTCCTCAGATCTCTGCAGGGTAAATCCAGACAGCTAGCTAGACTATCTGTCCAATCTGAGTTTTCTGTTCCACGACTAAAACAACTTTTGAACCTACACATGTGCCACCAAAACAAGTTCCTCCCCGAGGCTATTTTGCAGAGGCACCGTTGCTCTGCATGGCACCTTAGCGCCGCCCAAGACGATTGTGATTGGTTAAAAGAAACGCCAATAAACTAGAGCACGTTTTTCTGCCATCCCAGAATGCTGTGTGGACTAGAGGGTGACACGGGAATCATTTGTCACTCCCATCCCATCCCGAGCCCACGAAGATACTCCCGTCATATCCCGATCACGTGACTGCCCCCCCAAAAAAAATCCTGTCCGGCAAAATCCCGAGAGAAAGACTCCTGAATCCCGTCCCGCTACCGTTTCGTTCCCTATGTTGTCTAAAGTTATCAGACTCTGACTTGGACACGCGCTTCACACTGCAAGCAGACTCGCGCGCCACCCGGCGGAAAAGAGAGAAAGTCGCTGTCTGGAGGATAACTAGCCGGTTGATATCGCGTGTGTGCGTTTGGTTAATTGAGGTCAAATCACTGAGGTTGCCTCAAAATTTAGGCTACACTATACATGTATTACCTGCAGGCCTAGACTATTTTGTTACCTAATTCCTAACGGAGATCTTCTCACACTCAAAACACACATTTCTCCGTCCCGCTCCCGTTGATTTCTATGCTCTATTCCGTCCCTATCACGTCACCAACAGTGAAATTGACTCCCGTACCGCGGGAATACCGTGACCCAGAAGGGAGTCCAGAAAAACTGTCACCCTCTAGTGTGGACTCGCCAGACCCTCCTCCGCAGCGCTGTGGAGGAAGGTCTGGCAAAGCGAGACTAGCCAGAAAAGAAAACTAACATTTGGATATTTGACTTAACAAAACGCTTGCTCCAAACGTAACGTCGGCCATAACGTTAGCTTAGTGTCAGGATCCCACAGTCTTCCCATTCTCAATGCTGATTCCTCACGTCTGTATCCACTTTTCTCTTCATAAAAGCCTTTTGGGTTGGCAGCTTATAAAAACTTAAAGTGCTCATATATGGCTTTTTCCCTTTCCTTTGTGTTTTTTTTATATATCTATCTATCTATCTATCTATCTATCTATCTGCACGTTATAGGTTTACAAAGTGAAAAAGCCCAAAGTCCACCCCAAAGGCACTTACCATCTCCAACAGAAAACACTGTTCACAAACTGCTCTATTGTAGTCCAGCCTTTACTTCAGAGACAAACGTGGTCACTTTGTAACACACGTTATAATGCTCGCCTAACTGCTAGCATGGCACGCCCTCATACTCTGCTTCTGACTGGCTAGTAGTCCTTACCTAGGTACTGCACATGTGCGACTCCCAACAAAGATGGAATATAAGTGTGATTCCTCACCCTGTAGCTAAAACAGAGAGCTCAACACACAGGGTGAAAAGAGGAGCTGCAGCAATGTGCAGTACAACAAAAATATGGTGTTTTTTGAAAATTAAACCATGTAAACCTATTCTGATATAACCTCTAAATACAATTATGAACCTGAAAATGAGCATAATATGAGTACTTTAAGTCATGGGTTATTTACCCTGTTGGTAGTGAATATCACCACACAGCAGCTTTTAGGCATTATTTATGTTGTTTGCTAGCAGACGAAATTGATGAGGAGGCACCTTCATGCAATACAAGTCAATGGAGAGCGGAGAGTTGTCTTCCCCTCCGGTGGGCGTGACTTTCAGAGTATGATGTGATGCACTCTGTCTCTGTACAATGTTTTGTGCGTAGGATGTAAGACCGCTCAAGTGCTTATGTCTAGACGGACATAAACTCAATAGATACATTCATCATCACAACACACATGTAGGTAAAGTTTGACACTGCAACACAAATGCTTAACACCAGATGAATTGTGCAAATGCAATACTGAGAAATAAGAAATGTGCTGGCAGGCATTTTTAACACAGCCCTGATTTTAGCTACCTGATCTCTACATTGCGATATGCATATGTATCGATATGTAAACAATACATATGTTATGGTCATATCAACACAGAATGACAAAGATAAGAAATGCAAATAACCTGTAGGGGTGGGTGAGAATTCCTGTGGGCACGAGTGAATGATATAGAAGTGGGAGGCTGACATTATAATCATCATCATCATCATCCATTTGGGAGCATTAGGCTCACAGCTGTAGACCATAATGGAGACCTGTGAAACAGAAATGCAAGAATATAACAGAACAATAATAAACAATACAAATATAGTATATACTGTATAGCTATAATTTCATATCCACCTACCTGAGCTATACCAGCAACTTGTTTTATTCATTATTTATTCCAGCACCATTTGCATTGCCTTTGTTTACATGCGAGTATGAATGAATGTGTGTGACACTTTTTAAACATATCTGTAGGCCTACACAGTGTAGTAGTCAAATGTTTAGGTTTACCCCTGTATGTCTTCACACTTACTTTGCAATTAAAGTATATTCTGATGAAAGACTCATACTAACACATCGTTAACAGAGTCGCATATGTTTAAATACATTAATATGATTATTTTGCCACAGAGATGCACCATGTCTCAGCAATTATTGTCACATTCTCTCTCTATTGGGCAACGATTACAATCATAAACCAAAATATGTGGGATCACTTGGCAGGAAAATATGAAGCATAATTTGACAAATTGTATCTACAACACACGCGTTCTCCAGTTCACATGTTGTATTACGGGAAGGGTCTTTAAATCATGTAGAAGTTGTGTTGCTAAAACATCACAGAGGGCACATTAGTGCAAAGCCATATGGCAGAGTAGAGAGGTAACGTAAGAAAATAGGACACGATAGAAAAAGAGTCAGGAATCGTCTTAGCAAATGTGGACGACAACCATGCACCGCTACGAAGCCGATTACAAAGCAGCTTTTAAGGGTTTGTAATTCGGGTCGAGTCCAAAAATCAGACACAGCTGTGTGCACAAGGAACAGCGACACCGAGGCTAGCTGACAGCCTGCTAAAGCTAGCTTAGCCCAGTTACCCTGACCCTGCGCCATTTACCAGCCAGCTAACGTTAACAGTTTGCGTACAGACTGCCAACAGTTTAATTTGAACTCGCAACTAAACTTGACCGCAATTGAAATGCGTCATTTTCGATTCCCACAAAGACAACACGAGACAAACTAGCTTGAGTCGGAGTTGCAACTTACCTGCTGCTAGCAAAGCCACAGGGGAGAATGATGATGAGGGTGATGGCAGTTCTTCTTTTGGTTGTCATGCTAGCCCAATGCTAACGCTGGTTAGCTCCCCTCAGGACGCATCAGAGGAAAACGATTTGTAATGTTCTATTTGAAAGTGCGGTTAAGTCACTGTAAGAGGTCGCTTGAATCAGAAGCTACGGTAGAGAAAGTGTTGTCCTGTCGCTCACGATAAAACTTGTAGAGTTCGCTAAGGTTTCTTCGACAAACAAAAAGATCCAAACTGACCACCAAGCCACTTTGCAGGAGAATTGTGATTGGAGGGTGAATGCTACCAATCACCTGTAGAGAGCTCGGGGAGGATGAGCTCACTGATCCCCCCCGCCCACCCACTAATAATAATAATAATAATAATAATAACAACTAGAAAATTCCGCAAGAAATTGTGCTTCTTGGTGCACATCCGAATAACACTGGCTAACAGTAAATCTGCTGTTTGACATGTCCTGAAAAAGGATGACAACACGGCCTACAGTAAAGAGTCTCCATGATAGGAGGAGGAGTTTGTGTTTGGTTATTCAGTTTTCGAGAAACTCTATTCAAACTTTAAAATGTTAGGGTAGTATTCAACTTTCAAATCACATTAATACTTTTTGAAATATTCAACATTCTTTGAGGCTTTTTTTTTTTTTTTTTTAAAAACAGCCGTACTGACATGTTAACATTAGTGTGTTTTGGATAGAATGTACAGACTCAGAGTTGGGGATCCAACTGACTGAGTGAGGAGCAGCAGATGCTAATTTATTTTTACTTTGCTACATCATCCACAGTTTTAATTCTCATACATTTATTTTAAATCAAATTGTAGGGCATGTTGTGTCCTTTCTAACGATACAAACAGAGCCAAAAGTTTAAGTCCGGTGAACTCTGTGGTTACATGTCTACGACCGGGACAAATATTCCTACATTTTGGTCAAAAAAATGTAGGGAGAAAAATGTGCAATGTTGTGCCTTTCTAACAGTGTACTTAGGGAGGCAAACAGACTTTAACATGAGGCACAGTGACACATAACTGACAAATAATGAGTATAATAATAATAATAATAAAAACAAAATCATAATGCCAAAATACTTATAATGTAATAACGTTCTTTTTTCAAATGATGTAGTGAATAGAAGAGCAAAGGCTACACAGAAAAAAATAGCCTACATTTAAATACACAGACACCAAAAAGGCAGCCATTGACAAAATGTTACTAATTTATTGAAGCCACTTACAGACCAACAAGTGATGAAATGCAACAGCTACAGTTCCTACGAGCAAAATTTGTTATGTAACTGTCTCCATTGAGAGGGCTGTTCACCCCCCCCCCCATCTCTGCCCCATCACATGAGTCTTGTCACAGGGCAGGGCTGCCACTGCTGCCTGCTCTGAAGCTGTGCTATTTGCACCCCACATTTGTTATGATCAGACACAGATGAAAGAGAATGCTGCATAATGAAAGCATATGGAGTCATTTTCTCTGATGCTCCACCACCACCTCCCACTGGCTGTTGAAGCTGCATGCACGCCTTCCTAGGAACTCTGGGAGTGGAGGAGGCATATACGATTAATATTGCTTTGCTCAACTCTCCCAGCAAGGTCATCACCGGCCATCTGTAGGCAGTGGAAAAACCATAATATCCATTTAGATTTCAACATCCCATAGTTTCTCTGCGCTTACACGATTCAGCCCAGTGCACTGGCAAAGTGGCTGGCATGTAGACTAGCAGCTCTTTTAACGTACAGTACGCCATATCAAGCCTGCAGTGTTCTGTTTGATAACTTTCCAGGTATCTGTTGGAATGCAAAAGCACCAAGAGTCTGGGTTGCACGTTGGTATCCAAAATAGCATCTTCTCTTGACTATGTTGAACTGTAGATGAATGTGAAGTTGCTTCATCATTTCTAGCAGGATGACAGTTTTGTCTCCTCTCATCTAGAGGGCAGTGGATACCCGTGTAAAGAACTGTCACTGGGATTCAGTGCATAATGCTCACCTCACTATTGCTTTGCCTTCTGAGACCCAAGTTACACGGCTGAGCCAACTGTCAGCATATATGGTAGTGTGGTGTCTGAAGATTTACAACTTTGACTTAAGGTTTGCCATATAAGGGAATTCCTATGAACTGTACCCTACTGTTGCTGAAACATTTGGAAACTGTTAACATTAGAAGGGGCCCTCTAAGACAGAAGATATTTAGTTGGAGCTATACCATGTATGGGGCCTTAAATGGTCAGTTCCCTACTTCAAGCATACACTCACACCCCCACTTTAGGTTACAAAATGCACAGATAAATAGGCTACCATGTTTTAACAGCAGAACGGGAGACAATATTTGAAGATTGGGTCGGTCGCCTCTCCGAGCTCCTGCAGAAGCTTGTAAAATTGATGCTGAATCTTTGATTGTAATAAACCTTTTCATAATCGAGATCAGTGTCAGCGGATTCCTCTTCATACAGCATCACAGCATTACTATTAAAGGCACAACAAATCTGGCGACAAGGATGGGATCGAGTTGCATCTCCCGGGTCATCGTTTCAGCACGGGCACCGTCGGACTGACTCCCGCTTCATTGGCTGGCTTATGAGATGAGCTTTCTCACAACTTTGGGCGCTGGTCAGTTCGTGTGTGGCTCTGTGTGTGCGTTGAGGGGTTGCACCGTGTCGAACCTGTGTATGTTTTGTGCGGTGTTGCTGTGTGGTGGAGGTTCCGTTCTAAATTTATTTGCGTTGAAATCAACGTGGGAGTGTGAGTTAACATATGAGAAATAGAGGAAAAGGTAAATAAAGCAAAGGATTAAGGAAGTTAGAGAAATAAGAGGAATAAGGATAAGAACGCCGTTGATTTGGTACAAAGCCCTTGAAGAAAAGGCGATCTTAGATAAATCTTGAGAAATTTACTAGGTGCGATTTCGGGGTCCGCTCTTGGAGCTTGTAGTTTCCAAGACGCTGGGAGTTTGTAGGATAATATTCAGTGTATGCACTCACATGATTGACGAATCATGTCAGTGGCTTCTCATTGAAATCTACATCTCAAAGGTAGCAAAAATGTAGGAAAGATAAAGGAAAAAGGAATAAGGAACAAAGAATACGGCGGAAAGCATGCTCTTTTCATGAATTGTAGAATGAATGATGTCGACTTTTTGTGTGTATGAGAGTGTGTGTGTTTTTGATGTGTGTGATAGGCTGTACATGCGTGATTTATGTCATGAGGATATCTTATATATATTATATATATATATATATATGTTTTGGTTGAAAACAGGAGTTTTAGTTATCTATAAGGAAAGATATTCTGTTCATTACGACTAAAACTACGAGTCTCATTTGAAGAGAACGTTTTCAAATTGTTAAAACGTATGAGCCTTTTAGGAAGGACTTTGATTAATCAGGTAAAAAACATAAAATGATATGAGCCTCTAGGAGGACTTTGTTTAACAATCTATGAGTCTTCTTCTTCGGAGAACGTTTTTAAAAAGAAATTGCTAAAAACTTAGGAGCCTCCTTTGAAGGACGTGAAAATAGATTAGACTACAGTAAAATTAAGAAGCTTCAAAGTAGAATTTGTGTTCTATGTTTTTGTGTTGGTTTGTTCATTTTGTTCCGTGTCACTGTTGTTTTATAAATGTGGTCTGTTGGGAAAAAATGGAGAGGCAGCTGGTCTGTCCCCCCCCCCCCCAGTTTTTATACAGACTTTTGTATACATTATATATTCAACATGTGCAAATATATTTTTTTTTACCTCAACCTCAAACCAGATAAAGACTTGCGCACCCCCTGTGATCTTTGCCGCCCCCCTGAGGGGTCCCCGGACCCCAGGTTGGGAACCACTGGCCTTGTGTATCGCTATTTGCAATATCTGCCGCTTTGAAACCGGTAAGATTAAGAAATTCTCTGTTGAAGTGGGCTTGAGTTATTCTTCAGTTATCCTCCTTGGTTGGTAGTGTGCTTGGGAGCTCATCTCACTCTGAGATCACACTGGCGAATGGACTGAGCATGTCAAAAATTCTAGGAATGCTACTAGGATACTTCTAGGAAGTTTTCACAGACAGTCTAGGCCACTCCTTGCTGCACTTGGGTGCAGAGGCAGAGCGGCGAAAAAAAGCAAAGGGGAGTTTTTTGAGTGCAGCCCAGTAAAATATTCGGTGACTGTTGCTTGACTGTGAATTAAGATCCATTCAATTTATAAATAAGAGTTATGTTAACAGATAAATAAGAAAAATGTTATTACAGTGATTAAAAGTGTTCTCGAGTCAAGTTGATTGATTATTTCTTAAGCTTGAAAGTAAACACAGGTATGTTTAAAAAAAAAAAAAAAGAGATAAAAAAATATAGTGTGAATACTCAAATAGTTAACAACTGTGTTTTCAAAAAAAAGATATGGTTACATTTTAGTTGATGATATAAATAATCAATATGCAAGATTGAATAAGTTTGTATGAAGCAAGTGTGTTCAACAAGACATTGAATCTTTATTCTTTTATTTATATCCGTACATGAGTACTAAAGAGGCAGTTGGAACTGAGCCTGTGTAGTTCCTGAGGAGGAATTGGTGTAATTGCATAATAAAATCCTATAAGAGGTGATGAGAGTTTCCAAGCCTATGTTGATGTAAAAGCCAAATGAGGCGTTTCAGGTTATGTCGAAACCATTAAAGTAAAAGAAAAAGATAAAAGAAGAATAAAATAGAAAAAAGAAAAGAGAACAATTGAAATAGGGACAATATATATATATATATATATATATATATATATAGGGACAAAGAGGTGTGTATAGGGACATAGGGAAATAGGGACAATATATATATATATAAAGGATAACCAGAAATGTGGACTAAATATAAAAGAAGTAACTAATAAAAGAATGCGAGGTAAATTCCACTAATGACTATGAGGGCATATGTGTGAAGGAAGTAAAAATATATATTGGGTATACTATAAGAGTGTGCTGCTGGGGGCAGTAGGTGTTATAAAAGCCACCTGGCTGATCTGAAATGCCCAAAAGATTTGTGTGTATGATAAGCTCAGACCATACCTGGTATGGAAGATCAGTGAGATTGAGAATGATGTGTGAATAATAAGTCTATTGAAGTTAAAAGCAAACCAGTTCAAGTGAGTTTATGGTAGAAATAGGGATCAAATTGGAGATATTAAATTACTTACTTTATTCTCTTAAAGGTATTGCTGGAATTTCAGAAAAAGGAAGAAACAATGTTGAATGAGGATGATTACATTTGGTATCATGTAACTAGTGTTGTCTACCATAGGCACACATAGACATATAGGGCCAGAAGAAGGGCTGAACCTCTCCATATACTGTCTCCTATTACAAGAACCCCTCTAAGATAAACAATTCCAGGAAGATCATCTGTGCCTGACCTGTTCAATCTCTCTCTCTGAAGGCTACAACATTGACTGGGAAAGGGCAGAGAAAAACTTTGCTTCTCCCAGGGAGTCTTTTGTCACTAGTAGATGCTTATAATTATTGGCTAAGGGAGCTAAAGGACAATGGAGTGTGATGATGACATTTCCAGGCTGGTGTTTAGTGACTGTGTAGATATACATCTTGCACGTTTGAAGAAACAAAATGTGGATGTGGAACCAGATGAAGAAACAAAGAGAACAGGAGAGAGAGATGGTGGAAAGATTTCCTTGACTTTCATCTCTTGTCCGATCTGGTGAGAAGGAGCTTTGGCCAGAGGAGCTTTGGCCAGAGGACTACAGAAACAATTATAGTATATTATTATATTAGAATAGATATTAAATAAGTACACAGATATAGATACAGACACGCAAGGAAAAGATACATGATGACAATGACGAGTCAGTAGTCACAGACTAATGATATTTACAGTTAGCACTAGATGCAGAGATAACTTGAGGTTAATTCTAAATATATAAAGAGATATAGTGAGATTCTTTGTAGAGTCCAAACATCGCTTTCAGTAGTTTTTGATTGTTTGAGGACTTGTAGAATGTTCTGATTTGGAGAAAAATAGAGTGCAACTCTACATTAGACTATGGAAAAGATATATAACCTTAGTCTTGAAGCAGTTGAAGATACTGTTCTTTGCTTCTCATAGATGAAGGAGCCATTTTTAAGGTAATCATTCATTATATAATCACCCAATGATGCTAGTAAAGAGATCATATAGGGAGTGGAGACATTTGAAGACTTTAGGGGGATAAAGTAAGAACATTGGATTAAATGTTACAACACTAATGTCACAGGTTGCAGTAGCATCCTGGTGGTGTTGTAGGGAATTGATTTAGTGAATGCAGATTTAGCATTCTGGTGAATCCTAACTCACAGTTCTTGTTTGTTTTTACTGGTAAGGGTGTAAGCTGTATGGATGACACATGAATTTATTCGCAGTGCTAAGATAGATTCAGACGTTATGAGAAAGATGATGAAGTAATACAAGGGTTCAAACATAGCCCTCACATTTTCAATAAAATATTGAAAGACGATTTAGCAGGGATAGATCAGATATTACTAAGCATGGTAATTTAAAAAGGTAAATAACATCATCATTTGCTCACCAAATGAAGAAACATGTCATAAGGATTCAATTAAATTGCTAAAGATACTGCAGAAGGGGCATAAGAGCTCACAGAAGAAGTTGCAATATTGTCAGAAGGTTGTCTATTTAGGTCAGACAATAATGCATGAAGGTTATTCGTAAGGCTCCAAAGCTTAGAACTGTCAGAGAGATGATGATGCTTTTTTCACTACAGCCATCTAATCTGGGAGTTTTCAAATTAGGTCGGGACCATATCCAGACAATTTAGATAGTTTAGAAAACCTGTATTGAAATTTAATGATATCATGAATTTGTGAAGACCTCCCAACCCTGTATGACATCATACATGGGGAAGACTTTTGATAAGATTGACTTGTTGACTTTGACTTCTGAGACAACAATAGCCTTTAATGACTTGTAGAAAGAAAGATAAACAGATACATTAATAAAATAAAAGGGTGAGGACGAGTTGAACTTAGATCCCTTTGGCTAGGATTCTTAGATCCTATTATTATGTCATCTAAAATGTATGTTCTGCATGCAGTACATTTATAATTTTCATTTAAAGCCTGAAATTCAATTTTCAGATAGTGGAGGTTTAGTGAAGGATTTATTGGATTAGGAAGAAAACTTAACAGCATGCCGTAGATAAACAGTTATGGCTGGACAGAGGTGCCATCAAAGATTCTAAACTCATGTTGCAAAGGGGAAGTTAGGAGAAAAATCACAAAAGAGTATGGCTTTTGGGTATTCTATTTGCTTGAGCAAATTGATTATGTTATAGGAAGGTGTACAATCTGTTTGAAGAATAATGTCGGGAGGAAAATGTTTCATCAGAGGTTCCAGACAAACATGATGTTCTTCCAAGAGAAGCTAGAGGTTCAAGTAGACTGAGAAGTCCAAAACCAGTCTGAAAGTAGATCAGATCCAAGTGATTTGGAGATTATAATTGGAGCAAAGATAGGAGATTGGGTTCTGTTTCCATGTCAATGTCCTAGGTGATAATAGTCCTCCTGTGTGGAAAAACATTCAGGATAGAAAATAGCCACGAAAGGATTTGAGGTGTCTTTCAATCAGAGGAAGTATTTTTTACTTAATAAAAGAAAGTGGGAAAATTGTTTACTTTTTATGTGTAATGTTAGTCAAGAAGATGTAGGGAGTATACATGTAGTTTTCTTGGTTCATCTTTTCAGTACATGCCAGAGCACAAGTACTCCATGTAAATGTAATACGCAAAATAACACTTATAGAGATACATTTGAATGAGATTCAAAAACAAAACAAAAGCAAATCGCCATAGCAACAACCCCTTGGGTGGAGAGTGAAAAGATAGCATCCATTATTCTAGTTTTGTGAGTGAATGGTAGCATTAGTGCATCAATTTCTGCTATGACTTCAGTTGGTTTGAAATGTATACTGACCATACGGATGATGTCTAAATATACAGCTGCTAGGAATCCTATAAGTGAGGTTGTGGAGGTGAGATCCTCAACATATAAGGTTTTAAGTAAAAAGGAAAGATTGATAGTGCAAGATAACGTTGAAAGTGTCAGTGATAGAACAATGATAACATCTGAGCTATTTAGAGAAACTATAGATATAACATAGAATTCAGTTACAATCTCTCTGAAACTCAGGAATTGTAAATGTGATTCGGAAATCCTTTATGGAAATAGACAACAGTAGTAATAAGAAATGTGACGAATACTATGATCTCATCTACTGAAGAACCACTAAGTGTGAGGACTATCAAGGATACATTTATTAAGACTCAGATGGATAGCATGACCATTAACTATGATACTTTTGATAATAGTTGGACATAAACTGAGAAGACTGAAGATTGAAGGTGATTGCAGTCTTCAGGGCTCTCGAGTGTCACGCATTGAGCGTGACAGCAACTCATTTCGGTCTTTTGTCACGCACTTCCGCCACACATTGTATTTCTCACGCGGAAAAACTATTTATAATATATTTAATATGCCGCAGCGCCCAAAATTTCTCTGGTGCGCCGCTCTCACTATGGAACCGGCAGGAATCAAGCGCGTCTCCCCTGGAGTTCTTAGTTGAGCCTGCCACTTATCAGCCAATCAAAACAAAGTAAGGGCTACACAATAGCCAATCAGAAAATAGCACTATTGTATCTGGGTAAGATTTAACACAACAACCAATGAAAAGAAAAAGCATAGAGCAGCGTACAGACACTTCCCTAAACGTTCGTTCATTTAGAGACCAGAGTCTCAAACGGGGCTCTGTGTCTGTCAGACGGTCTGAGATCTACCGTATCAGCAGACTATGCTGCAGGTAGATTATTTTCTGAAATATAGTAAATATTATAACTTTGTTTTTCTCAAAATATCACGACTCCTCCAATCCTCAGAGAACACAGATATATTTTGAATGTGCACAAAGCGTTGAACATGAGCAGAAATCCTGCTTAAACTTAACAATATTACAATCTAGGAGTTTATTAATAAATAAAAAATAAATTAATGTATCATGGAGGTGAATAATTGTCATATGCACATTTAAGGAGGTTACTCCCTCAACAAAAGATGCAAAAGAGAAGGGAAGAGTAAAAATTACGCCTGGGCGACGTGTGTGTTGATTCAGATACAATTAGAAAACTCGATCTACAGGAGAATAAATAGATGAAAGCAATACAGAATGCCAGAGAGCCTTATTGCAATGTATTCCATTATGTTTTTTTTTTTTCTCAGACAAAGGTAGAAATAAGCGCATACAAATTCACCAGAATGCAGGAAATGAAGTGTTTAATGCTCAAAATGTCATAAGTCACCATGCGGATAGAATGTCACTCTTGCCTGTCTTCAAAACTTGAGAGCCTGTTGATGTGTATAGTTCCCAGCAGGAAGATCTAGGGGAATACGTGTGTACATATACTACATTTAGAGTTTAAATTTGTTCCGTTTAAGAATTATTGAAAAGCAAGTTATGTAACCCGTAAGGTGACATTAATGATAAAGATTTAGAGTCTGTTGAAGTTTCCACAGTCACAAAAGGAGTTCAGGAACCATATATTGTGTGTCGCTTTGTCCTCGGGAAACAATTGAGAGTGTTGATACGTCAACTAAAGCAGTTCATTTGGTAGTAACTTGGAAAGAGATGTTACAACAGTGATAACACCTTCAATGTCTACAAATTGTGTGAACACGACGCAGACACCGAATACAACTGTCACCCAGAAGTCTATGTTACAGATGGAGTTAGGTGCAAATAGCAGTAAGGATATTTTTGGAATTGGAGAGCAGATGGTAGAAGAGAAGGATGTAGAGTCATCTGAAACAGTTATAACAGAATATTATCCCGGATGAACCAAACGAGTTCCCTAATTTCGGTGAAGCACTAGTAGATATGACTGATCAATATCGTTCATTACCGAAGAGAGAAGCTACATGGAGGGCATATGGGTTTGATTCTTCGGTTTTAAAAATGACAGATAGATGGGCAGGTAGGAATCTATGGTCTTTGCGAAGGCTATGATGTTGAGATGGGTTGGAGTGTTAATGCCTGGAGATAGCACTCAGATGCCTTTGTTAAATGTGACTGATTTGGACGGAGATGAAGCGATACCAGAGTATTGATAGAAGCATATCCTTTTTGAATATCTGACTGTGCTATGATTTTCACATTCTTGAGTAATTGTTGTGTTGTTTAGTGTCTTCTTTTAATCAAAGGGGGGAAATGGAATGTGATGTGTCATATTATTCTTGATTCATATTATTTTAAAATTTCTTATTTGATGTTTTAATTTGCATGTGTTGTTTTGCAAAAGATACTGGCTGGTGTTTTCTTTTCTTCCGGAGCATAGGGGGGAATGTGCAGAGGGAGACTCAGATACTTGAATATGGACAATAAAATGGACTGGAGAATTCTGAGCAAGGATGAAGCGTTCAGATCTCATCACACCAATACTGCATTGAAAGTCGACACTGCAAAGGAGCTGCAGTGGATACATTCTTATGTCTTCTCTGATATATATATATATATATATATATATACATACATGTTTGCATGAGTACTATATACTTTGTATCATAGTCTTTTTGCATTAATTGTTTGAAGAATGATGTTTTCTGTCATGGAGTGAATATATGGAGACCTCAGATGTTTTTCTTTTTTTCTTGACGTTTAGCGATATTGGGTCTAGGCAGGGCGAGAAGTCCTTTTTCAGCTCCGATGGGTTGACTAGCCTGAATTTGGACATTGTTTTGATTTTATTTCATTTTCTGAGGTTTTCACATGTATTTGCTTAAACCATATCTTTACATAAATTGATAAAGATTTATTTTCTAATTGATCTGGAGTACTGAAGGTGGTCGCCTGGGGCAGAGGGGCCGTGAGAGAGATTTCCTATCTTAATTGATTGATGGTTATTTGGAAAGAAAGCTGCCAGATAGGTTTTTCGCTCTCACACTCCATAAATTACATTTTAGGGAATAAGGGAATTCCTATGAACTGTACCCTACTGTTGCTGAAACATTTGGAAACTGTTAACATTAGAAGGGGCCCTCTAAGACAGAAGATATTTAGTTGGAGCTATACCATGTATGGGGCCTTAAATGGTCAGTTCCCTACTTCAAGCATACACTCACACCCCCACTTTAGGTTACAAAATGCACAGATAAATAGGCTACCATGTTTTAACAGCAGAACGGGAGACAATATCTGAAGATTGGGTCGGTCGCCTCTCCGAGCTCCTGCAGAAGCTTGTAAAATTGATGCTGAATCTTTGATTGTAATAAACCTTTTCATAATCGAGATCAGTGTCAGCGGATTCCTCTTCATACAGCATCACAGCATTACTATTAAAGGCACAACAGTAGATTTGCACATGCATTACAAAATATTACACTATATGTATTTAGCTTTTGTGGATTTAATGTGAATAGTATATAATAATGTGAGGACATTAACTTTGCATGCATCCCACAGACAACTAACCTTGTGTAACAAGCAGTTTATGTGGGGGTTGCTGTTTGAATGTGTGTGTGTGTGTGTGTGTGTGTGTGTGTGTGTGTGTGTGTGTGTGTGTGTGTGTGTGCAGGACATGAAGGGAAGGGTCAGAGACTGGCAGTCTGGGATTGCATATTGAGATCAAAGGAGTGTGTCAGACATCAACATCCGTTTCCCCGCCTCCCCCCTCCACCAAACAAGTTGGACCGACTGCTGACAGTTCAGACAAAAGATGTTGTTTCATTGTGCATCACAACAAGGGTCCTGATTGAACAGTATATCTGTTTCCATGGCTACTATTGGTGCTTTATTTTTTGGGATTGACAGTTCATTCACAGACATTCATTTTGTGTCACATTACTACTGATAAATTAAAGGTGTTCGTGATCAAACCTGATTTTATTTTTTCAATACACAATGTACACATAGAATGCTGCAAGTTTATTTTTTATTTTTTTAAAGAATATGTATATGCTGTCATTTTTTTACAAGTCTCATGCCTTTCCTTGGCTCTTATTGTTTCCTCATACTACGTTTTAACCAGTAGGCTCTTTTTCTACCGAGTTCGTTAAAATGTCCCTGCAGCAATGTCACCAAGACAAACTCCTTCATTTACTGTACAGCCTCTGACTGACAGGCACTGATAGAAGAGTTTGTTTGGGCCTGTTCCAGCATCTATGTTACAGCTCTCTCTGGAAGTGGGCAAACTCCCTCCGGTCATGGATGCTGGTGAGTAGTTTCCATAGCAGCAACAAAGCCACACCCAGCACCACAACCGAGGCTGATAGCACTGCAGTGATTAGGATCACGTTCTGAGCTGATGGGCATTCTTGAGAGACAGGGGAAGCCATAGCTCTATTTTAGAAACAGACTGTTGGTATTCATTCCAAAAAGTTATTTCAGGTTAAATGAACGCTGGTTAAATCTCACGTTGGCCAGCGCAAGCAGCATTAAGTGACTTTTTGGATAGTGGATTAAAATACACATCTCTTTGCACTGCACATGATACACTAATGACTACCAAACCAGTCAGTCCAAAAACAGGCAAAAAGATAAAATAATGCTCACTTTATTCTCTCAACAGACTGCACTTTGAGCTCGATTTTTGTGGGTGTAGAAGTAACCATATCTGACACCATGAGCAAAAAGAGTACATTTAAAGGTCCCATGTTGTAAAAAGTGAGTGATTATTTTTTATTATAAAGCTAAAGGTGCTTTATGGTTGTTGTAAAAATTATTATAAAAAAACCCAATCCACGGACACATGCACACAGCCCGTATTCAGAAATGGTTCCTTTAAAACCGCCAGGACTTTGTTATGGTTGTGATGTCACAACTATACTATATAAATAATATAAATGTTTAATTGTCACACTGGCTATACAAGTACAAACGTGTGAAAAGCTTATGATGGGAGGTTATCTTTAAAGAAAAACAGAGGTAGAAAATGTAAGAGATGTATTACAATATAATAAAATAAGTAAATAACAAATCTAAGAGGCAATGAAGGAAAACAATACATTTAAAAAGACATGACATACAGTAGGATATAATGAAATATAATAACAAAATATCAGAAGCAATAAAAACATTCAAGGCGCACTTGCACCCTCCCCAGCGCCTTCCTGTCCACGCTGGTGCAGCTGCCATACCAGGTGATGAAACAGCCTGTCAGGAGGCTCTCTATAGTGCCCCGGTAGAAGTCCCTGAAGATCTGGGGCCTCAGCCCAAATTTCGTTAGGCGCCTGAGGACGTACAGACACTGTTGGGCCTTTTTAATGACAGTTGCAGTGTGGTTGGCCCATGTCAGTACCATGTGGATATTTACCCCTGGGTATTTAAATGTGTCAACTATCTCCACCGCTGTGGTGTTGATGTTGACTGGAGGGTGAGTGCCACGCCCTTTCCTGTAGTCTAAAATAACCCTCTTGGTCTTGGAGATGTTCAGGGAGAGGTAAACGCCATTTTACTCTATATATACGACGTTCCACTTCTGGGATTGTTCAGGTGTCTTTCCTTTCAGCCGGATGTCCTTTAACTTCCGCTTTCTTTGTGTTGGAACTCCGGTTGATTCCAGACAGCTAGCTAGACTATCTGTCCAATCTGAGTTTTCTGTTGCAGGACTAAAACAACCTTTGAACGTACACATTATCCATCAAAACAAGTTCCCTCCCAAAGCAGCTACAGTGCCGTTACAGCCTTTCCCCGGTTGCAATGACAGTTTAGAAAGTGGAAAGCGCAGGTGCAGAAGACCCTGAGACGTCCAATCAGAGCAGACTGGGATTTTTCAGGAGGGGGGCTTGTAAAAGAAGGCGCTAAAATTGAGTGTTTCAGACAGAGGGTGAATACAGGTATATTCAGGCATATGAGAAAAAAATGTGTGTTTAAACATTAAACCATGTAAACATTTTCTACTAAAAACCCAAAATACAAGTATGAACCTGAAAATGAGCATAATGGAAACCATGGTGTCTCTGTTGAAGCACTTTGTTATTCATTATTATGACATATACAAGGTCAAAGTTTACATTAAGAAAAAAAAACCTAGAGCTGCTTTAACTGACAACATGTATGGAATTGTTCCAGTGAGTTGTTATGGATGTATTGGTGCAGTAAAAAATAAAATAAAAATCAGAATCTGATTTGCCTACCTTGTTCAAGAGCTACATGAAAATGGAAAATCTTATTTTTGTCCAGTCCTTAGCAGGAATTGTATCCTGCTGCCATCTGTGTCCACTTCCATACACACAAAAATGTCTGGGGAGGGGGGCACTGTTGCTAAGACACGAGCCTGACCGACCAGAGTGAGGTTCAGGTAGTTTCACTCCTATTTCATTTCAAACTAGATTGAAGCCCATTGAGAAGGCCCTGCACAATATGCATATCTTGTATCTTTTTGTCATTAAATATTAGGTACATACTAAAAACTTCCATACTCCATTGGATTCTTAATTTGCCAAAACTACAAAAGGTCATGGTACCTATGCAAGGCGAAGATGCTGGGGTAGGTAGGGCGAAGCTCACATGTTGGGCCTTGGAAGTGGTTGTCATGGCTAATGCAGGTGTCACAGCGGCAGTCCCCTCTGCCTGAGCAAACCTTTTTATCCTGAGTCAGACAAGACTCCAAGCTGAGAGGGCACTCATGCTCAGCCACTGAATGCTGGGAGACATGCACCCTGCAGACACACCTGCCGTGTCATGGGATAGAAAAACATGATAAAAGTTTTATTTCAAAATGAGACATAATCACAGCAAAGGTTTGAGTCAGCCGCTCTCGCCCGATTCTGCTTGATCGCATTCACACAATGTTCCAAATCTCCCTTCTTTACACCTGTAACGCAGAAACAAATATCTGTTGCCATCCTTCCTGAATAACATGCAATTAAGCTTGTTGGTAAAAATGTATGCCATCAAGCTACTTCACCTACCTGCATGTGCCACACTCCAGAGTGCCATTGCTATGGCTACATGAAGGACCGAAAGCGACCATGTTCTTTTGACATGAGCACTAATACATATGGGGATCAGCAGGACCTCAGCCTCTTCACTGTAGCCTTGAAGCTTAATAATGACATGAGGTGGTCTTTGTGAAGCAGTCACACACAGAGGTGCTGTAATGTTTACATTAATGAATTCCTTAAGCACAATTATAATACTCCACTAATGAGGTAATCATAATAAACATTACTGCCGCCTCAACTGTGAATGGCCACATGCTAACAGCAGCACTTACCGCACACAGAGCCAACCCCATGACTACACACCTCGTCACTGAAGGAGATGTTGGAGCGCTTCCTCCCCTGCTTGCTGTGCCTCCCCTTATGGTCCTTACAGCGTGATGTATGTAGGAGATGTGATATCCCGACGGCAACTTGCTGTTCTCCATAGCAACCTCAGAGATCAGGGCCCGCAGTCAATAGGGCGGCTAACCTCTTAAACTTGAGCAGATGTCAGCATGCTGCATGCATGGGGCTAATGACCTTTGTAGGGAAGAGAGTTTTTGCTCACTTATCTGCAGGATGTTGTGGGAGTTATTAGAAAGCGTTCCGACGGCACATTTTGGGAAGATACTTCTTAGGCCCTACAGCAAAACAACAAAATCCTCAACACAGATGAATGAATATGTGCTTATTGACAGTCTGCCAAATGATTAATGTGCTAGCCTTCTCTTTCTAGCAACCTTTTCGTCACGGTGGCATAGACAAACTGAACGTGGTGTCAAAGCATGGATGCTGGAATTGATGGTCGGAAATCCCCCCCTCTGATGGATATATGGATGGTACTCTGGGAAATGTTACCACTTTTGAGTAACCTCCACAGGATACATGTGAATGTCAAAGAATAAGTCTGTTGATATTCTATATTTCTCTAAATGTTAACAAATCCCATAAAAGACCAAAACCAAACACTGTATTGATCCGAACACATCTTTTTGTTAAAGCATGATATAGCTTATTCCTGTGTGCCATAGAGCTCCATTGTTGTCCAAAAACTATTAAAAACATTGAGCCGCACTGTTGCACTGGGGGAGATTTTTCTTCATTACAATGCACTCGGGTACCATAGTTTGTTTTGGAGTCGATCCTGCATACACCATCCTGCTGCAGTAAATACTTACAGCACCAAATCCACCGCTGAAGACAATTCTAAAAATTGAAAGTACTAACGCATTGTTAGTTTTGGCGTTTTCATGATATTTAGTTGAAAGTACCTTCCTCCACAGCGCTGCAAAGGAGGGTCTGGCTAGTCCACACAGCATTCCGGGATGGGAGAAAAACGTGCTCTGGTTTATTGGCATTTCGCTAAACCAATCGCAATCGTCATGGGCGGTGCTAAGCGCCGGCCAGAGCCACCGTGCCTCCGCAAAATAGCCTCGGGAAGGAACTTGTTTTGGTGGAACGTGTACGTACGTTCAAAGGTTGTTTTAGTCGTGCGACTGAAAACTCAGATTGGACAGATAGTCTAGCTAGCTGTCTGGATTTACCCTGCAGAGATCTGAGGAGCAGTTAACCATAGTCCTCAGAAATCCACCAGAGTTTAGAATGCCAACACAAAGAAAGCGTAAGGTGACCGGCTGCAAAGAGTGAAATCCGGCGGAACTTCCGGCAGCAACAATCCCAGAAGTGGAACGTCGTGGATATAGACTGATTTGAAAGTAACAAAAATGCAGACTATCACCAAGTCACAATCTTGAAGATCTCTGTTTCTTTCCCTTTGGCGATCAACGATAATTGCAGGTGTGTTTTTGGATCTCAACCTTTCATTTATTTTTGTCTTCGCTCTATTCTTTGTTTGTTCTGCCATAGAAGTAACCGTTTACCCGCATTGCTAGCAGAGACCGCTTCACACACAAGTGAGTTGAAGAGCGAGTGTTGCGTTAGCTCCACCTACCCTCTCCGCTATCGCCGCTTGTGATTTTTCCCGGGAATGTCGCACAGACACCCAGTTCGTAATACTGCAAATGGAAGGGCTTTCATCAGTGGGCCAAATGCTCAATCACCATTGTGTTACTTAATTTGGCGATAGATAGTGACATAGTAACAGACATTTATGTAAATGAAAGTCTTCGAGATTATGCCTTTAACCTTTTATGTAACATGATGTGAGGCCTATTATCAAAGACGGTTTAGAAACGAGATGCCCCAACTCAGAGTAGTTTCCTGTATCTGTGTCACGTGGGCTCCGCCACGGCCACGCCTCTTTAGGAGACTAGCGGCAGGTCCTGAGTGTATTGATTCCAACGGGAAAAGTGAACGTGAATACAGATTATGAGCGATTCTTTCACCCCGTAGTCACCATTTTTCACAAGCCACACATATCTTCCAGAACATTCGGACACTAAAGTGGCATTTTTTAGATGGAAACATCAGGAGATGCTATTATATATCAGACTTGATATACAATGCTTTACATCATGGAAACCTATGCAAAGAGTATGGTTCAGATGGAGCTTTGGATGAAGTGAAATTCACGTAGATTCTTTGGAGGGGAGGCTTATGAATTTATCATATTTCTTGGCGAAAAAGTCCATAAAGTGGTGAAAAGGTGAAATTCTTACGGCGCAATTGCATGAGTTTACAACTGTGGTGCCACCACCGTAATGGCGGCTTTACTTCCACTGGACTAGTACATTATAGTATAGTTGTTATAGTATAATATTCTTAAAGCAACTCCTCATAGCACTAGTAAAGTATGAACTTGTGAAAAAAAAAATGGATGAATAATGAATGACTAGAGATAGTCTCTGCTGTACCTCATACAAGTGTGTGACTTCTTTAGTGACACCGAAGACGATCTGGATGTTCTTCTGTCCCAATGTTTCAGCGATGTGAGCCATCGAAGGATAATTCTGATAGAGGAGAGTCGGGGCAGATGCAAAATGTAATGCATAACACTCAAGGCAAGAATATATATAAATGTGGTATCAGTAGTTAAGCATGCTCTCCCTCTTCCCTCTACGCCTGTCCTCCCCCTTTCCCTCCCATCTAACAACTCTTGCTATTGCTCATTTCATTCACTCTTCCTGACAGACTTTCCATTTCCTCCAAATAGATAAATAAGTACCATTCAGAGAGGAGTGGCACCCACATCTAACACATCCATTTTCAGCCTTGGGTGGCCATTTATTCAGACAAAAATAGATTAATAATGTATCAATATTCACTCCACCTGTCAGCAGCCTGGACTGCAATGAGGTCAAGACACATAACACCCTCATGCACCCAAAGAAAGAGCTATATGGATGTTTAACACACAGGGACAAAGACATACAGTGCACTCACAAGCAGATAGGCACACATACATGTTCAAACACCCCCCACCATCAACACAGAAACGCAGTTAGATTAAGAGATGAAAGCTTTGGTTTGGGTTATTCCACAAACACTCCAGCTGTTTCCCATCAGGGTGTGCCTGTCAGCATCTTCTTTACTCAGGGATCTGTGCTGTTGATTCTGACCTTTAAATCACTGTCTTTGACTTCTGTCTGCAGAAACCCGGACCTCTAATTCGCTGTTGGGATTGCTGACGTGAATCAATTCAGCACACACTGCAATATCTGGTCCATAGGATAAACATTGTACGCTCCTCGGGACCACAGCTACCCGATGGATGCAGGGTAAACACACACACACACACACACACACACACACACACACACACACACACACACACACACACACACACACACACACACACACACACGCACACCACTGTGATGGCTTATTCGACTGAGCTAAAGCTTTGGTCTTCGTGAATGTAAACATGAGATATCACAAAGCTGCATCAATCTTTTTTTTCCCCACAAAGGAGAAGAACGTGAAACAAACAGCACTGAGCTACATTATTATTCCAGAAAAATCCTGTTTTTTGTCCACCAAATGAATCAAAGTCTGATATTGACTCTCCTTTTAGCTCTTGTTTAGTCTCTACTCCTGAGAAAAAAAAATCTTGATCTTTAGCTGCTAGATGTTCAAGTTGTTTTTTAAGCTACTCCCTAATGTTGTTTGTCTGTTTGGCGCCTGGCAGCCCAGATGGCAAAATACAGTCGACACAATCGATCAACAGTGAACTATTGTCAGGTTTGTCAGTATTGAAACTACACTGATGCCTGACATTGAAACCAAATGGTATTATTGTATTATTGGCATTAAAAATACCAACCTGTAAATGTCCTCTATGTGTACACATTTTTATGTAAGTGACACTTTCCATCGTTAGGAAGTACGATGCCGCCCAGTTTGCCGTCTCTGGCAAAGTGGAAGCCAGCATCCGTAAAAAGCTTTAGCAGTTCATCCACATTCCTCCAGATCAGATCTGCTCCTGCAAGTGAAGAACATCACAGTCAATGAACAGCCAATTGGCAGTTATGAGAACACTGTGACTGTAATAAGTGTTTTTGACAGGCTATTGGCAAATAAAGAACTTTCTGCTTTTCCATGTAATCAAATGACTGCGGATGAGTTATGCATTCACGCTCTTTAGGGCTGAAATCTTAAACCTGTCATTATGAAATTACTGAAGTCCAATTTTCATGTTTGAATAATGACTTTAGAATACACCCAAAACTGAGTTGGTGCAGTTTCCCAAAGGAAGCTTAGTATTCTGAAATACCCCTCTCATCTATTATCTGCAGTCTTTCCACTTCCTCCACATAACGCCCACCCAAAACGAAAACAACAATCTCTGTATTGCAGTCATGTCCCCAGCTGGGCTACCTCACATTACCTCACACACAGCGGCCTGCATCAAGACATCCAGCACACCCCCCCCCAATGATAAATCCAGGTTACCAGAGATCCGCTGCCCCTCTACCAGCTCTGCGAATACACTTCCGTTGGCGGCGAGGCTTAAGACGTGGTGGCAGCAGGGGCGCAGGGCCAGGGCTTAGTCCTCTTAGGGTTCCTAAGCATGTCCCTCGCAGTGCTGATATACGGCATCGCCGTCTTATCCACAAAGGCGACAAAGCCTTTTGGGCTGGGAATAAATGGAGGGGGGGGGGGGAGTAAGTAGTGGCGCAAAGTTTTGAGAAGTGATTTTGGGACTGAAGGGAAGAAAAGTGAATAATGCTCTCCATTCTCTTAAAAGCTACCAGTTGTCCTTGAGCAAATCACTTAATCCCCAATCGCTCGTTGCGGCGCTGCTCAGTGGCCAGTAGTACGATTATGATTGTACCGGGCAGCTCCCAGGTGTCTAACTGTGGGAATGTGACACAAGGGTATATCATATAAAAGGAGTATATGGAGGTATAAATAGTTAAGAAAAATGATGTTAACCCATATTTCAGACGAGAAGGAAATGGACATTGAGGCAGACCAGTGATGTAGTCTAATGTATTGTAGTGGGTATACTGTACCACATTTTTTTTCCTGGCTCAGAATAGGCCTTTGGGGGGGTCATAGCAAAGTGTGGGGTCTGGGTGTCCTCATTCAAAATATATCAAAAATATAATGGAATATAAAGCAGTAAGGGGGGTTTCACATCAGGGACCTTAGCCTGGATCACAAAAGTTGACCCTAAAGCAACGAGGACAAAATAAAATAGGCTACTTATATTTGTCTTAAATGTGTGGAGAAGGGAGGATACTGGTGTATTTGTATTTGTGAATACAAATATCTGAAGTGAAAGTTATGTCACAAAAATATGTTGTTGCATATCATTGCACATTTTTAAGTGGGTATATGGAAATTCTGGAGATTTCTTAGTGGGTATACTGCATACACCTGCGTATCACGTAGACTACACCACTGAGACAGACCAATTCTGATGTCACATGAGATCAGCTCTGACTCTCAGAATCTGATTCTGACTTTTGTGTAGTTTGTATTTTTACAGTTGATATGATTTCTTTATTCTATGGAGAAGGCTTTAAAGCATTTAGACCATCATGTAGACAGATACAAGGTGTACAATATTCATTCATGTGAAAATATAAATATATATATATATATATTTAAGAATTTCTTTTGTGGTAGTTAGATTCATTGATGGGGTTGCTGGGGGGATTTCTGTCCTCATGTCCTCAGTATTTCTTGCTATGACCTCAGATAATATCACTTTTTTTTACAGGTAAGATTGAAATCAGAAGCTATATTCTTCTCCATCTGTTAACATTTGTTTTACATTCTAATTACAGAGGTCTGAATCAAATAAAAAAAAACACTTCTCTAAGTGACTTGTTTGTGCTTGAGTTTCACCAGACCTGTCAGCTTGATGAGAAGGACATCTGAGTATGGAACATATCTACTTGATAACATTTTAAATAAATAATATCTCATACCATCACTGATGGTAAGACACCTGGCCTGAAGTGCAGGAGGACAGTGTGAGGCTGGAGTTGCTTGACCCGTTTTTTTTTGTCATCTTTGCATTGTTCTTTGAGGTGGAAGGTGATCTTTTGGTCCTTAAGAAGGACAGTGAAACCTAAAAGGACAGCCCCTCCTCTGCAGCGCCTCTGTGCCTGTGTCACAGCGCTCCCATATGTGCTGGCCTTTTAAACATGGTTTATACATGGTTTTATACATGGTTTTATACATGGTCTATGGTGCTGGCCTACCTTTAGAAAATTCTTGACACACCCAGTTTAGTTTGAGTTCAACCCCTTATATAAACACACACACCCAAAGAAAAAATGATACTATGACAGCTTAGACTAAATGGCGCTACATATATTTAGCTATAGGACAAAACATTAATTTGCATAAAGAAATATCACTGACTATTGGGAGGATGTGAATGTGATAATGAATAGCAGCCTGTGTGCTTGTTGTTTCTGCATCATCGATCTTTCAATATGCAAATAAACCTAATTAAAAATGACACATACATCTGCTATTATAGTATTAATGGGACAAATGCAGAAAGCTAATATGACTGGTCACCACAACATGTAACGAACAACAGAAGATGTGTGAAATATAATATAAATCATTTCAACATAGGGTCTTTAACATGATTTGCTATAGCACAGCAGGAACGTGCTTTTCTACGTTTGATAACTAGATTTTAACAATTTTAAAACATTGCAACTTTCATCACAAGTTTAATTCTTGTCATAGTAGAAGAAAGCCTATGAAAAACC
Source organism: Sander vitreus (assembly GCF_031162955.1). Lineage (NCBI taxonomy): Eukaryota > Metazoa > Chordata > Actinopteri > Perciformes > Percidae > Sander > Sander vitreus. Next base: position 21,455,271 of record NC_135876.1, read on the forward strand.
CACTTAGTCAATTATAGGAAAGAAAAACTAACTTTCCAAACTCAAAATAATTACATCTGTCAAACTGTAATGTAACCGTAATGTCATTTATATGGTTAAATAAATTACAGTTTGGGCCTTTGAACAAAAAATGACTTCACGAAGAATTCATTGTTCGTCCCATAAAGAATCATTCTGACAAAGGAGCTTCTTCATCGTCTCAAACTGTCATCAAAGAGTTGTGTTAACCCTTGTGTTGTCTTCCATTGGACCATTGTCTTCCTCCCGGGTCAAAACTGAAAATTACGTTTTTGTCCCTTTTTTAAGACACGCTTTTTTCAATGTTTTTCCCTTTTTTTGTGCCGTTTTACACTTCTTTTCACTACCATATAAACACCACTAACACCAACTTATTGCTGATTTTACACTTATTTTTGGAATTCATGGTCAATAAACGTCATTAATAGGAAATTGTACCTTATCCTTGAGTTAAAAAAGCTGAAATTATGAATAATTTAGGCTAATATTAAAGGAAGGATAATCACAGAAGGATATGTGCCAAAGTTCAGTGAGGATACTGTTTCAAAACATTTTAATTTCTTTTTCAAATGCTAATTCAATGAAAGTAGAGATACGATCTTATGTTGTACTTGCGAAGCGCATTGTATGGGATCATCCATGTTATTTTTGGGTAATTAAAATTAGGTAGTTTAAAAGAGACCCATATTTCTGATATAGACATTTTGAAAACGGATCAAATTTGACCCGAAGACAACAGAAGGGTTAACGGTGATCCCTTCAAAGAAGAAGAGTGTTTCCGAGGCCACTGACCTGCTCAGCACACCGAGCACAGTGTGGCCCGGCTGCCAGACGCTCTCCACAGCTCCCTGACCCCCTGACTTTGGCATTCGTGATCTGAATGGTATGGTATCATATTTGTGCTGGTGAAGTTTTATTTTGGTATGTAAGGGTTCACTTTGGGGGCAAAGGGAAGTTTCTTTAGTTTGGATCATTTTTTCCTCTCATGTTTTGTTTATGTGATTGAAATGCAAAACCCCGACCCCCACAAAACTATTATTCATCAATGTCCATTTTTGTTGTCAGTTGCCCAGCAACAGTCACCTCGCAATTTACCACTTCAAAACCATGTGTTTCTTGTACTTGAATTTTTATTATCAGAAATACAACCTCAAAAATTCCATTTGAAGGCAGCTTGTGATGTGAATTCTACTGCTGAAAGCCTGGAGGCTTACCAGCCACATTGGACATCTATACACATTTATACCCCCTAACTCCCATGCAGTGGACACAGATTTTAAGGACATACGACCACTGGAGATTCTTCCAGTCCATCACACAGTGATTTAGAATCATCAGAATCTAATGGAAATTCCTAATTTTACTCAGACTTGTGATAAGTAAGTAGGAGTGGGCTTAGCGTCTTGCCAGAATACATTATGTGCCATTATGTTACATTGGCCAGGAGCAGTGACTTCCTAGAGTCTTGTCTTTAAACTAAGGTTGCCAGGCAACCAGTTGAGACTTCAGGAAGTTACTGTTTCCTGGCAAAGAATAGGATGGCAAAGGCATGGCCTGCCCTACTCTGCCTTACTGTGCTTCTGATTGGCTTACCCTTGTTTTCTTACCCTAACTCTAATCGATCACACCCGTCATGCCTAAACCTAACCAATCCAACCTACGAAGGTGACGAGTTCTAGCCAGATTAGACGCAGAGTAGGGCAGGTCATGTCTTCGCCATCATAGGAAATGCAAATGTGCTACCTGGCAGGCCCCCAGGAAGTGCGCCGGGCTTTGAAGCAAACTGAACATAGCAGCCAAACAGTGGAATTACAACTCCCGGCCTGTCACGTGATGCGCTCTTGCCCCAAAAATAGACTTACATGGCAAAAGAAATGTCTGTAAATTAGTGGATACATTTTTTTGGAGCGTCACAACCCCTGCGAAATGACTCGTTTTACTATTAGCAGCTTAGTAGCTTTTAGAAAGGGAATCTTCTCATGTGACAGTCGACAAGAAAGCAAATAAGCATATTTCCCAAAAAATGTCAAACTATTCCTTTAATGTGAAAAAAATGTAAAGTCCTCTAATCCTTTAACTCATCATTTGAATCAACCACTCTGCTGAAATGCCTCACAGAAGTGAATGCTAGACCCAGCTCTCATCACGTCTGAATCTACACCGCACTTAAAAAACAGAGCCACTCGGCCTGAGGAGATGACAAGTGCAAATTTTAAGTGGCAAACAACTGGAGGGATCCAGGCTACAATCTAAATGAGAATTTCTGAGTGGGAAGAATAATGAGACAGTTTACTTTTATTGCATCCTCAATGAGAAAAATATTGACCCACCTTGTGTTCCTGTGGCGTTGTATATGCAGCAGCAGGACAATAACAGGACAGCGGCAAATAGCAGGCTCATCTGGAAAAGAGAAGAAGAAGGAAAGCAATTTACTGACTTTGAATGTGAACCATTCTTTTCTCTCAAATCATTAAGGTGGAGTGCAGTTGTAATTACTGTTTAAGGAAAATAATCCCTACACCGAGCAGCTCACTAAAGACCCCAATATTTGATCTACTGGGTGTTTGGTTTATACAATAGAAATAAGGGGCACTTACCTTGAAGGATTTAACTGTGTGGAGACAAACATAAAGGGAGGAGGAAGTGTCTTCCCTCTGGGGGAGGGACCAGATGGTTCATCTATACACCCTGTTCAGGACATGAGCCTGGGGACTCCACCACCACTCCCTCTCTCTGTTATCCCCCTTTTTTTCTCAAAGCAGCCACAAGTGGATCTGCCAGCTTATGTTTCAGGGTCCTGAGCGGCAAATAATCTCTTCAAGTAAGGCCAAAGATAAGGCAAATACGTCCTTGGTTTTCTGCTGAGAGAAGCTGAAGAAAAGAAAGAGACACTTTCTGTCATACTTGTCCTCGTGTAGCACAGGGCTGGTGTTAGAGAGCAAACAGCTATCTGCTATAATCTTTGCTACGCCATGCTTTCTCAATTTTTCAGCCTTGCTGACCACTTCATGAGACTAAAGCCTATACGGAAAGATATTGACCCAACTGCACACAAGCTAAATTAGTTTGGAGACACATTTTGTCCCCCTCAAAATCCATCATACCTGTGCAGGAGCTTGGGGAGTTCCCCCTTCAAACTTTCAGCTGCACAAAAGATGATTCAATTATATGTAATATGAAACCTGATCCACAGCTAATGGCAGGTTTATTTGCATCTAGATTCCAGTGAGATCCCACAGAGGAGGCAGTTCTCAGGGCTATGTGGACATAAACTGTCCAATGATCACATAGCATCAGACTAAAATAACAGGATTATCTACAGTTACTCTATTAAAGACTAGAAGTAAATATGCACTGCCCACTCTAAACCCACTGTAACTGCACAAGACAATGGAATTAGTCAGTGTGGGGAAATGTGATGGACAATACATGGAAGCGACAGTTGGTTTGTTATTCCCTTTTGAAAGATAATGGCACTGAGAATGGAATGATAACAGTTAGGCCAAGAAAGAAAAAAGACCACTTTCCATTGTTGCTGACTTCCATTTGGTTTAATACAATTCAAATTTGTTTTATCAGTCTGTGAGTGGAATTGTGTTTGCAGAGTTTAAAATAAAAATGCATAACAAATCACCTCTTCCTCGACCATGCAGTCAAACATCATTTGATAATGCCAGATATGGAGTTAATTGCACAATCCAGTTCAAATTATTTAGTAGAAAATATGATTTTTCCACGGCCACAAAATGTCCTGTGACTCTCTTTTAAAGCAGAATTTGGAGCTCCCGTCGGAGCACAAAGGAAGCAGACCACGCATCGTTTACTCCAGCAATTTAAGAAGATTTCCTCTTTCCCCACTAACATCCCACTTTCAGTTCGGTGCCCTCTCTCTATTTCTACTTGCGTAGAAACGTTATTTCCAAAAAACACCAGTAGTGCTCATCTTCTTCCCAAAGGGAAATGGATCTCCGGTCACTGAGTATGGGCAATCATTGAAAGACATTAACAACTCTCCAATGACACTTGCTGGAGAAATAATGCATGAGCCTCTTCCACATGACATCATCCATATTCGCAAGAAAAGAAAAAAGGTCCACTTGGTACTTTGTCTGGGGCCTTTAACCACATCTCACTGTCTTCATTAGCAGGGGAGGAAACTATGCAGTAAGTTGTATTGTTTCCGAGGTCTAGCATAACTTTTCCAGAGCCGTCTTCTCCTAAAGCTCAAGCAAAAGAAAGTCAGTGGACCTTGAGTTAAAGGGATAGTTTGGATATTTTGAATTGGGTTTGTATGAGCTACTTATCCAAAGTCAGTGTGTTAGCTACAGTAGATGGTCGTCAGCATGCACCTAGTCTATATCCACGACATTGTTCAGGTGCCGCCGGAAATTCGGCCGGATGTCCCACACCTTCTGCTTTCTTTGTGTTGGCATTCTAAACTCTGGTGGATTTAGGAGGACTATGGTTAACTGCTCCTCAGATCTCTGCAGTGCAAATCCAGACAGCTAGCTAGACTGTCTGAGTTTTCTGTTGCACGGTAAATGAATGAACAACACACGGCACATCAACACGATCCACACTAGCCCATCCCAAGTAGCGCATTGGAACTGACTGCCAATTCAAATTTCACAAGCTTTTGGCTGGCTGGTAGCTGGTGCTAATTCCCATCTGTGCCTAGCTGTGACATTATGTGCTAAGCAAAGCCTTCACCTTTCCCTTTTCTTTTTTGGCTTTCCATCATTAGACTCACACACTGTCTGTTAACGTTCCCGATAGACTTCCAAACGTGACGAGGAAAAAAAGAGGTGTTCGATGGCTTTACGTCATAGGCCGACCAGGGCTATGCCATTTGGGGAGGGGCCGCTCACTGATCAAAGTGCAGGTCACAACCATGTCGAGGATTTCCAGAAATATAGGGGTCTGAAAATCCTAGACATGGTTGTGACCTGCGCTTCGTTAGTGCTTTCTGATTAGCCTGTGTTTGTACTGAAATACAATTCAGGCCGCCTGATGGTGTTGCTAAGAACTTTGCAATGTGTAACTATTATCAGACTCAAAACACAACCGGCCCACCGGGAAAAGTCCAGACTCTCCCGATTGCCACTCCACTACTGCGTCAGACAGTGCATTTACGACGGGGAAAATGTGACTGAAAGCTCTGGAAAAAATACTAGACCTTTAAATTAGATTAAATGTACTATTTCCCCACTGATGAAGACCATGGAAAGTGGTTGAAAGTCTTTAAGCTTTTTTTGTCAAACTATATTTTCCAAGATCAAACATGAACTTTCATGCTATATTAATTCTTAAAAATTATGATTAATTTATTCAATAGCTTAAAAAAATACATGTGCACCTGTAGCGCAAAAAAAAGAATCTAATTTCCATCTTGGACTTGAGTGACTGTTGGTGAAGTATGAAAAAGCACAAAATTGTGTTTCACCTCACTTTAAAAAAAAAAAGTACAACTCATATCTTCTCTTATTAGATAGCCTAATTGATTGCACAAAACATCAATGCATTTCATTTAGTCCAAAAGGGCAGAAGGAAATACACATTATTCGATGACAAAATACCACTTTTCCTATTTCCTTTGGTGTCTTCTTTTTGGGTGCATTTTTTTGTCCACTCCTTCTGTTCAAATCTGTCCAGTATACATATATTGTATATCCTTGTATGTAGAGCCCAATACATGACTTATCATATGCAACTACGAGCATTAATCATGAATGATGCAAAACTCAACGTGTTTTACGACACAGCTCTATGCACGCATTGGCGTAAGGATATTTGGACATTTCTGGTTACCAGAAGAAAACATTAGACAGTGACAGTAGACCGTTATGATGGCAGAGATGAAGTTTACAAGGTGTTTGCTGGAGTTGCCTAAAGTATCTGCTAATGATATACGGAGGGTCGTCCGGCCATCCAGTACAACACCATGTAGCAAATTAAATAAAGGCTTCAAATTTTACGTTTCATCATTTCTTTGCAACTTTGAAGCCTTGCTTTGGTGTTTTAAGTCATGACTCCGTCCTGCTTCAGGTTAATCATGCTTTAAATAAAGTTTAAGCATGTGTATACCTCTCACTTCATGTGTTTGTACTTCTATGAAAGTATCAGGTAAAAACAGGGCTACAAATGAGATCTCTGTGAGAGACCAACTAACTCCTAACGCAAACTGTTTAGTATTTGGTTTAGAAGCCTTTATTGGTGATTTTTTTTACGGTACAAAGTCCTGCTACATACGTACATATATAGCTAGCTATGTTGCGTTAGCATGCAGCTACAATAGTTAGCTATGAGTATGCTAACGTTAGATTTTAGTGGAACGAAGCAGCACTTTCTAACGTCATAAATCGCAGATAAAGGCTTCTGAACCAAACACTACACAATTGGACATGTTTCAGCAGGAATGTGACCCGGAATTGAGGAGAATTTAACAACATTGCCAGCTAAGATGACATGTTTACTGCCGTTAGTATGTAGCTACTAAAGTGGTATACAGCAGTGGTGGCTGGAAGAGCTGTCATCCAGTCTTCAAAAGGACACTTATGTACGTTTACACTTCATCACATTAATAATAGACAGTTTATGGTTATTAGTCAAGATGAAGTATTAAAAGTAAAAACATTAACATAAACAACACAACAATGACGTCGCTACACGGTTTTGGATCGGTGACAAGTCTTGATTGTTTGTAGCTATGACTATTGTATAATAAAGATTTAATAAAAAAGTGATGTTTGGTCGTAAAGTGTTTCAACGCATGCGTGGTACAAATCGCACAGGGACATTGTTAGTTTTCTACTATGTAATTATGCGCATGCGCAGAACGGATCTTACAGGCGGTACAGATCGGGTACTGACACGCCCATGAGAAAGAGAGAGACATCATGGCTTGCAAACAAGCAAAGTGGCAGTTGGTCAAGGCCACACCCCCACCTTGCCCCCCCTCTCTCCTCCTCAATAGCATTTAAAGCTACAGACACAGAAATGGCACATCCTAAGTAAAGCTCATTGTGGGACTGGCTCTAGTGGCTGTAATTCTGCACCAAGGCTGAATTTCGGGAAAGAGACTTCAGATACAGTATTAGGGGACCACTAAGGTCTATATAAAAGAGACTTCAGATACAGTATTAGGGGACCACTAAGGCCTATATAAAAGAGACTTCAGATACAGTATTAGGGGACCACTAAGGTCTATATAAAAGAGACTTCAGATACAGTATTAGGGGACCACTAAGGCCTATATAAAAGAGACTTCAGATACAGTATTAGGGGACCACTAAGGTCTATATAAAAGAGACTTCAGATACAGTATTAGGGGACCACTAAGGTCTATATAAAAGAGACTTCAGATACAGTATTAGGGGACCACTAAGGCCTATATAAAAGCATCCAAAAAGCAGCATGTCATAGGACCTTTAAAACCTAAAACAGGGGAAAAAATCCACAAATGCGTGATGTTGCTAAACCTGATTAAACTAAATTGGTAATTATGTTTTGCATCCTACTCACAGTTTGGTGCACTATACTGTTGCATACTAGTGTTACCATTTTAATTAAAAACTTCTCACTGGGAAAAAGGCAGTTATTTTGAAAATGCTGTTGTTTACAGCTTACATAATGTTTGGGGGTGAGTGAAGAGTTTTTTAAACCCGGCGCTTCATTTTAACTTGACAGAGGCCTGTCACCCAAATATCTGGATTGTGCTCTCAGTGGTTACACAGGCCTCAGGGTGCTGCTGCTGTGTAGGAGGAGTGACATCTAAAGAAAAGAATACAGCGTATTACCTTTGTTCTGCCTCAAAATGTAAAAAAACTGAAAGATAAATCATCTTGCTGTTTGGCGGTTTGGTAGAGGGGCGTTCAGAGTCTATTTAAAAATTAAAAAAGGTAAATAGTTTAGATCAGAGCAGAAGAAGCAAGATTTCTTCTACTTTTACATCACCCTCGCTAAGATTAGCTCTTCATTTCTCAAAAGATGAATTTCTCATGTTTTGCACCTAGCCTCCTCACAAGCAGGTAATGTGGTGACTCATAATGATCTAGATGAGACCTTGGGCCCATTAGTCTGAGCCGTGTGAATAACCAGGGGCTAGAGACCTTGTGGAGGTGGACAGCTCTGTCTCAATATAATCCTGGAGCTCAAAACGGAAAGATATTCACAAACAGCTTAACCCGACCACAAGAAATTAATGGAGGATGGAACCCCGCCTTCAGGGGAACCTGGGTTACTACTCTAGTAGAGAAGCCTGACTAAAGTCCAGATGAGGCAGGAAACTTTTGTTTTTGTCACAACACCTGTCCCAGACACTTTGGCTCCCTGTTTACACACTGAGCTGGGGCAGCTGGTTCCTATCCATTAGCCTTCTCATGAACCTGGTGCTTTATTTGGATGACGATGATGCTCCTGGAAGCCTCTGGCTAGATGTTGTATGGCTCTCTGAGGCAGAGTCAGTCCAGATGCTCTGCCCTGCTGCCGCTCTTGGTTTCCCTCCAGCGATATTAGCCTTCCCGGACCGGAAACCGCCTGAGCTCGCGGTGCTGCTCGGACACCGGGAGGAGCTGCGTGAGGTCCTCTGCCTGAGGTTCTGAGAAATAGATCGATGGAGGTTCCTCATGGAGGAGCTGGCTGCCATGGTGACCACCCAGGGGTGACAAATGGCTTGGTCGGCGGTCAGGCGGGCGGCCGGGTCCGACGGCAGCAGGCGCTGGATGAAGTCCTTGGCTAGGTTGGACACTGAGGGCCAAGGCTGTGGAATAAAAGAAGCACTGCAGAGTGATTGATGTCAATGTGAATGTAAAACTACTCACCCCAGAGGAAATCAGCCTATACAGACACTGTGGAACCTGCAGCACTCTAAAAAGCGCTGGCTGGGTGTCTAGATGAGCGGGATGAAAGATTTTGTTCTAATAAAGAAATAAAACTATGATCCCTGTGCTTTGCAGGCCAAACAAGCAGAACTAAACTCAAAGGAAAGCTAAATGTCACTGGGCAAAGGGAAGCGGCAGTCTTGGCTGAAAGAATATGAAGCCTGAGACAGCCCCGCCGTATGTGTGGGATTTGGGCACATGTTTATTCTAAGCCTGCATTAGCTTCTCAATAAAGGCACCACAGATGAGCCTCACTGGGATCTTCTGCTCTTTGTTAATTCAAATAGCAAATCATTCCCCTTGTCATAACCCAAGCTGGCATTCAAGAATGCTTTGAAATCTGCCATGCCATCTTTCCAGTAGGAGAGAAGGCATCAGTGTCATTATCATAAATCATAATCATTAAATTATTCATGTTTTTTTGTCATGGAGACAACATTGTGGAGGCCTGCCTCAGGAAATTGATGACCTTTGTGCTTCCATCGTATTTTCATTAATATATCACTGATACAGACATTGAATAAGATTGATGTGGCATCAGATTAAAAAGATGGCAGATGAACACTGGTTATGGAGATTGGGGCACAGCACAATAATCTTTATCAGTGTCAAATAGCATGAAAGCTCTTTTTCTACATGATGATTAGTTGGGATTGTTTGAATGAAGTCAGATAATGATCATTTAGAGACTGCTTTCTTAATCACTTGTCTTTAACACGCACACATATTTCCAGTCACACACCAATTCGCTGTAATATTCCCCACTGTGACTGGCTGAGGCGCATGAAAGCTAAATACAGTAAGATCCGTGTGTGCAAAATTCTCTCATTCTTCGTTCAACCTCGCACCGACTAAATCTCACTCTTTAGGGAGGTCTCACTCTCCATTTTAATCCCGAAATGCATTTCTCTCCCCTTTTTTGTCTCTTGCCAAGTAATGACAATTAATCAAGCATGAAATTGACAATTGCGAGACTGTTGCCGGTGAGAGGAATTCAAAGAAGCAGGGACTCGTTTATTCTCACAGTGCACTGACTGGAGAGGAGTGTGTGTGCGAGCACAGCGCAGGGTGCAGAGCCGCCCGCCATAAAAAAGACTCTCACTCAAACTTTCTTCTCATTGTGTTGTTATTTCACACCTGAGCGGCAGGCAGAGTGACACTTGGTTTCCCTGGTAAGGAGAGACAGTGTTTGATTGAGCTCCCACAACTAACAAGTCTGACTTTCCTCCTTATCCAGTGCTGTTGGTGATTCTGCGAAGCTCCTTATTACTGCACCATGAAACACACATTTGATGGCAGCCGTGGCTAGCAGGTGCCTTTTGTTTTTGATCTGAAATGACAGGGACACGTCAGTTAAGTGTATGCCGGCTACGTAGAAGAGACTTAGAAGCCTTTGCTATGTGGGAATGATGCAGAAAGAAATATTTAAAGGGGGCAGCACAAGTTTGCCTCCCTCCTGCTATCAACGTGCCTCACCTTAAAGAAGAAGAGATGTGTTGTTTTCCTGGAACAAAGCCAACAGCAGGAAGTTCATCTCTCTCCCATATTTCAGACATTTTTCACGTCAAAACACACCAAGGCTTTATTGTGTTCAGAGGAGGGGGTGAGAGCCGGTGTTATACATCACTGTTGATCAGAGAGTTAGCCGAGGGAGAGAGGGGCATAAGCAGTGGAGAAACCTACAGGGCTTGGCAACATCTTGTTAAACTGAATGAGAAGCCGACTGAGTCTGCGGCGTGCTACATCTTTACCTGACAAAGCCGTAATTGCAACAAATGAAGAAAGCGCTAGAAGGTTGTATTACGCTAATGTGATCACGAGGATAATGCACTTTTGAGTAATGAACTACTCCCCCTCACAATTTACTCAGGTCTGAATCACCTGGCAGCATTTCCTGAGACACAAAGCCAAATTTAAATATGTCTCATCCTAATGAGTCCAAATGGGGAAAGGTGGCCTGTTGCTAATTCCGGTGAAAGTCGCAGCTAAACCAAAATCAAAATATCAATACCAGGATGTAAGAGAGATTGGGCTGTCATGTATAATACACTGTGGCCAAGTGGTGGCTGGATTTGTTCACATGGTGCTCACTAGGGGGCAGACTGGGCTAACCGTTACCCAGGTTGGCCTGCTGCTGAAAGATGCAGATGTTTGGGTTGGGCCAGGGAAGTCTTCAATAACACAGCAGCAGAATGCAGAGGAGGTTACCAGGCTGCTGTCTGGCCTGAACCAAAGCACCAATTTGTGCTTTACATACTAAAGGCTGCCGTGACATGAGCACACATGCATGTGGCCACACACACACACACACACACGTTTGTGGCACTATCTTTGTGTGGACCCGTCATTGACATAATGCATTCCCTAGCCCCTTACCCTAACCTTAACCATCACAACTAAATGCCTAACCTTAACTTAACACATACACACACACACACACACACACACACACACACACACACACACACACACACACACACACACACACACACACACACACACACATGCACACACATAAATCCACTTACACACATGAGATGAGATGGCCTGATTCTGTGTGAGGGGAAACACTCCGTCCTGCGAGCGGATTGAGTGATAAGGTGTGAAGAGGCTACACCCGCTCTTCCTCTGCCCTGCTCGTCCTCTGTCCTCTCCTTTCTCTTTTCTCCAATCTACTCCACCCTGACATCTATCCTCGACTCCCTGACTACCCCCCCCGCTGCTGAGTAAACACATCAGTGTGAGTCTGTGCTACAGGTCTTCAGGCCAGGGGCTGGTGCACCAGTGGGGGGAAGGTATGCACGGTGTGTGTTTGTGTGTTGCGAGTGCAGTGGGGAAGGGCTGGGGGATGCTGGGGAGACAGAGGGACCTGGTTCGTGGGCATGTGCTTGGGGTTGTTTATATTTCTTAGGGAGTTACCTCCACACATTTACTGCTTCTCCCTTTTCTGCTTCAATAAACACACAAGGTTACCGATACTGTTGGAAGAATGTTTGTAATTGCAGCCCTTGAGTATTAACTTAGCAGGAAAGATAACTTTCAAAATCTTTACAAGTCCATCTGGAAAAATGATTTTTTTACACTGACAATATTCTGCAGTTAGATACTCATGAATAACAAATGTATTAAATGTCCGTGCAACCTATTGACCTAGAGAGTCTTACATATGGTTATGTAGCAATTTGTTGACCTGGTTAGAGTGAGATATTTAGACTTTAAATAAAAAACTCTCTCATGTCAACAACTAGACATACTTGTAGCTCAATAGGTGACCAAATTAAATAGTAGAATTGTTAAGGTATTTCACAATGCAGTTTTGTCTTTTTTTCAAAAGAAAATTACAAGGAGTATTTGGGTTTTAATATGCATCTTTATTTGCCAAATAGTTTCCCCTTTCCTATTCCATTTACTAAAGCTGCTATCATGTATAGCTCCTTGGTGTGTACTGTTATCTTAGGGCTAAAAGGTCCTGGGTTTGAGTCATATCCAGAAGACACAGTTCAGAGGTCTATTCCAAGAAGCAGATATTATAAGTTATAATAACTTAGCTGAATAAAACTCTTTTTACATTTTGTGTTCCCGATTTGTGTTTTACTTATTAGTTATCTAGCTAATTAAATAGATCCAGATAAACTATATATCAACATATTGTGAATGTGTGATTTCAACCTGTCCATGGTGGAACCTGCCGCTCACCTTATGCCAACCTGGATAGGCCCCAGCAGCCTGTGATCCTGCCCTATTTCAGTGTTCGTTTCATGATATATATATATTTTTTTAAATTATTATTTTTTAATTATTATTTTAATTATAAAAAATAATCTTAAAATATATTTATATATATATATATATATATATATATATATACACATATTTTTTTTTTAAAGATTATTTTTTTTGCTGCGTCGAGGAGTGAACCTCTATATATGGGTGCGTGCACCACCAGGTTAGCTACCCAGGCGCCCGTTTGCACTCTGATTTCCATTTCTCATGTGATCATGTGATCAGCTTTAATCTGGTCTGTAGACCTTTTTCAAGGACGCCATTTTGACATGTCACAGTTGGAAAAGCACGGGTATAAGTAATCAAATGAATGATGTCTGAATTCCATTTAGCTGCATTGTCACTCACTGGGAGACTTGAGCAAAACAGAGCCATTGGTTATATTATCAGTAACACCTGTGCTTTTCTTACTATGACAAGCTAACATGTCTGCTGTGAAAAAGCCCCATTGTATTGATGTCTAATTACACTGACAAGTCTTAAGTTAACAAGACTACTACTACAATGAATGGCATAACGCGGGCCTGTGTCACTTTGTTTCATTGGTGGACAGCTCCTTTCAAATGAAACTCTTCAAAGTCAAGTTTAGTATGTGATGGGAATTGCTCAGGGTGTTGAAACTGTTCTTGTCCCAATGATAAGCGCCCTTCTGAACGAAATGAAGAACCCTTGTGATGGCAGAGGTCCATATTTTGCGGATACTTTCATCCCACATTACAGCATTATTATCACAGTGTGTGTATGTGTGTGTGTGTGTGTGTGTGTGTGTAACTGTATTGTCAGTCTATTAGAGAGGGAGGATACTTGCACATGACACGAATAAATGTCTTGTCAACATGGAAACGTGATTGATGGCTGTTCCATCAAGCCACGGACCGATACTCAGCCATGTATGATGTCTTCATATTGTCATCATATAAATTTATAGGTTGATGTCTTTACTGCGTCTCAGTGGGATGTAAGATGCTGTACGTGAAGTCCTATAACACTTGGTTTTCAGCTTTATTCCCAAGGATGTTTATCCACCAGTGTGTCCTACATATGAGCTGTGTGGAAAGCCACCATGAAAAACGTGAAATAAGCCCTTGCATAAACTCTAGATGGATTTTGCGCTATTGTTCAGTTGGTGGTCAGTTCAGCGGTAAACAGAGGGATAATAGTCCAGGGCCTATGTAAGGGAGCCTCTTGTATGCCAGACTAAAATGTCAGACTGCATCCCTGAGAATCGGGCCAGGCTTAAAGCCTAGTGAGAAATCCAGCCTTGGGTGTAATCAGCGTGAAAGAACAAGCTCGAACTCACCACTGAGCTCGACAGAAAAGGCTGTTAAAAATACCCACTTCAGTTGTATGACAGAGGAAAGGGGGGAAAAAATAACATGCAGGGCCGCCTTTTCCCCATTTCGAAGCATCCTCAAAGGGCAAAACCAAGCCGAAGCTTGAGACACCTCAACAAACTTTCGCATATCCATTCTTGTGCTTTACAAGGTTGCAGAGGAAAGGATGAAAACGGCCTGCACTGCTACACGCTGAATTAAAAATATTCTTCTCATACCATGCAAAGATGAAATAATGTAGCTATTGCTGGCAGTTCTAAAAGCATAATGATTAAAATGTGAATTATTCTTGTGCAGCGAGTATTTGTAACAGCCATATGAGAACGGATGTGTTGCTAGGGTATGATCATTTTAATAAACAACAAACCAGATTGTGTTGTGGGGAAAAGGCTAAATGTCACAATGGAAATTACAGATGGATGATTTACTTTAGGCAGATATACACTGGATGCAGATTCAACATCAGTTGGCCAAATAATTACAACTGGCCAAAGAACTACAGCTTTTGTAGTTAAACTGTGTTCCGGAGCTTGGTTTGCATCCACAAAACAAAAAAATATTTTTACTGCTAATACTAACTAATTTGGACTGCATGACAGCACAGCTGTGGGAATTTTGTGCAAGACTGTGAAAACATTGTCAAAATTGCATCACTAGAAGAACAGGTCAAGTCTACATTATGTGAAGGAATCTGTAAGCAGTAGGAGAATGACAACTTCCACCTTTTCTATGACAGAATATCTCTAAAAAACTACTTGAACAGTATGTAATAGCTGCTTATTTTCACGCTTTGTAAGCACAAACCTTTTTTTTAAGGAAGTGCAAGGATTCAAAATGTTAAAATGCATTTCAAAAGACTGAAAGCCTCTTTTGCTAAAATGCAACAAGATCAGATCAGACAAAACAAACAATAAAACGAAGAGCTGTCTCTTAAAAAAAAATGTATGTAGTTTGTGTAACAGGTAAAACATGAATTAAAATACTATGGTTCATTGGTTCTGTCTGTCCATTGAGTTGTAGCACTAGCTGGACTCCCATCCACCAGCACAACCTCTGCACCCTTAGTTTCTGCCTTGCTACTTTTAGGGGACACTTTTGGCATTTGAAATGTTATTATATCATGGGGGTGCAGCATCATCCAATATGCCAACAGAACTTCCATTTGCTACGAAGAAATACGTACTGTACATAGCAAAACTCCAAAGTGCAATGACATGCCCAGTAAACTCACATCTCCATGGAAGCTGTATTTTCCTCTCACAATGGATCTGTAGAGGCGCGTGCGACTGTCGTCCTCAAACGGCATGGATCCACTCAGCACAATGTAGGCGATCACCCCCAGGGCCCACATGTCCACTGCACAGGAATAGGGTTTCCTCAGCAACACCTCAGGGGCCATGTACTCAGGGGTTCCACAAGTGGTTTTGAGGGACCAAGTCCTTTCTGCTCTATGATCTCCCATTCTGTCAGACATTGAGACCTCAGACCCTGTGCCGCCAAAAGTGGCCAGCCCAAAGTCGGTCACAAGCAGCCTGGAGTCAGCCCCGGGGTGGTAGTAAAGTAGATTCTCAGGCTTCAAGTCTCTGTGGGTGATACCCAGGTTGTGCAGGTATCCCACCCCAGCCAGTACCATTCGTAGGGCCTGGGTAGCGTCCCTCTCTGTGAAGTGGCCCCTGCAGATGACACGGTCCAACAGCTCGCCACCTGTGGCCAGCTCCAGCACCATGTAAACCCGCTGGGGGAACTGGAACACCTCGATCAGCTGAATCACATTAGAGTGGCTCACCCGCTGCAGCACTGCCAGCTCCGAGGCGCACACCTCGCGGCCCTCTGGGGCCTCTACCTCCATCATTTTAATGGCAAAGGGCTGGCGAGTCGCCCTGTGCTCCACGCGCACAACACGGCTGAAGCTTCCTCGACCGATCAGAGCCTTGATGTCGTATCTGACAGGGCAGGAGGGGAACGATGACTGATTACAGCTTAACTATCTCATGATGCACTGTTGCAAAGCAGACAATGTCTCAGCTGCAGCTGTGATGTATGGGAAGATATCTGCATGTTGTATAGCATACTGCGGCTAGCCGACCAGGCAAATTCATATATGTATATAGAATGATTTAGATCACCGACAAGGCAATATATAATCTGTGACTCATCAGAAGTACATAGACGGAGACATGCCCTTAAATACATCATGTATTACGTTTCCTTGGTTTAATTGTTTCCACGCTCCCATCTGACAAGTACAGGAAGCCAGTCTTCAGGTATTAATAGCCTAGGACTCTCAAACAAATGTCTGCTGTTACTGCTAAATTGTAGGGCATGAAGGTTGGTGGGGACAGGCTGAGAAAATGAGAAAGCTGGTGACAGAGCACTGTGAATGCTCTGAATAAGTCACCTTGTGTCGTGCTGCAAATGTTCTATTTTTTAATACATGTTCAAAACTGTCTGGTCACATGGTTGAGTTAATTGTATTTGTTTCTAGTGCTGCTCAGTTATTCAGATATAAAAAAAACTGTTTTTTAGTTTTTTGGTTTTTAGTATTAAAAGTCATATTTTAACATAAGTGACGTTGGCACAAAATATATTTTACAGACAGTTTAACTACAAAAATGAGATGTGATATAGTATTACTGGATTCAAGGATTACTTGAAAAATGGGGATGCCAAAAAGTAGATTTTCATGTATTCCCTTACCTTGCTGTCACACGTGGATCAAACTTGTCCTTATACTTTGCAACTCTGTCCTGGTGTCGTCCGTCTCTGAGTACCTGGCTGTTTGATGCTGGTTGAGGATTCTTAACGCTGGTGGAAAACCACAGACCTCTTTGCTTCTCTGCATGCTTCTTTGGCTCGTCGTCATCATCATCACCACCGTGTGCTTTCCTAAAGGCCACAAGCGATTGCACCACACTTACATAGCCTTTCTTGGATGCCTCAGGCAGCACCTTACTATTCCCACAGCCCATCACTCAGCTGCAGCAAGCCATCGCCACAAACTCAACTTAGCTTGGAAATAAGAACACAAGCCTACTTTGCAGCAGGAGCGGCTCTGCCAGAGCATTCAGGTACGCATTCATGCAGGTGTTTGCTTGAGGAAGCGCCACCTATCCTGCAGCTTGGAGGATGGCAGGTGTGTGAACGCACCCCAGCTCAATCACTTATGTGATGAAAGTGTCAGGTAAACAGGAACTGTTTTGGAGCTATTGTCACTCCTCTTACAGTAGGTTACCACAATGAGCAAAGCCTGAAGGAGTAAACTGTGGAGGGAAGAACACCAACAAAGTCAATATTTCAGTCACACACCTGGTGACAGTAAATCTCCTTTAGGGTGACCAGATTTGTAAAATGAAAAACAGGGACATTTCATGTTTGGAAATCAATATATCATTAAAATTCCCAATGTTAGTATCTATGTAAACAATTCCAGTTTCTTTTTTTTTGGACCATGCTAGGTGTTGTTAAAATCAAACACAACCCAAATAAGATGTCTACCTGTAGGCTCTGCTCTCCAGTCTTTCTTGCCACTTAAAATATTATTTCACTTTGCGGGTACTGTCCCTGGAAAACGGGGACGTCTAGTCACCCTATTCCACTTCTATTTGATGTTACTTTATATTATTTTGCCACTTTAATATTCCACTCCATTCCAAAGGGAAATACTGTACTTTATATTACTCCAAATTATCTTACTCCAAATTGTAAGTGCCAAAAATACTGGATCCTATACAGGATCAGGGTTATGATTTTTTATCAACTTTAGAATGCTCCCTCCAGAGCCATGGAAGGCATTATCCAACCAGGCTGAGTAGTGCTCCTTATGTAGAATACATTAACCTTCATGTGTAAAATTAGTGGAAGAGTGCAACTTTAAGTTTGACAGTTTTGCAGATGTCTTTTTTTTTTTAAACTGTGCGTGCATTGCTACTAATATTATTCCAACACTGACACAAAGACCAAACAGCACATAACACTAGGATAAATCATTTTATCTTCAAGTCAAATCAACTACAGTTAAATGTCTCGGGATTTCCTTGACGTCGGAACTGTAGTATTTTTCCATTTGTTTTTCATTTCATCCAGAGACAAAGCGCCCACATCTAACTCATCCTGTCAAACTGACATTGCTAACATGAAGAACTCATCCTTACAACAACAATTCAACTCATTATAACAAACCCTTAGATACATTCCCTTTAAAAAAAAAGTAAAATATAGAATACTACAATGTGTTTTTGAATTGTATCCCCACTCTATTTCTTACCAGTTCCAGGTTATGTCTCATTGTGTCAGGCACTAATACACAAGGTATACATGTGCATTGTACCGTTTGTATTGTTGAGCACGGTATATGTCATACAGTGTCCCTGTCAAGCCTGTAACTAGCACTAAGCTACTTTTCTATTTTCTGCATTATGTTCCGCTTCTGTCATCATGTGTCCATAATCTTCAGAGAATGTAGCAAGGAAGCAAACTAAATAACACACAGCCTCCTTTACCTGCCTGCCTCTGCCCTGTACATTGTTTAAAAGAGCTAAACCTTGCAGAAACTGAAGACGCCACGGAAACATGCACATATTTATTCATTTGAGACTGCAGAGAGGAAGCAAGGGATCAAAAAAAGGAGTATAGTGTGCTGTTTACTTTTTTTTTTTTCTTCACTTGTGCAGGCCAGAAATAATGTGGTTGAATGAGGTTTGTATAATGAGTTCATGTTTATGAATAAATTGTGCAGCATGTTTGTGTATTTGGGAAGATTTGCAGAGCATGCTTCCAAAACAAGGTATTCTTGTCAGTAAGTCATTACCAAGACCAGAGTATATCGAGACCGAGACAAGACCAATACTTTGAGGGGTTGAGACCGAAACATTGGAATCGTTTCAAAAATTATGATTCCATTGGAATCGTTTCTTTATTGGAATCGTTTGGAGGATTTGGTTTCAAATCCGATCATCGCTTCCCAATTTAACATGCGCAAGTTTTGGTTTCCGTAGCGACGTTTCCGTGGTTGTGTTGCAGCCTTGGAGCACAGTAAGCAGCGCTCTAGTGGGGCTTTATTTTACATTGAAATAGCCCGGTAAAACTGCAAACCACCATTGAATCAAAATAAAACTTTCCTCTTATTCGTGAAAATAGGGATGTGACCCGTTTCGACTCCACCCCTCAAAGAACCGGAATCGAAAGGAAGAATCGGAATTGGAATCAGAATTGTTAAAATCCAAACGATGCCCAACCCTAGTGATATCCCTGCAGTTGTGGTCTTGAAATCAAATCCTGAGTCCTCTTTATCCGAGACATGGCCAAGTAAAAACGTGTTCAGTGTGATTCAGAGATGAGACCGAGACCTTGAAAAAGTGGTCTTGAGACCGGTGAGTACTAGAACACTGGGTTTCGTGTCAATCAAAACTTTTAGTTCTTTCCTAATTTCCTGTTGTCGAAGTTTAACTTCCTGTAGATGGAGCTTTGCTGCACATGCAAACTTCTTCTCTTCCTTTCATTGTATTGTACTTACTAAAAGATATGCGCTGCTGTTGCTGCATGATATAAATGCACCATTTGCTCCTATGTGCCAGGAGGATTATTCCCTCTAAAGGCCTACCAGACGCCGAGTGTTTAGAAGCAGCAAATGGAAAAGCTTTCATGAAAGGAGTAGAGGTTTAATCGCTATTGTGTCATATATCCATTGGCAGTTAAGAGGAGGGGAATACTTATTTATATGAAAATGTCAGATGCTATTAAAAATTGCTCTGTCTTTTCAAAGGTGTAAATTGTGTTGTCATTGGACAGAGAAACAGGCTGCATCATCAGTTGTTGTCTGCAGCAGTTTTTTTTCTTTTTTTCAGAGGAGCCCAAAGGGGAATGCTGGGCCTATCAGTCTGTTCTGCTGTCACACAATGTCTATCCCTTCTCAGATGGCTTTACACACACACACACACACACACACACACACACACACACACACACACACACACACACACACGAGAGAGAGAGAGAGAGAGAGAGAGAGAGAGAGAGAGAGAGAGAGAGAGTGTGACACAGAACCCCAACGCCCCTTCCATACATAGACACAAAGAGCCAACAGTGGATAGACATCACATCAGCACTGAGGTGGTAAATCGCCCTTCAGAAGCCTTCCTCAAGGGAGTCAGTAGTTCAGCGTTATCGAACCACTATCTGATTACTAAAAGGCTGTCCTCGGTTATAAATGAACCCGCAACATGTGTGTGGTATTGGTATCGCCGGGGCCTTGAGAGCAAAAGCCATTATGGGTGGCTGTGAATTAGTTTAGGGCAGAGGAGCGGTCAGAGCGCAGCTGCCACTTGCCAGTCAGTTCATTACTGTTGTTATTGTAGTTGGAGGATGTGATACCTTTGTGTAAGAGGAGTGGACTGCAGAGCAAACTAAAAGCTGTGGACTGAGGTGGCTCACACAAGCACAGCCGAGTGAAAAGCTGCGAAAGAGCTGTTGTTCCTAGGTTGAAAGTAACCTATATTTAAAAAAACGATTGAATTTGAAAAAAGAAAATGTTTCAATGAGCACTTGAACTTTGAAAATGTAAGCTTTGGGTGGGTGAGACAGCATGGAGCCTATTTCTGGTGTGCACTTAACATCACAACTAGCAGGAATGATTGGAAAAAAAGATGTACCTCCAGGGGATTGCATATTTCATGAAGATTTTCCTATCTTACCTAGCCTGGACCAATATTCAGTACATGAACCAAACACTCAAAAGCATGTGGTTTGGGTTTGGCCCCTTTGTTCAGATCAAGGGAAACAGCATTTAATGATATTTTAGACAATAGTGTACTTTCAACTTTGTGGCAACAGTTTCAGATAGACCCTTTTATGTTTTAACATGACAGTGCCCCTGTGCAAAAAGCCACATCCATAAAGAAATTATTTTTCTATTTTTGTGGGGATGAACTTGAGATGAATTGAAAATGCCTCGGCCTTCCAGGCCTTAAAACCCAACATCAGTACGTGACTTCAATAACAACCTTGAGGTTCCAAAATCCAGTCGGAAAGGCCTACATCAGCAGATTAATGTCCAGGGTTTGGGAACAAGACATTCAACAAACATATATAACATTCCATCTTGTGAAGGACGTAATGCATGGGTAGAATCTGGTCTCAAAAAAAAAAAGATATATATATATATATATATATATATATATATATATATATATATATATACACACACACACACACACACACACTGTATATAATAATATGGTGTCCATATACTTTTGGCTGTGAAGTACATGCACCTACTGTGAAGCAAACATCAAATCCATGTAATATTTTAGATTTTTGGAGATAGTTTGGATGTGGAATTTAGATTTTTCTTACATGAAAACAGTCAAATTTGTATGTACAGAGACAGAGAATGAAATAGGGTCTAACATAGAGCCTTGTGGTACTCCACAGGAGACGGGTGCAGAGGTAGAGGACAAATTATCAGTCCTAAATTAAACTAATATGTCTTTGAGGCAAAGGGGCAAACCACCGCATAACACGATCCTCAATGCAAATATGCATGAAGATCAAATGGCACAGATAGGCAGCAGAGACGTCCAACAGAAGTAAAATATCATTTTGAGAATATAATGACACCAATAAATCATTTGTCAAGAATGTTGCGTCAATTGGCATACCTTTCATGAGAGATCAAAACAAACCCAGTCATGCTATACAAACGGAACGATTAGTCCATAAGCCTTATGTCATCTGGAAGTAGTGAGTGCACAGATGATGCTCTCAACATCCTTTACACACCTGTGCGACCTTCTTACTAGTGATTCCTGGCTTTTGTTCTGTTCCATGTCCTACAATGCTTCCAGAGAGACCATGCGTGGGTTGATAAAATAACACTGTTGCTGCTGTTGATCAATCTCTGAGATTTGCTCTCCCATCCATGGTGGGCCAAGCCCTCTGATGACCTCTTTCATCTGCACTGAGCCCGCGTGCAGCATTATCCAGCTGATTAATTAAAGCCATCCACGATTCATCAATGGAACACTGGCCTGTAATTGTTCTTTTGTGGAGTGACACAAATAAGTGGGGAGCTGGACACAAGAAGTATGTTTGCTTATTACAAGCTGATGAGAGCAGGAGAGATCAATGCTGTAGGAGAATGTTTCCATGTCAGGGCATTTAAACCCAGCCTACTTTAATACAATGCTGTGGAATGAGCCCCAACTGCACACAACTATGCAGCAATAAAGCAGAGCTGCTGAGGACAATGGTAGCAAAACAAAACTAATTACAGTGACAAGTGAGGCAGGCGCCAGGTCTGTCAACAGTGGGGGAGGATGCTACATCTCCCAAAGGCAGGACCCTTAGGGATGGCTGATGGATACTCTAATTTTCTTTTCTGTGAAGAGCTTGGAGGTGGCCGAGGGACGAAGCACGCCAGACAAATTGTGTATGACGTCTTGATTGAACAAATCATGAACATTGCGCGAGTAGGCAAAATTGGATTCACTTGACAGATGCAGTCACCTGCCCCGGCTGCGCTCTGATGTCTGGCCACGGACTCACATGTGTAATTAATGCACAGCGCCGCTGATTACTCTTCAGCAGACAAAGGAATAAAGAAAACAACTGAACGGGGGTCAAGTGGTCTAATAACTCTGATTTTGACGGAGAGCCACTGCGCTGTGCCCATGGGCGTAAATCTGATCTAACAGTAGGGGGGGGACAATAAACATAACATTTCTGAAGAGCAATTTGTGAAAAGGACACAAATAATACAGCCACAATTATACTCGTAGAGGACATGTGTTCACAGAGGAAAGCCTTTATACCATCATTAGTGTAGCATGGGGACTGTACCATTATCCTTCTTTTCAACGCTGACTAAATTGAACGAAATATTCTTCTTTAAAATCATGTATTTATTTTTAAGTTGTTTATAATCAAGCCACAAAAATACCTTAAAACATAATGACTTATTTTGTAAAAGTGTCCCCATATAAAAGAAATAATGCTTTTGTACACTTGTTAAATTAGCTGATCATAATGTAAATTAGTGAGCCACTGGTAAAGCTCATCTGCTAACCCTGACAGCCACACACCTCCAAAAATATGAACTGAGCTCAACACACTTACCTGAGACTCTACACCTGTCTGTCCCTGGTCTCCCTGAGACTCTACACCTGACTGTCCCTGGTCTCCCTGTTCCTCAGGTCTTTCTGTCTCCTTTGCCTGTGACATAGTGATGTTAGTATTTCTATAAGCACCCATTCTTATAAAGATGTTACCAAATTGTCTTGATATGAGGACTTAATGTACTTACTTGGCGTTTTGGTGTAAGCCTACTGAAAAAGTAGTTTTTCTTTTCTCTGTCATTTTTAACAACAACACAAATCTTTATGTCAAATGTCTAAATATGAGTTAGGTTCATAGGTTCACCACGTGGTCATATTATGTTCCCTGACTGTTCCCTACTGTTCCTTAAAAAAACAAAAAAAACATTAGAAATGAATATTTCTTATATGTTAAATGTCCAAAAACCACAATTTGTCACTGAAGTTAAAAGTGTATTCCTCTATTTAGGGTTAGGGTTAGGGATTTTGATGATAACACATGAGAATGTATATATATTACATACATGTTTTCACATATCTTACATTTCAAATGGTAGATCTGTAAATTAGGCTAGGTATGCCTATACCGTGTGAATTTATGACATATCAAAGATTAAATATAATACATCATAAATTCACATCTTTATCTTTATTCAAGCTCTAGGATGGCTGTAAAAATTGTAAATTAAAATAAATTAATAAATTTCAGCATGTATATTTTTTATCATGATTATACATTTTATTAATAATTTGGGTAAAATCAAATAAAAAAAAATTTGACAAATAACGTGGGCGTAATTAAGTCTGACAATATGGGTATCATCTTAAAATGATTAAATTACAATACTAATTTATAATAAAAAAATAAATATTATAATATGTACAAATGTGGCAACAGCTCCAAAAGATATGACACATACTTTTATAAAATAAATGCTAGATTGAAAGTGAGTCATTTTAAGGCCTTACTGAATAGCTGCTGGGAATAGACTCATCCTCACTTTTGAAATATTGACTGATAAATTTAAGGAAGCAACATTTTTCTCAAACAGCTATATTGAGTTTTTATGGGGGAGGTCTTCAATTATTTAGTCACCCAGTGGCAGACATTTCAGAGTTTGAAGTGATGGAAATCTAATATCTGTATCACATCCATCAAGCCGTGGGGGAAGTTATTCAAACGGAGGATTTGCTTCTAAGAGACGAGCACACACACTTCTCTCACCATGAACACCAAAATTTAATTTGAAAATGGGCAGCAGGATTACTCCTATTATCCTGCTCCCAGACACTCATTTTTAAATGACAGACAGAAATATGCAAGTGGCTGTAATTATATTGCGTGCATGGAAAGATTCCCCCCCCCCATTCTTTGATTGTTCCGGTGGTGGTTTTTAGACGGTGTTATTGGGCATCGCATGAGAGTTTAATCAGCAAGGAATTAATTTTCATATTAGCCCAAATGCAGGTTGATTACTGGTGTGATTGTCGTTTTTTTTATAATAAACCTTGAAGAGCAGCGACAGCACTATGAATGCCTGTTTGAGTGCGTGTGCAGTAAAAGCTGGGCTTGTAGTCTGTATACCAAAGTTTACAGAATTAACATTTTCCCCATTTCGCAAACAAACATGAAAGCAACTTTCCCTTAATGTGTGTTTCATGATTGATCAAGATGCATCCCAGCTGTGCTGATAATTCCTGTAAAGAGGACGGAAAGCTGTGCTTTATTGTTGCCATGCCAATACCAACTGTGAAGCTATTAGCGTTTGTGTTTTATTCCATTTAATTTCTCAGAGGAATGATTGCTAGTCAGTACACATGCATTTCAAGATTTGTATAAAAGTCATGAAGACTCAGGATGATCTTTAAAAAGAACATATTTTATAAACTCAGTAACGTCATATTTCGTCCATTATTCCTACTGGTGTGTCACGAATGCAAGTAACAAGGCTTGGACCCAAATGCAGTTCAGTTCAGAGTGAGAATTTATTAACAAGGAAACTACAACAAAAAGTGTCCAGAAACTGGCAGAGCAAAAAATGAGTTCCAAAAATCACAAGGGAAACTAGAGACATGAAAACCACAAGAAAACTCAGCAACAGGGAAACCGCAACTCACCCACCCACCAACAGACCACAGACAGAATGAACAATGACAGCCCCCCCCCCAAAGAGACAAAGACAGAACAGGAACTAAATACACCAGGTAATGAACACTAACAAGGGACAGGTGATACAACAGGTGGAACAAATCAGGGTGGGGCAGAACAATCAAAAAGGCGGGAAACAAACAAAGACAGGAAGTAAGCTAGACAAGACAAGGGAAACAAGACAGACTACAAAATAAAACAGGAAACAGAACATAACAGAAAAACAAGACTACCACAATAAGACGGAACAATACCCAAACCCTGACATGGTGGTACAATTTACTCACCAGCTTCATGTTTTGTGATACTGTATGTGGAAGGGATACGGCAGCAACACAAATAAAATCATGTTAGACGCCAGAGGTACACATAGGTTGTTGGTGCAAGCATCTTATATCTTAGTGACCATACTAATTATGACAGGAGCAAAAGAGAAAGTCAGGTGACGCAAAGTCTATATCCACGACGTTCCACTTCCGGGATTGCTCTGTTGCTGACGGAAATTCCGCCGGATGGCCCTCTTTTTGGCCGGATGTCCGTTAACTTCCGCTTTCTATGTGTTGGCATTCTAAACTCCGGTCGATTTCTGAGGACTATGGTTAACTGCTCCTCAGATCTCTGCAGGGTAAATCCAGACAGCTAGCTAGACTATCTGTCCAATCTGAGTTTTCTGTTGCACGACTAAAACAACCTTTGAACGTACACATGTTCCACCAAAACAAGTTCCTTCCCAAAGCTTTTTTGCAGAGGCGCCGTTGCTCTGTAGGGTGCTTAGCGGCGCCCCAGAGACGATTGTGATTGGTTTAAAGAAATGCCAATAAACCAGAGCACGTTTTTCTCTCATCCCCGAATGCTGTGAGGACTCTCCAATCCCTCCTCCACATGGGAACCCCTCCTTTTAGGCAATCTCGTTGCTAAAGCTAAAGGTGCTTTATGGATGTTGTAAAATTATTACAAAAACCGAATCCACGGACACATGCACACAGCTCGTATTCAGAAATGGTTCCTTTAAAACCGCCAGGACTTTGTTATGGTTGTGATATCACAACTATACTATATAAATTCAAGATTCAAGATGTTTATTGTCACACTGGCTATACAAGTACAAACGTGTGAAAAGCTTATGATGGGAGGTTATCTTTAAAGAAAAACAGAGGTAGAAAATGTAAGAGACGTATTACAATATAATAAAATAAGTAAATAACAAATCTAAGAGGCAATGAAGGAAAACAATACATTTAAAAAGACATGACATACAGTAGGATATAATGAAATATAATAACAAAATATCAGAAGCAATAAAACATTCAAGGCGCACTTGCACCCTCCCCAGCGCCTTCCTGTCCACGCTGGTGCAGCTGCCATACCAGGTGATGAAACAGCCTGTCAGGAGGCTCTCTATAGTGCCCCGGTAGAAGTCCCTGAAGATCTGGGGCCTCAGCCCAAATTTTGTTAGGCGCCTGAGGACACTGTTGGGCCTTTTTAATGACAGTTGCAGTGTGGTTGGCCCATGTCAGTACCATGTGGATATTTACCCCTGGGTATTTAAATGTGTCAACTATCTCCACCGCTGTGGTGTTGATGTTGACTGGAGGGTGAGTGCCACGCCCTTTCCTGTAGTCTAAAATAACCCTCTTGGTCTTGGAGATGTTCAGGGAGAGGTAAACGCCATGGTACTCTACATCTATGACGTTCCACCTCTGGGATTGTTCAGGTGTCTTTCATTTCAGCCGGATGTCCTTTAACTTCCGCTTTCTTTGTGTTGGAATTTTAAACTCCGGTCGATTTATGAGGATTATGGTTAACTGCTCCTCAGATCTCTGCAGGGTAAATCCAGACAGCTAGCTAGACTATCTGTCCAATCGGAGTTTTCTGTTGCACAACTAAAACAACCTTTGAACGTACACATGTTCCACCAAAACAAGTTCCTACCCGAGGCTATTTGCAGAGGCACCGTGGCTCTGTCCGGTGTTTAGTGCCGCCCAAGACAATTGTGATTGGTTTAAAAAAATGCCAATAAACCAGAGCACGTTTTTCTCCCATCCGGTAATGCTATGTGTGACTAGCCAGACCCTCCCCCGCAGCGATGTGAAGGAAGGTCTTGCAAAGCGAGACTAGGTGACGCTGTATAAAGAGCGACCTTGTCCACCTTTAGGTCAGGGTAGAGGGAACAGGAGACCACCGTTCATGTGCCGTGTAAAACCAAAACTCAACATTGACTTATTTTAACTTACGTAACGTAGGCCAACTTTACTTACGTCACTTAGCCTACGTAACATACTTAAGTTACGTAACAAACATGGGTTACTTATTTTAACCCACACCATGATCCTAAACCTAACCAAGCAGCTTTATTTAAATTCACAATGTTAACCACATGTTTAAAACTGTGACTCTGGTACTCTTCAACAGTCATTCTGGGAGTCATTGACAAACAACCTATTATGTCATTTAGGTACAAGGACTTGTTGGATTTTGCAGGGATGATTCCTGCATTAACTTTGACCTACTGCACTTAGTGTAGTTGTGCATTACACAGGGTTAAACTATGCTGGATGATTGACATGATTGATTGAAATGTAAGTGACATTTCTGGTGTATTAACTTACATTTTTACATCCAAGGCTGAAGCCACCGGGAGCTGCCACTTTGAGCTTCATTTTGACTCTTCAGAAAACTATGGGTGGCATTTTGCTTTAATGTTTACAGCTGTCGAGTCATGAAGCCAACATATCTTTTCAGCTGTTTCATTGTTTTTTGACTCTTATGGTATATTCCAGTGCATCACATTTTCAAGGTCAAACACTAGCAAGAAACAGAAGCAAAAAAAAACCAAAGCAGCTGCTGTTTTACCAGTGAGGACTCATTTGTCATTTGAAAAAAGTTGGACTAAAACTGAATTTGGACATTTTGATGGACTTTAGCCTATATCTCATCTAACCAGTTGGAAACATAGGAGGGACGATAATGGAAAGTTTGTAAATGGAAAGCAAGAGTTTGTACGAGTCTTCCTTGAACTTTTCTTTCTTTCAAGTTTAGTTATTTCGGTAGACGGTATGAACAACTTTGCCATCATTGAGCTGAAGTATGCAGAAACCTTAACTGTTATAATAGGACTTTTTGTATTACTGACAATACTTGGCTGTCCCTCTCACCTCTCAGCATTGCTGTCAAAACCATAATCACTGTAACGAACGCCCTCTGAGGTGCTATAACACGCCGTACTGAAAGCTGTTATCTCTCCATGGTCTTATCATCTCCCAGCAGCTCTACCGTGGAATATATGCCTCAGGGGGGGAAAAATGGACTCATGCAGTCAGGCGACTTATTATCAAGTGAAATCATTGCCGCCCTCTCGGTGAGCATGAGGTGTCAATACAGAGTCTAGAAGAAACATCTATCTTGATGGAGTGACACGGCATGGGAGCTACATGGTTCCAGAAGTTGTGTGTGTGTGTGTGTGTGTGTGTGTGTGTGTGTGTGTGTGTGTGTGAGTGTCTAATGTAAGGTAAGGTTGTGCAAGTACAGTTCCAGGTAATGTTAGAATTAATCATTTCATGTAAAGCAGTGATTGTAATGGGTACAGCCACTCTGCTGGAAAGGAGATCCTTTCAGAAGCCAAAGCGGGGACTCTCACTCTCATTTTTTACGTTAGCAGTGTGAAAGTGGACTATAGGCTGAAGAGAGATGTTGCAGCATGCAGTACTGCTTGGTTTGCACTAGTTATGTTTCCATCAACGTATTTTTATGCCCATTTTGAAGTATAACATACATATATACTTCACTTGCGCGTGAAGTATTCAATTTTGGCCTAGGCGGCTCCTCATATCTGAGTCCTCCATGTGTTTGTTTATGCATACATTATCAGCTACGTAGCTAAACTGCTGTTACTAAATGCTAAAGTGCATATGTCACCAAACAGCTTAAGCTACATTACCACTATCCTCTGGACGGATGTACTGACCCTAATTTGTATGTATCAATGGAAACCACAACTTCTGTAAACACACTGTGTGTGAATGCAGATGCATATGTGTGAAAAAAACTGTATTAAATTGCATTTCATCAATAAATGAGACACTTGAAAAATGACAAGTTAAATATAACTGTTTCTACAGAATGTTAACTAGTATATTTCAAAGTGAACTACAACATGTTCAAAAATAACTACTTAAACAGTGGTTACATGCAATCAATGACACCAGGGACACTCTACCTTGCCGATAATGCTTATAATGATTCTTCCAAACCCAGCTGTCACATCCTTCAGTGTTTGTCCTGCGCAAGACATATTCAATTGTCAGAAATAACGAGAATTTAATCCGGTTTAGCTATAATTGCGGCTCATTGATTGATAATTGTTTTGATTGACGTGCAGCGAGACACTAATTGGGAGCTTCTGGAGTTATCAGAGCGATTGTCTTTGTCCCCCTTGTTCCATCATTATGATGTACGGCAGGTTGATTGACAGACAGATGAATGGAGTCTGTCAATTTGACGTGAGAGTGTGAAGACAGAATCCCACATGTGCACACATTGCACTTACGCATGCAAGCATGGTCTCTCAAACATCAGTGGTGAAAACAAATAGTAATTCTGAAAATCCTTAAAGTAGCAATAATAATAATAATAATAATAATAATAATAATAATAATAATAAATATATAATGTATAATATAATAAGCTTAATTGTTTTCATTTGTATTAATTCTTAATACAAAATACCTGGATTGGGTTGCACCAGATGTTAAATCTTTGTGTTAAGTTCTATCTAATGTACTAATAGCTAAAACTTGGGTTACAGCATTAATTATTTTAGCTTGTTAGCGCAGCGTGCTAGCTTAGTATTTTGTAAACCCATTGCTAGGAAAGCTCTATAGCACTGTCGCGTAGCATTACGAATGTTGACATAACTTTCAAAAACATATATTCATATATTCAACAATCCTTTGCTTCAATTATATATGCACACAGAAAAACGAGTGTTTTAGAGTTATCAGTAAACATTAAAACAAGTGATAAAATAGCTGAATAGCTAAGCTAATCTTTAGCCATTTGCTTAAATGTTTTTGGCATAATGTTTTGTAGTTTGAGGCATATTGTATCATTTTAAAATCTTCCCCTTTTACATAATTATTTAACAGAATTTTAACAGTGTCAGTTCAGATATGTCGACCACATTACCTATCAATTAAATGGGTCATATTCAAGCTGATGTTAAGCTAACATTACTTTTGTCAGGTGGTTCAGTTAGCTTCATAACAGTTAAACCTGGCAGTTAGTAGGTGTACTGTACATATTTGGTAACAATTCATATTTTTGTAAGAACAAGTTGGTCTGGTGCAACCTGTTTTAATTTCATATTAATTTAGCAAACACTTACATTATAATTACAGTAGGCTAAGCTTAAGTTTCTGTACTGTTGAGTTGTTGCAAAAAGACACTAGCCACCGTAGTTTTAAGTTACCAATCTAATCTCAGAACATGTTTCAATTAACAGAAGGTTATAAGAAAGAAAAAAAAAAGCATGATATGTGTTGTTTGGATCACCAATTGTTTGGAAAACAAGACAATAATTAGTATGACTATGAAATAAAAACAGTACATGAGTTATCATCATCCCTCATTGCTTGAGTATCTGCATTGAGGTTTTACTGAACCCTGAAAAACAGCCACAGGCATAGGCTACACTAACACAATACACACACACACACACACACACACACACACACACACACACACACACACACACACGTAAACACAGAGCAAAGCTCCAACCATTCAGCTGGAGCCAAGGCCACAACCTTTCCACAGCCACTTCACATTCATTTGATCCATGATTCTATGAGTCAAAGGCCGAACGCTAACCTTTCACAATGACAGGACCATGGGGGGGAATCGTGACATAGACAGAGGATCATCTGCTGCTACAGCTTCAGGTTAAAGACACAAACCAATGGCAGAGCAATCCTCGCTCTGTCTCAGTTTGCCCAACGCTGCAGACTCATTTTTCTTTCAGTCAAGGGAAAACGCTTCCTGATGTTAAATGTTAAAAAACCTCATAAAGCAGTCCTTCCAGAAAAAAGAGTTTTTTTGGGATTGTTGCGGGCAAAAATCCTTGATTATGCGGTACATTTTCTTAAAAATGCGATGTTTATAAAAAGGATATTTATGCAATTTTATGTGATGAAATTGCGGGAACTTGCAAAAACTGTGGTTTCGTCGTGGCTTCATCGCGGGGTTTGCAGATTTTCGATGATGTTCACGTCGCGTAATTACGTCACTTCATAATGTTCCCATGGCAACAGGGGGAAATGGCTGCTCTTGTGTGAAGTAAACGCAACATTTTTCAACTTTCTGCTAAGAAATATTTGAATTTTGCAACGAAAATGCGGGGATTATGAAATCATGCAAGCCCTGCATATTTTTGCGGCCCCCCCGCATAAATATGCAGACTTTGGCTGATTATGCATTGAATTATGCGACATGTTTTTCTGGAGGGACTGATGAAGTGAAATTGTCATGCAATGTGACCTTTAACAACTGCATTAACTTTATAGTTCAGTTCTCACATCACACAACGGACGAGAGGTTAGCACACATGTGATTAGCACATGTCACCGCAGTGTCTCATGAAGGCAACTCTGAATGTAGCTCACAGTATGTCAAGTAATTAGCAAACAAGTATTATCCAAAGTATAAATATACTGAAAATCTTAAAGGGATCAAAAGCTGAAGACGTTCCCAGTTCTTAAACCCCCCCTGTAAAGCTGTGATTGGTTGTTTCCTCAACCACAGAACCAGTTGTTAATGATCACAACATTAGACCCATTTCAATCGCTGTAGGCAGTGATTCAAAGGTCTGGAACCTAGCTAGTTAGGGATTCAAATAGTGTTGACATCAATGACGGACTGGGATCAAAAAACGGCCCTGGCATTTGCAACACACCAGCCCTATTTTCAAGCCACACCGACCTCACACAAACATTTACATAATAAGCAAAAATGCGCCGACAACAATTTAACACCTGAAAAGCATCTGCAGACGACTTTTAGCTTGCTTGTGGTCAGTGATAATGTTGGATTCAGCGCAAAAAAACCCTTTAATGGTAGAAGCTCGCTCTAGCCCTTAATGGGTACTGGGTACGGTAAACATTTCCATGGCAACAGCCAGTTTGACCAATCAGAGACGTCACTGTTACGCTTAAGATTGTGGGTAGTGTAGTGTTTCTCCATAAGTTCACGAATAAAAATACTTTTTGAAAATAACAAAGACAAATTATTGTTATTATTTTTTATTGATCAGTCCCTCCAGAAAAATTTGATTATGCGATCGCATAATTCAATGCATAATCAGCCAAAGTCTGCATATTTATGCGGGGGGGCCGCATTTTTTCAAATACGCCGCACTTTCGGCGCATAAATTTCCGCTTTCCGCGCAAAATATGCGGGGCTTGCATGATTTCATAATCCCCGCATTTTTGTTGCAAAAAAGTCCCATATATCTTAGCAGAAAGTTGAAAAATGTTGCGTTTACTTCACACAAGAGCAGCCATTTTCCCCTGTTGCCATGGGAACGTTATGAAGTGACGTAATTACGCGACGTGAACATCATCGAAAAGCTGCAAACCCCGCGATGAAGCCACGATGAAACCGTAGTTTTTGCAAGTTCCCGCAATTTTTGCAAGTTTGAAGTATCCCGCATATTCCATCGCCAAATCACTTTTAAAACCAAAGTTTTAACCTGGATGTCTGTTTTGACCTGCAAATTACCGAATGAATGCTAAGTAGAAATTGTTAAACGGCTGTGACAGTAGCAGCGGAAAGCCAACTTTTCATCACTTTAAACTCCATATTTTTCCTTTGGAAAGTCTGCTAATTGCTTGATGTACTGTAGGCTATGTGTTGACTTGTGAATCACAAAAGCAGTTCTTATTGAGCGAAAGTATCCAAAGCCACAGCTTTTAAGAGACTACACAGCAGGCAATAATAGTGCATAATACTTGACATTTAAAAAAAACAAGTAGAAATCTTCATGTAGGTACCTTTACTGTCAATTTAAACCTAAATGTCCTGTGTTTTTTATCAGTCATTATAATTCTTCCCCACTGTTCACCGTGGTGATAAAATACAGTCAATTCAAAATATATAGAACTTTAGATAAGACCCAAATTAATCTCTGCCTGAGGTGAAATGAAAGAAATGTTCTAGGACTGACAATGCAGAGTAACAAAACACTGGAAGATGGAGTGCTGGAAATTATTTTGAGATAAATTGATATTCTAGGTTGTGAAGGTCATAAACCCTCGGGATTAAATGCCCACCGCATGTGTTTGGTGATTGATTTTTGGTTGTGCCTATTTTTCTTTAGCGGGCACTGACATACTGTGCATAAACAACACACACAGAGCTAAAGGAAATGTTAGATTGAACAGTGTTGAAGAGTGGAAATTGTTTTTTAGATGAAGTTGGATTCTGGCGAGTGAGGCTTATGAAGCTGAGGGCTGAAGTATGCATTGCAAAGTGTAGAAAAGCTGAATACGTTTAGGATGTACTTTAGATCTATCTATCTGTCTATCTGTCTATCTATCTATCTATCTATCTATCTATCTATCTATCTATCTATCTATCTATCTATCTGTCTGTCCTTTTAAAGAGTTTTTTCTTGTCTAAATGAAAGATGATAGAAGGTGTCATGTGCACAGATTTACTGTAATGGCCCTCAATTTGGGATTTTGAGAAGAACATTGCTCATTTATACTTCTATTCAGAGGGAAATAGTGTACTTTACTCCATTGTATTCATCTTACAGTTAGCAGTTACTTGCAAATTAAAATTGACGTACAAATGTTATGGTCATCTCATAAAATATGATGTGTTGTAATAAAGTAGATAAAAATTCCACTTCCACTCCACTTCCACCAACTGTAACATCAACATTCTGCATACCTTCGCCAAGGGATGCCCAATCTCACAATGTTATAGTAATGCAGTCTGAATCTTCCCAGTCAGGAACACATTTTTTTTGGATTATTCTAACACCACATGAATGCAGCACAAATGCCTTATCTTGCAATGTTAACAAAAGCGAAATATGATTAGCGTATTAGCGCCGTGAATCAGATCCACTACACATTGTAATGGGTTCTGTCATGACCCATGCTACACCTTTCCACCGAGTTTCAGTAATCCTGCAGACAGACAAACAAATAAACAAATAAACAAACAAACAAACAAACTAACAGACAAACAAACAGAAAAGCCGATGCGAAAAACATAAACTCTTTGGCGGAGGTATTAATGATACAGTAGGCCTAATATATGATAATGTAACATTCTGAAAGGGTCTATTTTGCATAGTAACTACTTTACCGTTGCTACTTAAAGGTGCCCTCCCACAAATATTTCACTACTTTGTGGTAATGTCTGAAGTTCTACCATAGACTTAGATAAACTTTTTTTGTGGAAAAAATGCTTTGGTTACCTTGTTTCAAGCCATTCTAGCGTGGTATAGAAAGCCTGCAGGAATACTCAGCTCGATTTGTGCCAGTTCTCATTAATATTCAACGAGCTAAGCTGCTTGACTCTGATTGGCTAACAGCTAGCCAATGAGAGCCTGGCTATCAGCATCCTTTACCCAGCGCAATTGGGCGAGCTCATGAATAGTAATGAGCTCAGGCAACACCACGTCAGACTGACCAGCTTTTGTAATTGGCCTGATTTCTCCGCTTATTTCTTTTCAGTGGCTAGAGCTGACAGAGGAGGTAGCAGTTCATTTTCACATTCACTATTCACAAACAGTTTTTGTGTGGCAGGGCACCTTTAAACTATATTTAGCTGTCAATACTTCTGTACTTTTACTACACTCAGGTACTTTGCTGCCCCAGCCTCAGTTAGTCTGGTATGACCAGTAGCTTATGGTGACTAATGTTTGTTAACTTTTGGTAG
Organism: Sander vitreus; assembly: GCF_031162955.1. Classification (NCBI taxonomy): domain Eukaryota; kingdom Metazoa; phylum Chordata; class Actinopteri; order Perciformes; family Percidae; genus Sander; species Sander vitreus. The sequence goes on from NC_135876.1 coordinate 21,490,471, forward strand.
ATTTCTTTCTGAATGATCTGAGTACTTCTCTCACCACTGTTCTATCCAGAAATGTAATTTAAATATACCCTCACTCCTCTTATGTTTTGTTATATGTTAGCATACATAGATTAAAGTAGATAGCTTCAACTACTAGATTAGAAATTTAGAGCCCCCCCAGCCATTGTCAAATGCTTGCGATTGCAATTTGTAATTTTTACTGTAGCTTTACCAGAGCTCCTTCTTTTCCGCCAACATAAATTTGATGTGAAAATATGGCTTCATTGATTGAGGTTTAGTTTGGCCTTTAGAGCAGCTGCCTTGGAGAAATGTTTATATTTAAAACTCCAATCCACAGGCAGACTGACTAACGTGATTAATGAAGTTGCGCTTAATAAGTCACGGATATAATTCCCATGAATGGCTTTATTGGTTTCTATGTGAACTCTGGTAGGATGGGGTTTGCATGTTACTGCTCACTTATTTAGCATGTTACAATACAGTTTGGTGCCGCAGGGAAAAAATAAAAAAAATAAAAAATAAAAAAAACTGCTATCCTCCATATTTGCCCCATCTTGGCAAATCAGTCATGCATTTTCCAATTACAGCTCTACTGTCACCAGCCCATTCACAATCACTAGAGCAGACACAAACAAGGAGATTAAGAATAAATGATATGACACACAATCACATCTCTAACCACGACCATGACAGAGCTAACCAACAAGGCCTGAGTCTCTTCATAAGAAAGAAGAAAATGGAAATCTTTTCTGAAACGGCGCGAGCAGAGTGGGACAGGAGCAGAGAGATTTGTGGTGACGATGGAAGTTGTTGTGATTGATTACATGTGATGTAGAGCAATTAAAAGAAATTAACAATTTGCATTTTAATAACATTATTATCATCAGTTAAATGAATTCATTAGTCTTGATTAGTTTGGTATCAGTATGACAAGTGCAGCCCAGTAGAGCGTGATGACACTAATAGAAGGCTAAGGGACGCAACAGAGCTGAGACAGATAGGAGGAAAGATACATGGAGGAGGTTTCTGGTAATGGGGGGGCGTGCATGTTTGAATGGGGAGGGTTTTTTTTATTAGCAAAGCAGTCTGTAAAAAATGTGAAAAATCTAATAAACTAAACACTAAACACAATAAATAAAAACAAATGTTTGGTTCAAGCTCGCATCTGTTTTGTGTGGGATGTCTGGCCCATAACTTTCACATAGGGCGAATGGGCTCCGAAGATTTATCTGTGGGTTACCCTAACTCTCTAAGATGATTGATAAATAAATACATATGAACTGAAACATCAAAATCAACCCTTCCTGTACCCAAATGGACAAACTGTCTCAGACTTAAGTTTCAGGTTTTCAAACTGGGAAAATGTGGCTGCTGTTTTGGAAACTAAAATCACTTTTAATGTGTCAATACAGATTCAGAATCACACTTATTTTCGTACAAAATGTCTTATTTAGGTAGCTTTTCATAAGTGCTCATCTAAATCGCTTTCCATAGTTTTATAAGATACTATAAATAGACCTTTCAGATTTATAATATATTACTAATACTTTGAGCTTGAAGCTTTCATTCTTCACCTTGGAAATAGCAGTGGGACAAAAAACTAAGTGGCTACTTAGTAGAGCCCTTCCTCAGTGGATAGATTACCCCAGTTATCATTCCACGCTTAGGTCATGTAATGACAATCCCCACCGCCATGACGACTGAACAACTCAATCAGCTAAGGAAGGCCATGTGTTTGTGACTGACAGCTTGGGAAACACCAAATAAGTGGACCTTGACTGACTGTGATGACATTATTTGACATTCATGTCAAAGCAATCATTTCTTTTTGTAAAGCTGAATGTTGCTCGGGTGTTTCCCAAGTGCCCAAGTTTAGGTAATTAATTAAGTCAAAAGGAAGCTCTTTCTCTTTACTGATTGTCATCAATTAATTAATGGTTACATGGTGCGGTAAGACAACAGTAGCCTCTGTATGGAGTAATAACCCAATGATTATTCAGCCAAAGCCTGCAACAGTTGAAAATACTGTTCCTTCTCCTGGGAGCTGCATAAACAGTCCAATCTGGACTGCAGCGTGTGTGTGGTACATGCATGAGCCATTACATGTCTGTGTGTGTGTGTGTGTGTGTGTGTGTGTGTGTATGTACGTCTGTTTTTCTGCACACTAGCCAAACAAGTATAGTTTGATCATACACAATTCATTAAGCTGATAAATTACAGTAACACGTCTTGTTTATCTTTTAATTTTTTAAATTGTAATAACTCTGTATAATCTGTGTATGTTTGTCACAAAACTATCTGTATTTCCATCTGCATTTTGATTTGTACAGGAAGTCACCGGGGGAGAGCTTAAAACAGTAGGGTGTGCAAACAATGCAAGGAAGTCCAAACGAAAATGAAATTGATTTTAACTGTCTATGCTACAACAATAAAAAAGAGTAAGCTATTGAAAAAAGTCTGGAAAGCTTGGCCATTTTGCATGCACTTTTTAGACGGTCCCTAACTTTAGCTCATTAACCACCTGGTAGTCAGATCCGTGGACAGCTCTAAGTACAGTACAGGTGAAAACTCTCTCAGGACGCATTGAGGACGCATTGAGCTCGGATCGCAAAAATCACATTTGGAGGTAGTTTGGGTCCATGTGTCCACATTCTAATAGCAGTGAGAATGGGAATGTGTCCTGCAGTGTCCATATTAAAAACTGCCTACTCAATTGTAAACAAAACTACGTAGTCATTCAAGTATTTCTCATGTCACAGAAACCACTGAGAGTGAAAATTGGATGTTATTATCATATACTGTTAGTAGTACGTCTGTGTTTTTTTCCTGCATGCTGCCTGCCTCTATATCCCTGGCTGTCTCAATCTCTCTTCAGCGCTGTTGCCTTGAAAATAACGTTATTTTTAATTTCATAACATGTCCCCTGAATTCACCAATATGTAGGACATTACTACAAAACGTCCTGCTATTATGTTGTCTCCTTCTGTTAAAGGTGCTGTAGGTAGGATTGCGAAGATCCAGGACTTAGCCAAAAAATGTGAACATCAACAACTTCTCAGTCCCTCCCCGATTTCCGCTAAAGCCCAAAATGGTCTCCTAAGCCCCTCCCCCCACAAGGGAGAATGAATGTGTGTGCAGTGATTGACACGCAGTTAGACACCCCCCCTGACCCTGATTGGAGCATCTGAACAGGGAGCGGTGGATTTTTGCAAATCACACTACAGGCTGTAGGTGGTGCCAGAGCCGGATTTTTTTTAATGACCTGCTTCATGTAGTTCTGCTGGAACATAGGGTCAGTTTCAGCAAATATGACAGAAAGTTAGTTTTATAAGGCTTACCTACTGCACCTTTAATTATTAGTCTCGCATTACCAGAGCTACACAGCGCTGTCTGGAGCTGACGGTGAAATGTGTGGTCAAAGCAGGAAGTTCTTCACAATAAAAGTACCCCGTCATTTTGGTATTTTAATGCTTTTATTATGTAGCATTATAAAGGAAATGTTGGGTCTTCATCAGCAGTAACGTAACCCAACTCCTAGCGGACATAAAATGTAAAATGAAGCCGTTAAAATATAAACTAAACTTAAAACCACAGAGATATGTTGTATGTCTCTACTGCACAGGTCCTGCTGCCCGTACGTAGATCTCCTTATGCCGGCACCCTTTTATTTAGGCTACAGTCTATGGTTGGCACACAGACAGACTGTGGGCAGTGCTCTTTCATTTTTCACTTGATTTATGTGAAAATAACAACTGACATTATAAACACACCAACGACACAACCAGCCTATGTGCAAACGGAAATGATGTACGTGTTTATTTGCATATGGAGCGGGGAAGTGAGATCCGATCATAAGTAGTCACTGAGGACGCATTTGGAGACACATTCTACAGACAGGTGAAAACAATCGCACCTAGAGCTCTCCACTTGCGATCCGATCAGTCAGGACAGATGTTATAACCAGGTCAGAACAGCCTAATTAGCTCCCATATACTGTCAGGTCTTGTAGAGTTCCAGACTCCAATATCAGGTCATGGCGCCTGTGCAACATTATTTCAATTTCATTTGCTCAAAAAAGTTGTTAAGGGTGATATTTGTTGAATGTTGAACTGTTTTAGACTATAGCCTATTTGTTTGCATTATGGAATGTGTTGATGCTTTGGCTGCTAGCAGTTCATGTTGGCCATTTCTTACCTGGATATCGTTTATACTGAAAAAAGTCTGAATCAAGTGAGCCACTATTTTATTACAGCAAAAGATATCACAATTGGCTACAGCATGTGCATCAAAGTACAACTCCATTCTGTTTAAAAATGCCGTGGTATAGATTAATGCATGTTTCATTCTGACATTTCTTTCTTTATGTGTTCACTGATCTGACACTGAGCAAGACTGAAAAGTCACTGCATAGGATTGGTCAAATGCATTGGACATTATACAGGTCAGCAGGCATTTTTATGATCTGTACAATAATGGTGAATCTATGTACATGTATATCTGTATGTCCTTTTATTGCCTGTGCAGGTGTGTGGGTGCTTTCTGTCTTGTATCTGCTGTGGACCACGTGAGTGGGTGGATATGTGATGTGTATCAGTAGTGACTGTCAGTGCAGAGAGGTCTTCTAAAAGGCTTGCCTGCACGGGAAGAAGCACAACACTGGGAATACCTTTCCTCCAAGATCAATAAACTGCTTAACCAAGTATTTCACAGAGGGCTCCTAGGGGAGCCTTGGCCACCATGCGCATTTGGGAAACCGCCACTGGAGAAGCCAGGTTCGCTTTACAATCCCCCAACTTCCTCTTAAGTAGCAGAATTGATATACAGCAGTGAGATCTCCATTCATTTGCGGGGTCATTTATATCATTATTGCCATTCTGCTGCTTGGAAAGGGTGAAACGGTCGCTCCAAAGTAAATGGATTTCACAGGCATGAGGAAATTGAATGGATATATTCATTGAAATGTTTGCGTCAGGAGGAAATATTGAGCCAAATCAAGCTCAAATTTCCTCCGGGGCTCCGTTGTGTTCGGATTTGTTGTGCCGAGGAAAAAGTTTTATGACAAACAATGAATATATTTTACCTGTGATGGCGTCAAGCACAAAAGTTTTGTGTGTTATGTTTAAATGACATCGATTTTTGGCTAATCCAGCAGCACACATCAGAGCTGAAGCACACAAGATCAGCAAAGAAAAAAAAACAACAACCCAAAACACACAAGCTTTTCAGGTTATAATTTGGATGAGTGAATAAAACCCAAGAGCTGACAGGTGCTCTTAATGCACTGCTAATGGCGAAGCAGAGTGCCAGTTTGCAATTTTCTCCCTCCGACTGATGACTGGGTTTCTCTCCCAGAGTGTCCTCAGGTATTTCAAATGATGAATTATTTTGGATACTTATAAACAAACGTGTGGAGGAGTATGAGGACTAAGCTTCTGTCATGACACACAATGGAACCCATGTCTAAATGCACCTTTAATGAGATCTGTTCCTCTTTCTCACCTTGACAGCCCACCAATAATCAAGTTATTCCAAACTGATCCCCAAACCCCTACATGCTGCAAATTAAAGACCTTTTATTTTCTTTCACCAGTCTGCTATATTCAGCTGGCTGTAAAATATGACTCATAGGCTAGCTGAGGATGTAAATTTTTTAACCCTCTGAGGACAAAAGACGCACCGGTGAGTCCAAGTGATGTTTGACAACACTTCTAATCGATATTACAAAATTTCATTTTAGACATTTATTTACTATTTTATACATATATTATGCTACTTTTGTGAACCCAAGACTTTTGTAAACTGATTTCAAGCACCAAAACAATTGAGTGTAGGTATGTTTTCACAAGAGATTTGAGAAATATTTCCGCTTTAGGGCCAAATTATCTCTTTATACGTTGCTCTGGAACAATTTCCGGCATCACTATACAGAAAGCTGAGTTTGTTCTGAACATTTTGATATGAAACACATGGGGATCAGGTTATATGCAAATACCCTTAAAAGGAGAATTCACGAAGATCTAAAAATGACCTCAGACCTCTGTGGGTTAAGCAGCCGGGGTATTTAATGGGAAAACAAAGATTACGACTATAACTGATGATTATGCTTTATGTGTTTTGGCCTGTGTGTTGTTATCAACTGCCCAGTTTGACAGCCAGGCCGGGTTGCCAGATATACATATACGTGTAAAAACCTAGAGTCCCCGAGTTGGTTACTCGTAAAAACAACTGAGACACAGCCAGTAAAGTGATCCCGACTGGTCCTGGGTAATTCCGCCATGCTAACCCTGCTAACTGCTAGCTAACGTTACCTGAAGACCAGGCAAGCGGGCCACAGCTGTTTACAACGTGTAGCCTGTTCAGTGGCCGTAGCCGACAACGGTAAGTTATTTTAAGCCAAGAAAGGAGGCCTGTAAATCGTGAAGAGAGGACCATGCGTTTGCAGTGTATTTAGCGTTTCTCACCGTAATTGTAAGCTGAGGAAGTGTGTCTGTCCGTGGGGTGGAGAGGACAGCGAGGTTGTTGTGTTTTATCGGTTCCTACCATCAGTTGGGTACAGAGCTCCGCGTGTGCATGGTGTTTTATGACTGTCAATATAGTCAGCATCTAACGTTAGCTACTCCACTGTGCTGTGAAGTAATGTCTGGCTATGTGAGACAAGCCTCGACCAACATTGTTGGGGAGGAGGGGTCGAGGGAGACGACTCTCTCCAGTATTTTGAATTTGTACTGCAGTAACTATTTTAAACACTAGCTGTCAGTATTACATATTGCACCTTTAAAACCTTTATGCCGTGTCTTTCAAGGGAGTTCCCAGAAAGATTCAAAACGTGTATAATAACCATGATGAATGGCATGTTAATTGTGTTTGACTTGATTTGGCCCGCTCTCAGGAGGAGGTGAACTGAACTCATTGGATAGAGCGGGGGTGTAGACAATGACAAAGGACTGAAAGGCAAAAAAAGTTGAAGAAAAAAAAAAATACTTCTGGACTCCTGGAAGTGATATCCTTATCCCTAATCCATGAATGACCATCTTGGTCAATTAGGCAATGATTTAAAGGCGGGACTTCTCCACCCTGAAGACAGTTCATAATCACTGCAAAATCATTAAAAGGTGTGTGTGTGAAGCAAAGTGGATAGATAACATGCTCTGATTCCTCTCGTATTACATCTGGCCTGAGTCCCAACAGCGGCTCCACTGTAGCTGCCTCACAGGCTTTTGAGGCCGAGGGTGACTTTGAAAGAGTGTTCATCAAAGCCTTTGCATGCAGGACAGTGCACCTTCGGTTGTGCACCAAAAGTGCAATTTATAATCTATCTGACAACTCCCCCCCCACCCCAGCTGGCGCAAAAAAGCATTACTCATAGCGGCCATGCTTTGCATATTGCGAGTCAAAAGCGGTTAATGGTGAGATGTAACTTCCCCCATTACCATTGATCATGTGGCAGGCTGCGACTCCCATGAGCTGTGCGCATTAAGGCCAGTGACAAGCGGAAAACATTACAAATGAGCTTTAGCAAATTTGCAAGGCAGTGTCACCTCTTTGATGTGTAGATAAGTGGATGCCGAGTCCTTATTTCTCTTTCTGTTAGTCCGCTTCTCTCTCTCCAGTTCCAGTTCTCCCCTTTTCCATCCATCTCCACCTCTCTGTCTTCCACCCTTCTTCTTCTTCTTCTTCTTCCACTCTCCCGCTTTGGGATTAAACAAAACCGATGACTGTGAAAAGTCTTTGTGATGAACACGTCGCTGTTCTGATGAGGCCGAGGGTGAGCATGTCATAAATCATGACCTTCGAGAGCGAGGCGGTGGGGGGAAATTGTACAATGATAAATATTGAGAGGTGGAATGAGCAATAGTTTTGTCACAATGCGGAGGCGCCTGCATCCCCTTTTGCCATGAAATGTGGCTTTGTGATAGGGCCTGAGCAGAGAGCTGTAATTCAGGCGGCTATACAGCCGAGGATGCTTTTTTGAAGCCACATGCATCCCTGATACAAAAGCCAGTGATAAATTGTTATCCAAGCAGCAGATCTTCTCCTTTTTGTTCGATGCTCTTCACGTAATTGAGAGAGAACATGCAAACAAAGCTAATGATTTTCCTCTAACTTTACATTTCTTTCCCTGATGCTCTTGTCTGCCAAGTCATGCTCATACATCTTCCACTAAGTACAGCTCAATGTCTACTGACCCCCCCCACCCCACACACACACACACACACACACACACACACACACACACACACACACTTTGAGGCAGGTAGAACTAAAATGTCTACTTTTCCCTGACAAAACAAAAAGGAGTCACTGTCTCCTCTGCTGATAATCTCTGAGACTTTCTTGCTGTCGAATGCCTGATGGGCATTTTTCCTCAGATGAAAGTATACAGTCGATGAGAGGACACAACATTCATGTAAAAATAACTGTAGTGAGTAAACTGTGGGGCACAGGAGTTCATGTACATCAAATGTTAAAAAATAGGATCCTGAAAAATATGACATAACTACAACCATTTCCCATGCTTGCACGGAAGTTACTGAATCCTTAAGGATGGCTTGGATATTCCTTTTTACATTGACAGCTAATTAATTAAACGTTTATGTAGTGCACATATTTTTTCTCCATATTTCCATGTAGCTGATCTGACAGTCAGTCTTGGCAGATCGTACAGAGGTGACTCAAATTCTGAAAAATATAGTCACAAACAGATCTGAGCAGAGAAATAGGCCATGCCGATGCAGAGTCATGCTTCTTTTTATATCTACAAAACCTAGTTTCAATTGTTCAGAATGTTAAGCAATGGTGAGACATGCACTCCCATTGGATTCTATACTGAGACACTGTACTGTATGTGCAGGACTCAACTGATGCTCAGTAAATGTTTTCCAGATTTTGAATCTAGCATTGAAAAGCGGAGCTCTTGAGATGAAATCTGTCAAACAAGTTAAGAATTTGCAATGGGAATTTCTTTCAGTGGCCATTATAGATAGATCTTCAAAGTGCAGCAGTGCAAACATTTAAGGGGATGTGAAAAAAAGTACAGGTGGGCAGAAATCCGTATGCTGCACAGTAATAATCCTGGAGAAAATACATTTCCCTCAATCAAAATTGAGAATGCTTGAGAAAGTTCAGTTTTATGGGAACGTCATTTTTACAAGACAGGGTTGGGTATTAACACGTGATCTGTCTCTCAAAACGGAAATTTGTTTGTTTGTGAACTTGTCAACAAACATGGTACATCCCAGGTCAAGGACCGCTCCTTTATGTATTTTTAAATCACGTTTTGCAAGGTAATATTTGCCAGCTACTGATACTACTAAGCTTTTGCCGAGCAACATAAGCTGGAAAGAAGAGGCAGAGTTGGTGAATTATTTGTTTGCTGGCCTGATTTATTTTTTAGATATATATATATAGTTTAGGATGTGATCACACTGTATGGTTTGCATGTACACTTGGCTGACGGTATAAATGCAGTTTACCATTCCTTCCCAATGCACGGAAGGACCTTCTGATGCCACCCCAGTTTTTGCAAAAACTGAATAAGCTGCAAAAAACAACTTCCTGTGTTTTCCCTCCCTTGTGATTGCCCCTTGTGTGTTTCACCTGTTTCCCAGCCCTAGTGTCACCTGTTGCTTGTTTCCTCATTTACTCTGTGCATTTAGTCTCTGTGTTTTCCTTTGCATTTTGTGGGTGCATTACTTGTGTCGTGTCGTGTCGTGTCGTGTCGTGTCGTGTCTAGTCTCTTGTGTTTTTTGCTTCCTGGTCTTCAAGCCTTTTGGGATTATTTTGTGTTTGCCTGCCTGCCAGCCTCTGGACACTCTTAGTTGTAAGTTTTTGTTCAATAAACTCCTTTTTACCTGCGTTTGGGTCAGCAAATCGTAACACAAAGCTTGCCTCCACCTTCCTGGTTTAGAGTGTCATCATAACTTAAGTCTGAAATTGTTTTAATGTCTTGAATTGGGCCCACTCTTGTGTACAGGGGGCTCTCAGCACCATGCTCCCTGTTTCAGCTTAGCCTGCTGCTTGGCTGATCCAGGGAGCATCATTAGAACAGAGTCTTCATCCCCCAAGTATAACTGTATTTCCATCTATGACAAGAGTGTTCCTGACTGAAACTTGCCTAACTGAAACAGTGGACTGAAATAATAAATCCTGCTTGCATTGGTTAAAAAGGAAATGAAGCTGGATTTTTTTTTTTTTTTTTTTTTTTTATTTGGTGGCAGAGTACAGTTTGATGAATGGTTTCATTAGGTAGGGAGCCACAAGTTTGTTACCAACAAACAGCCACCGCATGCATACACAACTGTTTGCTGTCTGCTGTGGGGAAATGACTCCAACAGTGTGTGCTTGCATACTGGAAGTCGGCCACCTAAATTTAACAATGTAAAAATTAAATAAACTGAAAGATGTAGGGCACTTGTCCTTATCATAGCAGAGCAATGCTCTATACAGTATTCAATGTCATGTAAAGTATGTCCACCACTTTGGTCCAGATAGAAATATCTCAACAACTATAGGATGGATTGCCTATAAATTCTGTACAGACATGTATGATCCCAGAAGAATGACGCCTATGAGTATTGTGATCCCTTGACTTTACCTCTACTGGACCATGACATTGACATTTGTGGTTCTTGAGGAAAATGTCTTGACAACTTTAGATGGATTGCTATGAAATTGGGTACACATCCCATGTCCCTCTCAGCGAAATCTTTGGTTTTTTGTTTTCCTAATAAATATGGTGTCCATGGTAAGTAATATACCTGCTAGATATCAGCATTTTAGCTTCATTGCGTGCATGTTAGCATGATGATGTCAGGATTTAATATTGCTAGCTGTAGGCTACATAACATGTACTCCAGCTTTCATGTTATGCTGTCACTGCATTATTTAATGCACATTTATGTGGGTTTTAAGCATTTGTTTTAACATGTTAATAGTATTTATGTTTGAGAACATTCCCCATGGGGACAATGAAGTTGAAGTTAGTCTTGTTAATTTTATCACTGTTTTTCCTGTTGTCAGTTCAAGTTAGTTACATGGTGTAATACATTTGCATTTACATTCATACTGAATTTAATTTGGATTTCTGAGGTCAACATTCCATTCTATTCTTGATTCAATAAAACTGTGACCACTTATCCCTGTTTTTATTTTTGTGTGACAAAATTATTATTAGTCTTATATTTAGACAGACCAATTGTGCCATTTGAGCAATTTTTCTCTCACCATTTTTCCAGTTCTGTGACAAAAAGGAAAGCAAAGTCAGTATCCGTTAAAGTATTGTATCCTTTTTTTTTTTTTTTTAAACATTTCAGTTCAAGAGTCAAATTCTGTTAAGGGCCATACAAAGACTTTAGCCGTACTGCGTTTTGCATTGCACACATTGCATTCTGGTGCTTACTTTTGTCTCTCAGCATGGATTAATTTGCTTCGAAACTGCAAGTTAATTACATTAGGTTAAACTTTAATGCTATCAAATGTTCAGAGGCTGCATTCACAATTTTCCTTGGGATTAAAAGTGCCATGTTTATGAAGAACTGTGCCTCTATCCATTATTTCAAGTGTTTAGTTAAGACAGATGTGCTTCATTCCCCTCCACACTGCAGCTGGGTATGTCTGGTCTAACTCTTTCTTACATAAGCTCATAAATGTCTGCATGTGCATTGACTCGCACAAAAACGCCCACTCGCCGTGCATCAGTACACAAACTCACTGAGCAGTCAGTCAGCATGTGAATATCCCCACAAGTGCACAAGCTAACATGCACGTCTTTTCATCAGTAGTAAAATGCACGTCGGTGTGTGATCTTTGGCATTTACGCTTGCATTCTGGTATCGCCGTAAAGCTGCTCGAGTGTGTGCAAAACACAATCTCCCTGTAAATATTAACTATATTTAACAGGATGGAAAGCAATTACACTGAGGCTGAATTAGAATATAATGACCATTCAGACAAACGAGGACATCACAAGGATACTTCCAATAAAGACTTAACGACCTGTTTTGACTCTAACAAGCATATTTTCTCAACAGCAATGGCTTCGTCTGCGTGCCCAGGAGAACAGATAGCTGGACAATCCCTCCCAGCGACCGCATCTCCTAAGCGCAGCACTTACTCCTGTATTTTACTTGGCTCCGCAGCAATCATACAGCTAGACGCGCTGTATTTGACCTGACAAAGGAGGCTTATTACCCTTCCATAATTGGAAACGCCTCGCAAGGAGGGAGCGCAACATCATGATTTGATTTACAATATTTACAACTCAATAAACATTCCGTTTCATCCTCTGTCCTTCATGCCTGTGAATTCCAGATAACACAGAGGTTAAAGAGAACACTAAATATAAATTGGCTCAAAGCAGATCATATGGAATTGAGGACTGAAGGATCCCTTTGAGATTTCCACTGCTTTACCTTCACATTACTGCCAAATGACATTGGGTGTGAGGCTTGAATTAGCACTGAAATCATGCGTGGGATACAATCAGGCTTTGGAGGGTCTTGGAGCTTGTGTGGACTTGTTGGAATATCCGTTGATTGCTGACTGACTCCGAAATGAGTTGAAAACGGGCCATGTGCGTAATACATGTTATCCTACAAGGACTGATGCCAGCCGCTCCTCTCTGATACAGCTCAAGCACGTCATACTGTTGGGCTGTGGGAGTTTACCAAGGGAAAATGCAGCTTGAAACACTTTAATGCTGTTAGGCAGAGACATTTATTTTGGATTTCTGGTCTCCGTTTTGTTGGGGGATAGGTTGCCTTCAAACTAATTCCTATCATACACTAGAAGACTTTGAACAGACTTTAAAAAGAGTGTCTGATATCATCTCACATCTAATGTTAAAGACATAATATCTAAAGACTGGGGATCTTGCAGGGTCACACATTGCAAGACTACAACTAGATTGGTTTTGAAAGATTTAACCAAGCTAGCTAGTGTAGGTTATATTTTGTCAAAGTATGTAGGGGCTTCTTAGAATCATAACTTGGCCATTGTGTCTGCTCTTCCTGACTGTTTGTGAGAAAAGCCATCTGGCAGATATCATTTTAATAAAAGGAGTACCAGGACATTGAGAAGATAATTTGAGCTAATCAAAGAAACTGTTAGATCGGGGGGAGCAGGGAACAATGGTCAGGTTATTCGCAAGCAGTGAGAAGTATGATGCAGGTTGTGAAATGTCTTTGGACTCTCACGCTCCTGCAGAAGATAAAGAAAATACACAGGAATTCAGTAATATGAACATCGTAAAACATTTTGTAACCAGTGTATATATTTGATAAATAGAAAGCAACTGTAAAATATCCCAAAAGTAACAAATGGCGATTTCGGCCTGGGAGTGTGAGAGTCAAGGTTGACATTTTTTATACATTGCGCTACTCGTGGCAGGGACGGCATGGAGCCGGGAGGATCTGGACTGTATCCAAACTGATGACAGCACCACCAGAAGATGGGACAGAACTGGATAAAAAGACTTCTCAAAAGGTTTCTAACTGGACGACATCAGATGCTGGTGAGACAATATCTGATCCGTGTACACGTACTTGTATTATTGCAATATCATTCTTCACTAAAGTTTGTTATAATTTTAACTGAACGAATCCTGAGTATTATTTCTGATCTACCACTCAACGATTGATATATTGAGAGCTGCTAAACTGTGTTTCGTTGTTGAAAACAATGACAATAAAGAACTATTCTATTCTCGTCTAATGTTCACATGATTTAACTATTAACCCTTGTGTTGTCTTCCATTGGACCATGCACTTGTCGACCTCCCGGGTCAAAACTGAAAATTACGTTTTCGTCCCTTTTTTTCGACATGCTTTTTTCAATGTTTTTGGATTTTTTTATGCCGTTTTACACTTCTTTTCACTACCATGTATAAACACCACTAATGCTAACTTATTACTAGTTTAAGACTTATTTTTGGAATTCATGGTCAATAAACAAATTATACCTAATCCTTGAGTTAAAAAAGTTGAAATTATGAATAATTTAGGCTAATATTAAAGGAAGGATAATCACAGGATATAGGCCAAAGTTCAGTGAGGATACTGTTTCGAAATTTTTTTATATATTTTTCAAATGCTAAGAAATTGAACAAAACACCAAAAATTCAATGAAAGTAGAGATCCAATCTTTTGTTGTACTTGCGAAGCGCATTGTATGGAATCATCCATGTTATTTTTGGGTAATTAAAATTAGGTAGTTAAAACGAAACCCATATTTCTGATACAGAAATTTAGAAAACGGGTAAAATTTGACCCGAAGACAGCTTACGATATCAAACACGTTTCATTTTGTCTGAATGTCGAGACTGGAAAAAGACGTTGAGACTGGAAAAAGACGTCGAGACTGGAAAAAGACTGTTAACAAACGACTGAGATGGCGGGAGCCAACCCAACTGTAGCAAGACTCTAGCAAGACTCGCATGATTTCATTCCGTTATTGGAAATTAGTCTGCGACAATGGAATCGCTTGAAAAGTCGTTTGGTGTAAAGTCGGCATAAAACAAAACTGGCTAAACACATGCTACAAGCAAATCATGTGAAGATGCACAATGTTACGTAATTTTTGTATAAACAATGGATCAAATTACTAGCTGTAATGTAAAAGTGGTCACTCGTATTGACATATGCACTGAAAATTATCAGTGCCGTTTTCCCTTTGATTTTCTGGCTTGCAACTTTACTGTTTTGATTTACTCCCACCACTTTCATCAACCAGTTTAGAGAAATACTGTACACTACTTAACACGCTCCAAACTGCAGACAGACAAAGTTAGCGACTACATTGTGAATACATTGTGGCATTTAGCAGCTAAAGAGACAGGTATTTCTCTCAGGAGTTGGTGGAGATGAAAACAGAGCTACATGTAAAGAAAAAGTGAATATTGGATTCAGCCTACATTCATCAGGACAGAAAAACAAATGTTGCTAAATGTGTGCTGGATGTGTGAATAGGCCACGGTTTAACATAGTCACTGTTCAAACTGTATCTGGTGATAATATTTTAAATGTTGTGTTTTCAGCTTATTTGCTGTCCTTAAGTGGCCAAATAAATCTATAAATACAGTGTCACGTAAACTGAATGACACAATGTAAAAAATACTCCAGAAAGGCTACATTCAAATTCTACTAAAGTAGAAGTATTTTTAGCAAATCTGTACAAATGTATCAAAAGTAAAAATACTTGTTATGCTGATGATAGTATTATATATATGTGTATATATGATTATATCTATTTTTTTGCAGCACAGGCAGCTGCTATAAATATCAATACTACAGTGTTTTACATCAGCATCATTGCAAAAATGATACAAGAAGAAATGCACGGAAAAAGAAGTACTAATTTTCCCACCCTTCATAACCATCAATAGACCAGAATGCACCACAGCCAATACATTCATTATGGTACATGCCAATGTTTAGTCAGCTGGTTATCCATTTTCTCTGCAGTTACTTTAAATATCAGTTTACTGCTATGTATAATCATATCACTTTCGCATATCCATCAACTTACCTATACCTCACTTTGCACTGGCTTGTAATGCCTACTTAATCTGTATTCATGTAGCCTATTGTATTTTGTATTTTTGTACTATATTGAATGTGAAACTGTATGTTGTCTTGCACGTTTATGCCTTATTCTTGGCCAGGTCGCCATTGCAAATGAGAATCTGTTCTCAATGGCCTACCTGGTTAAATAAAGGTTAAATAAAATAAGTAAAAAAATAAATAAGGGTTTACATAAGATATTTGTATGCATCACTGATGAGCAATTTCTGTCTTTGTCACATATGCCAGAGCACGTTCACCAACTTCTTACTTATGTAGCTTTTATTATAATCAGTGCATGCATTACGTACATGATTTTCTAATTTTATATATTTGCACAGATAAGAAATCAGAGCATCAAACAACAGCCCTTTAAATGTGAACATACAGACAGCAGTTTGAAAATGGTTTCCTGTGAATAGGTGAGCTACCTTTTTCATTGGTTCTTTTGCTGTATGCATTGTGTATTTTTCAATGACAGACAACATAAATGCAGTGAGAGTGGATGGCCAAAAGATCCTGTTGTCCTTGCAGAAAGCATGAAAGCATGTCTACCTAGCATATATATATGGGGAACACTCTTGTCAGTTTTTGCAGTCTGCCTTTACTGGCATACAACATACTGTAGATAACTTCTGAAAAACCCTAATCTTAATATGGTGATTGAAGTCCTTGAATACTAAAAAAACCCAACCATCTGTCGTTGATGCAGTGCCAGAAAAGACAACACACACAAGCAATTTTTTCCTTGTTTTTAATCCTGTGTCTACAATGAACGCCCAGCGAGGGCTTGGAGGGTGCTAACATACCTGCTGCTTGGATCTACAATGTATTAGCCTTGATGAGGATGCAGCAGTGTGTAGAAATGAGCGGCTTCTGCTGTGGAGGTTGTACACTACATTAGCATCTGCTGGGCCATACGATAGGAGATAAATCTGCAACAGGCGTGATGCATCTTCATTAAAGTCACCACTTACTACCTCTCACCTAAACTGCCAAACTGTCTCTGTAGCCAGATGCTGTGTTTAAGCTTTGTTTTTGGTGTTTTTAGGAGAGGAAAAAAAAGGTCTGACATGAACAAGCGAGAAAGGCTCCATTTGGGAGAGTGTTTCATGCCACTGCAAGGTAAATTTAGACATCAATCTTGGTTAAACAATTACATGTTAAGATGGTAATTTACACAGAGCTTAATGGCAGCAGTGAACAACTTGAGAATAGGCTCACTATCCTGCAGCTGTGATGCATTAGAAACCAGTTTGGACAATTCTTCCTCAATATTATTCTGTCAAACTAAATTAGTATACTGTGGTGGAAAAGTAGTCTCTTTTCTTTTCTCTTCTTTGGCTGGAAGATCGTTCTTTGGACAGCCTGGAGGAGAACAGAAATGGACATTTCTGACATCAGTTTTTAAATGAAAGTTTTCCATTACAGACATTAAAGGCTTGTGAGGCGTTGATGCTGGATTGAGTGATGTCTCCCAAGGGCCCTGGTGTCATCCGTTAGCCAACACACATGTTCCACTGGTTTTACTGTTGTAGTTGTGGATGATCATTGTTTTGTGTTTGTAGTAGTAGTAGTAGTGATGCGACCAGTGGTGGAAGAAGTATTCAGATCCTTTACTTAAGTAAAAGTACTAAATTGTACTTGAAAATGTTACTTAATATGTAATATATTTACTGTAATAAATACAAAAATGACCCCAATGCGTCATCAGATATTAAGGAAACATGCTAAGTTGAAATACTATCTTTTCTGACATCAGTGCTAATTGCCAGTATTTTCTTCTTTTTTAATTTCCATTCCGTGACGGAATTTCCGTTTGTGTTTTGGCCTGTGTTGTTATCAACTGCCCAGTTTGACAGCCAGGCCGGGTTGCCAGATATACCTGTAAATACGTAAATTGGCTAATTTCCTCCTGAACAGGTAAGCATTAGCTTCAGGCTAATTTATCATGGCTACAAGGGACGGGCATTTTATGTAATTTCAACATTTGTGTATTCACATTGAATTATATAGCTAGAGTACCCGATTTGGTTACTTGCAATAACAACTGAGACACAGCTAGTAAAGTGATCCCGACTGGTCCTGGCTAACGCTGCCATGCTAACCCTGTTAACTGCTAACGTTACCTGAGGACCAGGCAAGCGGGCCACGGCTGTTTACAATGTGTAGCCTGTTCAGCGGCTGTAGCCAACAACGGTGAGTTATTTTAAGCTAAGAGAGGGGGCCTGTAAATCGGGAAACGATTGTTTCTGTAATTCTAAGCCAATAAAGTGTGTTCAGTCAGGTGGAGAGGACAGCAAAGTAGTGCTATTTTTAGCGGTTCCTACTGTAATTCTAAGTTGAGGAAGTGTGTCTGTCTGTTGGGTGGAGAGGACGGCGAGGTTGTTGTGTTTTTAGCGGTTCCAACTGTAATTCTAAGCCAATAAAGTTTGTCTGTCAGTTGGGTACAGAACCCTGCGTGAGCACAGGCTTTTATGACTGTCAATATAGCCAGCATCTAACGTTAGCTACTCTGCTGTGCTGTGAAGTAATGTCTGTCTATGTGAGACAAGCGTCTAGCAACATTATTGTGGATGCTGTGGTCTCAGCCTGGCAACCTCCGTGAACTTTGAGTCTGGCAAGGAGGGGGCGGGGGAGATGACTCTCTCCAGTATTTAGAATTTGTACTGCCGTAACTATTTTAAACACTAGCTGTTAGTATTAAATATTGCACCTTTAAGTATGGTGATGGCGCAGTGGATATGACACAGGCCTCTGGTGTGGGAGATCTGGGTTCAATTCCCACTGCGATACATCAACCAACGTGTCCCTGAGCAAGACACTTAACCCATAGTTGCTCCAGAGGCGTGCAACCTCTGATATAGCAATTGTAATTCGCTTTGGATAAAAGCATCAGCTAAATGACATGTAATGTAATAAAAGTAAAAGCAGCCTATGTGAGTAAAATGCTAACATTCGTGTAAACGATGAAAACAGTTCTGTCCATCAACTTAGTGATTTATCGGCTAATCATTTCCGCTTTACTTGTAGGCCTGTATATTGTTGGGTAGTTTAATTTATAAAAAAAAAACATTGTTTTGTGTGCAAAAATCTTAGTTTGTAAAGTAACTAGTAACTAAAGCTGTCAGATTAATGTAGTGGATTAAAAAGTACAATAATTCTCTCTGAAATGTAGTGGAGTAGAAGTAGAAAGTTGCTTGAAAAGAAAAGACTCAAGTATCTCAACATTTGTACTTAAGTACAGTACTTGAGTGAATGTACTTTCCACCACTGGATGCTGCAACCCATTTGCTTGGTCAGTAATGTTCTGTAGCACTGCTATTACTTCCTGAAAGTACCTGAGTACTGAATATAGCTCTAGGAAGTCCTCCCCAAAATGTGTGCCTGTGACAGCTGCCCAGGGGCCCGAAGTGTCACCTCTGGCATTCACCTGCAAAATGTCACTCAAAGAGACACATACCAACCAGTAAGAGATGCAGCTTGACCACAAAAAAAACAGAAAACGACTCAAAAGAGACACAAAGAGACTCACAATAACTATGAAAAGGCCCAAATCAACCACAAAGAGACACAAAACCACGGAGAGATGAATAATTATGCAAATCACAGCCGCCAAGCTCCTCTCCAAAAACAACAATCTTTTAAACCAGCCAACGTCAACTGGCGCAGAATAATCATGAATTCAGAAAATGTGAAGAGGAAAACATGCGTTCTGTTATTTAGCATTTCAAGCATTTACAGCAAGTAACATTGCACAGGTAGAGCACAAACCCAGCCCCTGTATTTGCATCTCTATTCCCATGCCAGGATTCTGCACAGCGATGCCCGCGCTCCACACACACAGCTGAGCCGAGATTTGTGTGCGTTAAAACACGCAGTACCTGACTGGGAACGATACAGAGAGGATTACCAATGGCCGATGGGGCAGATCAACTCACGCTAGTCTCGTTACTGTAAGTAGGCTACAATAAAACCTTTGTGAGTAAAAAGTCAATACTTATCAATGCACTCACCTGTATAGACCGGCATAAACATGTAGAAAGCGATATTTCAATCTGCTCTGTCTGCTCAGTCCACTCTTGTCCACCGCGCCGTTTTACGCTAACACAGCTCTACTCTGCAAATAGAGAATTTTTACAAACAAGCTAAAACAAAAGCTGTCTGTTTGTAGTCTAACCGTTTATCTTAGTTTGCTGGGAATCTTGAAATTTGGACAAATTCTTATAAATTGAACTGCTGGCTGAACGAGCCATCCTCTCTCCTCTCTGGAGCGGTAAACCTATGGATGTATTATAAGACCAAAACAGATGCATGTGGCTACTTAATATGCACGTGAATGACGTGATCGTTATGTTCGCGTTCTTCATTGTTGATGATGATGATGGTTGTATTATTTTGCAACAGCATCGTTTCATTGCAAATGGGGCATACATGAGGAATGCATAGCCTGCTTATCAGTCCATTCATCATTCACCATTACCTGACAACAGCCATTTCTTTCTGCAAGCATTTTCCACCAATCAGGACGCTGCATACTACAACCATGTTTCCCTAATCACAGACTTTAACCATCACTCCTCAGTGAACTGCCTCCCAGTCTGAGATCTTTTTCTAGTTAAAGAGCTAGTTATCATTATGGAGTTTCCATGTTTTTTAGGAGTTTGCTCACACTAATACATGTACAAAAAAAAAATAGCATTATTTCAGTAAGAAAGTGAAAATTTCAAACAAGAATAGGCGTATTAGGTATAAATTCATTTTATTTTCTTTATTTGTAAGTCCAGCCCCCGCAGTGTCTGCTTAGAAACATTCTGGCCTTGGAAAAATGTAGTTGATGACCCCTGTTTTAAACTGATCATTGGCGATCTAAAATGAAGACTTATTTTTCCCCTAAAATGTTCTCAGAAACATTTCAGCTAACTATTTTCAAGCAATAGGCAAAAGTTGCCAAATGAGCTTCCATGTTTGTCCATTTTGAAATGCGTGAGCAGACAGCCCAAGAGTGAAAGCGGTCATCCAATCAGATGCTATCATCGCAGTTGTCGGAGAACGTAGCCTGTTTTCTTTGCTTTTCAGTGGTCATTGAAGAGAAATTGATAACTGGTAGTGGCAAGCCCCTAAAGCATCCAATGTTGGGAAGCAAGGTGATCTCTCCCATCCAAAAATGCCCCAGTGGACACGAACCGTAAGAGTTAACCAAAACTGTAAACTTCTCTAACCTAACTCTAAACACTGTAACCATCCAGCCATTCACCTACTGGCTATGTCGGTATTTTTGTTATTTTTGTTGGGAGAACATGTGTGTATGTGTGTGAGGTTAAAATCCATGATATGTGATGAAAAGAAACCCTCACTGACTCTATTAGATAGATTAAAGTAGCTGAGATCACCTGGTGAGGCTGGTAGGGAGTTAGACTGATCAAGGAATATTTCCATTTTTAGATGATTTTCTTCAGAGGGAGCCATCTTTCTGAAGAACACCCCTGTCTGCCTCTGATCACTCTGCATCTCACAATTGACATTTCGTCTATGCGATGGGATGATTAATGCACCCTGGCATTAATTTCATGCAAGCAGGGAAGGTCACTGGTTTTTGTTGCTGGACTCAAAGATTAGCTCTAACCTTAGCAAAACATAAAGGGGGTGACATTTGCAGAATCCTGGATTCCAAACCTACTGAGGAGTTCAAAATGAGATGACAGTACATTCATATATATATATATATATGTAGTTTGTGAAATGTTCACGAACTACAGCTAAATGTTATTAAATCACAAACGATGAATCTTTCCTAACGTAGTAAGGTTAGCAACGAGCTACAAACTCATTTTCATCAAAACGTGCCGTCCTCCGACCAAGAGAAATAACATTGGTCTCTAGTAGCAACTTGCTGGTGAGACTGCAGTAAGATGAGTGCTTAGGGACCGTCTACAAACTACAACACCGACACAAAAATATCTATTCATTTAATGATTAAATAAGATAGTGTCTCCAAACTTACCTCAATTATAACTTGTCTACTGCTAGTTGTACTACAGCACTTACTTTTAAAAAATAAGTTTGGAGACACTACCTTATTTAATCATTAAATTAATAGATAATCTTGTGTCGGTGTTGTAGTTTGTAGATGTTTCCTAAACACTCGTCCGGTTTTCTTGCTGTCTCACTGCTGGCTGCTCATAGAAAAAGAAAATGAGTTTGTAGCTCGTTGTTAACCTTACTACGTTAGGAAAGATGCATTGTTTGTGATTTAATAACATTTCGCTATAGAGTAATTGATCCCCGAAGTTCGATTCTGTGAATATCTTTCTAACTTTGCTCACTTTTATAAAACTGTGAGCACGGATTATGAGGGAACAGATTTTTATTCTGTTTTATTTTATCTCCGTAGGAAGCATCTTTTGTGATCACAGCACAATTCTTTCTGCCAGTCGGGCTGCAGCAGAGAAGCTGTATACAGCTTGGCCATTATTGGTATTTTTAGCCCAATAACCGCTGTTTTAATCAACATGTATTCACGAGAACTTCAGTCGAGAAGAATGCTGCCATCGCTAATGTTATTAGTTACACCTGTGCTTTTCCTGCTGGAGGGTGTGTTCCTCGCCATTTATTGGAGAAAGGACAATGTGACAAAATGTGGATGGCAAAGTAAGTTAGTTAAGGTGTTGTTTATCAGCTATCCTTGCTCTTGGCGTGCAAAGCCTCTTGGACTCCAATCGTCTCCACATATCTCAGCAGTGAGGGCGAGGTTAAGTGTTGTGTTCATGTACTTCACATGCAGTTCAACATATAAATAACGCATGCAGGTGGAATGATCTCACAAATCGATGATCTTAACCACACACGGCGCCCAAGTGTAAGAGATTGAGCTGATGTATGAACAACGCCAACAAGGTCACACACACCTTTAGACTTTAGCTGAAACACGCTTAAAATCCATCACATTAAATTCGATAAAAGGCTTTGCAATTTAGCTGTATTCTCAAATGAGGATCTGAGAGACCAGGAAAAAAAGGGCAAGTACAGTTCAAGTTCAAAGCCAAAGGCTCATCCTTCATCCCATGGCACCGAGGGATACGTTTGTACGCTGCTGCAACAATGATCTGTCAGTGTTAATGAGTGATGAGTGGTGATTTACTTTTGCTGCAGAGCTGTGTTAAACAAATCACTTCATAATCCAGTCCTATAATATTCCCCATTATGACAAGGATACTTATATCAGTATTTACGAGTGGGAGAATGACACTCATAACCTAATTACTATTTGGTCGCTGGAGGGAGGATGATTTCAAAGAATTTACAGAATAGTTTTTTAGAAAGAACATTTTTTTCTAATTATATTAGGCTATATTATACATTGTTGGAAGTGACTGTGTTTTTCTACTTAAGTTATTACCAAAGCAAAGGCATTTCTCTAAAATATTACGGAAGATGAAAGTATTGTTTTTTCTTTTTTCTTAAAGATTATTTTGGCCTTTAATGGATAGAACAGTTGCAGACAGGAAAGTGAGGAGAGAGAGGGGGAAGACACGCAGCAAAAGGCCACAGGTCGGGTTCAAAACCTGGGCCGCTGCGGTAAGGACCGAGCCTTGGTACGTGGGGTGCACGCTCTACCAGGTGAGCTAACAGGGCGCCCCCAGATGGTACTGTTTTTCAATAATGACTATTAAACATCACCACCACGTTTTGGCTCAGCAATGCATCTTTTTCTCAGTCAGTACAGTTAGTGGCACATAGCCAACACATTCTCACTCTTGCATCGCGTAAAAAATACGGATGCTTGGTCATGTGCCTTTAGCGTCGGGACTCTTGACGTCACTTTTGACGCTCTGGGTTGGGACGTACTGGCTGACATGCGGCACAAGAACAGGACAGTTTTAGGAAAGGATTGTGGGTGAGGTTATAAAATGTACGTTTCAGTGACACGTGGGACAAGAAAGAAAGGAAAGATCGTGTTGAAAAGAGCAGAAGGTCAGATTGTGTACTTTTCAATTTCATTTTATTATAGTTTTAGTTAGTTTTCAGTTTTTCAGAAATATTTAGTTTCAGTTTCTATATATTTAGTTTTAGTTTTACAGTAGTTTCAGGTTGTTTTGTCAGGGGCCAGGTATAATGTTTTACAGTTATGTAGCAAACTACAGGGATGGAGAACTGTAATGGCCATAATGTTTAAACATTATTCTACGCGCTACTTTAGTGTCAGATCTGAAGCGATTAGGACACAGCGCCATCTCCTGGAATGTCAAGCCGTTCAACTACTGTGGTTCAATGTCATGAGAGTTGACGGAAATTGATGTTTTCTCCTCTTTTCGGTAGTGAAATATTATAGCCAAAAACCTAAAACATTCATTTTTATTTTATTTTCATTAGTTTTTTTTTTAAAAACCAGTCAATATAGTTTCAGTTTAGTTTTAGTTTTTCTTAAGTGTTTTAGTTTTTATTTAGTTTCAGTTTACTTTTCATTTTTGTTTACTATAATAACCCTGCTACTACCCCTAACCACAATTTTACAATATACATGGGATTACTTGATGCCATTTTCCATTCCTGGTCTCACAGACACAGCAGATCATGTACGATGATTCTTCTTGAGTTGTGGCAATATAGTTGTGCAAATAAGTCTTATATTGACAGAAACCGAATGTGCTTCACTACATCTTTCCCAGAAACACAGTGTTTTGTGCTTTGTGTTTAGGAATGCAAAAACAAATTACATAAATTATATTTGGGAACACAATTTGTTCCTGATTCATGAATGATATTTAACGAAGAATGAATCAACTGTCCTGTTGTTAGTGTGAGCAAATTAAAACACAAACATGTATTCAGAAAAATAAATTAGTTTGCTATAGCAATTAGAAAAAGAAAGAAACATCTGTCCAAACTTTTTGGGAGTGGTTTGAGTTTACTAACTGGTGACAGGCTCCAGGGACAGTGTTGCTGTGGGAGTGGGCATAGTCAAATGGACCACTCCTTGACATTTATAGCAGCTGCACACTGCTTCATACCACCCACTCCATGCAGCATGGGGCACAGTGACATCTCTATCATTCATTTCTACCACAGCTACATGCTTCCTGTTATTGTGAAGTTGGGTGGTTAGTAAAATACAAAACAAATCTGGAATTTTAAGAAGCTTTTCTTTATTAACATTCACAGTTATCCAGCTAATGCACATATGTATTCAAGAGAGAGGGAGAGAGATTGGATGAATTAGAGGTGCTGTAATCTATTCATCTGTATCATGTATTCACATAAAACAAATGTTGAGCAAATGCCACGCAAGAAATCTGCATATATATGAAGATAGCTTCTCAAAGGTTAACAAGTCTTTATTCAAACAGCCAACAAGACACAGACTCTGCATTTATTAGGAAGACACCTGTTAGGATACCAACAGCAAATTTATACAATTTACGAGAGTATATAAGAATAAACAGAAGTGACCTTACAGCAGCTCCTGTGGCAAATTGAGTTTAATACATTTCAAATAAAGTTGCAAGTTGTAGTTAGTAACTCAGGACATTAGAATGCAGAAGAGGCACCATATAATTTCCTAGATAGTGTTGCCATCAAGAAAAACACTGCTCAAGCGGCAATCATAGCCTTTTTTCCCCAACATCTTGGCTAAAAAGCAGGACGCTGAAGCAGTATTGTGATTCCACACACTTCCCAGTGATTACTTGTCAATCAAACTCTTTTACAGTACTGTGATTTCATTTTGATGGGATTTTTAGTTTATTTTGTAAGGCCGTTTTTACACTGGGTTC
The DNA here is from genome assembly GCF_031162955.1 of Sander vitreus. NCBI lineage: Eukaryota > Metazoa > Chordata > Actinopteri > Perciformes > Percidae > Sander > Sander vitreus. Next base: position 21,515,801 of record NC_135876.1, read on the forward strand.
ATTGATTTGAATCCAAAATTCAATCCCAACCCCTCCCCATAACTTTTTCATTTGTTTATTGTTGTTCCCTGTCTGTATTAAAAGAACTGGATACCATGTTCCAAGATGGTACCCTATTAATTTCATTGAAAGTTGCTCATCTGGTGGATGTGGACAGTTCTTAAGAATTATGGAGTTTTACATTTTTATTGGATCTAATGGTTTAACTTGTGATAATACAACTTAGTAATTTTGTCTCTGAGAGTTTGTGATGCTCAAAAAATGTATGTATTGTTTCACAGCTGTTTCTTTTGTAATGTTTGTGTATACAAAATAATAATCTTGGGGCCAGTGGGCATCACATGACCTGCAATTCACATTCTGGCCACTATGCCAAAACCACCTCACAGCCCTGCACTGTTACTAGAGAGTCGTTCCCAATCCAGGGGCCTACTCATGTGGCTTTTTTCATAAACCAAGACCCTCTTTACACTTGGGTTTGAAATGTGTTTTGGGTGATCGGATCACCATCAGTGGACAGCAGTAAATACAAGTGTAAACAGACACCAAGACACATTGTGATCAGATCACTTAAACCACTTGCCGAGGTGGACTGGAACGCATTTGACAACATATCTTTTGTAAAGTAAACGCTAATGCTTCCCCGACAAGGATGTAACAGGAAATTTGTCATCAATGCACGACATGGTGTTTTTTTTTAAAGCTCTATAACTTAGCCATTTTTTCTTTCTTTTCTTTTTCGAGTTGGACAAAGTCTTGCGTACCCACACAACTGCTGACGTTGACTGGTGCGAGTTGGAATGTAATAATTGTGCGCGGGGCCCTTTGACCTTCTAGTGGAAGTGATGTAACAAAACCTGAACACAAGTTGGTGTGCAAGCTAGGGATGCACGATAGACACAGGTTGTGAACGATGATGTGTCTCGTCTGTCCACTTGTGTTTGGATCACAGGAAAGCAACATATTAGATTTTGCAGCCTTTACCACCCGCAAATATGTAAAAAACTGTTATTTGTCTATGAAACATAGGACTCAAGGGGAAGTAGATTAAAAATATCCGAAAGTAGACACAAATCTGAGGCAACTGACAACTTCTTGAGTTGGTACAAGTAGATGTCTGTAAGGGGAAAAGGGTCACAGAAAGCAGCTGTCATAGTTCCTGCTGAAAGTGATACTTGTCAGTACATCATCTAAACCACAGATGAAATCATTTATCCCATTATCTTTCCGCACTCAACCAAATGTTCTGCCTTTAATCACTTCTGCAACAGAGGGAAAAAGAAATCAGATGTGGAGGAATATTGTCCTCATTAACCTTCAATCGAAACTTCACTGGAAAGACAGACTGCTAGCCAGACTTGCTAAATTAAAAACCTGTTCACTTGGTACTGAAGGACTCTCTGCTGAGTGATTTTGTGTTTTTTCCCCTTTGTTTTCAAGTTGAAGGCAATCTAGGTTCGGTCGGTATAGCTTCAAGAGTGCAACCATTCACAATCAATTTTATGTAGTGTTCTGAATACTCAAAAAGGCATGCAGAAAGGTTTAAGGCTATGCACAAATCATTCAAAAGTAAAGAACAAGAGAGAGGAAACAACTCCGTGGCCTTCCTTCTGTCCTCTTTCTCATCATCTCTTTTACATTTCAAATAATTATTTCTGTGTGAAGTTGAGCCTACTTAAGAAAAGAAACCTTAATCTCACAACATCTCTAATGTGGATGTTTGTTTGTCTCTGTAACTTTCTGCACATTTAAACCACAGCACACACCACAGATTCCAGCATCAATGTTGTGGCTTTGTTTTACCTCGTTACCGTTGGTCTGCAGTGAAAATGTCTTCAATCGACCAGGCAACACATCATGAATATATTATTTACTGAACTGAAGACAGCATTACATTGTCAACCAAAAATGACCCATCAAAGCACATTTCTAGATAGCAGAGAATGGAAAAAAAAGGTGACTATAATAACAATTTCTTATTTTTAAAGTATTCAACAAAGCTGTGTAATAATATGTTGATAAAACATTACAGACATGAGCTATGAATCAGCAAATTCAGACATAGTAGCATTTATTATAACATCCTCTCAGCTGAGTAGGATACAACCTATCCTTTCTTGGTTCTGCCTTTTTGTGCTTTTAATAAACAGCATGACACTTCAGTCGGGCCTTTACCCCCCTTATCTTGACTTCCATATTGTCTTCACTCAGTGAAGTCCAGGGTTTACAACTTCATAAAGCCAGAAGACCTTATAAAGATAACTATCCGTGCAAATATTACTTCTTTAGACCCCACTTGCCTCATAGCCTCAGGGGCATTAGCTGATATCACACACTGGGAGTAATACCTTGCATTTAAAAGCATGCTACTTGTGTGGATATGTAGGTGGATTTGTGTGTGTGCACACATGCAAACGCTTTTATTCAGATACTGAATGTGCTAGAATGTGGACATCTTCAAAGCACGCTTGCTTGTGTGCATGTGTCAGAGTTTGAAATTTGCACATTCACATTTCCACACACGGATGTGCTTTTGCATGGAAGCATTTTGTTGCTATATATGCCTGAGGACAAGAGAGGGACAGACTGAAGGACTGCCATATATGTGGAAATTCCACAACTGATCATTTCTATTATATCATCATCTGGGCTGCAAATGTGTGACATGCCTCTGCTTCAATGGATATGCCAGTCCTGGCTATATGAATGATGAAATGAAGCCAGATGGGAAAAGAACAAAACAGCTTCCTGTGAAAAAAAAGAGTAGGAGAAAAAGAAAAACCTGCTATGAATGTCAGGCAAAGTCACAGGAGAGTGCACTATTTCATACTGTAGCGATCATAATCCCACAAAGAAGAAAGAGCAGAGAGAAGAGAAAAAAGTTACACTCCAATGGCCATGAAACTATTGATTTCATAGAGAAAGTCTGCTGGAAAAGCAAGCACAAATTCTCTGGGTCCTGACAAGTCTCAGGCCTGATCATTGTTTTTTCGGGGCTTGGGCTGAATTCATCTTGTTGTCTTCATACTCGTGTGACAGTTTTTGCACCAGCTTGCAATAAATACTGTATCTCCACACCATGCTCAGCAGTTTCCCGAAGATGTGACAACATGTGGTCCTGAACATTAATACAGAAACGCTTTAAAAAGTAAACTTAGCACAAAAAGTAAGGACATTTGTGTTTGGTAGATTATTTCTCTGTGGTAACAATGCTTTTTGGCAATAAATCTTATACCGTTGGAAAGCCTGTTTAGTTCCCTTTCAAATGGTGCCCCATTTGTAAAGAACATGCATTTGTGGGATGAGCAGCAGCGCTGAGTATGTGGGTTGCGCCCATGAAAAAATTGCCTCTTCTCTGCCATTGCCACAGGTTATTTTGCTGTTGCTATTGACACTTGTTTTGAGCTTCTGGTACCCTCAGGTGCTGCCAATCACCTGTGAGCATAGGCCCTACTACTGTAAGTACAGCTACAGTCAGTAAGTGTCTGCTCCAAGAATCGGCATGGCACGTTTGACTGATCTGGATAGGGCCCTTGTGATAGGGCAACTTCAAGCTGGTGTCCCGCCAAGTTGCGGCATTATTTGGAGTGAGCCCTAGTACCATCTCCAAACTGAAGGCCAAGTTCCATATAACGGGGGATGTCAAAGACAGGCCGCGAAGTGGGCGTCCCAAGAAGACGACACCCCAAGAAGACCATTTCCTCACCCTGTCAGCACTTAGGTGCTGTAGGCTGTCTTCTACAGATTTGCAGTCAAGGTTTGCACGACAATATGGCCGACGGCTCTCTGCCCATACAATTCGGACCAGACTGCACGCAGCCAATCTCCGGTCCCATAGGGCTGCCAGGAGTCCTGCCTTGACTGCCCTTCACCGTCAAGCCCGTTAGGCGCTGGTGTCGGCAACACCTGCACTGGAACCTGAACATGTGGAGGAACGTTATGTTCAGTGATGAGTCCAAATTCTGCCTACAGCAGTTGGATCATAAGGTCAAAGTGTAGAGAAGACGCAGAGAATGCTCTGCTGATTGCTGCACCGATAGAGTAACACCTTTGGGTGGAGGCAGTGTGATGGTGTGGGGCGGCATCTCCCTCATTGGAAAAATGAGGCTTGTCATCATTGGAGGCAATCTCAATGCAGAGAGATATAGAGATGAGATTCTGCAACCAGTGGCAATCCCATATCTCAACAGTCTGGGACTGAACTCTATCCTCCAAGATGACAACGCTCGCCCCTACAGGGCAGGGTTTATCAGAGACTACCTCCAGAATGTGGGAGTGGAGAGGATGGAATGGCCTGCCAGCAGTCCTGACCTCAACCCCATTGAACACTTGTGGGATCAGCTTGGGCGTGCTGTTCAACACAACCACTTTGGCTGACTTGCGAGAAATGCTGGTTGAAGAATGGGATGCCATCCCACAGCAGTGTGTGACCAGGCTGGTGACCAGCATGAGGAGGAGGTGCCAGGCTGTTGTGGCTGTGTATGGTTCTTCCACACGCTACTGAGGCTCCCGTTTGTGAAATTAATAAATTGTTAAATTGCCTATATGTCTTGTTTCTTCAAATTTCAATCATCCAATACACCAAACACCAAACGAGTCAATGGCAGAATAAGCTGTTTGGCATTGGCAGAGAAGATTTGGCAAATTTTTCATGGGCGCAACCCACATACTCAGCACTGCTGCTCATCCCACAAATGCATGCTCCTTACAAATGGGGCACCATTTGAAAGGGAACTAAACAGGCTTTCCAATGCTATAAGTTTATTGCCAAAAAGCATTGTTACCACAGAGAAACAATCTACCAAACACAAATTTCCTTACTTTTTGTGCTAAGTTTATTTATAGTTATAGTTTTCGGTATTCAACTAAATCTGACTGTGCTTTACCAACCTGTTCTCATTCCTAACTCGTTAAATACTGACGGTTGGTCAGTGGCGCTCAACGTCACATAGCGATGCAAAAATCTTGCTTTAGGATCTGTATGGGATGCACCGGGCATAGCAACAGCTTGACCGCTGCACAGGGTTCGTGTTCCGTTCTTGTCCCGCGTGTCACTGAAACATATATTTTGTAACCCCACCAACAATCTTTTTCTAAACCTAACTGTCCCGTTCTTGTGCCGCTGTCAGTTAAACGTAATTTTTTTTGAATGACGCCAAATCGCTCCCGACACAGAGCGTCAAAACGTGACGCCAAGAATCCTGACCCAGAGCATCAAAAAGTGAAGCCAAGAGTCCGACCCAGAGCATCAAAAAGTGACGCCAAGAGTCCAGACCCAGAGCATCAAAAAGTGACGCCAAGAGTCCTGACCCAGAGCATCAAAAAGTGACGCCAAGAGTCCTGACCAAGCGCAAATTTAGTTGAAAGTCCCACTGCGTCTGACTGAGATGCTAAAGGAGACTTTTTTCAGCAACAAACGCCAAAAGCACCTGAATTAGTCGCTTTTTGATGCGCTGGGAGTGAGAATGTGTTGGCTTTACAGTACTCTTTAGTGTGATAAATGACATCAGCCATCAGGGGTCACATCAGCCTTGTACGTGGCGCGATTGATATGTAGATCGACCGTGTGAGCTCAATGTGACATCATTTCTGTCTCATCAGATTGTGATTGATGAAGCCGGTTGACCAAGGTCAGGATCATGATATTTGACCCGCAGTGTGATTGTGCCAGAGAGAGAGAGAGAGAGAGAGAGATTAATGCACCTTAATAAACCAGTCCCAGCCACACAGTTATGGAGTCTGACGTACAGTTTTATAAATGGCAGAGGTTAACATGCATCTTTGCAAAGATTTGCTCCCACTGTTCATCAGACGCTGGGGTTAGCTGAGCAGAGCATGCTAGAAAGCTCTTGCGTGATAGAATTCCACGAACATACAAGGGCATGTTCATTCTCAATCATGCCTTCCAGGCCTTCATACGCCATAAAAACACACCAGTGATCCCCATGTGATTCACACTGTCACAAGTGTCTCCTTAGCATGGAGACTATTGCCCTTTTTCAGCAGAGTGTGACACACAGCGCAGCTCTACAAACTCAGAAATCAGGGAGGGATACACAAAGGTCATCGGCTGACAGGAGTAAGACATATTGTGCCCCGAGGAGATCCTCAGAGGAGTGAGCAAGTTACTGATTTTACCCTCCCTGGTTTGCACATTCGGGAATAACGGCATTAGTATTCAAGGACAACAGTCATGCTTCAAAAGTCTTTTGAATAGGGTAAGAATTATTTGGCTTTCAGGCTTCGTTGATGAAAATTGCTGCAGGCAAAAACATATCATGATTCTTTTGTTACATAGCAATAGAGTGGAGACCATTGGATATTATTGTTGGTACAATGATTGTATTACAGGACATTCAGAAAAACATCAATGTTTGTGTGGAAAAGGATCAGTCACCTTTTTCAAGCAAATGCCTTGATTTTCAATGAGTAACAACCATATACTGTTAATATTAATGGACAGAGCATGTGAGACGTCACCCATTGGTTTGTGGAGATCTGCTATGAGTCGTCGAGTTTGCCGTTACGGGCGTAGCCATCCTGGTTGCGGATGTGACGATTTTAGACGAGAGGGAGAAGCCATAGACTGTTGGTATGTCTATGGTAACAACACAGAAACCAGTGGTGAACAAAATATTCAGATCTTTAACTAAGGTGAAGTAGCGCTTTGTGATGAATCCAGAAAGGATTATTATGCAACTCTCAAGCCTACCTCAATGGTGCAGAGTTGTTTAGCCTCTTTTAGGTTATTGTTTTGGTTTCATGGCTCGCAACTTGACTGTTTTGGTTATAATCTTTTTATTAATAACATTTCCAGGAGGTGATAAACCTGCCGCACACTACCTGTCCAGCACCAAACAGACAAGAAAGTTACAGCCAGTGAAGGAAATGAAACATTAAGCAGCAATTGACTACAGTATTTTTTACCTAAAGGCTTAAATTAGTGTGGTGGACTGAAAACATAACTCCAAACACATGCTAATGTTGTTCTCAATGTGTAATTAGCCATGCAAGTGGAAACATGATATCAGAGTTGATGCCATCAAAAGAGAAGACTAATATTGGTCATATGGCCTGAAATATGACTTAAAATCAATGCTAATGTTGTTGTGATGTGTAATTAAGCAGATTGTGAACACAAAGCTAAAACAACCACACAATAACATGCTCTGAAGTATTAATATTTTAGCGTGTGGTTCTTTTCTAGCCTGGAAATCCAGACCCAAATCCGAAAGATTAAAGGTCTGGCACTGAGTAATGAAAATGGCCCAACTCGAGGGCCGGCACCAAGCACGCATTTGAAAATCTCACTGCACGCAATTGGATAACGCTACGACCAATCACAACAATACACGGGGTGACGTATCCAGAGCCCCATACGCTTAGCTACCAGAGGAGCTAACTGGTAGATTAAACTGTTGTCATCTGTTTAGCTCGCCTCTGGCCCGTGATTGGTGCAGCTTGGCTACAGGGGCATAGTTAATGAGCATCATTACTCAATGCCAGAGTGACTCGCTGAGCAAATTCAAATTGTTCTCTCGCGAGAACTCTGGATTTCCAGGGTAGTTCTTTTAACAACCAATGAAGCTTTAAGTAAAACTGAATAAATATGTAATGATCTGTCACTGCTATGATTATGGTTACTACTTGGAAAGGTTAGGGAAATATCCTGGATATAGTTAAACCAACCTTGGCCGACTGTTGGCATGGGAAACCACTGTTTGCACTTTACTAAGGGCACACCCTTTGTTTCCCCACAATATTGGGGAGTGCTGTTACATCATGATGCTTCTGCCTTCTGACAGAACTGAAGTTAGGACCATTGTTGTTAAACTTGTATTTAAATAATGTATGTGAGGTGTCAAAAACACTGAAAAAGTGAAATAACTCAATTTTTGGGAGTAACAATCGATGAAAAATTATGTTGGAAGCCACATATAAATTATATTAAGGCCAAAATAATCAAATCGATTGCAATACTGTATAAAACCAAATACCTATTAAATCAATGTTCATTATACACCTTGTACTGTTCCTTCATACTGCCATACATTACTTACTGTTTGGAAGTGTGGGGAAACACTTACAAAACTAACACTGAACCTATATTCATCCTTCAAAAGAGACCCGTAAGAATGGTAACTAAAACCAGTTAAAGGCATACTATGTAACTTTTCCCTCTTCGGTCCCTCTACAGGTTGTCTCAGTGGAACTATTAGTTCGCGGCTGTAGTTCCAATGAGACAACTTGTAGGGGGACCGGAGAGGGAAAAAGTGACATATTATGCCTTTAAAGAGCACCAACTAATCCACTCTTCATCAAACTAAAAGCATTACAATTTAAAGATTGTGTTGACTTTAAAACTGCACAAATCATGTACAAAGTCAAAAATCAACAGCTGTCTGAAAGTATCCAAGGGTTGTTTCAAATGAGAGAGAGCAAACATGACTTGAGAGGAACTTATGTATTTAAAAAGAAACTTAGAAGAACAAATGCTAAATATCACTGCATCACAACCAAAGGAGTTCATTTATGAAACAGCTGCAGTGAAGAGATGAAATCATGTACAACAATGAGCAATTTTAAGATACTTTTTATATTGAATATATCGAATGGGTACGAGAAGGACTCGATGTGATTGTATTGTGTACTGACTGTATTGTTCGTGGGGTTATATATTATATATTAAGTATATATAGTTTGGATGGGTTATTATTTGGTTTGATTTAACTGACGGATGAAACATGGACACCAGTAGGTGATAGCTGGAAAAGACAAGTGTATCCATGTGTGTATATGTGTATGCATGTGTACATGTGTGTGTAAGTAGGTATATATGCGTATGTATGTGTATGTATACATATATAAATAAGTGAAGAATTAAATTGTTTGTGTACAAGTATATAAGTAGATAACGGGGATAGGACCTGAAAGGTTTTTTCAACTTCTTCCTACTCCTTTTTGAACATGGGAATACTTATTTGAATCATTTACAGTCATTTTGAAAGATGTTTCCTGAGTATTTCATTTTTGTTGGTTTTTATTGCTTGTGCTGAAATGTTCTTATTCATCTTTTATCTTTTTGTTATGTTCAAAATAAACTAAACAAAAACGTAAACTGTCACAAGAGTTCCTTGACAGAAATATGTGTACTACTACTACTCATTTTTTCTTTTGAGACCATCTTGAAATATGGAAAGTAACTGAATAAGGTACTATAAACATGCCTTCCTCGTTAAAGCATTTATCAAATATTCATATTCAATCAGTGCACGGTTTGTTGCTCAACTCATCCAGCTGTGAATGGTTTTATAATGTAGGGATGGAACCTGTGATCGGCACTGCGAGAATATCCAAACATAAGCTCTCAAAACACCTCACATTATACAGTATGTCGAAATGATTAATGAGAAATGTACTCATTCACATACATTCCCACACACTGTAATAATTCAGTGAATCATGAATCCAGATGTTAGCTGACTGCCAAGAAAGGAGAGCTGTGAGTTTCATCAGCTCCCTCCACAGCCCCCTTGTGCTTGCTATGTATCAGAAAGCCTCAGGGGGGAGCAAATGAGATGAGACTGAGATGCTGCCAGTTTACTCCATGTGCGGTGGGCGGGGGGTCATGAGAGAAAATCGGAGAGAGAAGGTGAGATGGTGAAAGAGATATGAGAGATATACAGCAGGATAAGGTGAAAGAACAGGAAGAGGAGACAGGGTGAGACAGGGCGCTCGCCGACAGATTGCTGTTAAGTGTGAGATTGCAATGCGTGCGCGATCCAGCACAAGACATGACATTTAGAGTTTTGAATGAAGAGCAGCGGTGTGCTCAGCCTCACAGCTTTTACAAAAAGTCTAATTCCATGCTTGTGGAAGTTGGGCTCCAGTGCTGCATTCTTACTGCCCGTGGACAGAAGACGAAGATCCTCGTAGCTTGGGAAAGATATTACCTAGATCAATCAGTGGTGGAGGGGGTTACCAGATCATATACTTAAACCTGCAATAACTAATTGGTCACTTGGGGGCACCGTAAACAAGTTGTGAACACAACATCAACATATTAGCACCTTTGACATAGCTTACTTGTTTCTGTCCACTTGGCGAATGTATATCCAAATATTTACTCTCTTTTAGCTCTGATTTTGGTCTCTGCCAACTCCAGAGGAAAATATCTGGCTACTAAATGCTCCACTATGTTAACCACCTAGCAACTGCCTGTGTCTGTCTGCTATTTGGTGCCGAGCAGGTAGTGTATAGTGGGTTTTAGAGCTTTTTGCTAAAAAAAAGGTCTGGCACTGAAAAAGAAAGAAAAAAAGATGCTTGCTGTGGCCGAAAATTCATCAAACCACAGCTAAACAATAAGCTGAAACTCACTATACAGCAGCAGTAGAACATCTTCTGTGCTTAAAGTTGTATTCCCTTTACAATCGTCCATATATCAAAACCCAATTTTTAATAGTATTTATGACCACCAATAGGCATTCTATGTATTTGCCTTTTGTAAACGCCTCTATATGGTAGTTTTCAATGTTAATGGTATGATCTGCTAGTCTTGCAAGAGGATTCAAATTACATAAGGAAATCACCAGAAATGATGCATGCATGTGATGCCGGAGACAAAAGCAGATGCATGCATTTCATGTTGTGCTGAGTTGAAAGACATGGTTTTCTTTTGTCTCATTTATTAGAACAATGTGATGTTATGAATCCTCTCAACCTTTGGGTGCTCTGTACATCAATTCCTCTTCTTCTGTTGTGCATTCCTGATGAAGTAGCTGCTCAAGGCATGTCTGCCAGCGCTTGATACACCCAGTGCTTAATTTGTAAAGTGGGACGTCCCGGAGAGTGGGGGTTGGAGGTAACGGAACAAAAAAAAATAACACTGCCTACATAGCTTCTCTGACTAAAAAAACCTAAACAACGCTGTCTGTACATCAGGGCAACGTTTATTTTAATTTCAGAACATGCACTGCATGGGTACGAAATGTAATGTCATTCTTGATCGGCGGAAACGATTTTTGCTTGTTTGGGATCCGACTGGCCAGCGTATTTGAACAAGTTAAGCAAACTTTGTTGTCTTTTTGACATTTTTCCCCTGAGTGAAATGAGGCTAACAGCAATCTCAACCAGCACAAGCGCATGTCTCACTTGAAGTGCCGCCTCTCCCTCCGCCCCTCTCCCCTTACATCTTACTCTGAAAATTCACCTCAAAACGCATCAAAAATGCAAACACAAGTTTTTTGTTCACCGGGGAATAAAGACTAACAAGACAGATAACAACATTGAACACTACACAAACAGCAATTTATTTTTTTCATTTAGGCGATTCATTTTTCATAGTGTCGGAGATGCCGGCGTGTTCTGGCTCAAATTAAGCCCTGGATACACCTGTCATTTAGAAAAGAACGGTGGGACCTGTATTATTATAATGTTAGCGTTGCCACCAGTAGCCATGAGTGTCACCAAATCAGCAGAATTAAACTAACATCATTCATTTTATCAGCAAAATGTACTTGAGTATAAATATAAAAGTGCGCATCATTCAGAATCTTCAACTGGATTCGTATTACTCATGCTTTAATGTTGCAGCTGGTTGAGTTGGAGCTTATTTTAATTACTGTATACACTGTTGAGCAGTTACATTTATAACACTGTGTCCAGTTTAAGTGCCTAAGTTTCCTAGTAACTTAATCTGCAAAGTAAGTTTATAAAGCTGTGCATTATCCATAAGAAATGTAAAATGTCAAAAGGATTCTGTTAGTCCCTTTAGCTACATTTAAACTGCATGTATTCATGCTCAATACTAATTCATTCTCATACTCATTCTTCCTTTAACTATCAATCAATCGCAGTGCAAGGAGGATTAAGACCTTTAAATGGCTGCCTACAACTCTTAATTCTTTCAGGAATCCATATACTGTAGGTCTGGTGTTGGTTATTTTGTAACCTGATGTGCCAGATGGTTCGTTACACAGAACCATTTGAGAAGCCGTCATTGGAAACTGTTTGGAAAAGGGCAGGCACTTTCACAAAAGCAGGTGATTGGATGAACCATCTGTTTATTACGCTCGCCATTGTTGTTTGGAACGAACAGTCACGGCCGTTACACACATCTACACCACGCTTGTAGCAGCCAGTAGCTCCTCACCGGACGTTGATTGGTTTGGTAAGCTGGTAGTATAGACTCAAACGCATTACTTGAAGCTTGACAAGATGGACTTTCGTGTGATATGTGATCCGCGATTCTCATGTGATCTCGTGATACTGCGAGAATCCAGCTGCGCTGCAAGGTAAGTTATTTCTGCTAGTTGAAGAGACAATTGGCCAATCAGAGCTTTGCAGGTGGGACGTGGAAGAAACCAACAAAGCTGTACAGGTTGTTGTAAGTCGACGTAAAACGTCTGTAAACCACATAATATGCATCACGTGTAAACCGTAGCTCTCATTATATGATTTACTAAGGGGTGTGAATATGTTTAAATATTCTCCCTTGCAAAAACTGAACTGATATGTGAACTGGGGATGATAAATTCTTTCTTTACAGGCTGATGTGAGGATTCAGTTAGTTGCACATATTGCACTGCAGGTCCAACTTTAGATCACATACAGTATTGATATTTTAGTTGCTCTGTAAACACAGCTTTGGCAAATATACTCACTATGGTGAAAGATCAATTGTATTCGGAAAAACATCACAGCGGAGAGACAGCAGGCATCATTCGGAAGCATTTGATTATTTTTTTCAAATATTGTGCATCTCCTCATTAAGCCCTCGGCTATCTGGGATATTTACTGGCTCCGTGTTGGTGATTGTGTTTTCATTCAGTAGCCGTCCTCCAGTCACAACTGTTTTCTCTCACACTGTGTGAGCCAAGCCCCGCTGCGACAGTGATTTCCCGAATAGTGTTTGTGTCACAGTTCCTGGGAGTCCTGTCCCTCTTCAGAAACAGACATGATTCTTTTTTCCAACGCCCCTAATGGGTCCCCTGTTTTTTTCTTCTTGCAGCACTGGCAGCAGTCTTTACAAGTTCCTTTTCTTTGGGGAATCTTTTCTTTTTTTAGTCTTTTCCTGCAACAGGAATTGGAAGTTCAGAACTTTGCATCCCAGGCTGTGATGTATGTCATGTTTTTCCTCTGGAGGTTTTTGTTTATGACAGTCACTATCCATTTCAGCGCATATCACCACTGCACAGAGTTCCCTTACATAATGGGCTTGTTGTTTTAGGCAGAATTGATCTATACACCTTTCTGTAATGGAATGTCTTGTGTGTGTTGTGTTTGGGGCCTTGCTTGTTTTCTGCTCTGGCTCAGGTTCTAATGCAGAATGAGATGTTATCCCCAAACATAACGAAGGGCCTGTTACAGCTTGCCAACCAGCGGCGTGTCTATGCTGACATTTGTTGTGGGTTTACCCCTCTGGCACAGAAAGCCAATGTGAGGACAGACTCATACGTCCTACCGTTTCGAGGACATTAACCACAGGGCCATCTGCAGAAATATCCAGCTTTAGCAGACTATTGAAGTTCAAATGAGACACTTTGTTTTACTTAAAAGAACTGAAATATGGAGTGGAGGGAACAATATCTCCTTCTTCGTTTTTTCCTTGATCACAGTGCCCAGTCATCACGCGTTATTATTAAGAGAGCTACAATTCATTTATCAATCACACAAGCTGATTGTAGTGAAACAGGGGAAATTATTGGCAGTGCTGCTAATTATGGTGTTAAATACTTAGTAAATGTGGAACACTTTAAAAACTAATTTTCAGGCTCATTATTGTTATGGCTACAGGGGAGCAAAAAGTCTTGAAATAATGGTACTGTAACAACGTTGCATCCATGAATTACTTTACTTTGTTTTTTACTATATTTGTTGTGGCTTAACCCAGTATTGAGGAGACAAATCAAATATGACATGGAAAAAAAAAAAACTTGTGTAACTTACTGAATAAGCTGATTGATTGACCCAGCAACTTTTTTTAGGAACTCAGAAACTTTATCTGCATTTGGACCATGCTGATGACCTCAATTCAGTTAAATGCTAAGGAGGTAAAATGCAGTTTGTTTGTATTCTATGTATTTATTACTTCATGCACCAAATTGACAGCCGCGTTATAAAACTGCGAAGATCTGCATAGGGGGGGATGAGGTGGATGTTTGGGTCCTAAAACACTAAACACTAAAACACAGGGTTTTCAAGCAGGGGGAGCAGAGTTCATGTCCCAGAAGAAGTTAAGGGAAAAACGCAAGACTTTCATCCGGGAAACAGGTGTTCGTGTCCCGGGAGTACTGCTTAAGGGGGCTGGTGTTACCCCTAACCCTAGCCCTAACAACAATCTTTTTTCTAATCTTAACTTTCATTTTGGGGCCTAAACTTAACTGTCGTTGCCACATGATGATCAACTTTCGTCAGCTAAACTTAACTGCAAGGCCGCTGAAAGGACCACCACCTCACTGTGCCCTGTACCCCGCTCACGGTTACATTTTGTCGGCTGAACTTAACTGTAACGGCTGCTGCCCTGTACCCAGCTCACAGCCTCTTCTCGGCTAAATTTAACTGTAAAGGCCGGTAAACTTAACTGCTAAGTGACTGGCTGGCAGGCGCCTTAATTTCGTAGGATTTCATACGAACCCGGATCTGGAGCACCTAAGCCCAATACTCTATAGGATATATAGCTACAGAAATCAGCGTGGCTCTCTCTCTCTCTTCCCTGTTTACACCACATTATTCTCACACATCCACACTGACAAAGCACACCACATATAAATTGACTTACTAGTAATTATGTCCTTTATTCCAATAAATTATTTGTTGGCCTTTTCTGTTTTCTGTCATGACCCACAAGGAGGGTGATGTCAAAGTTGCCTCGAAAACAAAGCTGTTGCTTTTTAATCTGTTATTGGACCATTTTCCCCAAGCTTTCTTCAGATGCAGATGAAACAAAAACACTAAAATGGATTCTAATTTAGTTCCTGAGGCTCCTGAGTTATCTGGCCTATTTGATTGAAAAGGTACATTAGTAGCTTACTAGGTTCTGTTTTTTGGAGTGGAGTTTTTGGCTCAGAATAATCATCTGTATTTCATTGTTAAAGCCACATTAGCCTTATACAAACCATGGTTTGCAACTAAACATCTGTAAAAAAATACTCAATACACACCACATACAAGGTCCACATGTGTTCATGCTATCAGAGAG
Organism: Sander vitreus; assembly: GCF_031162955.1. Taxonomy (NCBI): domain Eukaryota; kingdom Metazoa; phylum Chordata; class Actinopteri; order Perciformes; family Percidae; genus Sander; species Sander vitreus. The sequence goes on from NC_135876.1 coordinate 21,531,000, forward strand.
CCAACATGATCTAAATGTTGCTGCTTTTAACATGCACTTGTTTCAAGTACAAGCTGAGAGGCAATACTAAATAATTGAGGCTGGTAGCTGATGTTGTCAGTGAGAAACAATGTGGGAAGGTGTCACTTTCGAGCATTAGGAGTAGGCACAGTGGTTCAATTACAGAGCGGGTGCAGTGATGAATATTCCCAGCATTGCTTGTGCATCACAGAGCCTGTGAAACAACAGTGTACTGCTAACTCGGCTTGTCTAGTTAAACTGCTGTTTCCCCCCAGTAGCCTTGCTGTTGCGTGAAAACAAGAAGACCTATTTGACCCCGTATATCTACGGCAGACTCTGCAGACTCCTGAAGAATAAGCTGATGGAGTTGTCAGTCTCTACCACATCACACTTGATACGGCTTGAATGCAGATGAGCCATTGACAAATAGCTTTTTGCCAGGAGGTTCACCAAGAGGTAAAAGCCCCAGGTTCACTCCACTGCAGCAAGGGGGGAGTGATTTATAAAGAGGCAAAGACACGTCTTTGTCGGGCCTCTGGCATTGACAGTCGCTTCATCACCGTCCAGATTGGGTTTCATGGTCAACTAGAAGGCACTGATGCGGCAAGAAGAGATTGGCATCCTCTATATTCACTGCCTTTGCATTGACTCTCTTAATGTCGTTTTTGACTGGCAAACACTTGGCATCAGGCAAGAGAACACACGGGCGACAGGCAAAGTCAAGGGACTATTTAGAGTATGTCATCCCTGGTAAAGGGTGAGGTTGGCATTATATTTTTTAATTTGTAATTATCAACAAACCAAATTAGAAGACCTTAACCAAAGAATATATGAATCATCCCAACAAGTGTTTGGTTTATAGTTTATGGCTCCAAATACTATTTCAAACACACTGTACAGCCATAGAGGTGCATTTGATGACATGGCCTTTCCTTTACACTTTACATTGTATCATTTTACAACAACTAACTAAAAGAGTAACTGCATTTTGCAGTACAACTGTTGCAGTACAGGTGGTCTGTGTCATAAAATAGCTAGATGTCACTGAGCATGCTCAGACGTGCTGCTTAATGTTTTCTTTTTAAGTTCTCTTTGTGAATTATAGCTACTTTGGACTTTCATTATCCCCTTTAATCCTCTTTTTTTTTCTTTTTTTTTACAGCTACACTATTCCAGCAACATTTGGCTGCAATGCGCTGTATGAGCATCAATGTTGGGCGGTTGCACATAACTTGACTCACTGGCAGAAAGTATGCGAGAAACTTTCCCTGTCTGGGTTTGATGCTGATTTTGAAGAAAGGGAAGGATGTGATGGACCCATAGTGCCGAAGCAGACGGAGACACTGGCTGTACTCATCATGATGAAGGAGCATGTCCAACAGCATGGGTCTTTTATATGTTTCTAATACTTTTGTGGACAACGTTAGAGTTCTTTGGTATGGATAAACTACATCAGACGAATAATACATGTTAGTAGATTACATGGGCTGTCAGTTGTGGTCTTTTCATGGGATTTGATAATAATGAAAAAAATTTAAAAGCAAAAGAGCACCAGCCCTATCCATGACATTTTAATATCTGTTGAATAAAATTGTTTTGAAACTGGGGATTACAACAACAACAAAAAACAGATCAATATCAAAAATAAGTTAAACACAAAAGATGTGAGTGACACTTAGTGCCCGGGGTGCAAACCTTGAAAGCCATAGAGGGGGAGAAAAAATAACTAGCGTGCTGCGTTATAGTTGCAAAACTGATTTCCCTGCCGGCAGGTTTTGAACCATGTGATTGACTGAGAGCTGAAGCGAGAGTGAAAGTGGTTCTGAGACTGTATGAAAAAGAGATAATGACAACAGAGATGGGGGTGATATCCAAAGTGAGTGTTCATTTGTCACTTATCATCTGCCTCGTCTGCCTCCTGCTGCAAAGTCTTGAGGTAATGGTGGTGAAAGAGGTACTTTAAGGATAGACAAAAATGTACAACTCCACACACTGGAAGAGGATATTAGAGTCCTTGTTAATGGAGGAGTGTGGATCATAATGAACAAAGGGAAAATAATGATTATCATTAATGGGCTTGGGGGAGGAGGGCGAGTCAATGGGAATGCTTTTCATTCGCCTCTTTAGGGCCACTGCAGAGTGATGCGTCTCTCAGTAGACTGTTGTTAATGTGCCATCAGGGGCTTCTGCAAAGCTACTGCAATGAATAATACGTTTAATGATGTTTGTTCTCTGTGATGACATATCTACAGTGCTGGCTAACCACTTAGAATTAAACCACCACTCAACTGGCCCCCAACCACTTACACTGCTCTCCTCATTTTGTTATTCATAGTGGTGTGTAGGAATATATTTCACGCTATAATATGTCTGTCAAAAATTGATTCTTTTCCCCGCAAAATTATAGATGATTATGAATTTTTTTTTTTTCTCTCTCTCACTTTTTTTTTTTGTACTGTCAGGTAACAGGCAGTGTAAGAATAAAAGGGTTCTCATTTCATTCAAAGTGCCTTGAATTTCAAATAATATGACCTTTTTAATATGCCCTCCTATTCCACTGCTGCATGATGGTCCAGCAGGTTTTTGAAAGGTGCAATTGACAGGTGGGCACAATATGCTTCTGTCTGGACGGGCATTTTCATTGGAAGCACCATTTGAATTCGAATGAGTCTGAGACCCCCGAATGTCCTCTTCAATTTACACCTCAAACGATGATGGAATTATAATGGTGTACAGACCATAATCATAGGTGGAATCTTGTTTATCCTGACTTTTACTTAACTCCAGTGAAAGCCTTTAATCTCGAAAATAAATGTGTACAATATACCCACTTACATCCGAACACTGAAGCCCTGTCTAATTTCCCTACAGTAATTTACACCTTGCTGCTACACAATGGACTTTACTATATTCCTCGCACTCTTAAAGTGTTTTTATAAGTGACCTATTTAGTATATCAATTTCATGCTTTTGGTGATGCAATGTTTCCCAACCTGAGGGTCAAGTGACTGAGGGGTGGTGAGACCATATACAAGGTAGGAACAAAGAAAAAAAGAAAGTTTGACCTCTTCACGCCTCCAAACTACTAAAATTAAATAATTTGAGAAGAGAACATAAAGGGTCATAAAGGGTAACATGATATAAATATGACTTACAGTATATTAGTTTTTTTTTATCAGACTACTTTATTTAATGGTGTAATTAGCAATTTTAGACTTGAATGAATTGAGAAATTTACAGTTACTGGATCAGATGCTAGTGATGAGTTTGTCTTTAAAAGTCAGTTAAGGTGAAAAGTTCAGGTTGGGTAGCTTCGCCTATGTCAAGGTTAGAGTAAATAAAAAAAAAGTTTCTAGCAGAAAATAAAACCATTACTCAAAAAGAATTTCCATAAATTAGCAAGTGTCTTTTTGAAGTTGAAAGCATCCTGACTTCCACACCATTACTTTCATTTCAACATCAAACTCCTGTCTGTTTCTATTCATTTCTCTTTAGCACATGGCCTTTACAGTACAGTACGTGTTTCATGCACATAAATCAGTATTTGCATTTTAATGTACATTTAACCAAATTCTGCAAAGCCAGGCTATACACATGCCACTCATATCCCCCTATGCATGCGCCATATACATGATTTCCTAACTACAGGAGCCGTAGAGGTTACAGCCAATTCGAAAGGTAATGAGCAGTCTGTTCAGCGGCAACAATGAAAACATTGCTGTTATGAAGCCTTCATTGATGCTGATGAATCAAGTATTTTCCCTATAGCTCCATCGCCATAGTGACTGCTCACACATGGCATCAGTGGTTAGAGGAAGGAAATACCAACAAGAGGGAAAACAAAGGGTCAAAGCAATTAGCCTTAAATATGTGCTTACCATGCTGGAGTTGCTATAGACGCCACAATGACTGCTGTCTTTAATTGGTCAAGGCAAGGGGTGGTATATAATATGCTGATGTTTGAAGCTTAAAGGGCCACTGTGGAATCACTGTGTAAACATGGAATTACATGCCAATTAATTGATTGTGCTAATTACAATTATAAAAGGAAACTAGATCTGGAAGGTAAGAGGTTCTGTTCCAACACATTTTATGTTGTCAAGAGAAATTGGTCATGTTCACACAAAAATACATATCACAGCATCAGCAATGGCTTATTTTTTTTTTTTATATTAAAGCTCTTTCTTTTCGACTACCCATATAATGAGTTTTGGACAGAAAAATCTATCCAAAATGGATAATTCATAATTTTGTGGATGGGTAAAGCTTTACATTCCAATGATGACAACAGTCATCCCTTGTGTGTGAGAGGAAATCTATTAAACATTTACTGCCACAAACTGTAGCATTTTCTCTACACTGCTGCTAATTATCCAAGTCCAGTTTGTGCTAGTGCATTTAGTTGTCCATTAGAACTGTAACCGCTCCAGCACCGTTCATATTATCAGATAAATCAGCCTTCTCCTGCTCAAAGAGCACACAGTGTTTCCATGTACTAGAGTACATGTACATCGACAGTGAGGTTCATGAAGCAGAACCCAACTTGAAGACTGTTTATGTGGCTGTTAGTAGAAGTCGCATATCATGTCTGGCTGCAAGCACTGGACAGTAAAATGATAACGCCTCCTCACTTTTATCAATGATCAAAATGTGCATTTAACAAAAAGCTATCATATGAGCCACTGGCATGCTGTCAAAGCCTCATGGGAGCCGCAGCTATTTAATTCTAACAAGGATAATTGTTGTTTTACCTTTGATACAATTATTGTTAGTTGATTATGTCAACTAGCTATGCCATTGGGTGGGAAGCTATTTATAGACATTGCCTGCACTTAAGATTTTGTGCCCAATCTGAAAAGGAAGTTGTGGCAATAGAACTTGACTTGTGTTCTGGGTTAGATTTTGATTAGTAAGAACTGAGTGGACCCAAGAAGACAACAACCAGATTGTTACTATTGTAAGGTTGGGAAAATGCAAGCAAAACAAACAACATTCTTTATTGAAGTTGATAAGTGTGAAATCCTTGGCAGGACTGGGCATTGCGTCACCCACCTGAGTATGTGCGTCCTCTTTTGCAAACAACGCAGAACCACTCACTCAAAACCTGCCTGTTCTGAACAGGCCGAGGGTTTAGCCTCTGGTATTGCTGCTTGCAGCGTCCTTCAGAACTGCTCATCCAAACAACTTCACAGTTAACACTGCGCTTCCTTAAGGCCTGAGCAATGCACGTGCCATGACATAGTTTCGTCCCTTAGCAATGCTAGAGTATGTAAAAGCGTCATATTCTAACAGCTAGCTATTTGGGACTATAGGCTGTTACCGGGATCAAAAGCATTCTGAAAAGTTACATCGCTGATGCATGTAACATCTCCTGTCTCTCTTTCTTCATCTGTTCTTCGTTTTTCCTCAGCAATACACCCACCAAGTGTGCAGGTGATCAGATGAACGTTTGATAAGAAAGTCAAAGGACAGACAGACAGACAGAGAGACAGACATAGACTCCTTTGATTTTTAGTTAGATACACTAACTCAATGGTTGTTTCAGTTTATCTTTGAGGACATTTTCAAGACCTCTGAAACACCGCAGTACACCGTGCATTGTAGTGCAGTACACTGCATTGTGACTTGGTTATTGTTAACCTTAGTGTGAAAGTAAGGATATTACTTTTTCTTCTTAGATATATATATGGATATTAGCCTTTTTCATCTATTCATTGCTCCCACTAACAGGCAGACTAACTGCCATCGAGTCAACCTTTAGGGAACCTTTTCTTTTCTTTTTACAAACAAACATGACTCTGGTCTTCTCATCTTTGTCATTCACACCTTAAACGTACAATATGTAACTATCTGCCGCTAGGGGTGTCTCAACCATTTGATGGAAACATTTGAGATAGTGTAACTACACAACTCAAAAAAATATATAACAGGTATGGTCGTCTTTAGACATTTTAATGCAGAAAAGTTACATTGTACATTGTACCTTTAAGTCTGCTACCTTTTCTTAAGTAGGCAGTGATGCAAGTTGGAAAACCTGCCACTGGAATACTTGGCGCACACTGAGTTAAAAAATAATTTCTCTGTTTTAACAAATATTATTTAGGTTAATGTGTGACATCACAGACATACCGTTGAATATTCTCGCTGTCGGGCAGAAATCTTGTATGTCTAAAACCGTTGCTTTTCACAGACAAAGTCAGACAAAATCGCCATCGTCACTGTTTAAATATTTTTAAAACCCACAGACAGACGTAAAGGGTGATTAATAAATAAAGATTTACCCTTTAACTGATGGACTCTGGATCATAGTTTGACTTTGGTAATATGTTGGAATGTCAAGTAATCAATTATGTCCTTTTCCTAAAAAAAAGGAAAGTTGTATTTACATGTATGGAGACTTTCATGACGCACTAACAGAGTTTGATTGTTTGCAATGATTTTAGTTTAATACACTGGAATAAAAAGCCATTGTACAGTTGAGTGCTACCGCACACACAAACACGCATCTAGTGAGTGTTGTGTGTCTAATCTCCTTGAGACTGATAATGGGAGCTGGGTGCTTTTAGTGTGAAGGAGATTAGTCAGGTTTGATATTCATCTACACTGTTCCATCATCTAAAGCCAAGCTGGACAAAGCACTCTGAATGCTAACACGATCGGTCCACATCCAGACTTTTTCATGAAATGGAGTTCAAGTGAGATTTCAAAACATCCCATTTGGTATGCCGTTCCCAATGTATCAAATAGATGCATGAGCATGTTTGACTTTTGATATTCGGGTTGCGTGGAAATGCCTAGGAGCTCGCTTGGCTGCCACCATGTACAGATAGCAAGGTAGGACATGTAAAATGCATGATCTGTTTAATCAAAGCACACATACACCTAAGATAAGCCTGTCAATCAACTTTCAGGGTCAGACTGTGCATTGTAGTTTGAAAAACACCAGATATACTCATTTGATGGGCATGTTGTCTACTATTTCTACTTTATATGATGATGAATCAATTAACACATAAAGTTTTGTCGAACTCGCCTTGCTATGAGAGCTGCATTAAGAACATTTTACTTCTCTAGACTAATGACAACAGTATCACGATGACAGCAACTCTCGTGAAGCTCACCATTTTATAAACTCAAACTCGCAGTATTGTAATTTGTGTTCTTGCAAGCTTATGGGTCTCATACATAGTCATAAATGCTACGCATTTCCTTCTGTTATTCTTCCGTGTCAGTTGTCAAAGTTCAAAGCCTTTGAAATATTTCCCAGAGTCTCTTTGAAGAAATTTTAATTTTACATGCCCTGTTGATTTAAATGCAATCAGACAGAATATGGCTGGGTTTGCACAACAAAGGGATAACTGTTATGTGCCGAGTAAATACAGTATTCCTCTATAAAATGGGAGAACTACGTTTAAATTATTTCACTTGAATTATTCATGATTTGGTAACACCTTGCACATCTCATGACCAGTGGTAAAACCTAGAGCTTTTTTTGTGTGTTGTTGTTGTTGTTGTCTTCAATTCTGAGTTGAAAGGCTGAGCGCTGACAGCTCAAGAATGATTGTTATTCCCCAGAATTGGTGCCATAACATTTAGCCTCCCCAACCATCATGGGCCCCTCATTTGTCAAAAGTTATTAGCATTTAGACTCGGCGCGTTTCAAGGCTGATGACTTTGTGGATTTTGGGTTAATTTGTTCCGAAGTGATATCAAGACTGCTGTAGATAAGAATTCAGTATTGTGACATGCAGAACAAACATGTACACAGTTCAGGGCCCGAAGGCTGCTTGTATGCTCCTTGTTAAAATGTTTGCAATCAAAGTGTGTTGCTGCTACATGCTACCGACGGCTACAGATGGAGTACTATAAGATGCCCCTGGTGAATGTGTCCAAACTCATAATAAAGTTAAACAAAGAAATATGTTCTCTCTCTCTCTCACACACACAGACACACACACACACACACACACACACACACACACACACACACACACACACACACACACACACACACACAGGTATACATATCAAAGACCTGCACACAACCTTCAAACAGACACACAAGTCACACACAAGCTGTAATCCCTGCCTCTTAGCCTGCTGTTGTTTTTCTCAGAGTTTTTTGGGGGTCTAAATACTTGGGCCCATCTCGACAGCAGATGGGGGGGCACAGCTGGTGTTCCCCTGTGCCACACAAGTAGCGCCAGTGGAGATGGATGTTGAAGCCTAATGTATGCGGGCACACAAAAGGAATCAAACTGGCTTGCACTGGGAAAAAAGACGCCTGAATGAATTTTCAGACTCATCCCTGGTGCCTTCTGGCTATCCGAGTGGAGGTTTGCACGGCCCAGGAGCTGTAGATTAGATTCCTGCTGTGTTCTGAATCTTGTTTAATGACTCATGGACCCACATGAACATGTGTCCTTTCCTTTGTACAACTCTCTCCATGTGAAAATTAGATATTTCTTTCCTTACTTACCTAGACAAAGGCTTTAACATGTGCCTTGGGTGATCCAGTCACAAGTGGACAGCGACAAGTTCGTCAGCTTACATCTGGCATTAGAATGCGTCGCCACGTGTCTCGAGTGACCACTTGTGATCCGATTTTACTTCCCTGCTCTATATGCAAATAACCATGTAAGCGAAGAAAAAGAAGAAGATTCATAGTTTTGTTGTAAATTCCTTACAATATAGAGCTATATATATATATAATATAGAATATAGATTTTGCATTATGATTTACATGTAGGCCTACCATGTGAAATGTATGAAAACCACACAATTTCAAGAGAGCAGAGTGAAATTCCCAGTGTTCGAATAAAATACAATTTCAAGTTGATATAATAGAAAGGGATCAATTTGGCCACATTGACATATAGTGTGCATCAAACCATGGAAGAAGCACACAGAGGATACTCACAATCCAACAGAGAAGAACGTCACACTCATATTACAGCATAAAGGAACATAGTGAAAGAGAGCATATACTGCACTTAAACACATTCAAACTCCCAACTGTGTGGCTGGCTCATTGGTGAGAGAAGCTGGCCAGATGGTGGTTTGGTCGGTGTCTGTACTGGCAGGAAAAAACTGGCAAAAAATGATCACCCTATGATTGTCCTGGGAAGCTCCCAGTGTGTGTTTGGACCAGAAACATTAAGGTGAAAGTATAATTTTAGAACATTTATTGAGAATGGATTTACAGACTGCTTTACAGACTCTAAAGCGTAAAAGTACAACGATAAAAAGTGTAATTTATCTTAGCCAAAAGCTACCCTAAAATAGACAAACATGTCTTAGTTCTTAACTTCTAAACACAACTTCTTGGGTCTCTCCAGCCACCCTGTCCACTTTGCCAGAATGGTGGAGTAACAACTTCCTAATGAGAGGGACACCACAGTGTGCCAGCCTTGGCTAATGAAACGCCCGTGCTAAGTGTCCAGGTGAAATCAAACCCTTTACTTGTGTGTGTGACCAGCTGGTGCCCTGCGATGCCGCCATTTGCCTTGGCCTCTCTCCCAGCTTCTTAGACCAGGGATGAAGCTGTTGGAGGGTGTTTGCACCTACAGCTTCCCCTCATCATGGCTGATGAGGCAAAACATCTTTCCCTCTTTGATCAACTCGGAGCCCAGCTGTCTCCCATTCACTCAAAGTGCCCAATAGATGTTAATCAGTAAATTGACGCTGCGAGCAGATAGGGCAGGTTGACAGAGATTCACTGCAACAGCATGTAAATGTAGGGGAAACAACAGATTAAACACAATATGACATAAGGTATTAGTGGTAAATAAGTAGCATCACTGGGTCTGAGGACATTGGAATGCCGCCAGGGGCTGGAATGCATTGAACTTTGACTGGATAAAAAACAAAATGGACGTAACGTTTGATGACCTCACTATTAGGTTTCTGACGAGATATTTTGAAAGCCCTTGGGTTTATGCGGAATCACAGCTACAGAGCTGTTTAAGTGCAAATTAAGTTATTTATCATTATTATTAAGTCTTTATCTCAAAATGACAACATTTTCCTTTAAAGTTGTGTTAGTGTTTCGATATGGCTCAGATTAAGTCCTTTGGATGCATTGGCCATAGTCATAATCAAATATTCCAGATGTGTGGCAAGGCCTACAGTACCTGACACATCATTTTATTGTTACAAGATTTTACCGGGTCAAGACTTGTTTTTGCTTACATCATTTTTCACAATACTGTATGCCATTTAGATACACACGTAAATCCCAGTGATCATGGCCCAAAACATGGCTCTCATTAAGCATTCACTTAATGGAAAAACTATTTGTTTAAATCACCAAAATACTTTAATACAGTTAAATAAATACATGTGTGCCTTTGAGATGCTAAGCTGTTGTGTGAAAATTCACCTGAATGCCCCTTCAAGTTGGAACAACTCAAAAAGTCAGCAGAAATCTTGCTACACGACTTGTTTCCAAAATACGACTTAAAGCTCGTGAACACGGTGAAGTCGGAAGAACGACTTCCCAACTGTTGACTTCCCAGTTCTGGAGCTTTTGACCATATGACATGGTCTTCATCAGCGAATTTGCTCAACGTTCATGGAACTGTAGATGTTAAAACTTCCGATGATTCTGAGCCCAACTAGAAATGCTCATCTACGTTCACTTAAAAGCTGAGCTTGAAAATTAAGATCATAACAAAAGTGTTTCCTATGGAAGTCAATGGTTTTCTGGGCAGCAGTGGTGGTTGCAGCTTCAGTTGTGCCTTTCTTGCGGGTGTTGACACACAAAAGTATTTAGTAATTTAACCAATGCTTTCTCCACAGCAAGCCAAACAATCAAAGAGGGCTTCATCAGTAGAAACCTAAAAACACCAAGGGGATCAATATGGTGCAGCTTCACTTAAACCTTAAAGGCGAGATTGGACACAAGGCACTAGCGATTAACACCAAATGTCAGCAGATATGTGGCTACAGTCCAATAAAAAAAAAAAACATCTTAAAATGATTGGTCTTTTCCTTTTCTTCTACAAATATAAAACACAACTTTATCCATGTGTCCTTTATTTCTCCATCAAACTGCAAAGAAGGCCAATTTAAGTCCATGGATCATTCAAATTACATTGATTTGTTGGATTTTCCAGGTATGATAAGGGACCCAAAGTCTCGCTTGCTCCTGTTTGCACACAAAGGGTTACTCTTGCTACAGTCCTTTCATGTCATTTATTCTTGAGCAGAAAAAATTCCTTTCTGCACACTTGAAAATTGCTTGAGTTAGATAATCCATCATAAAGACCATACACGTTTTTATTTGGTTTCAGTTGTATTGTCTTTTCATTGTGCCCTTGAGTTGAGTGTTTCTCAAACAGTACACACATTTCGTTCCACTCAGCTTACTGTCAATCATTCGACGCCCACGGGGGAATACAAAAATAATTCTTCACCAGGAAATAATCCCTCAAAAAAAAAATCTTAAAATCGTTGCCACAGCCCTGCATCTGTTTGTTGCATCTTTTGCAGCAGTTTTTTTAAGTTAAAGTTTATGCTTGAAATGAAAATGAGAAATGACTTGAAATGTAATTACAAATGTGAAATTATGGGGCAAAATCAAAGAATGGCAAACATGTAGACAGCAGTAAACATGTTGCAACTCTAAATGACACTTTATTCTCCTTGAATAGGACTTCATTTTCTCTGGTCTCTGTATTAACTTGATATCAACTGCCCTTGAAGTCGATTGGACCTGGTCTTGAAATTCACAACTCTGTAACTGTACTCTCAGCTGGAGCCATCTTTCAGAAGAGTGAAGGATTTAATCAGTCCTAAATATACTTTCTTCTGTACCACTTACCAACTAATACCAGCTTATAAGTGTATTCCTATTATTATAGTAATATCCCCCCCCCATGCTGCCTTTGAAGTTGAGTCTGTGAAAGCCACAGGAATCTGTACTGATTTCAGCAAAGCATGTTTTACTGTGAGAAATGGCTATGATAGAAAGGGGATATATAGAACCCTTTGAAGCCAGGCTGACTAACACTTGGATTCAGACCTAAATAAAAAAAGTGTATTTTTTTTAATCTGTTCCCTTATCCCTCTTTCTGCAAAAAAAACTGCAACTGAAGGTCTGTTATATAATAGCAGCCCAGATCAATGTGAACAAAAAAGGGATTTTAGAGCAACCTTGCTGTATGCCTTAAAACTCCACTGGGAACCTAAAGGATATTCCCAGGACAAAGAAGAAACGTTTGTAGATTGAAATATTGAACAAAATGTAAGTGAACAAAACATCAATTTCTAGCAAAGTGTGACTACTAGGGTAAAATCCTCATCCGCCACTTATCGCCTCCTGACATTTGTTAAGAAGTTGCTGGGGACATTAGGAGAGAAAGGCGCAGCGTCGTGAATAAAAAAAATGACATTTCACTAAAGCATTATGTCTTCTCTTTAGAATGTGCACATTGGATTTTGTGGTAATTAGACCAGAGATTGGATCAGCATGAGGTTTTTCTGTTGAGAGTCTGTCACTCTGGTCTGGAGATGTCTACTAAAATATTCACAAGAGAACAGATTTTGAAAAGAATTAGAGGCTGGCAGTAGCTTAAAGTTCTGAGTGTTTGTTTAACCTTGTGTTGACTTCGGGTCACATTGACCCGTTTTAAATGTTTGTTTTATATCAGAAAATATGGGACGTAGAAATAAGCGCTGAAAATGTGTAGAAGAAAAATTAAAAAATTTAAAACGTTGGAAAAAGCAAAAACAAATTGTGAAAAAAGGGGTAAAAAATGTCAGAAAAAAAGTGTTTTTTTCAAGGTTGAAGGGAAGACAACACAAGGGTAAAGTGCAAGCCTGATGGGGAAAATGTGGTAAAAAAAAATGCACTGATCTCCAACTACACCAGAGGAAAACTGGGCAGCCCCAGGTGTACATTATTAAATGACACACACACACACACACACACACACACACACACACACACACACACACACACCTAATTATTGCCTAATTAGAGCCCTTCCCAGGTCAGTGTGGGGCTGTACATATTGTGATTGATTAACCATGCCTCTTTCTTTTCCTTTCAACTTTATCATACTTATTAATAGACCTTTTATGTAATTGAAATAACATAAATTAAAAGCTAACCACATGTTATAATCATTAAAGCTGCACAATGGGTCAAATGACAACTTCAAAATTCTGATAACTTCAGTGTATGCAAACAGCACAGACAAAGTTATGGACTCAGTGTAGAGCATAGTGAAGCATCTAGCAGCTTTTCCATTATGGAGTTAGTGACCAATAATAGCTTTCTAACACAATAGCCATATCAATAAAAAAAAAAAAAAAAAGTCAAATGTGTATGTTTTTTTTATTTAAATTCTGTCCAGAAAAAAATAAATAATGATTACCATTACCATCACCTTTAATTACCATGTTGGTTTGTTGAAGCTAAGTATAGCTTAAAGCCAATTAGATATGTGTTATATATGTATGTATGTGTATATGTATTTGTTAGGTGTATTATTTCTCAAATTGACATAGGTTTGTTATTTGCCTCTGTTTCTAGTCTTTATGCTAAGCTAGGCTAACCACTTCCTGACTCTGACTCTGTACTTAAAGAAAAGCTACTGGTCACATTTTGACCGGGGCTGTACTTCCTCAGGTAAATACATACATGTTGGAAATAAGTAAGTAAGTAATGTAAGGTTTGGTCACATAGTTTCATCCAACAACACTATATCACCATAAACCCCCCCAAAAACATGCAATCTCACTGATTCAATATGGGTAATGAATGTGGGTAGTTGACTTAATGTGGGTAAAAAATCATACGATTGACACCAAGGCAAATGTGAGTGATAGGCTGATTTTTGAACAATGATATCAAATAACTTCTTTATGTGATTGAATATGAAGGACTTCCCTTTCAGTGAGCTAACACTATTTGTGTATATAAAAAACAATAAGTATCATTATCGTTTCTCAAAATATTACCAGACATTTTTCAATGTAGGTCTTATTTCACTGACCTTTAGTAAGTAAGTAAGTAAGTAACACTTTATTTATACTACACTTTTAAAAACATGTTGTTACAAAGTGCTACACATACACACACACACATACACACACACACACACACACACACACACACACACACACACACACACATATCTATCTTATAAAGCGAGACATCTCGGTATGTTTGTATGTGTGTGTAATGTGTATGTATGTGTGGTTGTCTGTCTTTGGGGGGAAGGTATCCTGCACGTCACACGCAATCGCCACATGCAGAGCACTTTACAGCAGCGGCTTTGACTCCAGTACAATTTTTCCTGCTTCCAACGTTACATGCTTGATAGGTATACCAAACTAAGGCTGTGTCTCAAACCGCCTACTTTCACACTTCAAACACTTAGTTATAGTGTAGATAACGCAAAAAGTTCAGTGTGGAACGATGGACCCTACGTGCACTAAATGGGCACCATCTTGACTACGAAGCGGCAGGGGAGGAACCAGAGACATCGGCAGGTTGAATCCAGGCTACTGTATGCAAATGAGGAGCGGCCACTGGACTCGCTGCCTCTCAAAATCTGACGAAAATCTCTTAAACTGTCCTTTGTCAATTAAAAAAAACAAAACAGACAGATTCAGCAACTATATGGCCTATTTCTCGCTTAAAATGTTTTCAGAAACACATTTCGGTGAACTATTTTCATAAAATACGAGATCTTATTCCAAACGGGCCGCCATTATGGTCGGTTTTAAAGAGAATGCCATGTGTTGCGTTTGTCACGTGTTTTAACATAAGTGTTCCTGTTGGGACAATACTAACCATCGGAAGTGGGCAGTACAGCAGTAAGTGGTCCGTGCACATTAGCAGTGTACTGACGGAAGTATGCCAAATGAGACACAGCCTAACTTTTCTTCACTTTTTTGGAGCACGAGCAGATAGCTGAAAACACATCTTTGTTGAAAGTATTGTGATGCTGAATTTTGGCCCTACAAAACAAAGCAGACATCATACTTGATATGTATTCATCCTTTTATTAACCCATAACACATGGCACATAATATGCTATTTTATTTCTAGAACTCTACAACAACAACTTTAAAGTTTGCTGTCATTCAATGATTTATGTCCTTCAACATTTCACTAAAACTGGTGACAGTGTAGGCTAGGCCTACATTAAACCATTTGATTCTCTTAAATTAAGCTGATGAAACAACAATACAATAAATTGTCACCCCTTTTTACTTAAAATTTAGCACGGTCAACAACAAAAATCCCAGGGAAAAGCACTTAAAAGCAATACCAAAAACGCTTTTTTCTATTGGTCCTCAATGCAGGGATGCCAACTTTTGAGTTCAGTTTGAGTGAGGTTTTTTTCCATTACTACCCCCCAAAAACTAATGACCTATCTATCACACAGGTGTATAATGCCCCTGGAAATAAATTGTGATGTATTATGCATTCACAACATGGAAGATTCAATTCCTAAAGCCTCTTTTTTACATTTCTTATTGAGGCCACTTATACTTCAGGACAGAGTTTTCTAAAAACACGTTAAATTGCCATGTGCTAAGGAGAGGTAAGGTGTGGAGAAAAATCCATTATTTTTTTAATAAAATATTTGTTTGCCCTTAATTTTTAGATTATAAAAATGTTCAATATGACCAGTTCAGCAAAAATCTGTTTTGTGTAAACTAGACAGTATTTTATTGACGGTCACTATGGCGGGTTACGTGTGATGAAGCGAAGGAACAACGTCATTGCGTGGAACGCGGTGAAGATAGTTTAAGGTTGGATATTCCAAATACATTCTTTAGCGACGTCTTGTATGTTGAATATCCAACATAAAACTAACTTCAACCCGGTCCGCGCACTGGCTGTTCCTTTTCTTCATTACAATAACGCAATTGACATATTTACATCTGAGGAAGCCAGGACATAAGCTTAGCGTGACAAAGAGCATGTTTGAAGCCTTATAATAAATCAGTGCAGTGAGGGCATGAGATCGGACACATTTGCGGGAGGTTAAATCCCGCTACAGGTGGGGGGAAAAAGCGCGGTCACTTGCCAATATACAATCAAATCAGTTATACAAATCAGCACCAGAAAAATAGAGCTTATTTATTCTTACCTTTTCCTCGGACGAGAGCCCCAATTGCCAAAGTGTTGCTGCGTTTGATATCGCAAAGACTGCCGTGATCCTCCGGTTTGGCCTTGTGTAGCATGAGCTGCGTGGCCTGTAGCAGGGACTTGTGAGTTGCCACCTGGTCTGAAAAGTTGTCTCATTTCACTTTCTGCCGTGCTGTGAACAACGTTAGGTGCAGATGAGTCCTTTGCCGCTCAATGGCAGAAATAGTATCAGAGGATGTTAAAATATTTCTTAAAACTCCAATGGCTTGCTGCAAAGCGTTAGTCTCGTCTCCGTCCATGCTGATCGTGACCTGAACATGACCCTGCTCGAGTTTCTCAGCCAATCACAGCGTGAGGTTGACAGCTAATCACAGCGCGAGAAATGATCTGCCATCCGTTTCTACTATACTCCTTCCGTTTCCACTATACTTTCTCTCACACACACATACATTCTTCTCTCACATACATATATTTTCTTCACACATGCATACGTTTTCTTCTTATATACATATATTATTTAAAATTTTGACTGCATGTGCATGAGATCAAAAATGTATGAATATGTATGGTAAATATAGAAATATGAGAGAAAAATATATTTGTGTGTGAGTTAAAATGTAGAAATATAAGATTAAAATGTATGAATGTGTGAGTTAAAAATATATTCTTATGAGAGAAAAAATTGTATGTATGTGAAAGGAGAATATATGTATGTGAGAGTGAAAATATATGTATGTGAAAGGAGAATGTATGTATGTGTGTGAGAGTGAAAATATATGCATGTGAAAAGAGAATATGTATGTGAGAGTGAAAATATATGTATGTGAAAAGAGAATATGTATGTGAGAGTGAAAATATATGTATGTGAAAAGAGAATATGTATGTGAGAGTGAAAATATATGTATGTGATAGGAGAATGTATGTGTGTGTGAGAGTGACACCAGAATGAATAATGTCTTATACGGCCCCTCACACACACACACACACACACACACACACACACACACACACACACACACACACACACGCGCGGCGCACACGCACGGCACACACACAGGTCACGCGGCACACACATACATACTAGCACAGTGCGTTTTTACCCTTTAGACGGGAACGTAACGGTGGAGCGTTTTTAAGATTTCCACTCAGGAGGGTGGTTTCACTTTTTTGCGTTTTTAAGCCCCAAATACGCCGTCGCCGTCAAAACGAAAGGCACATCTGATCAAATATTTTGTCGTTTTCACTCGCTAGCGTATTTGTGTAAATAGGGCTTTAAGTTTCTTCCTCTGAATCCATGTAAGTTTTGTTTACAAGCATCAGTTTGCTTAAACCTAACTGAACCAAGCACAAACTTGCATTGAAGGGAACCTTTCCAGTGTGGTTCAGATCAAAGAGAACAGTCAATGTGATAAAACTTTGAAATACTTGTATAGATTGAAAAATAACTGTTCTGCAAGATGTTTTTTTGCACGCTGCAAAACTCTCAGACGAGTCCTGAACCGTATTCAGAAATCTGAGTATGTGACAAGCCAGCACCACATTAAACTAATTAATCAACAGAATGTTTTAAGCTTAATTGCCCATCCCTGAATGTCTGTACACTAGGTTTGAAAAATCATTGCAGTTAATGAGATTATGCCTTGCTAATTTCATTGGGAGGGCTGGGCTTTACCGCACAAGTGAGCTGAGCTCAGCAGACTGACAAAAGAGGCAGATTACGGTGCTGTGGAGAAAAACGGAAAAAAAAGATAGGGGAGCATTGATGATTTATAGTTGTGGTTTCAACAAGGCCAGGCTTGAGGCAAAGTTGTTTACTACACTCCATCCTTTCGAGATCTAATTCTCTGTCACTCATATGGAGTTCATTTATGATGGGGATGTATTGGGGATGCACAGCGAAAAATTTGCATTTTAACCATTAATACTTGCATTGAGTCCTAAAATCTTAAGAGAGGAATATCTTTGATGAAGTGGAAGTGGTCTCTCTCACTCTGACACTGAGCAGCATCCCGCACACCAAGGCACGTTGTTATGACAGGCTCCATTTTTCATAATTCTGCCGTTTGATTACAACTGCGTTATGATTGATGAAGCCCACCACTTGACTTTAACACATCATGCTGGGTTGCGAGGAGGTACGCCAGGTTGACATGAGGATGTGGGGAAAATCCGAGAAACTCACTCTAGGACAGTGAATTGCAATTTCATTTCATCAAGAAACATTCAGATCTTACATTTTTAATTAGTCTGATCATTAAACTAAGATTATTTTATTTCTTGCATGAACAAATTGGGACACAGACCCCAGTCTCATGGGTGAAAGTCCTGTGTTTGTTTGTGAACTATCCTACCTTCTTATATGTAATTTGGCGCTCTTATACTCACTTCCTGCTTTGCTCCCGTTATAATTACTACGGCCACTAGAGGGCAGCGCCACTACATGTTATAAACTTACATGAGTCGTAATTAGGGTTATCGTTTGTGTTTTTTCCAATACCAGTGCTAAAATGATACTTTTATAACGGTGCCGGTGCCTAAATGGTACCTGAACCCGATACTTAGAAGAGTACTAGGAAGAGCACAAAGTGACAGTAGTCGACATTAAAGAAATGCTTGTTTATTGCTAATGCCATATGGTCAAGATTAAATAACTTAAATAACTAATAACTTTTTTCACCGGTAGATTGCTGTGAAACGACAAAAACAACCACTAGATGGGAAAAGGGTATTTTAAAATAACGTTGAATGCACCACGAGGCTACCAGTTTCAAGTTAACACACCGTCTGTGTTGTTTTTTTCGACAGCTGCAGACTGTTGGACATCCCGATATTGGAATCCTCTACACTGAAATACAGTCACACTTTTACACTGTGTAGCTGTCAGCATTTTAACTGTGTTCAAGCCAGCTAGCAGCTAATGGTAGGCTAACATCAACGTTACCTGCTGCGTAACGTATAACGTTGAACTAGCATTACATGCAGCGATGCTTGTCTGTTTTGGAGAACCAGAAAGCAGCGCAGACAGTTAAGTGGCACCGAAATGAGGCACCGAAATCTGCGTTACTATCCGGACCGGTAGATAACGTTTGTTAAGGCACCGGATTTCGGTACTCAAACCTAGTTTTAATTGCTGCTTGAATAAACGACATATGAGGGTGTATTTTGGGGAAGGACAGTCTCTTTAAGTGTGTAGTGTTTTTTGTTTTGGTATTTTCCTTCTTGAAGAGAAATGTGGGAGGTCAGAACTACTGTGGCATGAAAGTCTGGATGAAGAAATATGCCTGACAGGATGCCTAAAAGCTTGGTTTTCAATAATTTTCCCTTCATCCCATAGTGCCGAATAGGTTTGACAGGCATAGTGGCGGCAGGAATAAATTACTTTATACTGTATCTGCAAAGACAAAAGGTGAGCTATCATTTATTTAAAATATGTGAAGTCACAAACATTAGGCACCTATCGAATTTATGTGTGCACATATTTTTCAGTGTTGTGGCAGCTCAGCTTCAGCTGTGACAAATAAAATAGCTGGCCTCGCTGTCTCAGTTTACAAAGTCAGTGTTGATGCTGAGCTCATTGCATAATAAAAAGTCATGATTCAAAGGTTTTAGTGCCAAAAAAATTGTCTTAGGTGTTAGGTTTTAGGTGTGTTAGGTGTAGTGATGGAACTTATTTTTCTGTGTTCTAAAGTTAGTTTGTAAATATGATTTATGGGTTTTTGGCAATAGTTCGATGAGCTAATAAAGCGGGAGATATACTTGCTTTTAACACTGTGTTCATGTGCGCATAATGGCTGCCTTGTGTATCCTGCGTCCGTTTGGAGCGTTGCTGCTTAGTCAGTCTGCCGTTTGGATGCTTAGCGTCTGCAAGATACAATACGTACAAACGGTAGGGGGAAGTGTAGAGAGAAACACACTTGGCATTGTGACGACATGCTTGATTTAGGGTTCGTGCACTATCTATGATGGCGCCGCCGTCACTTTTTCTGCTGTGATCTCAGTTTATCAATCAACCTGATCTCACAGAATTCCGTGAAATGAACACGGGCCCTTAACTCAAAATCTGTGGCAGTTTCACGGAATCGCAAAAAATTCCATGATGGTCCCACGGAAGAATTCTGTGAAATGAACACGGCCCCTTAAGTGAAGGAAAAGGTCGTGGGTGGGCTTACGTTTCCATGACACGTGGGACAACAAGAGAACTGTTCGGTTTAGTAAAAAAAGAACGGGACGTTTGGGTTTAGTAAAAGAAGAAAGCGACGGTTGAGTTTGGGAAACGTGACACACGGGACAGGATCCCCGGTCTCCTGGGTGAAAGTCCTGTGTTGTTTGACCCATCCACCACCCCAACCAACCTCCCTATGCAGATTTTCGGGCTTTCATACTACTCGCTACCGTAGTCGCTCTTAATCAGTCGATCATTTCATGGAATTCTGTGAGACCAGGCTGTTATCAATATAGTAACGTCTTCGAGTGTCCACAAGTTTATTTTGGTTAATAATAAGATTTATACGTTCTGAACTCTCTGGTGTGCCGTCTAGTGGAATCCTACTGTAACATGCGTAGTACATAGTACATAGACTACGCAAAAACATGTGGTTAAAAAGCAAGTATATCTCTCAAAGAAATGTTAAACCGCCAAGTTGTGGTTTTACGAGGAGTTACATGCTGAAACTGTAAAAGTGTCGGGGAGCAGTTCGCTCGGCTAAGAAAATTGCCTCATGGCTCTATAGATCCATTCTTAGGGACCGTTATTTATTTAAGGGGCCACCGGAGGAGCTTTGGGACCTTTAGGCTAAAAAGACTTGACCCTCCCCTCGCCAGTAATAATTTTTCTATGACTCCCCAAAATGATTTGAAAAAGTGGCATGACCCTCCCCTTACGTGCCAGTTTACACTTAACAAAGATGTACATAAGACATTTGATTTTTTTTACAGCCATGACATACATGAGTTAACCTCTGCATTCTCATCTTACACATCCCACTCCTCTGTTATGGTGTGGTGGCCATTTCAGTAAATTTACTCACTAACATTGTTGTGGAAACACAATAAACATGGAAACTAAATGCACACTTCCTGCATTACTGCATTACTTCAAATACTAAGTTAATCCTCTAGTAAACTAGTATCCATATGAAATAAAACAATAAAACTTTGAGACCATTCAACAAAGGACACAGGGAAATAAAAAATCAACACTGGTTGCTATGGACTCGTCACTAGGCTTCATCAGTCATCGTATATTTTAGCACATAGGTAAAGCTGCCGAAGCTGAACATTATATTCCGAAACACATATGTTTATTTTTAAAGCAGATTTAAAATTACATTGTAACAATTTAACAATTCGCCCTTATGGAATCCAATCGCGGCACGGCTGTCTTGGAACTCAATAGACAGACGGTGGCGGAATGCCCCGACACTTACATTCAACTAACATGTAACAGTGAACAATCAGTGTTGGACCTCCAGTCTGTTGAGATGCCTCTCCAAACTCACCATAAAACGTTAAGACATGTTAAGAAAAAAGATCCGTATTTTGCCGTAATCCAATGACACGGAAAAAAAGTAATCCACAGCTATCAGTAGATTCACAAAAATGGGCACAGTGTATCCAGCAAGGCCTATACGAGCGTCACGTTCACCAGCCAGCTCCAAACAGGTGAACGAGGCCTCTCCACTTCGCCGTTTAAACAAAGTGGAATAAACATATAAAAATCAAAATCTACACAAAACCCGCAATCAATTAGTAAGCTGACATCACATTTATATACATGGCATTTAGGAAACCTTTATTGCAACGTTGGCACGGCAAGATGTCCAGACTAGTGCAACAGTAACTTTCGTTTTTTGCGTCCGGCTGCTCCCATCATCAGCCAGGTAATATTTTTTTACTAAACCAGTATATGGAAATGTATTACCTACCACCATTTAGTTGTTTTGTGTTATTTAAGATATTTATAAAATATCTGGTC
Source organism: Sander vitreus (assembly GCF_031162955.1). Taxonomy (NCBI): domain Eukaryota; kingdom Metazoa; phylum Chordata; class Actinopteri; order Perciformes; family Percidae; genus Sander; species Sander vitreus. Next base: position 21,553,088 of record NC_135876.1, read on the forward strand.
ATGCCAGATATAATTATTCCACTCATTTTTAAACAATGCAATTAACCGTTTCAGCCACCAGGGGGGCAGTATACTTACAATAGGTTATGAAGAGATGTATGCCCACAGCAATTCAACCTTTCCTCTGGAGGCGGGCAGGCAGGAAAGTCTTTGGCTATGCAGGGGAATATCAGTGTCAACAGTGTTCAGTCACCCTGCCTGCGCTTATCAACTTACCCTTTTCCCATTTCCACCTTATCAAAAATAATTATCTTTATTCTCAGGGCCCCTCGCCCTCGTTTTTTTATTTTATTTCCCACTATAGCCTGTTATCGCATGTTGACTGGCACGCAGGATTTATGTCATTTATCGCCCTCCTAACATGCAGCCCAATATGGTTCATTTCTCAATCTCTCCACATCCTTGTGATCCCTGCCTTCGTTATCCAGCCCCCTGGCTGCTCTGAAGATACCACAGGACGTTTCACTGTGGCTGCAGTTGAAAGGCTAAGATGGAGTCATTTTTGGACCTTCTATGGACCTGCTTCTCCAGGATAAATGGCCTCCACCTGTCCTTTTAATTCAATGTAACAAGCAGACAGAGAAAATTATGGTTTATGGCACCACACGTACTACTCATTTCCTAGTGGACATATACGATACTGCAAATCAGCAGCTGTGAATATGTGGCACATTTTTCTTCCACTAATACCTAGTGCACACTAAAGAATTTTCAAATCTTAATCTAAAAACTTAGGATTCCACAGACATATATATATATATATATATATATATATTTGTGACAGCCTTGCTATGCCCAGGTGCTCTTCAGAGAGACTCAGGAAGTCCTTTGTAGCTGCTGCAGTGAAGGTTTTTTAATGAACATTGTCGCTGACTGTTCCTGTTGATGATCTGATGGTAATGACTAGGATAGGTTGTACTGAGGATTGTAGTAATGTTGGTGACCATGTCATTGATGTCTACACTATTTGTTATGGTACTGTGCCCTCACCTTACCTGTTGTCTGTCCTACATGCATGGTGGCATTAATTCTTCACCCTGGGGGACTAATAAAGGATTTTATATTGTATCGCTTTCAGAGTGGCGATTCCAGGTACTTCTTACGGAAACTTGCGTGATCAAACGTGATTTCAGGAACCTCGTGGAGGTGGACTGTTATCGTCAGATGGTTGCACTTGTGTGTGGTAAATGTTTTGCACCTAAAAAAATTGAAATAATATTGACAAAGTCATGGCTGGGATAGTCTCGCTTTGCCAGACCATCCACATGCTGCGGAGTGGAGGAGTCTGGCTAGTCCTCACGGCATTCCAGGATGGGAGAAAAATGTGCTCTGGTTTATTGGCATTTCTTTAAACCAATCACAATCGTCTTGGGCGGTGCTAAGCGCTGGACAGAGCCGCTGCAAAATAGTCGCACGAGAGAAAACTCAGATTAGACAAGCTAGCTGTCTGGATTTACCCTGCAAAGATCTGAGGAGCAGTTAACCATAGTCCTCATTAATCCACCGGAGTTTAGAATGCCAACAAAGAAGAAAGCGGAAGGAAATGGAAATCGGCGAAAATACATGCATCTGGCGGATTTTCCCAGCACCGGAGCAATCCTGGAAGTGGAACGTCAAGAAAATAGACTATGACTGGGAAGACAATATCAGCATGGCTTATACATTTTGCAGCGTGAAAGTATGCAACATACTGCTCCCATTGGCTATTGTGGGTTTCTAACATTAACATCTAACGACGTCTGTAAACCCCTCACACTACAGGATAATTTAGGCAAATATTCTGTTCTTACCAGCCTAAAATCAGGAACACATCCGCGATTGTCAGGCGGGGTGAAACGGACCCAAAATCTGCCCAGTTTTCCTCTAGTGTGTGCCACCATTACAGAATAAAAACACCACAGGTAACACGTCAGGCAGAATAAACTTGTTCACATGAAATACATTTTATTCAGTTTTAAAGTGCCATTGGAATCTTTCACAATTTGTGAATATAAAACAACTTTTTCCTCCACATAGGTTCTGTTTTTGGAATAATACTTGTGCTTGTCCACATGATGTGCAGTATTTTTTCGGAGGTATGATTCCATGTCGGGTGCCACAGGTGGCTCTCCCTTCAGTTGAGTATCTTCAAGAATATTAAAACAGATCCTTCAGTAGAAACCACAGCAGTAAACCAATACTATTTTGTGAGGATTTGAGACAGACCCTGTCAAACATTCAGATTCATGATGGAGTGCCTTCTTTCTGATTTCTGCCTATGGAGCTTGTGGACAGAATATCTTTAAGATAACACAGGTCGTTGGGAATAATCATCTATATTCAAACAGATGGAAACTACTATGTAAAAAAAAAAAAAAATATATATATATATATATATATAATATTTTTTTTACATAGTAGTTTTAAAACTGGTCACGTTTAAAACCTCATTGAGTAAACTGGAAAAAGTGCCCACTAAAAAAAGGGAATTTTCTAATACAATCATATTAAAAATTGTAATATCTCAAGTAAACTTGAATTGAACTACTACTTCCTTGAGGAATTACTTTATGTCAGCAATCACTATGTACAAATCAACCCTGTCTCCCCTATTTCCCAAATTTATTTGCCTATGAAACCGAATGACAGTGTCGCACTAGACTCCCTGCTTAGCTGTATTAATGATATTAAGTTGTGGCTTTCACAAAACTTTCTTCATTTGAATGAAGCTAAAACTGAGTGTATCGTCTTTAGTACTTCAGGTATGCCTAACAGTCCAGCTGTGAGTTTGGGAGCCCTGGCTTCATACCTTAAGCCAGCTGTCAAAAATCTGGGGGTTACTTTTGATTGCAACATGAAATTTGATAAGCAAATCAGCAATGTTGTTAGAATGAGCTTTTTCCAGCTTCGTCTCCTGGCTAAAGTTAAACCCTTCCTTAACAGGCATGATCTAGAAAAGGCTATTCATGCTTTCATAAGTTCAAGGTTGGATTATTGTAATGCTCTCTATGTTGGTCTGACCCAGACCTCCATCTCACAAATATCCATCTCTTAACAAATACATCTAGACGCGCACACATCACTCCCGTTCTCTACACCCTACATTGGCTCCCTGTGCGTTATAGAATCGATTTTAAGATTTTATTGTTTGTTTTCAAGGCCTTAAATGGCCTGGCCCCGGAGTATCTGTCCGAGATCTTAACCCTGCGTGAGCATGACCGGTCCTTGCGGTCCTCAAATCAGCTGGTTTTAGAAGTCCCAAGGTCAAAGTACAAACAGTGGGGTGATCAGACTTTTGCAGTCGCTGCCCCGAGACTCTGGAACAAGTTACCCCCTTAAATTCGGACGACTACAGATGTAGCGCTTTGTAGGTCTAAACTCAAAACTTATCTGTTTAGAAAGGCTTTTAATACATAGTAGTGGTGTGACAATTTCCCTCTCCTATTTATATGTAACCTTTTCTGATTTTATTGTTTCTATGTGTCATTCTTTTTATTGTATGATATGTTATATGATGTGTGTTTTAGTCTGATGAGATGGTTTCTGATGTGAAGCACTTTGGATACCTTTTGGTTACTGTAAAGTGCTATATAAATAAATGTTGATTGATTGATTGATTGATTTCCTCTACCTGCATTCATCAAATGGTGCGACGAAAATTGTCTAGACCGAAATGTGACGAAAACTAAACAACTGATAATTGACTTCAGAAAAGGCAGTGTCGAACCTGAAGCGAGCATCATACATGATGAAGATGTACAAATCATTCTTGAATACAAATACCTGGGAACATTGTTGGATTACCAGCTGAAATGTAATGAGAACACAGACAGTATAGTCAAGAGGGGGCAGCAGATAATTAATCTCCTAAGGAAGCTAAACTCTTTCGGTGTCTGCAAGAACATCTTATGTAACTTTTATAAAACTTTTATCGTCTTCTAACTTTTTCATTTGTGTGCTGGTTTATTGGTTTGTCTGTCTAACATTGTTAAGGTCTGCTCCAAGATCACTGGAGTCCAGCAGAAAGACCTCAGCTCTCTGTGGAGAGCTAAGAAAGCTAATAAAACATTAAGTCAACATGACCATGTACTTTTTAGTGAATTTTTAGTTATGCCATCAGGTCAGCGCTGTTATGTTCCTGCATGGAAAACGAATCGCTATGTGAATTCCTTCATTCTGTCAGCCATTAGGCTACTGAACACAAACCGTTGATCTATGCTCTTGTTGTCACTGGCATGTTGATGTTGATGTGGATGCTGATTGTTCTCGTTACTCTTGTACTTATTTATGACATGGATGGGATAGACTGTAAAATGAATTGCCCCTTGGGGATTAATAAAGTTGTCTAATTCTAAATAATAAAGGTTGTTATTAATGAACTTGTTCATAAATGTGTATTTGTCTCAAGTGATGCAAACTTAAGTGGGTGACAGTGTATTTGCAGTAGTCTTACTAACTTATCATTTTTACACTCTTGAAAAGTTGATTAAAACTTATTAATTATCCTTTCTAAGTGAGCCAAATAAAAAAAGGAATGAATACATCAAACCGATGTTATTACATTAATGGAAATTTTGTTTCATGAACAGTATATTACACGATTAGTGCAAATTGTTATTGGCAGCTAATCATGATAATGGTTTATTTTAATGGAATGAAGTCACCATTTCTTAAATCTCTTTTGTGAAACGGTCTGAATCCACTTACCGCCAGCTGAACGATAACATTCACCATTTGGTTCCCAAACTGTGAAATGACAAAGAAGTGGTCACCTTTTTTTGTCTTCCTGTAGATATAGTGCCGTTTGACATATAGTCTGTCCAGGAAGCATAGCATTCCTATTGTCAAATTAGGACTGCAGTTTATAGCACAATAATGGAGCCATCATTCATACTGTCACTGACCATCACGTGTTTCACATTAGCTCTGAGTTTTGACACTGATTTATTCTATCACTCTCTAAGCTGCAGAGGGAACCAAAAAAAAAAACTCCAGTCAGCATCAGTTGCGCCAAACTGTCCCTTGCCAATATTGTATTTTTGTTTCAGTTTAAGATCCCACAAACTTCACAGCTTTTCTGCACCAGTTTATCCATCTTGTGTACTTCCTCATACATTTCTCTTCTTACAGTTACAGTCGTGTGGTTTAGTAGACTCGCGCCTGTCTTGACCCATACTGAAAAACCATTTGGCAGAGAGGGAACAGCCTTGTATTCTTACATCAACTGTAAAGCCCAGGTCTTTACTGTGCCCATCTGTGGTGGAATACCCATAAATAATGTGTGACAAAAGGCTGCTCATTTGACCTTTCGACAAAGAGAAACTCGACAAAAACAAACAACTCCCCTTGACACAAGGACGCAATATAATTTGGTGCAGAGGCTGAAAAAAGGCTTTCCATTTCAGAGTCTTTCGGGGGAACTGATTCCAGCTCAGCACAGCCACATCAGGATTGGCACACGGAGCCTGAAAAGAAATCAATGGCAAAGGGTTTAACAGGCTAACCATAATTGGGCTCGTAGTCTAGAAACACTCTGGTCTTTGGAAGTTTTGTAAATACCAACAGAGAATCACAATCTGGGCGAAAATAGCCTGTGTCTGTCTAGATGTGGCTCATTGATTTTCCCGTTTTATTATTTATTTTTCCTCTGTTTTGTGCGTGCTTTCAGAGAATCCCGCAAGACAAAAGCAACAGAGAGGCTTTGTCCGTGCACAGAGCAGAATATTATCAGATTATCCATACAGCCGGTACATTATATTTTACGTTTAAAAAGATAATGCATTTAGCACGTGCTCGTATCCACAGCAGCGGATGACAGTGCTGCAGCTGAATGAGCACAAACCTGGATGTTTAACAAGTATACTGCCGTGACCCTGTGGTCATTATATATGATGTATTGCCAGAGTAGGGAAGGAATTAAAAGGCAGGATGAAAAGGCAGAAAAGAGGCTATTTGTCTTGACACACTTAGCATTCTGACAGTTGCTTTTATTCAAGTTTAAAGTCTGACAGTTGCACCAAAGGGAGACAAAGCAGGACAGAGGAGACTTTAAATATCCGACTGTATAAATATGTCTGAATGGCTGAGAGGAGGCCAGCACATTCATTTTGAATGGTAAAGTGGTATACTCAGGGATTTTAGTAATCAAGGGACACGACACCTAACAGACATTTTTTCTTTCTTTCTCCACTGGTTAGAAGGTCAATCAGGATGAGATTAAAATGACTTGGAGTAGAGTCGGAGGGAATATGTACTGAAGAAAAACAAGTCAGTATACCCACATACCCAGATAGGCAACGCAAGTTTATTTGTGTAGCACCTTTTAATAATAAGGCGATTTCAAAGTGCTTTACATTAGGGCTGCACAATATTTTTTTTATTGTCATCGCGATATCACCTGGCACAATATACATATCGCGTAGATACCTTCAAGTAAACCAAAGAAACTCTCAGTAGAAGACTGGTCTTTAAATTGTACCATGTGTCATTCTTTCTTAAGTGGTGCCTTTTATGTTTAATTCAAAGTTCAATATGTTCAATAAAAGAATGTGAGAAATGATTTCCTTTTGTTTCAAATGTAACCATTTGTTGTATTTTAGAAGAATACTGAAAGCAGCAGATATGCAGCTCTACTTTACACTGCATTTAAGAAAGGAGAGAAATGTACATAGGTGCAAGAATGTAGGCTTACTTTCTTTATGTCAGCACATCTGATGTATAACAATCAGTTAATGATCACATCAAACCTCCACACGGGTATCAAAAGCAAACATCACAGTATGATACAATACAGTTAACTTAAGCAGGGCACAGTATACTCGGCAGAGTGATGTACTATATTCTTTAGTTTATCGGCATAAATAAGACATGGATGGGTCAAATAGCAAAACAGCCTATAAACACACAAATGTTTGAGCATTAAATCAAAAACACAGCACGCCAGGCTGCCCACAAGGGATCGAGTCCTCATAAACAACGGTTGAAGTTACATCACATACTGTACACATGAGCACAATAATTCCCCGGTACAGGTTATTAAAATGGGTATATATCACCTACTGTACACATGAGCACTGTAATTTCTCGGTACAGGTTATTAAAATGGGTATAAATCACACATCAACAAACCAGCCTATAATAACACAGATATGCACGAGTGTTGTAAATACAGACACAAATAGGCTCAGGCTGAGTGCAGTTTATAATATTTACAAGAATAGCACGCATGCCAGTATCTATATTAAAGTGAGTTAGTGATGAATCACCCTCATGCATGAATCATACATAAATAATAGCCTCATTTTACGCTAGATGATGAAGATACTGGAAAATTTGAATCCATAGCAAAAATAGCTTTGTCAATGTTTTAGCTCATGTCTTGATTAGAATCCCCCCTGGCTCCCCTGTAGTTGGCACCCTGTATGGCCACGGTTAAAAGAAACGTTGACTGTCAGTTAGAATCCCTCCCGACTCCTGACTCTGAAGACTTTGTGGCTCTGTAACAACGTCACATTATTTCCTCCTTTTGCTCCAGATGGACAAGAGTCATAATTAGTACAGCCGGTCGAGGGCTTTCTCACTTAAACGTAAACATGTGCTGAAATATAGTCTATTGCGACGACGTTTCATTTCCAGGATTGTTCAGGTGCCGCCGGATGTCCCTCATTTCCAGCCGGATGTCCGTCACCTTTCGCTTTCTTTGTGTTGGCATTCTAAACTCCAATCTGAGTTTTCTGCTGCACAACTAAAACAACCTTTGAATGCACACGTTCCACCAAAACAAGTCCCTTCCCGAGGCTATTTTGCAGAGGCACCGGCATTGATTCCGTCGCTTAGCGCCGCCCAAGACATTTGTGATTGGTTTAAAGAAACCAATAAACCAGAGCACGTTTTTCTCCCATCCTGGAATGCTGTGTGGACTAGCCAGACCTTCCTTCGCAGTGTGAAGTGTAATAACAATGGACATTTGCAGATACCTTCAATATAAACTTTTCTTCGAAATGTTGACAAAAAAAACTCTTCTTGGAGGCATACAAATTCGTTGTATGAGCATATTTTTTTATGGCATGCGTGGCATTATGTTGAAACGCAAGTGCAATAAGGCACATTTTATTTCATGGAACAGTTGTTATTATTGTTCATTGTATTATTATTATCATTATTGAATTACATAGATTCTAATTCAACATTTCTTCAGTACATCTTACATCTTTGACGTGTCTGCTATCATAACTTCCCCAGTGTGTTCTTGTTTTTTGTATTTCTGTATAGTTATTGTCATAAAACACAATATGCTTTATATCTCATGTTTCAGGTTATTTCTTGCCCACATTAATTTGACTGGAATCGATTGTGTACTTAAATGATAACCAAACTGCAGGTAAATGATTAACGATACAATATATGGTACCATATTTGAAAATGTAGCACTGACAATAAAGTAAATGATGTTTCTACATCAGTAAAACCTATTTTCTTCTTCTCACCTTCTCTCCACATTTAAATGTTTTACTTATTACCTTTTATTCCCTCACAAAGTCTCTGTAATATTGCTACCAGATGGTGTACAGAAAGTGTTTTAGTGGCTGGTTCATGGACACTGATACAGTGCTTTGCCGTCCATCAGTAATTACTGTCACCACAATTTCCTGGTTGCTTAATTGAATATTTATGACCATGCGCTTCCTATTTTTGTCTGAAATCACTATAACAAATATGAATTTATAATTAATTGCCTCACAGCAGCTCAGGAGACAGCTCGAGTGATCACACAATAATTTGCTGTTGCAATTACAAACCATTGTTCACCTAATATGATGTATATGGAAAATACACTTTTGCGAGATCCCACCGTAAATTGCTGCACCTGACCACCAGTTAAAATGATGATGCACGCGTTGTGTCACACAGAAAAATTGACCAGCAGTTCATCAACAGATTTACATCCCACTCTGTGCAGCGTTTACACACAGACAGCCTCATCCAACAACAAGCCTGATGAATGAATCATCAATAATCATTTTGTGCATAATTACTCAGCCATTTCCAATGCCAAATGGCATTGCTTTAACTACATTCACAGTAAAATAGATTGGGGGGGAAAGCCTTGCTCGTGTTTGATCAACACTCACAGATAATTTAATTCAAAACAAGAGCTACATTTGAATTAGACAGAGACGTGAGAAGTCCCATGTGTTCTGTCAGCAGTTGGAGCCTATTGGCTGTTAATCAGTGGTAGAGACAAAAAACCCAGAAGGAGAATGTGTTGTTTTATGCATTGTTGCCCCAAAAGAGACATTAAAAGACACCACAAAAAAAGGCCATGTAATTATTACAAGACTCGCCTATAGGAGGAGAAGGCTGACTGACATGAGGTTTATTTTGGCATCAAGGCAACTCACTGCTCCTTGGAAAACACGCTGGGCAGCAAATGAGAGCACAGGGAGTGATCAATGCAAATTACCCACGAGGCAGTAGGAGAACAGAGTCTGCAGGTAGGTGCTGTGGTGGTGCTGGGAGCAAAACACAAGCAGGGCAGCAATTCAGCAGCAGTGTCGTCAGCAGAAAAGCTGCTGCAGCAGAGTGAACAGGTGAGCATCAGCTGGCCAGTTAGAAAGGAGCTGGGAAGATGTGTTTAGATGGTGATGTAGTACCAATCAGGTTTCTAAACTTTCCAAAAGAGCTTACAGATTTTGTTTCCCAAAATGTATCTGAGCTTCACTGTGTAAGCAGCTCTGGTCCAAACCCACAGGGTGTTGTGGATCCGTTGGAGGGTGCAATTAGCTGAAAATGTGTTCACATTGATAAGTTTCGTTTAACCCTCTTGAATCTTTCCAGCATTCATGCACCTTTTTTTTTTTAAAGCGTTTTTGACCCCACAGATTGACATCAGCTATATTCTTATCTGCTTGCACCATCATCTAACTTAACAAACAATTTAACATTACAATTTCAAATGTCCAAATCCAAGATACGTTTCTTGAAGCCCTGCACCCCACACACTTGCTATTCTGGTTGAATAGATGAGGCAAACCCATGCAGGCAATTGCAGCATGTGAGGTCCTCAAACTAAATGTACCAATCAAATAATATAGGAAAAAGTTGACCCGCCTTAAAGGTGCTCTAAGCCATGTTACGCATTTTTTAGGCTACAACATTTTTTTGTCACATACAGCAAACATCTCCTCACTATCCGCTAGCTGCCTGTCCCCTGAACACACTGTAAAAACGCTGTCTCTGTAGCCAGCCCGGCAACAAAAACAAACTGCGCCAACCTGCACCACCAAACATAACAGTGTTCATATAACCGACAAGAAGGATTGAGGGGTGGGGGTTGGGGGGGTTAGTGCGTGGAAGGGAGGGGGAGGGGCGAGCTAGCCTCAGTTTTGTTTGACAATACTTTGAACGTCAAGAAGAAGTGATGTCACCCAACATCGCTTAGAGCACCTTTTACCAGTGGAGAAAGATGTCTGTACTTGATCTGTACACAGCCACACAGTCAAAGAACTTTCTTCAGCTATTTAGAGGACTTTTAATATTAAAGCTATAGTGCGTAGTTTCTGCCGCTCCCATGAGGAATTCTAAGTAATGACAACAAAACTGTCGGTGCGTCCACATGATACAAGCACACCCCCCCCACACACACACACACACACACACACACACACACACACACACCTCCAAGCAGTTGCTAGTAACCCAGGAGGACACGGAGGATTAAAAAAACATGGACTCTTCAGTCCTTCAGTCCCCAGACGCCACAATCTTCTAAACATAGCCGTACTGAGAAAGTTGTGAGAGAGCTGATAGTCTTAATTGGCTTTGTAGCAACTCATTTGGCAATGGCGTGAATGTAACTGACGTCCATTAATATCGAAAAGTAACACACTAAAGTTTTAACCTAACGTTTGTATATGATTTATAAGTGATAAAACATTTCCTGGAGTTCTTGTGGGAATCCAGCAATATTTTCAGCAACCGTAACCCTACTCTGGTTGATCAGGGAACTAAATCTTAGGAGACATCACCAACACTCTGCTCACAACCTATTATTGTTTTCAACCTGTTACCCCGTCAGATCCCATCAGTTGTGATTATTTCCATGCGTGCATAATGATTTGCACCTGTATGACTTCCTGCTGAGGACACATCACTTTGTTGAGCAAAATGAGCCTGCCTATACTGCAATATGCGATACCACGCAGCGACTTAACCATGCACTGTAATGACTCTTTTCTCTTCTTGGCAAGTTTCTTGCAGATTGTCGTTAAGCATGACAACACACTTCATTACTGACCATGTGTAAATACAGTGCATGTTGAGCCATGCGAAGTACAGAGGTTTCTATTCAGCTGAATGCTCAGATTATCACATCTCTGTCTCGACTGAAATGCAATTTGTTTTCTGTCTGAAAAAGTTTGAACAAGAGAAGAATGGTGAGAAAAGAAAGTCTGTGGCTTATTAGAATGCAAATGTAATCCAGGGCTGAGATTTCGCACGGCATTATCTTTAGCCATCACGGGCTAAAAGAGTCACCGCTGTGACTTATTCAGGGAAACATGACATTTAGGAGATAATCGGCCTGTCTTTTGTAAGTTGTTCAACTTTTCAGCGGTGTGGAACCCTCTCATGCTTATTCAGAGTCTATCTGAGCTGCAGAGCAGGCCCGGTCCTGTACTCTGGCAAGGCTTTGCTGATGGGGGGGGGGGAGGCGGGGTGCGACATATGAGCATGTGATAGAAATCCATATCAAAGTGGTTTAAATTTCAAATGTACAGTGTGTGGATCCTCTGATGGTTTCATTCTGTGTCACTATTTTTGAAATGAGGAAGTATACTGTATAGTATCATGTTGGCTCATGATAATATGCTGATCTGGAAAACACTCACGAAGCAAGAAGAGGAGGAGACGTCAGAGGTTACGTTGCCCAACTGATCTCTGCGCTCTGTGCTCATGGGCGATTATTTATTTTGCAGTAGATGGTGTGGTAAATTTAGTTTATCACTGTGTCAAATACATTTCCAGGAGGATTTTCTAGCCCAGCTTCTGTGGTGGGAGAGCAAGTATGACTCTCTCTCCCACAACAGAACGAGAGAGAGAGAGCTATATACACCCCGTCACTCTGTGAACATTATATGCAGACAGTTTGTGCTGCATAATTAAAATCTGTGAAGAAATGCGCAGCTGGAGGAGAAGAAAGGCATGAGGAATCTGGTCTCCTGTGTTCTAGGTGCCACTTTTTCATACTGAAGCTGGGTGGTTAAATAACATCATCTGTCAATGACCGACACGGTTCAAGGTAAAGAAAGATAAGGTAAGGTGTTAAAAAAACAACCTGTTGGATTCCTTTTATTTTCAATTGAAGTCCTTCCCTGTCTTTACTTTACAACAGCTTTTTTATTAGCTGTTTTAATTACTTGATTTTAGGTATTTCCCAACAGAAATTATTAACTGTTCAAAAATCTTTTTTAGTGGCAGTAAAAGTGATATTTTGTAATACTAAAGGAATAACTGGATATTAATAAAGAGACACTGAAAGGTCTTACGTTTGCCCTCAACAGCTGAAGCCTATAGTGCAAACTTTGGCCGTGATTTGCCGGTTTGAGACAAAAACCCTCGAGTTGGCACAGAATCACAAGACTAATCACAAGATTTCATCTTGTGTGGCAAGCTCCAATACACGTTCTTTCCTTGTTGCGAGCTGTCCCAGATGCTCAAGCTATTTATTTTTTTTTATTAGGTTTTATCATAGCCAAAAACAAGATGTGCTTGTAGCTGAAGCACATTGGAGATGAGTCTAACATGGGTGACAACGAGAAGTATTTAAAGACAAACAACAGTGGTGTGGAAGGAGTGAGACAACACACTGTCTTTTCGCCGTTTTTTATTGAATATTATGACCTTTTGCAGCTGGCAGGCGCAGATCTCCCCAGCTGAAATGGGAAGTCTGAGTGGTTTGTGAACCCCCAAGTCAACAAGACAATATTCTCTGATAAAACAAATGTCTTGCAGTGTTAGCAGTACAGCCATTTTTAGACTTTGAGAACGTGTAGTCTCCCTCAACAGCTTCTTATGGAGGACACTGAGCCCCCAACTGCTCTGCTCCACCTCCGAGTTTGTCAACAATACATCTTTTTTTAAATGTAGGCATGGTATATTCTACCCTGTTCTCACTCCCAACTCGTAAAATAGTGAAACTTTGACAGTGGCTCTCAGCATCATATACAATGAAAAAAACCACCCTTTAGCGTCTGTATGGAACGCACCGAACAGAGCAGCAGCGGGACCGCGGCTCTGTAAAATGATGTAGTATTAAGAGTGACAACGATAGCAAGTAGAATGAAAGACCAAAATGCTGCATAAGGAGGTTGGTTGGGGTGGTGGATGGGTCAAATAACACAGGACTTTCACCCAGGAGACCGGGGTTCGTGTTGCGTTCTTGTCCCGCGTGTCACTGAAACGTACATTTTATAACCCCACCCACGATCTTTTCCTAAACCTAACTGTTCTGTTCCAGAGCGTGAAAAGTGACATCAAGAGTCCTGACGCTGTCTTTTCAGCAAGGCTTCCCACGCCCACCTGGAAGCTGTCCAGCAACGGCACAGGTTGCATCCGAAATCACGTACTACATACTCAATACGTATACTAGCTTTTAACATACTTTTGTGTAAATAAACAATAGTGTGTATGTTTTCAGACGCACTAACGCTTTCATTTTCATCGTCACTTGCTGAGAGCCTCCTTGCCGTTGGAGACGGGTAACCATGATAACCCCTGTCGACTTCAGCTTTAGTGGCATTGCCAAATAATGCTTAAATTACTGAAAAAGGTAAGCAACTAGACCAACAGTCGCAGGTGACGAAATCACAGATTTTTATATGTAGAAAATGTAAATAAAAGCGCTTTTAACACTACAGAGCAGCATCGGTTGCTGTCCGTTTGTCTGTTTCGAACGTTTCCGTTACTACCGTATTGCACTGTGTGATACTTCTGCCTGTGTGTTTGGATAGGATAATATTTAACCGGAAATAGTGAGCAATTCACGTCCTATTGGTTTCATACTTAGATTTTGGACATATACAAAAAAATCTCACATACTGTTGTAGCCTACTAAATAGCGTGTTAGTATGGAATTTCGGACGCAACCACAGTCTGATCCTCAGTTCCGCTGGGGATTTGTTGATGGTAGTTAGAAGGTAGTTGCTCAAAGGCACTGCAGAAGTGGTGATGGGAAGGGGAATTTTTGTCATGTCGGCCATCTTCAAGCCAAGAGCCTGTCTTTTTTTGAAAAGCAATGCTGTTGTTTCTTTTTTTCCTAACAATAAGATTTAAAAAAAATAATTACAAGAGGTAATCCCTCTGTTCATCATTATCTTTTTGAGCTTCATTCTTCACATTCTTCAACAACCTGGGGATATTGAAAATGAAAGAAAAACAAACTTATGACAGAAAACTAGCTGTAAACTCAAACAGTTTGCAGAGGATTTTGATGGTTATTATGCCAAAGTTCCTCGTGCATGTCACCAGTAAACGACAGAGGCAGGGGAGCTCGGTGCAGAGCACTAATAGCTACACTAATTAAAGTGGGCTCAATCCTCCTCGCCTCCAGTTAGGCATGTGTATAAAGGCCAGGGTTGAAAACTGGGGTTAAAGCCCAGGTAATGAGGTTTGCTGGGGAGCGCCAGCACTGAAACGGAATGTTGTTTCGCTGGGTTTTTGCCGGCCGCCTCCTCTGCGTTGACCTCGGCTCATTACCGCGCATGAGGAGAGGTGACAGTGTCGCCATGACCCCTGTGGTCCGATTCATTACCCTTCATTCTGCACCGCGCATCCCCCAGGAACACGCCACTCCCACACATACAAGGTGACGGTGAGAGGTAGAAAAAGAGTGATAAAATGAGTGGTAGAAGGGAGGAGAAATGAGAATACGGATTGTCCACGGGAAGGAGTCACACTTTAGCAAAGGGTCTAATTAACTAACGCCCTTAACTTGTGATCCCTTCATGAAATATTGTCACTGTCTGTCAGACGATGACGTAAAGGTCTGGCTAAGTTGCCAGATGATATCACTGTGAGCAAACAAACTCTGAGGACTAATACTTTGTCGTCTTTGAACATCATCAACTGGATGTGAACTACTCACAATTTATGTTCTGACCACAGTATAATCAAGTGTAAAATTCAGTGTTGACAGGCCTGTGTTTGAAAACCTTTCAACACAAAGAATTACGCAAATGCCACAAAAAAGAAAAAAATCTGCTGCAGGCTTCTAAGCTGTCCTGTATGGAAGTGTAATTACATCAGTGTCTCAATACGAAGCAGCACAGTGAGGTGCAGAAAGCCTCATTTCTCAGAACCGCTAAATTAGCTTTTGGAAGTGTCATGTTGGAGTTGTTGGACTCATGCTCAGCAGGAATCCTTCCCTCCTTTTTTTCTAACACCCCCCCCCCCACCAACTCCTCGACCTGTCAGCTCCTATATCGCTGCTGCTGTGTCAGACGGGGCTTCTCACCCTGCAGAGCTTCACCAGAGCATTGTTCCTCTCTCCCTGTGGCAGCTTGTCACCTGCATACACCCCATCTCATCACTTCCTCCCTCTCTCGTCTCTTTCTTTCCCATTTCCCTCTCATTTCCTCGCCGTGTTTTTAAAGTAATCCAAAAGTGCAAGCAGATGACCTACATATACTGGCCTATGACTCTCTTAGTTCCTTGGCTCTCCTTCCACTCTTTTCTATTACCTCTCTTTCTCTAACCGAGTTCTCTCTTCTTCTCCGTTTTCATTCGGTCCCACAGTGTTTCCTTGTCCACGTTGCAGGGTCGTCCTCTCTTTTGAGGTCACCAAACACCACCAATCCCGCTGGAAAGCTCTGCCTTATCCCCCTTCTCATGCCTCCGCAAACCCTGCTCTGCGAGATTCAGAAGAAAGATCGTGGAGGTGCACTGCTGTACTGGCTGTCTAACGTTACACGTCGTAGAGACACGCAGGGAAATCTCTATGTAACGCACAGAGATAAATAATAGATAAAGATTTGTGCCATAATGTGTAATGTTGTAATTTCTTTGTGTTCAAATGGATTTTATGAAATTGTTAGCGAAAAAAAGTATCGTTCAGAAACCTGTATCAAAGTCACAGTATTGGGATCAGTACCGGTGTCAAAGATATTTGAACGATACCCAGCCCTAGTTCTGAGTTTTTGTTTTCATAGTTTTGGCCATATATTATGTCAGTAATAATAACAATGTTACCAAGTTAATTTCTGAGATCTGCAAATGCAGTGACATAGCTCAAAACATTAAAGGAATATATGTTGGTTACATTGGGAGAAACACTTTCACATTCTCTTTCTTGTGGTATTGATGTTCTCATCAAACTGTTACATTTAAAGCTGAAAGGGTAAATATCCTTCATAGTTCACTGCTATAGGGTTCCTGGTTCAACTTTGAGGTACTGTACTTAGTTTTGCCAAATTTCTGGTGCATTACTTCCTCAATTGTGCAAAAAATCTGGAATGGGATCTGGAAATGCCTTGGCTTAATAAGTTCTGACATAGCAAACATTTAATTCACATGACTAATCAGCTGTTTCTGCTTTCGACATCTTCTTGGATATTCCCGTTATGCGTCTTTGTCTCTGGACAGCATGAAACATGTCCAATACTAGCTGACATGAAAGAACAATTGAAACTTCAAAAATTCCTGAAGACATCTATTTTTTCTGGCGTAGATGGCAAAGGTTATAGCAATCTCTACTTCTTCCATTCTGTTTGGTGGTTTACAAATGCGTTTCGCCAACTTTGGACAAAACGACGTGGTAGACTACGCTGTTTGTTTGCTGCAAACCAGTTCAGAAAAATTTGCATTTCTTTTTTTTGCAGCATTTTAAAAGTTTTAATTTTGCTTGATGATTGAAATCCCAAAAAGTGATTCAATATGACTAAAGTGTTGGCTTCATTGAAACATTACACCATTCACTGACCAATAGTTTCTGGCCCTGTTGCACTTTGTTGTAGTAATGACATCTTGTTTTTAGATCTCAGCTATTACTTTGGTACGATTTTGTTGTAGCCAATAGAAATGATGGCAAAAACAACGGAGATAAGACCTAAGTTCTAATAAATCATAATGATCATTTAAGAGAGTGCAATCTTTAGCTAAAGCTCTTATTTTTGATGGTAATAAAATGCCTGGCGCTTTCTAAGGGCATGTCAGGCTTATAGAAAGTTGGGCATTTAGCAAAGTGACTTTTTCATCTCTGCAATCCGGTTGAACCGATACATCTGAGCGGAGCCACTGCTGTGCAGACAGTGGAAAGAGTTTGACTTGTCTCTCTTTTCTCTTTATTCTGGCCCCCCTTCAGTTTTTTCCACCCTGTTTCTCTCTTGTTTGTTACTCTTATAAACACCTCCTGATCACTACCGACGGAGAAGGCAGCCCCATGTGCAAAGAGCACAGGCGGCGGGAGCAGCGGGGAGTGCTAAACAAGACTTCTTCTGTAGGTCTCTCTCTGTAATGGCGAGGCAGTACGCTCAGAGATGCCGTAGAAGGAGACATTGTGCAGGATAGTAGCTCTCTTTCTCTAATGGCCAGTCAGGGCATGTCAAACAAATGAACATGCCCTGACTGGCCAGGGTCCAGTTCCTCCCCTGCCACTGGAATGATCACGCTTATTATCTTACTTAGCTCCAGGGTCAACATGAACAACACAATCCTTGCTTTTTGCCAGCATCGGGTTAACAAAGGCATTATTTTCTGCACCGCTCCCCGCTTTCTATGTCTCTCTGGGGATTCTATGCCATCTGGTATTGTCGGTGACAGAGAAGTGTGTGTGTGTGTGTGTGTGTGTGTGTGGGGGGGGAATCAAAGGGGCCTGTCCTGCAGTTGATCAAGGGAGAAATCCTGCAGGTGGATGGCTGCCTGTCTCAGGAGTAACATGGCCAGAGGCAAGGGATCCACACAGGAGGGGTGAGACGATCATAATTTCTGGGTGGAGTCTTGTACAATATGTGGATTTTTTTCTGGCTCTGTATGAATAATGCTATTATTTATTAATGTAGGTAGGGAGAGAGAGAGAGAGAGAGAGAGAGAGAGAGAGAGAGAGAGAGAGAGAGAGAGAGAGAGAGAGACTTTCGTATTGGTTTTTAGATGTGGGCATATTTCCCCTGTGAAGACTTTCATATCCATTACCTGAAGTGCCTGGCAGTCAGTGCCACGAGATCCCAGTCACTCTTTATCATAACACTGACATTCAATATTAAAAATACATTCAAGCATGATTGAATGTTTGATGGTGTTATTCTATGAGTGATCTAAGTGTCTGGCGGCTGCATATCATTTGGGGACTGGTGCAATTGTGGAGGCAAACGTAAAACGTTACCCCTGCAGCAGTTGCTACTCTCGAGGAGTTTAAAAAAAAGAAGAAGAATTTTCTCACTATTACTGCTGCATCCGTACAAACAAGCCAATTTGACTCATTTGTCATATTACTGTTGGCAAAGCAAAAGGCGTGAGACATGAGTCGGAGTGTTGTGTGAATCGCACATCTTGTCCAGCAGTCTCACATTAATCTCAATTGTTCCCTTCCATTATCTCTGCATCTAGTTATCTAATCATAGACTCCAGGGGCCGGACCTTTCGTAAACGCTCACCCTGCATTCCTGCACATTAAACGAGATAAAGATAACTGCACATAGAACAGCAAAAAAAGAAATAAAGTGCTGATGGCCGCTGACAAAGAATCAGATAGGAGGCATCACTCATCTAGCACTTAGTCCCAATTGTGATCTACAGTAAAAAAAATAAGCATGCTGGGAAATGACTGCAGCTCTGTAGAAACATCTGCCGCCAGCGTGTTGGAATTTTCTGAGGGGACAGCCAGCAAACTCTCTGGGGATTTAACTCCGATTTTCAAGAGTCCAGATCATATGAAAAATGAATCACTCTGCAGAGGGAAGAATATGACGCATGACTAAAGGGGATGAAGAAGCTGGTGGTAGGGGAGGTACTGTAATGTAAACTGTAACTGTTGGAGGATGAAGATGGACCAACATGTAGTTTAATGTGACTAGAATGTACAATTAAAGCCTGAATCACAGGACCTTTTCAGAAAGCTATACCAATCCATGGCTTCATGTAATGTATTTTTGGCAATCAAACATCTCTTTATTGTGGTAATTGTCCAAGTTGACTCAAACTTATTAGTGGATTAAGACTGATCATGCCGATGAAGACCATGAGATGCAGCTGAAAGCTCAAAAAAGCTAGTAAGTGGCCCTTGAGTCAGGAATATTTCTCCAAACTACTCTTTCTATGGTCAAGAATGAACTTTCATGCTCATCTGCAACAGTGTCTCAGCCACTATGATTAGGCTTACAAAGGTTTGAAAAGAAAGGAACAAAAAAATGAACAAAAAATCCTCAAATACTAAATACTAATACTAAATATAAAAAAGGTACTCAGCTGAAATGAGAAACATGAGAGGAACATTTCTTGGTTTCCTTAAAATTAGCACAGAAAACATCTATGTCAAGTGCGGTATGATTGAACTGTACACACATACAGCTCTGGAGACAGACAACACGCATACATTTCTTCATAACGCTCACACACTGGAGTTGGGCTAAGAACTGTGACTCTTAGAAAACTGTGAAGACTATTGCCTTTCATGTGTGCGCAGTTGTTTTTTTGTTTTTTTATTGAATCTGTGAATAGATCTACACTGTAACTTTGAACTCAACTGCTTATTATCTGATTTATTGTTCAATACATGCAGTCAAAATCCTATGTTTCTATTTCACTAGGGTCACCCATCCTCTTGGCTCCCGCCGAGTCTGGTCCAATCCGTACAGTTACCTTTATTATTAATTTCTCACAGTGTACTTAGTGTTATCACATACTGGTTACAGATATCTAGGCAGAGCACAACATGTATTTTATCAATAAAACATGCGTATTGAGATATTTAGACCATACCTTTGTGCACACTGTATGACTGCACTGTAGTCAGACTTGAGCTATGGAGGAAGGGTTATTCTGTATGCAGGCAGAATGATGACACACCTTTACATTAACAGACTGCAGTGCATATCTGAATGATGCTAAACACGACACACCCTACATGAATACTCCAGAGAGATGCATGCTCTGATATTATGATGTTACATCAATATTTAAAACTGTTAATGGATTATTTTATGGGATTCAGGCGTTTACTTGAGGAATTTCCTGGATCACACATATTTATTCAAGGGGCTTTAACTGTCTCTAAGTCTCTTAATCTCTTGAGTCTCGATCTGTCCTTTGATTTTACTCAGTCACAGCTTTAATCTGCAGCCAATGTGTGGTGTATTATTTTAATATTTAAAAGTAAGGATGTGGTTTGGGATGCCAAATGGCACTGGGTAAAAATGTCTGAGGAGAAAATAGCCTGTTGTTGGAGTTCAGGCTTCCTGTAGACCTTGTGATGCATTTGTTAGACTGTGTGAAAAACAGCTGGAGGAGGGCGTAACCATTTTGGAATATAAAAAAGAAAAGCTACTACTCGACACTCTGAATTATGAATGCAAAAGAGAGAGCATGGCATCACGTTTTTGATGAACATCTTAGCCATGCATGGGTGCATTATTTATGACGCAAGAGTGGCTGCCTTCCTGACAGAGTCTGGAGATGTTTTTTCCTGTGTAGGACCCCAGGTACGCTGCCATTATAATGACCACACTCGAACATGGCTACTTTTGTTGCCTCTTCCTCTGGCAGCAGTTGGAATAATGAGCCACTGTTGAGTCACACCGGGACAGCAGTGCAACTCTATTACCCGGTAACAACAAACACAGACGTGAAGAAGTGCAGTTTGATGATCCCGAGGAGAAACAAAGCGTCTTGTTCAGCTGTCTAGCAGCTTCAAGCTTCGTTTGAATGCCCTTTCTTATCAACTCCACAGGTTTTCTGAGCTGCCTGCTGCATTCATTTTATATTAATGCTAATTTGTAGGGTGAAATGACTCACTTGTGTCAGGCTCTCACCTTCCTGTCTCAACAAGTGCGAAGAACAAAGAGGGTGCATTAAGCAGGCACCTTTGTACACAAGATGTCAACAGCAACTGAGGAATCTGACATCCAATAATACCCACAACAAACACACAGCATACAAGGCACGATTGGTTGGACATGAATACAGATCTTTGAATAAAGCTATTAAATCATGCAATTTATAAAGGAAATACGTTTTTAAAAATCAAGTTTGTGTTTCCAGTCTTACATTTTTGTGTACTCGATTTTCCAAGTTTCAACTGCATCGTCTTCTACAGCTTCATAAAAAGATGCAATCTTCTGGTCTAATTTTATTTCAAAACATTAAAAGTTTATTATTTAGACATCTAATTTAATTCAACATTTACCACACAGTTTTGAGTGAATGAGCACAATTCATACTTTATTGATTTTAATAACTACCTGAGGATTTTTTATGTGTTCATCACTGGCTGGACTAATGTGATACTTCAAACCTGTTTTTTTTCTAATCTTTTTTAGGAGTGTCTGTTGTGTTTCAGGTAAAAACTCGTTTATCGGTGTTTTAAGCCCCCAACGTCTCCTTCCAGGCAGCGCTGCCTGGAAGGCACTAGGATTAGGCTATGGTTATGGTTAGGGTTAAGGTTAGGTGCCTCGAAGTCAATGGTTGCTTAGATTAGACAATGGTTATGGTTATAGTTATGGTTAGAGATAGGTGTCGCAGCGTTGCCTGGAAGGAGACGTTGGGGGCTTAAAACATCATCGAGCTCAAAACTCACAGTTTGATTTTATTGTTAAAGATAAACATTTATTTTCCAATGGAAATTGATTCTGTAAAGATCCTTAAATTGTTATGGTTGTTGTGTAACAGCCCCATTTTACTTGTCAGTCCAGTTGCAGAATAATGAACAGTTTCAATGTCTCCCACTCCTAAGTGTGTGGGTGTGTCTCTGTTTTTGCTACATACATATCATTTCTATGGTCTGTCATATTCGTAGAAGTAAAGATATGCAACACTTGTATAAATCATCAAAATGTTGTTCAGAGTCTAGATATGTAGTATGAAGGATGGCATGATATAACCTGACGCATCAGATGGTTTGTTACAAATAACTCTCTGAAAAGCATCATTGGAAAACGTTTGGAAAAGGGCAGTGTAACGAGACTAAGCTAACCTGGGATCTTAGAATGAAAGAACACAACTACCAAAGGCTAACCTAGCTCGTAACATAAAATATACTGTCTCGTCGTGAGAATGAGACCTGAGCTGGCCTGGATGAGTGTATACTTTCCTACTTAAGAGGGGTTGTGCTGTGTGAAACTGACTCACCCAGCCGTTGTTTCAATTTGCGCTCCTGGTACGCTTTCCAGCGTTGTCCATCGGCGTCAGGACACCGTCAGCCCGCTCTCCGTGTTGTAGTTCAGGTTTTAAAAGGTCCATCCATCCATCGTCATCCGCTTATCCAGGGTTGGGTCGCGCGGGCTGCAGCTCCAGCATGGCACCCCAAACTTCCCTTTCCTGAGCCACATTAGCCTCTGACTGGGGGCTCTATTCCGAGTCCTCACGGATGACTGAGCCTATCTGTATGGGAGACGCCAGCCGACCTTCTGAAGAAAACCCATTTCCGCCTCTTGTACCCTGGATCTTGTTCTTTCGGTTTAAAAGGTGTATTTACAAAAAGTTGTGTTGTGGGAAATCGAAAACAGTCTTTCAAATAGGGTCTTTCTTTTAGCGTGTGGTTTGCAGCTCTTGTGTGTCTTGCCACTTGAAGCCTTCAGCTTCCCCTTTATTTCTTCCTTAATGAATCCCTTAATGAATCCCTCCCATCTGCCGCATGGACCTGCTTAAATCAACGTCACACACCCGCCCCATCATGTGTCATATGTCACATTAGTTCTGACCCTTATCAAAATTAACCACAAAAACTTCCTGAAAGACTTCTCGTAACAACAGGCAATAATACATTGCAGGTGATTGGATGAACTGAATGAATCTGTCTATCAAACTCTTGCTAAAGCCAGTCGTTAGATCAAGAAAAAACATATTTTCCATCGAGAAAAGCCTCCAGTAGACATTCTTTGCTCTTCTTCCAATGAATAAATACTCAGTTGTGATATATTTCAATTCAATTTTATCTTTAGTATCAAATCATAACCAGAGTTATCTCAAGACACTTTACAGATAGAGTAGCTCTAGACCACACTATAATTTAAAAAGACAGGCTCTTGGTGGGTGGTTGTCTGACGGTGCCGGTTGGGGGTGTGATGAACAGTGGCAATTATAGTAACAATAAAGATAATGAAACTATGACTAGAAATATTAATTGTAGTAGTTCATGGCGTAGGAGGGCACTGTAGGGCACAGCAAGGCATAGCAGGGCACTGCAGGGCATAGCAGGACGTGGCAGGGCGTAGCAGGGCACTGCAGGGCATAGCAGGGCACCGAGCAGGACCACGGCAACAGCTGCAACCATGATTTAGGTGGCACCCTAATCCAAAGAAAACTGCGGGGCGAGAAAACATAAGGACTCTGGGGAATAAGCTCCCCAGAGCTAAGTTAGTAACAAGCATTTCTGGGACATGAATGCACACAGATGGAAAGAGAGAGGAGAGAGGAGCTCAGTGTGTCAAAGGAAGTCCCCTGGCAGTCTAAAACTATAACAGCATAACTAAGATCTGGTCCAAGGCAAACCTCAGTCAGCTCTATAAGGGTTGGTAGATGAATCTGACGACTATGAAGAGAAGCAGAGAAGATGCTATTGCAGCATTATTCTAGGCTAACCTTTTTAGCCTTTGTTGTTTTGAATGGACAGTTGCCCAGCACACACACAGCTAACCATGCCCATAGCTATTTGAAGCTCCTTACTGGACGCTGATTGGCCGGACAATTCTTGTCCAGACAAAAAGCCATTATTTGAAGCCTGACAAGATGGCTTTTCGAGATGATATGTGATCCTGAGAATTCAGGATCTTGTGACATCGTGAGAATCCTTCTGCCATGCAAGGTAATGCCTGATACACAATGTGGCCAAACGATGTGCAGTTTTTAACTCCCACCTAACATGACATAACTTGTTCCTAATTTTAATCTTACCTCTAAATCTATGTCTTAAACCTAAAGTTACAAGTACTTTTTAAGAGTGATGTCACTATGCAAAAATATCGTCACCCTGAATGTCTAAATCACTGGGACAATTACTGCAAAACAAGCCCATACGCAAACATTCAGTTATTTCCCATTGAAGAGGGCAAGGGTGGCTCTCATACACCCAGAAAAGAATGGTGGGTGTTGATTAATACAGGGCATCAAATTCAAGTTGGCCCCAGAAAAATAAACAGTCCACACTTTAATTAACTCTGGAGAAGAAAGAGTGTGACTAAGTCAATATTTATCACGTCTGCCAATGGAGGCCCACGCTGGCTTTCCCCACTAGGCCCGACGCTAATTACCTGGAGGCCAACAGGAGTGCTGCACAGAAATGATGAGATGTACGGCGGATTGTTTCTAAAATTTCCCCCAAATGCCAGGGGCACAAAGCAATCACATCAGGGAAAACGCGCACACACACACACACACACACACACACCCACATACCTTTTTACGGTAATTGGCTCTAAAATATGGACAGATGAAGAGATGCATGATTAAAGACTAAAATAGTTTGTGTTGCAACAAACAAAGGCAGTGTGGAGGCACAGGACAGCTTCCTGCCTGTGCTTCCTGCCTGTGCTTCCACCTGATGAGAGGGGCTCTTCTAGCCTGATTAGGAGCAACACCTCCAAGTGTTTGTCAAGAAAGCAAAAACATTCAGAGAAAATCATGAGGGTTATTCCTCGTTGTTTTTACTCATTGCTGCATGTAGTCTGTCTGTCTGATGCCGATGATTTGCTGCATGCAGACTGATGATAAAGCGTACATCGAACATGCACTAGGGGAAATGATAGGTAGGTTGCTCGGCACACTAAAACAAATGCAGGTGAATAAAAGAAAATAATTCTTTGAAGGATGCATTCATCTGCAAAGCTTCAAGTTTGCAGGGTTACAGCTAACCTGCAGTGAGGGCAATAAACCAAAAATATATCATATTCCCTTTTCACAGCAGGACTCATCTTATCCACTACTGGAAAGGAAAATAGATCTTTGAGGGAACAATTTTAATTAACTCCCCATTTAGACGTTTTGTGTTTGGTATCTTTTTCTTCCCTTGCCCCCCTTACCCATTTTCTCTTCTTTCTTGCTCTCCCTTTCTCTCTGATATGAACTGGTTTCAGGCACAACTTGCTTGGTGTAATTGTCTCCAAAATGGTGCTATGAAGGGCGAAGCAGAGTAAGGGTCATTTGAATAATTTGATTACGGCACGTTTTCTAACCTGCAAAGCTCTTAATCCTGCAGCGGCCAGGGAATGTTAATGAGTCACCTGCCTTGTTGTGCTCGCCGATAAGAGAGGGGGAGAGAGAGGGAGGAAACATTTAGTTTTTCATTTAGTTTGGGGCTGAAAAAATACCTCCAACACAGCTGATAGACACCGGCAAACACTTGCACACACACAACTCTAATGCAGCGCTGAGCTCTTTAGGGTATTATTTCCTACAAAATCATAATGGCCCCCAGCTGTTTCACATATGTACAGCGATAATTCATAAGCAATTAATGAGACAATGTGACCCCAGCAGATAGAATGGGGCTTCACTCTCATCAGTTATCTGCTTCCCAGTGCTGCTAAAAGAGCTGAAATTGAGCTTATATCACACACTGGAGTATCCAATTTATATTCTTGGACATATCAGGACCTCAAATGCAGGAACTACCTAGAAAGGGGAAGAAATGTGCTTTTCAGTGGGAAATTGGTTTTTTGGTCAAGGCAGTAAGTGCACTTCTTCTAGATGTAAAATTGGGGCAAGAACATTTTTACGAAAGAGAAGATAGGCCTATTGAATATCACAGTGGAAGTGTGTTAGCCAATTCAAGGCCATTTTTCTTTTGTCTGTCACCGATTGTCCTCCTGTACAGCTCACTAAAGTAATTGAAGAATCTAAGTATTTTGTTGCAAGATTTACCCTTCATCCTTATTAAAATACTGTAATGCACTTTGTTTTTGTCAAAATGCCTGAACTTATCATCTACTGAGCAGTGATCATCAACCACAGGTCCAGCTCTGCTCACAGAAAAGATGGAGAGCGAAGTGTCCTTTTGAAAGTCCTAATTTCATAAGTTTAGTAGGCAGTAGCATTTCACACTTTGTTAATTTGTATTCATTGTGAAGCTGAGATACAGACCAGCACAGGCATTTCTTACTGAAATATTCATCAGAATCCCGCAGGGCTTGTATCATTGAGAAGCTGGCATAACAGAGAAAGCAAACATCCAAACTAAATTCATTCAGGGTAAACATTTTGCCCTTCCAAACAAGTCACAATTACAGCGACTTAAAAGCTGTTTTCTCCCAGTGTCGATTTCCCACCAGCAACGAGAGAAAGAGAAACAGAGAGAGAGAAATCTTTTCTTTATTTTCAATTAGAAAATCAGTTTTTATGACAGTCTGGCACGATGAAATGCATGCTAATGCCCGCTGCTAATGCAAATGCATACTAATGGTGTCAGCTCAAGATTTAAGATTGAATACTTTATTTTCATCTCAGGGAACTTGCATGGGAAATACACACTGTGCTCAAAATAAAAAGACAATTATAATTGCTACAATACACACCGACAGAAAACAGGCTCAAACTGTGGATACATACAATTTATTGCATTTGTTTTAAATGGGAAACACATATCCACTCATTTCTTAGGCAGTCAATTACAGAACTTTGTAGCATTCCCCAACCCCACAGTGATGGTGACATTAAAAACAGGCATAGCAAAGGCAGTTAGTGCTTATCATTTGCCCCCATGCAAGCCCAGGGTTTTTCAGGGTTTGCCCTGGCCCTCTAGAGTCGATGTAATTCTTTGACATGTTGTAGCACATGTATTTCGGCAGTCTTTTCCTTTCTTTCTATCTGTAAGAAAGTCTCCATCAGTATACTGCCAGAGCTTGCATAAGCAGGACAGTTGGTAGTGTGTTTACCTGTGTCTTTGGTGTTATGCTGTCTCTGGGTTGAGGGCCACTCTGGTCCAAATAGAGCCAGGATCCTCCATTGCTGGAGGACAGGCACTTTCCAAGTAGCCTACCTGGTTCCTGTGTGCACCAGAATTGATTAATGCTGAATGCACATATGAATATGGATGCGTTTTACTACTTTACTGGATTTGTTGTCTCTATCCTGAATGAATAATGCATCTATGGCTACATTCATGCTGAAATTAAAAGAGTCCTAATTCGGATGTATAATGTCACCTGTCGCACAGATCTGGTGTACAAGTAAAGCTTAAAGATGCATGAAGACACATTTGTTTGCAGTTCTGATTGGCACGTGTAGTGCCAAATTGGATCCTGAGGCATTCAAATCTGCTAGTGTCTCAGTGACGGTACATACATCTTACATAAATAACCTGAGAAAAAATGTCATAATTTTTGCACCCATGGCTGCTTGGAGTGTTAGCACGGACGGCCAGAAGACAAACAATGGAAGAAAACCCAAAAAGCTGAAATAATTGGTATTTGGGGAGATGCCTCGACTCAGTCTGAACACCAAAACACAAAACATTGCAATTTTCTTTACAAAACAAGCACTTAGCATATGCCATTCTTTTAGTTTTTACTCTGCACATCCACATATTTTATTGTCTTGTCCAAGAATTGTCTTTCCTTAGAATTGAAAAATGAAAATGACATTGATGACAATAACAAATTGCAAGATATAAGCAGACAAGTAGGCTTTTAATATGAAAATATAACCATTTATTAGTTTAAAGATACATCAACAACCAATAAACCAATTTTAAGCCCAAACTTCTTGGCCAAACCAACTGAAGTCAAGCAGCAAGGTTTTGTTTCTGTTAAACAGCCTTCGGTCGAGCAAAATCTGCAGGACCCAGTGACATAAAGAGTGATAAACATCTGGCTGCAGGGACTTCTCATGCAGCATAATGACATGCTTATAATGAATGCTTAGCTGTAATCAATGGCCAGCCCTGATGTGTGGGTGGCAGAGCCCTGTAGGTCCTGCAGAGTGGAAAAATGATCCTAGGCATCTCTATACTGACTCTCATCTGTTTACTGTTCTAATAATGGGATAACCTGAGTTGTGGTCGTATTGAGATAAGCTCTCCCTAAATTAATGTTTAATTTGCTGAGGTGAATTTAGTTCAGTATTCAGCTCAGAAGATTGCTCAGCAGGTTGCTGGTACTGTGTGAAGAAGTGTGAAACAGCACTGCAGCCTAACATTAGCTCTAGCTGGCGAGCTCTCCCACAGTCATGCTGTGAAACCTCGCCTGCATTTCCTGGCCAGCAGCATGTATAAAGACAGCATCTTACAGTTGTGTAAAGTAGCAAATCATTTGTCCATTAAAGCAATAAAAGTTGACAGTTATACAACAAAGTTTTGCTCTGATTATATTTCCAAGCAATAGATGAGATGAGACAATGGGAAGGCTGAATGCTATTTGGTTTAATGAAACCTCACCGACAAAAACACTATTGATTGTTGGTCAGTTGTTCAAACACGTTGGTGATAAGTGACCTCTTATAGCTGTAGGATAGTTACTGTTGTCTCCCAGAAGTTAACAGTGGAAACTACTGTGCAATTGTTATAGCACTGCATAACACTTTAGGGACAAAATGGGAGTGGATGGTTGGACTTAAAGTACAAAGCATCTGACCCATGATTCATAAGGGTGTTTTGGAATGAAGTGGCAGTCATCCAATTTGGTCATTTAGGTTGGAGGGATTGTTGATCATAATTGCTGTGGTCTTCTTCCTCACCCTTCTATAAATCACCCCCTGAACTGATTCCTTCTATAGTGGAGCAAACATTTTTTACTGATCTTTTTAGCCTCTTAATATCACCCTTTAGGACATCCCTACCCAAAGAACACAACATTGAAAGCAGCACTGGGATGAAAGTGGACTTTTCTATTAAATAGATATAAAGTGACTATATATGTCTCCATTATTGTGTAATCGTGGTTTACATAGGATTTCATGGCCTTCCTGTGAATGTTTTAGACAATACTAGACATACATGATTCACGACTTGAATGACACAAAACATAAAATATTCAAACTGCTTTTTTTGTTTTACATTATTTGCGAAAACATGTAACCCATTGCAAGTTTTATAATTCATGGAAATGCAAGAAAAAATACTTAATTTGACATTGAATTATAAAAAAAAGTATTCCATTTAAAATCCAAGGTATAAAGAATGATTACCTTGGTCTGAGCTAAATTGTTCTACTGGTAAATATTACCTCAATATGGCATGCAGGATGTTTTTCATAATTAAATCATTATCATTGCTTAAACCTTGAAATCATCACAGATGGCTGGTGTGGTGGTCACTGCAGACACCCAGTCAGTCAACCCAGACAGAGACAAAGAGGCCATGGTGTCTCTGCCCTGAATTGTTGTTTTTCAGACTGTGGAATTAAATCTACAATACACTGTATTAGAACTGTGAAGAGCTAGGTTGTAATTGCTAGATTGTGTGGTGTCATCCTCAATCAATTGGCTTTACAGACAACATATGACAATATGCTTTTCAGATGTTTTTCAATCATTGATTTTCCGAACAGGTCTTCATCAATACCCAGGTTCTCATTCATTTCTTGAGCTGCTCCAGAATACCGCAGTGTAATGTTGGCATCCGAAATGTGCCACAGCGGCACATTCTGGACTATCCAATTTTTTTTGTGCACTAAAGATTTTGGTTTTGTTGTCACCTGCGCCCGCTTAATACCTTGCATCTTTTGTCCTTTCCTGATGAAAATCAGGTCAGCAATGTCACCTTTTTCATGACTTTTTTGCTCAGGCATTACAATTGTTATTTAACTTTTATTAATTGTGGTGGTGGCCTGTCTTGCATTTACGTTGGCAGTGGCAGTGGCATTAGCCCAATTAGCACAGGACTGGTATTATGTAGAAATGTCATTTGATTAATGAATTACTCCCCAACCTTTGTGTTTTGTGAAACACTGGGCGATAAGGTAGCCCGATGTCATTCTTCTAGTGCCTCAATGTACAAAGACTGCAGAAAAGTACAAATTAGGTGTCCAGAAGAGGGGTAATTATAGGGCTGGAATTACAAGCACATCTGATTTGTACTGGATTAAAACCTCCAACAATCTCAGCAGTCATTAGAAGTCACCACATGATCCCAGGTAGTATGTAATTGGTCCTGTGTTATTAGAGCTTATGTCAAATACGCCTACAGTAGCTGAAGTCTCCAAATATCATACCACTGCCAACTCCTGGATTCAGTTGCTCACTCCCTTGGTATAGCCAAATATCCACTGAGCTGCAGCATTGGCCCCGACTTGCAATGTCAACAAGTCCTTTACCAGGATACGCAAGATATTTTCCCACAGCATGCAGCTAAAGGGACTGGAACTGAAATAGAAATTTCTTCATCATAGCATCATTTCTGACTCATGTATGCTGCCAGAAATGCTAACCTGAACCAGTAACATGACAGTTTTTTTAGATTGTTTACAGTTTTAATTATTTTTATTTTTTTCAGATTTCTCACTGAATGAAAATACATAAACCATAAAATGGAGTACAATAAAATCTGATCATATCAGGTCAAATCCTCTGGTAATTATGTGGGGAAAAAGAGATCCAATGCACAATCTAATACAAAACCTCAATGGTGTTTTTAACTTATAACTAGCAAACCAAAAAGAATAAAGGCTTTACACAGATTCCTCAAGAGCCTTGGATCTGTCTTTATCCACGCAAATCTCAATGACTTGTTAAGATGAACATTTCTCTCTGTACCGAAACCAGCTTTTCCAGACTTCCATTAAATGACCAATTGGCAGGTCTCTGTGTTCAGTGGAGTTTAGAGAAAGCTCTGCCAGTGTAAAGCAGATTTCAGGACTTTTAACGTAGACTCGGTCTTTGATGAAACACGTCACAGAGCCTACCCTCAGCAATGTCCAACCTGATGCTAGATCTTGTTCCCTGTGGTCTCGAGCAGAAAACTTACACTTAAATGATGGATTTCAGTCTGAAGCATTTGCACTGTACAGTTTGTAAGTTAAGGCAATTTTTACATATTGTTCAGTGACTTAAAGTAAGCATACGATGAAACATGTAACCCAGACATTCCTGTTAGAGATAGTTGTCCATAGAACTTGAATTGTGAGACATTGTTTTGGTGATTTGCAGGTCAAAAGACATGTATGACTAGGTTAAAACTGGGTTTCAAAAAAGTATTTTAGGCATCTAAGTTACATGGCAATATATTTCAGTGTTTCCTACATGGAAACGTAAATGTCTAAAAACCTTTTGCAACCAAATTTAACCATGGACATGGAGACATCTGGACATATGTTGGCTTGCAAATGCTTGCTGTGTATTTCCTATTGGTTTGTAAATAACTTTGTGGTTACCATGCACACCTTATCTCACCTTCATTGGGGGTGTATGGCTGTATGGCTTAAGGGTGTGATTACCCCAATTATTTAAGCTTAACAACGCTTTAAACCCTACTTTCAATTAGTTTCTTTTATTGAAATAAAGTATTTTCCTAAATAAATAGCTAAAAATGTACTCTCAAAAGTAACGGATGCCTCATTTGGCACATAGCTCTGACTGCAGCTATTCAATTGGTTCATATTTCCTTCTCCTGAGCCGGTAGTCAGCACATTTAACTTGGAGTGGCATACAAAAACAACACAAGCAGACAGACAGCAGCATGTTGCCACAGCAGGGCTCCATCTAAGAAGGGAACTGTTGAAAACACCGTTGCCCTCATTCTGTTATAAGCAGTGAAAGATACATGTTGTTGGCATTTGAATATACATTCATATCCAAGGAACATGGATCTCTCTCCCATGTCAGTGATGGTCCGTGCTTTGATGGTAATCACTTGAATCTTATTTTAACTGGGATTTTTGTCATAAGCTTAGATTTCCTGTGCTGTGAAACATCCGTGGGGTAGATGAACCCGAGATGCAGATTGCGCAACGACTTGTTAAATGTCACAACTGACTCTCTGTTGGCCCTAACACACCAAACCCTGTGCAGCCCTTTGCTGTAGCTGTCATACATGGCACGTTGGACAAACGACGCCATTTATGAAATGACAGTGGAGATAGAAGGATTCAGAGGCATTTAAAGGGTACTCTATCAGCGAGTTACCGATCTGAGGTGATCGTAATGTTCTTCTCTTTTCCTACTTTCACCGTTGAGATGACAATAAGATCATGTTAATTAATTCCTCCTATGTGCTGCTATAATGTCGTCTCATCTGTTCAGTGATATTGCCTTTCTGACAGTGGGGCTATCAGGCCGTGGGCAAATCTCTCTGATGTACCACAAGGAACTAATGACTTTCCTCTTTTTAACCAGCTGTCATATCCCATTCTCTTGCTCACCACATGACTGATTTTATCCGTTTTTGCAGGTTCAATTGAGTATTTAAAGGTCAAATTGCATTTTCTGAAAAATAGAAATAGGAGAAATCATTGGTAAATGTCAAAGTCAAGCTATCAGATGTTAATCAGCCAATACTGATCTTGATAGTGCAACCTATTTTCCAGGCCTAATGAAATATTTTTGTTCAAATCCTGTCTTCGCTCTTACCTGCCTATCAATTCATCTGATTATCTAATATACATGCTGTATGATATCCTTATCTATTATAGTAATAGTACATCCATATTTCATTTAAAGTGATGAAATACCGAAGTGAACTACTTTGTTAGGTCATCAAAGTGAACTCAACTCACCTGGAACTGGTTATGGCTGAAGCTGCTGAAGAAATTGCATCATTCATAACCAATATCCTGCGTCTGTTTGAAGCAGGATATATCTAACGATGGAACTGTGTGTTTTACAAGTTGAATCAGTATTATGGAAAGCCTGGTAATCACCAATAAACTGAATACACCTGTTTAGCTTAACAATTGCACTTCAATGTAACTGATGTACGATGTAACTATAAGACATTTTTGGCGTTTTGGCTCTGTTCCCCAGCACCTTGGCTTTGAAATAAACCCATCACTGGACCAAGATTAAATTGCTTATTTATTTTGGCATCCTAATGGCAAAATGGTTTAAAGTCCTGACAATAAAACAATATCCCCAATCAGGCTGTTCTCGTGAACCATTCATACAAAAAGCTATGTAAAGTATTGCACTGTAATTTGTAAGCATTCCATGTATTTGCTGTATGTACCACAGTGACAGCCGCTGTATAAGAATGCTGTTCCGTGTTCCTTCAGAGTGTTTTAATCCAAACTACGATCTATTTCCTAAACCTACCTATTCGTTTTGTAGCCTAAACTTGACTGTCATCGCCTAAAGCTAACGGTAATGTCCGCCGAAACGACCGCCAGCTCGCGGTGCCCTCTACCCGGCTCAAAGTCGTCTTTTATCGGGTAAACTCATATTTTTGTTAGGCACTAAATGTGCATTGATCAGCTTTTAGACAAACAACGATGACATGACCTTAAATACGCAGAAAACAAAACTAAACTGCATTTCAATAACATTACAGACTCCCTTTGCTGAGGAAGACCATATACAGTACGATTTTCAGATGTTTTCATGGTTTAAGAATGAACTTTAAAAACTCCTCTGTACATCCACAGTCTGTGATGCAAGCGCCATTAATATTTGAGGCCTGCAATCCTAAACCAAAATAATCCAAGGTTATTTTTTCATACTTGGAAAAAGCTTTTCAAGAGCCACAGGAGACACAACTGTTTTCACAGGCTGAGTAGAACTACTCAAAACAAAACTCATACAGCGTAGCACAACTAATAATTTTCATAAAGACAATGACCTCAATTGGACTTGTAGAGCCAAGTCACAGGAACTCAGTCCAACAAATGTGTTTCCTTGTTGAAGATCAACCAGTTTGAAGGCAAAACACACTGAATTGTAGCAAAAATTAAAGTTAACTGCAGTTCAGGCCCGGCAGTTACCAATAAAGAGGATTTTAAGTGTCAGCAGATATATATGGGTTGTATTAACTACAACAATATTCAAGCAAATATTGAATATACACTTGTTACTTGTAATGTCTGCCTTTTGTTTCCCTAATACTCGGAAACTGCATTAAAAGAGATCAAATTTCCTCTATGTACATGAAGCTTTAATATTTCATTTTAAATACAATATAGTGGAGCACAAAGGCAAAACAACACACAATGTATCTCTGTCCAAATACGTATGGACTGCACTGTATGATGTGATTATGGCAGAGCATCCAGCAGTTGGAGAGCTACTACGTTATGAATATGTGCTTCTACTGCCTTTTTATGACACGATAGGCCGGCAAACACACATTCCTTCCAGCACAAAGAACATCAAAGTTTCACCCATAAAACTTTTTATTACTCAAGCTAACCACATATTACATCTCAAATCACAGATTTAAATGCAACACACAGTTCCTACTCTTGAAGTTGGAAAAGTCTGCTAGGTATAATTTAATTTAATTTAAAGAAGTAAAAAAAAAGAGAGAGAGAGAGAGAGAGAGAGAGAGAGAGAGAGAGAGAGAGAGAGAGAGAGAAAGAGGGGCCGCTGCGGTCTCATAAATGCAGATGGCAGCTAGACGGTAGAAAAGCATCGCTGTTAGCCTGTGGAAAACCCTGAGAACAAAAGCATGAGCATCCATCAAGCTTCTGTTGAATAGAGCTCCCTCTGGGGAGCCAGAGCAAACAGGCCTCTCTTCTCTCTGTCTCTGCTGTAGCACTCGCTACATAATATGGATAAGCCCTCCTAGCTATCCGACTGTGCATGCAGAGTAAACAATTACGTCTCTTTTTCATGCTAGGGAGAGAGCTGGAAAGCTTCAGTTGGTATTTGACTCCCACCTGGTATTGTTGTGTTAAAAGAGCGAGAGTGTTGGAACGTCACCCTGACCTTGCTGGCAGAGCTCTCTGGAGCTCTTTCATGTCTCATGACAGCGGGAGTAACTACTGTAGATCCACTGCACACAGTCATAGGCTAATTGTAGATTTGAATCTTGACCAAATGACACTTGGAGTTCGGATTACCAATTAGGCGAGCAGTAAGGACTGTAAAGGGAGTTGGAGACGGAAGTGTTTGAGTAGCCTTTTCTGAGCAGCTGTTTGGAATTGTGTTTGTTTATGCAATGAATAAGTCATGAATGTTCCATGAGATTTCTCACCACAAAATGAGCGAGCCAGTGGCTGTTAAAATGTAAGGATCGTGCTGGATTGAATATGGGAAGGATGGGAATGATATGAAAGGTTGAATTAAGTGGTTTAGTTATAAGGCATACTGCTTTACTTTACTCTGCAGGGTGCTTCAGTGTTCAGAGAGACCATCTCATAAGCAAGCGGTCGCAGGTTCAATCTCTGTGGGAGCCCAGAAGGCCCATCTCTGCTCAATCATCAGCGTAGTGCTTGAGTAAGACGTTGAACCCCTATCTGCTCTAATTGTAATTCGCTCCGGATAAGAACACCCTCTAAGTGCTTAAAGGAAAATCCACCCCTGAATACCCTTACACTGTTATAGTAGGCTTAGTAAAAGTTCAATCAGGATGACGACTTCATTGACGAATTAGCCCTCTTCCGCTTTAATTCGCAACAAGAAGACAGAACTCCTTTAGCTTGCATCATCCAATCAGCTCAGCTTAAACATATCTACTCCTTCTCCCACACCCACTGGGGAATCAATCACAAATCAATACACTCTTTATTACTTTAAAAAGGCTTGTTTAATACGTTGCTGTCATTGTAGGTGTTGTTTGCGATCTTAACTAAATTGATATCATCACCTGTGTTGAGGTTCTACTGTATTTGGTCTCCCAGTATGGAGACAAACCAGTATTTTTGACGCATTATTGGATTTGTCAACTGAGTAGTGGCTTTCATTTGAGACCCTAACATTTTGATAATTAAGAGATGTTATTAAAATTATAAATATATTCCTTAATGATGGAATTAACTCTCAACCTGCAGTATTAATTTCGTGCAGTTCTTTCCAGCCAAACAGCTGACAAACTGCCGTGTTTCTGTGACTAAATGCAACATATTACGGCATATATCACTGTGGCTTATTGAGGCGACCTTTGCATAGCAATTAATAACTTGCTCTTTGATCGCATTAGACACTGCCCTGTATTTTTACAGGTTAAAAATTGCAAGTGCAAAAAGAGGCTTTTGCACTTTAACAGATAATCTGATATTTACAGTTAATGCTTTACGCAGATAATATGCATTTTAATAGCTTCATTAGAAATGTCTGCGTTCAATCATGTAATTCAAATGCGGCCAGCTACCAAGGGAAATTAGGAAAATACCTCATTAACAACAAATTGAGCAGGGCATGTGTCAAAATAACAGTTTTAGTTCTTAAGGGTCAATCATACCTTAACATATCAGCAAATGTCTGTGTCGTCTTTGCTTCTTAAGCAATATAAAAGATAAAACACTAGGGGCTTCTGTACAGTTGCCCCTAAGATTTGATTGCGAGTTAAGTCACAAATTGAGTATCATCTTTCTGTTCCTTCTGTTCAATGGCCTTGGATGTGCATTCTCACTAAAGGTTGACTTGTGAGGTGCAGACTGCATTGTCTCCAGGCTTCAGTAGGACTCCCATGGGTTTCCCATTATCTTCCCTGAGATGACAATTTCAAACTCAGTCAGTTCTCCAGCTACAACCAGGCGGCTGAAAGGAAGACAAGAAACCACAGTGGCAAAGGAGATGGGGGGTAAAATGTGATATCTTTAAGAATTTTCCTTTCATTTGGTATTGAATGCACTGACACTTTGACCTTGTCTGAGACCAGTCATTTAAGATGATTTAGTAACACTTTACTTGAGGGTATCTACATAAGAGTGACATGACACTGTCATGACACAGTCATGACACATGAACCCTAACTCTAACCCTAATCATAACTTGACACTTACGAATGACACTTACTAAAAGAAGCGTTATGTCATAAACCTTTATGACTTGTTTATAATGTTTATGACATGTTCATGACAGTGTAATGTCATTCTTATGTAGATACCTTCAAGTAAAGTGTAACCGATGATTTCCATGTGAGTCTTGAGTGCTGTGGAAATTTGATGTTTTGTAGAAATGTTATTTTACAGGTGTGATGCTGAAAGACGGAAGCATTATGTGCTACTCTTGTTTGCCATACCCAAGGAAAGACATGTCTGATTTATGGCTTTGAAAGTCATCTT
The DNA here is from genome assembly GCF_031162955.1 of Sander vitreus. Taxonomy (NCBI): domain Eukaryota; kingdom Metazoa; phylum Chordata; class Actinopteri; order Perciformes; family Percidae; genus Sander; species Sander vitreus. The sequence continues at coordinate 21,590,353 of NC_135876.1, forward strand.
GCACACGTACACCAGCAAGGTTGATATATTTCTGTAAAAATAACAAGGCTTCAGGCCCCAGGCTGCATGTTTCCCTGTAAAAAAGAAAGGAAAATCTGTGTTGAAGCTGTTTTTACTCAGACCTCAACATCAGAGTGTTATTACTGCGCACAGACCATGCTGAGAGACGGGGCATATTTCTCAGCAACGAGGTAACCTGCCATCAGGCGAATTATCCTACAGGTATAACCTGAGATCAAGCCACATGTCTGGGCTTCATCCCAGCGGAATGAGAATCTGGACATCCTGGGCCTTGTGCAGGAAGGGTCATTAATTATTCAAGTGTGAACTGCTATAAATGCAAACAGGTAGTCAAGTTGATACAGTGTCAAACAGGGTGGCATTAAGTCAGCTGAATTAATCTGGATAATTAGTGAATAATTGAAGGATCTCAGGATGTGTAATGACCTTTTCTGTTGAAAGATAGTTTGTATTGTGAAACACGGTAGTTTTGATGCTTTTGTGACCAGCAGAAATACAAGAGTCCCTTGAACCACAGCCAATGCCACATCATGGTCATGACTTTCTTTCTTGCCAAGCACCCTAACTAATGTGAGTGTGCAAATAATGACTGTCTTAGAAGCAAAGGCATGTATTTTCAGTTCTCTTACCTCTCTCTGAGACAGTTTGAGACCTTGGTTAGGTCAACAAATCTACACATTCTGCACATTCTTTCTCATACCAAGTGTCATTAGTCAGACATTTTCGTAACCATAGCTAAGTAGTTTCAGTTGCCTAAACTTAACCAAACCTTAACCAGAAACGCTTCTTTTCTTGGAAGGCTGTGGCGAGCAATGTCATCTTAGAGGCAGAGTGATGAGGACAATCAGAAGATTCGAAAGTCTGATATGAATCATTAAGAAATGCAATGAAGAATAATCATTTGTTATTTAGGTTAGAGGACTTGTTGCAATATAGCGTAATCACAATGCACGCCTGATCCAACTGGTTACTAGTCATCAGCGCCACACTGTGATTGACACCTAATCAGCATATCCTTCATCACATGCCTGCAGCCAAATTATAGTTATCTTTCCTCTCAAAGTTAAAGCATATCTGGTGATTATTGTCTCATCAGTCTAACCCTGATGTTTCCATGCCTCCCCTGTGAATTCACAGAGAGCGAGTGGCCGTGGTTATGACGTTTCTATCATGTGGCATGCGCAAACTGGAAGAAAAAAACATCCAAGGGGTCATTTACACAAAGACGCCAACAAAAATATCTAGCTGGAGAGACAACGCGAATTAGTAACGTCTGTTCAAATTCGTCAGACAAATTGAAGGAACGGCAAGAGACTTGGTTGTTTTTGACCAAATTATGAACCAGGTACGTGACAGCTATGTGTCATGTCCTGCATCGTACACGCTCTACTCAGGCGCCACCCCTTGCCTAAACCAGATGGCATATTTCCAGTAAGTGAGAACGCATCTAGGACGGACAATCTCCTGTTGTGTGCTACATGAGAAATGGCAACGTCGGTCACTACCTGAAACCTTCTCGCCGGACACTGTCTGGAGTTCATATGAGAAAAAAATGGCTTTAGACAGTAGATTACCCAAGTTATTTCACAGCATCAGGCACTTTTACTATTCCTATAATAAATCAAAAATCTGAACTTATGTAAATAAAGCAAAGCTCAAGGTCTTCTCTATACAATCCTTTTGGCACTATATTTCCTTGGTGTGGGAAGTTTTGAGCTTGCACAAGATTGGTGTGACGCAAGAGAGCTCACTTTAGCCAAACTTAATCCATTCAACTTCATCAATGCCTAGTCTGTTGACCTGGATTTCTTATTCAAGCTAATATCTCTGTCCTAAGGGGAGTCCTATTTGTCCTCACAAATAAAGCAAAGCCTGAGGTCTTATGATGTTATTATATTGCAAAAACCCCTTTTAAATTGAACTAATTTGGTCAGATGTGACATTTTCACAAATTAAAGGCAAATATGACCTGACTGGTCACTTAAGCTGCCATAATCAATGGTTTGCCAATCTCTTATCTTATCACTAAGCCTTCTGTATCTAAAGCTAACCATCTCATCATAAGCCAACAACTGAGATGTAGCAGTTAGTATGTAAAGTTCCATCTCCTACTGAGGATAAATTATTATCCATATTTCATATTTAGAGTATATTGATATTTAGAGTAAATACATTGACAGATGAGAGACAACACCCACACACATCTCTGCAAGTCAAAGTGACACTTTTAAGCAGACATGTTTGCCTGAAGATAATTAGCCCTGCGTACAGTAAATATGACAGCTTGTGTCACATTCTATAGATCTGACTTGGCATGCTAATTGGCCAATTTTACACACTATTATTAAACTCAAAACAACATAGGCAATTGTGAGTGTCACAGGTATTAGACAAGTCAGACGTGTTGGTGTGCCTGCCTTCAGGTTAGAATGTGATCACAATTTAATTATATTTAACGATAAGTTCCACAGCAGACATTTCCAAGGGCCTGTGTTTACATAAATGGTTTACATAATGTTGTTTACATTACAGTGTTATAATAAAGGCATTAGAGAGGAGAGAGGGGGGATGTGAGTGCCTGTTCGACAATAATGAGGCAACATGTTAAACTGGGAAACAAATGAATTAGATTAAAATAAATACAGTTATTTTAAAATAGAAAATAAGTGCAGGAATTATAAATTAGGTTTAAAATACAAGCAGCAAATCCCTGGAGTCAGGGTCAGTATTTCAGAGGCAGTCTGGGATTGACCTAAAAGAAAATGTTATTTAAAAACATGCAAACTTTTCTAAATAGGAGCAGAGAAAGCCATAACCAACAGCATTAGCCTACATAGTTTTGTTTCAGACAGCTGGTTTAGTAATACAAGCATATTAAAAGCAGTAGTTAACTCATATAATGTATGATGTATAAGGTCACAGTAATGCAGTACATGATTTCCGGCTTGTCTTTTGTACTTTTCTTTTGATTTAAGCATTTTATAAAGTGCAGTGCAATTTCAATACAATTTTACATGTTGCTGTCAGTTCCAGCTGCCATTGCATTTTTCAAGCTATAAATACATAAAATATTATAAGAAAGGGGGGTTTATGCATGTACGCCGGGGTCTGAGGAGAAGAATGTTTCATTCTGTATAAAATGTATTGAATAAACTCATTGCACTAACCATTACAGCACTTCACCCATTTATATATTTGGGCTTTTGCAGTCATACTGCATATTTAACTTCCTCTGTCTCATCAAGTTCCCATACTTTATTTAACCGGTCACTGTCCTATGTTAACCACGTATCTCCCAGTTTGCCTAAAACAATGATAATCTCCATATTTGGACATACATGGTGCACTTTGGACAGCACCACCTAATTGTTATACACTTAATGGTGGCTGCTAGCAGGATTTCTTAACAAATACAAATACATTTTAGCTCTTTAGGTGCCTCCTGGAGTTACACCCAATAGGTCAACCTTTTTGGGAATATTGTGTTAAATTAGCAGTGACTTTTAATTGGAAATTGGAAGACGTGAAGTTGTAGTTACCGTCCGCTGTTCAGCAATGAGCATATTCTCAACAAACAACCAAAATATTGGACTAAGAAACAAAGATATGAGAATTTTCCAGTATAGAAACTAGAGATGGTCCGATACCATTTTTTGCTTCCAGATACCGATTCCGATACCTGAACTTGCGTATCGGCCGATACCGAGTACCGATACGATACTAGTGTGTCATATATTTTATTATGTTTTAAGAACTGTATACTATCCCTGTATGGATGTGATATTATTTCTATCTTTGTTGTCAGTCTGGCTCAGGTTAAACTCTTTGTGAAACATGAATGCCACAGAACGTTCTTTTATTATGCAGTTTGACAGTCAGTTATAATGGAAAAAGAACATAAATGAACTACTTTAATGTATTTTTTTCTTTAGGGCTTTATTACGTGGTATCGGATCGGTGCATAAACTCCAGTACTTCCCGATACCGATACCAGCATTTTAGGCAGTATCGGAGCCGATACCGATACTGGTATCGGTATCGGAACATCTCTAGTAGAAACAAGGAAAGGTTACTGCAAACATAAAACCAAGATAGAGTTCAGAAAAGGTCAAATTATATCGAGAGCAAATAGGCAAGTGGCACTTTAGGATGAACTTTGTTTCACTTTGATGAGTTTTAACATGGTGACTTTATAGATACAGTGATGGGGCACCATGGTAGCTCACCATTCAGTCCTGCGGCCCTCTCTCTTCCCTTTCATGCCTAAAAAACTGTCGTGTCAAATGAAGGCCTAAAATACCAACAAAAAAAAAAGATCTTAAAAAAAACAAATACAAATAAATAGTGTAACCAACCTGATTAGTATTGCGATTATGGGCTAGAGGCTGCAGATCATCGCATAACCTCTTTCTCTCAGTACAACATCAAATCAATCCAGGGAAACAGAAACAAGATGCAGTAACCTCTTATTGTGTTCTTGTGCATGTAAATGTACCATGTCAAAGCTGTGAAAGATTATACACATTATCACTTCTTGCTGCAGTGATTGTGAACACATTTTAACCTTAAAATGAAAAACAAATAGGGGGTAACTAAAGTCGTGACGTGAAATGCATGTTCTCCTCATTTCAGTGTGATACTGTTTTATTTTCAATCAGTAGTACCATTTTTCAATTCAGGGAAAATCTCTCATTGCCGTCTTTGATGCCGGACAAATCAAACACTACACAAGTCGTGCATTGGCTGAGGTGTGTAAGCTAGTGGAAAATACACCCTCAAAACAAAGCAATTTCAGGGATATCACATGCCTGCAGCCCATTCCCTCACACTAAATCTATTCAAGATGAATAGTTTGTTTTTGCCCAATTGGAAATGTTGTGTAAAGCCGGTCTAGTTTCTCTGAAAGCAGGAAATGATGTATTTCCTTGGCTACCTCACCAAACAAACTCCTGTCCATTGATTGCCCATGCTATCAACCCAATTGAGATGTTTTTCTCTTGAATTTGGATGCTCCACTCAGTTGTTTTGACCAATGCTTTAGCTGGCCTGTACTTTCACAGCTTTGATTGTGTTGTGTTTACTCTGAGGTGAGAAAAAAATAATACATGATCGCAAGCATTCTACCAACCCATGTGGGGACCTGGTAGAATATATAATTTATAACATTAATGCTTTATCATATCGGCTGTATTAAAATGCTGGCCTGTTCTCATCATCATAATTACTCTGCTGTGGATAATATATGTGTCCTTTGCACTCTGACTTTATTGGATCATCATTTGTGAGCTCTAATTGTGCATGCCATTTTTTAATTAGCAAGTTATCATAGGAGGCTACATTGCAGATGTGCATGGCACACCTAGCCACAGACCTAATGTATTTAGCACAGGGACTGACACCTTACACCGCCCAGCGAGAACACCTATTTTAGTGGGCCGGCAATGACGAAACACCCCACGCACAGCCGCTCTGACAGATCTACTAATGTTCTGGCTGTCAGCGATGCAGCTTTTGTTGAGCAGATGAAAGACCATTGGACTGCTGTGGCTCACTAACCCGCTAATTCACATAACGAAGTTGAGGGAAGAGTCAGTGACCTGATCGCCATACTGTGGATCTGCATAAAAAAGAATAGGTACAGTGATTTCTCTCTCTCCATTTCTCTTTATCCCTGAAACTTAATTTCATTCAAAAACATTGAATAAAATGAGCATAAACTCAGAAAGAGCTGATGTGTGGGCGCAATTTGAATATATGAGACTCTAACAAGAAAGGATTGTGTGAAAACTGCAGAAGTTACACACATGGGTGAGTTTAGGCAACAAAAGGGTGATGATGAATTACATTTTTGATGCTAATTACATGTGCAGACATGCACAGTTTGTACTGGCATTTTTTCACAGCCCTTAAAACCACAATTCATTAAATCCATCCATTGTGACAGAAATCTTCACTCCACCCATGACCAATCAACAGGCAAGACAAGTGATGAAGGAAATTAGCAAAAACTTTCTCAGTATACACAGCTCATGTGATCATACTCTACATTTATCCTTGACTTAAAAGTTTTAATGAATTCTGTAGCATCTCAAAAAGAGTTTTTACTCTACGAGTGTCACATAGTTTTGTTGGAATATAATGTCCATGGAGAACGCTAACCCTAACCCTAACCCTAACCCTAGCAGCATGTTGGAGGTGTGATATACCTGTTAAATGGAGGCAAAACCATCACTTTCTGAACTCACAATGGCCATACATGTTTTCATTGACATTTTCATCACACTCAGCCCAGTGCCTAAACATAGCAAAAACCATTGTCCAAGGCAAGCTCTCAAACTTTGAAGTGAGTGTATGCCTGTTGTTAATATCCTCCTTATGTTTATCTGCCAAAGTGTTCCCACTTGCCTGTCAAATGTGCAAAAGCAGTAGGCAAACAAATGTTTTAAGTGGTTGGACTGCTAACTAGCTACCATTTTCAAAAATATCAACAGCAAATGATATATCCCATAGTGTTTGTCTTCTTCCTGGATCAATCCTTTCAGTTTTGGTTTGAAAAATGTCAAGCGCCTGTTGCCACACAAACAGTGCCTCCCTCTATAGACAACAGAATCTAGCCACAGCAATCCACAGTGTAATCCCTTGCAGCATGATGGGCAAATGGAGCAGAGATACTTGACTCTCAGCAGTTTAGTTTTCAGCGTCTGGCTAGTTCTGCTGCTGCTCAGTGTCAGTCCTATCTTTGTTTTTTGTTATGCATTAATCATATCATGGTGAGAACATTTTGTGTGTGAATAGGGTTAGTTTTAGTTAGTTTTACAATTTTTTTGAGGATATTCATGTACTTTGTACCCTACGTGTATATTAATGGTATCTTATGTAAATGTATGCAGTCAGATCCACTTATCCTCTGTTGTACTCTGCCATTAATTGTATCTCATTATCTTATGTAAATGGAATGTGATATTCATATTTCATTTTGTACGGTAGACTTATAGTTGCTATCGCCTATTATGGTTGAATTTTTGAAGTGCATTTGTATTGGGGAATGTGAAACCTGTTAGATTCAGCGCCGGATTATTTAAAGCCACACCTGATGGATAATGCTAATCAAATAGTGTCAATCCCTGTATCCTAATGTGCACTGGAACGTTTACTAGAGTTTTTAGCACATAATTGATGATACAAGTTATGAAGACTTATCAATCGTGTTTTTTCTGTTTGAATTAAAGTAATATGCAGCATGTTAGAACATAGAAGTGATGTTAACACCAGGGATGTGGTTGTTCAGGCAGAGTCCCATCAAACAAACACCCCATGACACCTCAGAAAATGTCAGTATAAATGCTGCAGTGGTGTTTGTCAGCTGAAAACCTGTGGAGAAGAAGCCTGTCATACTGCATTTTTGGAGACTTACTGTCACTGGAATCAAGAAACCCACTGTCATGTTTGGAAGTGGCAGAACAAAAAAAATCATTGCATTTTTCATCCTGAAATACATAAATGATATGGCAAATTTTGGAGGTCAGTTCATGGAATAAAAAGAAGGTGGAAGAGGAGAAATGTTCTTTTTGTTTTCACTTAAAAATATTGAACTCTGAATATTGAATTATGCGACACACCAGCCCATACAATTCAGACACCACACAAGTAAAGAAAGAAAGTTAAATAGATTCAACAGATGATATGGTTTGAGTGTCTGTTTGTGTGTGTGTGTGTGTGTGTGTGTGTGTATTATAACCAGGGGATAACTTCGCACTGTGCTCTCCACCGTCAATTATTACATTCTTAAGAGTTGAAAATTTACTTCTCACCCTTTACACACACAGATGGGTTAGGGTTAGATAGATAGATTTACACACGGTATGTGATTTGTAAATGACAGAGGCAACATCATTGTTGATTGTACTATCATTGTGTATTTAGTTCTAAAAATAGGTCACATTTTGAAATGCAAAAGGCAATTGTTTTTTTCTGATTTTATATTAAAAAATATTGTTAAAGTATATGCATGTTTATGTGAATATCTGAGAGCTGACACGTCTTACTCAACAATCAAAATGTTTGGAACACTGAAGCATCAGTGTGCCTTCATCTAATCCCTCAGTTTTACCTGATGATACTTTTCCATCACAGCAAACTATTTTATTGATGTGAACTACGTGACCCTGTTATTAACATTAGCTCGTTGTACCTTTTCTTTGCACTTTTAAGCTTGCCAAACATTGAGCTTGGAGACTGATCCCTCCGATGGACAAATTAAGCCTGACAGCTTCCACATCAAAACGTCTCGATCTGGCCAGCTCGCTGCGTCTCTAAAGGAGTGTGTGCATGAGTCACATGAAAGCCTAATGCTTCTTAATCCATGTGAAGGAATTACCCAAAGCTAAGAAAACACAGCACATTCATTATTCAGAAATGCTTAATTGGTTTATTATGATGGCAGGCATCCATATCTGCCTAAATAACCTTTACAGCGCTCAAGTGTGTCCTAATGGCAGTATTTAGCAAACTGCTCCTTATAAATCAGCATCACCACTTTGCTGTTTCCATCCGTGATTGTGAAATATTCCAATCAACAATCAAACCATGTTTATATTGTTTGGATGAAACACCTGTTTCTCCTTTAAATTAGCTTCTGTGGTTGCATCTGTCTGTGGGTTCAACATTGCCCTGCTGTGTTAACACTGCAGTGCTGAAGACATCCTAATTATATATGATACTCCAGCCTGGGCTATAACCACACTGCACTCGAAGCAATGAGCAGTCTGAGATTGAACATGATGAACGTCAAAGCATTTCTCTCATTTAGCAATATACTATACAATGGAATTATCCCATGTATTATTAAGCTGCTCGTGTGCTAGTGCTGGGCAATATTCCCGAACATGCAGCTGTTCAGTTAAAATGTATGATAAAGCCAGTTCTCATTAAGATCTCTCAGGTTGCTTTCACACCAAGGGCCCTATTTTAACGATCTACGTCATGAAGCGCCTGACGCAGGTGCGTTTAGGGCGTGTCCAAATCCAGTTTTGCTAGTTTGATGGCGGAAAAAAAGGTCTGTGCGCCGGGTGCATGGTTCAAAAGGGTTGTACTTAGTGTCTTCATTAATTCATAGGTGTGTTTTGGGCGTAACATGCAATAAACCAATCAGAGTCATCTCCCATTCCCTTTACAAACCAGGCACGTTTGTACCTTGGCGCATTGCTATTATGATGGCGGATTTGCACCGTAATATTTTTATTTATAATCTTCTGCATGTTTGTGTGCTGCTGCGCTTCCCTGTGTGTGTGTAACAAGCATAGTGTGCCGCGCTGGGCATAACCCTAGGCACATTTACTAATTTGCTGTTAAAATAACAATGAAATGCTGCGCTATTGACTTTAGACCACTCTAAATCACTTTAAATCACTTACTGCTGTCTCAAGATAGCAATACGCCAATAATTCACCTGAACACACCTCCCTGTAAGACCAGCACGGCGGTGGGCGCACAGATGGGCGCAGGTGCATTTGCTATTTAAACCACCTGGGCACTGGACTGGAAATTGACCACTGCGTCGGTCTTTAAACTAGCAAAGACACTTGCGTCGCGCTTTGTGCTGCTAATCTTAAACTTTTAATCTCCTATATAATTATGCCACATTTATGGATAGCCATGGTAACAGGTGCATGCCAGCACTACACTACATTATTGTTTTACTTATACTTAAGAAAGTAATAATGAGTTAAAACAGAGGTGTGTTTTAGCAGGTCCTTATTAAAAGTGTAGGAACCGCAGTCTATTTGACAGCAGCCTCCCCACTGTGTTACACTGCTTCTTTTTCCAGATGTTCTCTATCTCTCTGTCCCTATATATATTTGAGTTCTAATTGCAGTACAGAGGTGTGTTTCAGCAGGTCCTCATTACAAGTGTAGGAACCGCAGTCTATTTGACAGCAGCCTCCCCATTGTGTTACACTGTAAGATGCTTCTTTTTCCAGATGTTCTCTATCTCTCTGTCCATATATATATATATATATATATATAATGTTTGAGGTCTAGTTGCAGTCTGTGGTGGAAATAAACACTTGTGTCGTGTTGATTTTGTCTGCCCACCTCTGAATGTCTGATTAGTGAGAGCTGATGTCTCGTGGGCAGTTTCTATCGCAAACGTTTAGTTGGAAACACAACTACAAAGGCTTAGCTGTGAATTCAATCCCCACCTCCCCACCCCTCACTTCCAACCCCTCCAATCAGAAGAAGGACCGAGTTCAACGGGCCACTGATTTTCTGGATTCTAGAGACTTACAGTTAGCCTCTCTGCCTCTCGACGTGATCTCTGCCACAGCTTCATTACCCATTGACTACAAAGGATTTCTTCTCTCTGGTGACTCACATAGTTTGATCACCCAGCCCCTGGTCCTGGTAGTCAATGTTTGTGTGTGTATGTATGTGTGTGTGTGTGTGTGTGTGTGTGTGTGTGTGTGTGTGTGTACATGTCACATCTTTATTGTCCTCATAGCTCATTAAAGCTTTCCTCTGAGGGATGCAATAGCAATAAACACAGTAGCAGCAGCAGGCGAAACGCTGCCTTCCCTCTGCCGACCACCACGATGACAGGATCGATGGTCTCCGTGGCCGGGGTGATGACCACAGGGTCACTCATCACATCAGACAGTTGATAACGTGGGAGGATGCAATTGTGGCCACCTGAATGGGTTTTTAATTCAAGCTTTTTATTGGAAAGAACACTGTGGTGTGCCCTCCAGAGCAGAATTGTTCAGATTGACCTTGGCGCACCGGGGTTTGAAGTTTCTCCGTCAGATCATTGCCAATTCCTGCAGAGCAGTTCAGGATGCACAGTAATTGTTTGTCCTTTAGTGCCATGAATCACATTTACAGAATTTAAATTTGAGCTGCCAGATCCACAGGGACAGTTAGGCGATGTGAGGAAGCGAGTGAACTTGTAAACACATGCAGAAAACACTTGTTCAAATCGGCCCAAAGTATATGGCTTCTTTTTCCAGATGTTCTCTATCTCTCTGTCCCTATATATATTTGAGTTCTAATTGCAGTACAGAGGTGTGTTTCAGCAGGTCCTCATTACAAGTGTAGGAACTGCAGTCTATTTGACAGCAGCCTCCCCATTGTGTTACGCTGTAAGATGCTTCTTTTTCCAGATGTTCTCTATCTCTCTGTCCATATATATATATATATATATATATATATATATATATATATATATATAATGTTTGAGGTCTAGTTGCAGTCTGTGGTGGAAATAAACACTTGTGTCGTGTTGATTTTGTCTGCCCACCTCTGAATGTCTGATTAGTGAGAGCTGATGTCTCGTGGGCAGTTTCTATCGCAAACGTTTAGTTGGAAACACAACTACAAAGGCTTAGCTGTGAATTCAATCCCCACCTCCCCACCCCTCACTTCCAACCCCTCCAATCAGAAGAAGGACCGAGTTCAACGGGCCACTGATTTTCTGGATTCTAGAGACTTACAGTTAGCCTCTCTGCCTCTCGACGTGATCTCTGCCACAGCTTCATTACCCATTGACTACAAAGGATTTCTTCTCTCTGGTGACTCACACGGTTTGATCCACCCATGCTGGTCCTGGTAGTCAATGTTTGTGTGATGTATGTGTGTGTGTGTGTGTGTGTGTGTGTGTGTGTGTGTGTGTGTACATGTCACATCTTTATTGTCCTCATAGCTCATTAAAGCTTTCCTCTGAGGGATGCAATAGCAATAAACACAGTAGCAGCAGCAGGCGAAACGCTGCCTTCCCTCTGCCGACCACCACGATGACAGGATCGATGGTCTCCGTGGCCGGGGTGATGACCACAGGGTCACTCATCACATCAGACAGTTGATAACGTGGGAGGATGCAATTGTGGCCACCTGAATGGGTTTTTAATTCAAGCTTTTTATTGGAAAGAACACTGTGGTATTGCCCTCCAGAGCAGAATTGTTCAGATTGACCTTGGCGAACCGGGGTTGAAGTTTCTCCGTCAGATCATTGCCAATTCCTACAGAGCAGTTCAGGATGCACAGTAATTGTTTGTCTTTAGTGCTATGAATCACATTTACAGAATTTAAATTTGAGCTGCCAGATCCACAGGGACAGTTAGACGATGTGAGAGCGAGTGAACTTGTAAACACATGCAGAAAAACACTTATTTCAAAATGTTAAAGTATATGCATGTTTATGTGAATATCTGAGATCTGACACGTCTTACTCAACAATCAAAATGTTTGGAACACTGAAGCATCAGTATGTCTTCACCTAATCCCTCAGTTTTACCTGATGATACTTTTCCATCACAGCAAACTATTTTATTGATGTGAACTACGTGACCCTGTTATTAACATTAGCTCGTTGTACCTTTTCTTTGCACTTTTAAGCTTGTCAAACATTCAGCGGGGAGACTGATCCCTCCGATGAATAACTTAAGCCTGACAGCTTCCATAAACAGCATGACAGCTTCTATAAACCAACATGACTGCAAGCCTATGGCCTGTACTGCACTGTGGTGCTTTTTTAACATGCTTCTGTTTATCAGGTATAATTTAACATGTTTGCTGTTATGTTATTACATATTTGCACACCCTGTACAAAAAGGTACAGTACAGCTTAAACAGTTATATTTTACATATTTGGGTATTAGTTGTAGTAAGTATGTCTTATAGTATATACATTTGTATGGGAATTTCTATGATATATTTATGTTCTTGATTGTTGCAGTACTTGTGCTTCATTTTTAATTTTATTTTTATAATATATTTATAATATGTTTATTGTATGCACTAAACACCAAGGCAAATTCATTGTATGTAAAAACCTATTTGGTAATAAACCTCGTTCTGATTAGCATTTTAGCATGCTACCTTTTGCTACTTAGCACTAATAATCCAAGTAGAGCTGAGGCTAATGGGAATGTCATTGGTTTTGCAGGTATTTGGTTATAAAACAGTAGAAGTATTGGACAAATTAAAATGTTATGTGTATGATTATGGCACCAAATGAAGAGTTAAGGGATCACCAAATATATTTGTGCTGATATAATTGTCTGTACCAAATTTCATGGCAATCATTTCATACACTGAAAAGCACAAATGCCAAGCTGTTGGTGGAGCTAAATGAAAAGCCAGGGGATCACTAAAGTCATTAGGGTTCATCCTTCGGGGAAAATGAATGTCATGGCAATCCATTCAACATCGCAAGAGCCATCCCACCAGCTTGGCGAAAAACCATCTTAAGGCAATGATGATCTTATTCCCAGTGTACGATAATGGGATAACATTATTTAATTCTTAAAAAGGGAGTCTTAGGATTTTGGGAAACAGGGCCCAGATCTGTTTTCAGCACAATGTCCCTCAGTTTGTAATAAGTTGATTCTATGAGGAAGCACAAAATGGAACATGTGATATTGTATATTGCACCGTATAATTGTACCATAATGCTGCATAGTGTTAATAAACCCTTTGATTATAAAACATCCAATCAGTATGCATTACAAATAGGAAACACAGCAGGACAGGTATGTGTGTTCTAGTGGTCCATTTGGTTTACTTTGATAAAATGATATAGACCCAACCCCAGACTGCTGCAAAGTACCCCAAAACCTCAGAAATGCTCAATTACCAGTAGAAACAGAACAAAACTGAGGTGTGTTGAGACAGCCTAGTTTAGAAACACAGTCAGCTGTTCACTGTCACTGCTGCCCATTAGCTGAGGACGTCCTGTGGCCCAAGAGGACATTTTGAACTTGAGGACATATGTGTTATGTCACCTGAAAGCCAAGCTTTAGATGATTATGCACAAAAATGTCAGGCTAATCATTTCTATAGCAATAACTGCAGACTAAGGACCCTATCTTGCACCCAGCGCAATTGACTTTGTACACCGACGCATGTATCATTCCTATTTGGCACCCTACGCACAGTGGACTTTCCCTCAACAGACTCATGTCGGTAAATTAGGGAATGAACTTGCAGTTCAGCAAAAAGAGGAGGCGTGTTCCGGCGCAAACGTTCCCTAGTGCTATTTTGCAGTTTCAGAAAACAGTTCCGCCACAGACCAGGATCGGTCTGCATCGGCTATAGTGAGGTAATCTCCGTCTGTTAGACTACATTGCAAAAATATCACCATGCATTCATAATCATAACCTTGTGATTCAGTGAGTGTGAGCCCAAAACATCAGAAAGTATGTTTTTGTGACATTTCTTTATTTATATTTTGACAAAAAGAAAAATCAATCAGCAAACGTCGGTCTCCTTGGCTGTGAATCGCTCCTGGCGTGCGCCCATGGATGTATTAAGAGCGTGCGCCTAGCAAATCTGCCATTATAATAGCAATCTGCCATGGAACAAGGGCGCCTGCTTTTAAAGGGAATGTGAGATAACGCTCTGATTGGTTTATTGCACGTTACGCCCAAACCACACCTATGAGTAATGTAGCTACTTCAGACCAACCCATCTTAGATTTGCGCCCATCCGAGATCCGCCCACAAAGCGACGTTTGGCGTTTGATACTTGCGTTTCAGATCGTTAAAATAGGGCCCTAACTCTCATATAGACGGAGCCAGTGACTGAATAATAAGTGGGTTTTTTTTTTTTCTTCTGCCACCAGCAAGGAACAAGCACATAAACATACTTATTTGAGAACTTCTCAACTGTTTAGAAAGTGTTAGGAAACAATATTCCTCCACTTTCTGTTGAATGGGTGACTTTAGCAGATTTCTAGATTTTGTATGCAGGCAGGGACGTGCCCAACATTTGGAGGGGCTTTGCTCTAATATGGAAAAAAAGGATAATATAGCAATTGACTTTGATTTAACTGTTGTAATGATGGGCGTATTATTGTATTGATGTAGCCACAACAGCAAAAAAATAAAGAAAGAAAAGTTTATTTAGGCTATTTCCCCAGAAGGGGCAGCTAAGCCAATCAGGACAAATGGGCTGTTGCACGGGCAACAACAGCCCGTACCTGTGCACGTCCCTGTAAGCAGACATAACCTACAATACTAATTTAGCAGCCAGCATGACAAGTAAAGTTAAAAAAAAGGAATTATTTGACATTTAACATTATATAATAATATATTAACACTTTACTGGTCAGATGGTTCCGAGAGTCTTGCATCAATGTGCTTCCAGCCAGCCTGCTCCTAAGAGCAACACATTCCCCTTGTTTTATTATACATATATTCTACTGAAATTATTGTAAGGAATCTTGTTCAGTGATTTTGTTTCCATAAAGTGGGACGTGGATTTTGTGTGGTGGTGTATGGCTTTTTTTTTTACATGGTAAAAGCCATATAGAAACTACTAAACGATAGTCAGTAATTATCGTCTTCATGCTGTCCCCAGGCATACGGTGTACCATATAGTATGTCCTGGACATGTGCTACAGTTGAACTCCTGCTGAGTTGTTCTTGAAGTCCTTTGTGTAAAACGTTGCATACTGCAGAACATTTCAGTAATCCACTTGGATTCAAAGCGTCCAAAGTCTAATGGATACATGCAACGTACATGCAGTATGATTACAAAAGCTTCCATAGGTAAAGCAATTCATGTCTAATGTCTCAGTTGCAACCAGTGGAATGTCTGCCTGTACATTAAAGACTGTGGTCTTAATTACCCAAGGTGATTAAGCACTGTGAAAGGCTTTCAAAACCCAGTCATTATGGCACATTCAAATTCAATCTACCAGCAGGCAAAGGCTATTACAGCCAGCATGGATTTTGATTACTGATTATATGCTTTGATGATCTCTCGCCTGCACAGTGGTTCACACAACTGGAAGGAAGAAATTCCACCTTCTATAGCCATGCATTCATTGTTACTGCTCCCTTTTCACCTGCTGGAGCAAATGTCTCCCTTCGAACTTTGTGATAATGGACTGCATGGTTGTGTGGTTTTTGTTTATGGATGAAGGGAGTGTGCATCTGTATGCCGCCAAGTAGAGCTTTCCCTAATATGGGAGCCATCCTATCATTGCATCTCCAGTAGTGAGGAATGTAAGGATAGCCAGGTGAGACTGAACATTATCTGCCAGGCCCAGCTAGTGACTGTGAAATAGAAAAAGGCTGAGAAAAAACACAGGAGGAATGGAATTGTTTACGATTGACCATTGCTATTCACAAATATTGACTACTGACCTTGTTAGTTTAGACACTGGTGTGAAGAGAACACTGACACAACACGGAAAGTCATCACAGGTGGAAAGTCATGGTCAGCCACAGTCAGACCGTGCACAGCAATAATCGAAGGATAAGTGGTTTTCATGGTCCAGCATTGTGCGAGGTAAATAGCTCTGCAGCAGTCATTTTATCAAAATGCCTCATCTGAAGCGAGGCTGATTTCCAACTCACAATTTGTAGTGTATTTGATGAAACTGTGTCAATTACATTTCGATCTAATCAAGAAACAGGTTTGAGGCTACCTTTTATTTGGGTTGATAACCTTCCTGGAACGATAGACAAAGACACAGTTCTTATCGGTCACATCTACTACACGCTTTCCATTTAACTCAGAAGCCCTGGTTGTCTTTGATGTGCTACAAGAAATAGGTTCGTAATAAAGGAATTTCATGCTAATATATAATTACTCTTGTCCTCATCAGTGTATGAAGGGTATATAGCGCCGACTGTGATAGAAAGAAGAAGAAAAAAAGAAGGACAATGTCAGTGTGCTGTGTGCTTTCTGTAGATCTAGGCTAGCAAGTCACCCTGGCTGGCACCAGCTGTGAAAGTGCAGCCTAAGCATAAAAGTGTCCAACCATTATTGCCATTTTCTCCTGTCGGGACACACAGTTACTGCATGAATAGCACTTGTACAAGATACAATAAAGTGCAGTGACAAAAAGCTTGAGGAATCTATCGAAAAAAAGTAAGTGGGCGGTATTTGCTAAAATGTGTGTGTGTGTGTGTGTGTGTGTGTGTCCTAATCTTATGTAATCTACGCTGCAGTGCAACACAGCAGTTCTCCTTTATCCCCAGCTTTAGCAGGCCCATTTCGTGTTGTCAGAATCACATGGAAACAGCGAATGGAGAGTACTGTGCTAATCCCATTTTTGCATTCAATTACCCACTACTTCAGAATGCTCACTGCACCCTGGCTGCAGAACTGTTTGCAGAATACCACTCCACAGCACACTCTCCCCAAGGGAGAAGGGCTTGACTGAGCAATTGTTCATACTCCTCACATACGTGTCACATTAGCATATCTGGCTGCCTGCACAGACATTAAATGCAGGTGAAGCACAACCAGGGTATTATCACTTTGTTTATAACACAAAAGCAGCGTGTGCGTGCACTCCCGCTCACTTCATTTCCCACCGACAACATCAGGCAGCATCCTTTGCATACTCGTGTTTTTAATTGCCTGCTAGGATTCTGTATTCTGACCCATAATCTCTGTTTTCAGCTGCTTGTAAGCCATTTTTCTTTTGTGCCGTCTTTTATAGAGATGTGTTGTTTTGCTCTCGCTCATCAAAGGGTTCGCAGAGCACCGTCTGCATTATGCACACAGATGTTTATGTGCCAGAGTATCATGTTAATTTCAGTGCTGAGTCAATGGAATTGAATGAGTGATGAATGAATAGTCTTAATGGTGTTGCATGTTTATTCTGAATACTATATCTGACACAGTCTTTTATCGTGAGCACAAAACCACCAGTAATGACATTATTCCAAAACAGCATTTGTATCCTGAAAAAAAAAAGAAAAAAGGTAATACACCTCCATTGGAAGTCATTTTTGTGGCTATTTCTTTCATTGTAAGTATTTGCATGGCCATACTGAAATCACAAAAGCCGTCAAATTATACCTGGCAAGGGGAAACGACACAGCATTATCAGTATATTGACTATAAAAGGCAAATGGCTAATTTGATAGTTAGGAAATT
This sequence comes from Sander vitreus, assembly GCF_031162955.1. Taxonomy (NCBI): domain Eukaryota; kingdom Metazoa; phylum Chordata; class Actinopteri; order Perciformes; family Percidae; genus Sander; species Sander vitreus. The sequence goes on from NC_135876.1 coordinate 21,608,265, forward strand.
ACCTCTTCGAACAACAAAGAGCCCAAGGACAGAGATTGAATAACACATCAAAAGCGTGGAGAAATGGTAGTGTGCATTGTGGATAACAATTTTACATTATACTACGATCCAATTACATAGCCAACAAAGTAACAAACCATTCTCAACAAGGCAATTATTAATTCAGGACAACAATTCAGGGGGGAAAATAGGCTAACTTTCCACACTGCATGTGTAAACACCAACTAATGTCCATCAATGCCAAAAAAAGATCTTCTTCCTCCTTAAAACCAACAGACTTTCACAACGTTAGCAGTGGGATTGGGCTATTTACAATTCACAGCAGTGACAGTCAGAATATACCAACAATTGAAGCTGGAAAGACCTAATTAGTGGTGACACCTCTAATCATACAGGCCGTGTGATAGCATGCTGATTACCACACCATCAACATAGTGCAGTCAGGCTTCTCTCCAACCTGCTGTTCCCTTACTTTGACACTTACCTGATAATGCGATGAGTCAGTCATTCGTTCATTCATAGCGCCTGCTAACACATGTAAACAACAGGCCATTGCCAAGGGCCTCCTTCCTCCTCACTTAGTCAGGTTTCACTCAGGTTAATCCAGCAAGGGTTTTCTGTTGAGAAGCCAAAGGCATGTAATAGGATCTGGGAGAGCGTCTGGATGTGCACTAACACTGTTAGCTCTTAACTTGTATGAAACAGGGCGTACCTCAGCAGATCGCTGGATAAAGATTGAACATTTTCTTGCAACGCATTTACTGAAAGTACAATGACCTTATTGTGTATTGCTGTATTTGATGTTGAAAGAAATTCCACCCTTGGATTTTCTGTGATGTTTAATGAAATGATCAAATCCTAGAGACCACGGTTTATACTTTTTACATCCACCGTATGTGGATGCAAAGTATCCTTATTCTAGGCGAGAAAAAGTGTCAATTGAAAGAAAGCAAAAATATAATGTGCCATTCCTGGTTGCTGGATATTGCATTTCATACACTACTAATGAAAAGCAGTGATTGCATTGCATGTTGGACAGGCCTGTCTATTATTCTCTTTCATCTCCTAAGCCTTCTTGTCGTTCTATTCCTTGAACATCATCATCATCATCATCATCATCTTTCTACTACCTAGTTTCTCCTCATTTTTTTCAGCAGGATAAAGAACACAGAAAAAGAGATGACTTTAAACTATATGTAATGGGTTTTTATCTCCAAGTCCAAGTCAAATTTGTTGAGAGGCCATTTTTTTTAAATTTTGCCTTTCTAAAATAAAAAATAAAATCTGTAGGTCAAAGGAGAGGTCCCATCACACGCATACAGTTTTCCACTCTTTGCATAATGACGTGAAGCTGTGTTGCTATGGCTTCCTGCTAGAGCTTAGATCGGGCCCAAAAAATCAAGCCCGACCCTACCCAAGTCCGAGCCCAGCCCGGCCCGACACATTAACTGTAATTATGAGCCCGAGCCCGATTTAAACCTAACATTTTTTTAATACGTGGGCCGTTATAACTGACGTTCTCAACTACAATTCAGAGTTCTTTGAACTACAGAAATCTGTTTAGAATTATCTTAATGAAGGACGAAGCATGTAAACTGCGTTGTTTGTTTATTCAGACTGGAATGGATCGCAAATGGATCCGAATGAAGAAACGTAAAAAAAACTCTAACCTAAACTCGACCCTATAGCTGCTCCCTCAGCCGACTAGTGAGGGTAACAGATCAAGGCAGCAACATAATCAAAGCCATACAGGAGACTTTCTTGTCTCGATCACCTAATTAATACCGTCCTTCGCCACGGTCTGCATGCTGACGCACTGGCCGACAACAGTGCTGCAGAAGGGGGAGACACGATGTAGCACAGTTTACCTCAAAGTTAATTCTCCTGTTTTTCTTTTTTTCTTTACATCTTCAAGCTCCATGTTGCACTTAAGATACACAATACAGCACACAGCAGGCCCGGTGTGATGCGTGCGAGAGGAGGAGACTCCGCGCATGACACGTGTTGCATTTCTTAACTGCAGCCTAACTTTTGTACACATTTGTTACTTTTTATATATATATATATATATATTTATATATTCTGATTATGGCATAGCTTTTTCCCCATCCAATTAGGCTAATAAGGTAATGGATAAAAAAAATAAAAAAAACAATTAAAAAGAATTGCTTGATTAAGGGCCCGGCATCGTGATAAAAACATCTTTCACTGCCTGCCCGGTCTCTTTCTCATACATACAAACACAGACCCACACAACATGCAAGCAAACATCAATGGAAAACACAGAGATGGTGTAATCATATGTGTAAAAAGGAATACTGCCATGTTTTATACATGCAGTACAACTGCATAATATGCTAAAAGTAAAGCACTGATACACTGTGCCCTTATGTTAAACAGTTATATGCCTCATTCATTATAGATTCATGATGCAAAAAGGGTAAACAGTTTTCCTTTGTAAGTAAATACCGGTATATACATATGTATTCATATAGCAATTTTCAAAATAAAGGTTCCAGTGCTTCACAATAAAAGCATTGAGTTTCAAACAAAAACATTAAAGTAAAGTAAAAATAAGGACAATATTTCAGCGTTAATTAAGTATTATTTTTTAGAAACTAACTTTAATATTGTTGTTCATCATATCCCTTCAATGTAACATTATTGTTATTATTATTATTATTGTTATTACTATTATTATTATATTGATACAACCTACTCCTATTGACTCCATCATACATTTGCCAAATGAACAGATTGGGGTTATTTGAAATGTTTGTTTTTGTAATAATATAACATGAAAACAATATTCATTTAAATACAGTACAACCAAAGGCAAACCATGCTATAAAACACTTACACTTACTTTTTAAGTTTAAACAAAACTGCTGATATGACCTGCTTCAATTTTAATTTAACATGGTTCAAGTGGAGAAAACGTCAACTGAGCCAATGTGAGACAATTACCATCCATAATAAAATAGCAGGTCTTTATCTACTTGGAGATTAGCATTGCTGGGAAATATATTCACAAAAGCTAGTATTGCTATGGCAGCAGCCTTGCACACACATTTCTATGTCTCCCCATCTTATCGGAATAACTTTGTTGATCTCTGGCACCTGTCCTTAAATATCCAGGGGTAGATTGTTCACCTAGCTTTTAGCACAGCAACCTCTCCATCCGCCAGCCTGTGTACATTCTATATTATGCTAAGTTCATCACTTAGGCTCAGGTAGCTGTCTAGACGGACCAGTAAGGCACTGCAACATTAACGATGTAATTATTCCTTAGATGTATAATGGTTTATTTACAAAACCCAGTCATTGGTGGGGCCACATTCATTCCAGATAAAGCAATTTGGTTTGATAGACCCTCAGAAGCTGCTTGTGCATGCAAATGGCAGCGTTCATTAATACATGGCTGCTCTCTGCATGGCAGAGAGAGGCTATTACTACCAGACAGAAGAAAGTGAGATGGATAGACCTTTCTCTTCACACTATCCATTGATTTTATTAATTTGGGTCCTTGCATGTGGGAGTGGTGTGTTTTTCTAACAACCCCATCCAAGTTGGTAATTGGCTTGGACATCTCCTGCAGATGAGTTCCTCCACTACACTGTGATATTTGGACTGTGCAGCGTGATCGGTATGTGATGGAGTGCTGGGGACGCGAGCACACACAGCCGGTGTCGTTGACATGAGCTGAGATAGCCTCCAGGACACAGTGACTCATTAATCATGGAGTGTGCTGAAAGCGGTATGCAAGGCAACTAAGAGTGTACACATGCAGAATCATCAGTCTAATGACATGGATTCTACAGGAAAGCCTCGCTACTCTACAGTATGACATGCTTGATCATGTGGCAGCTGAAGTGTAAACAAGCTGAAATGTATTTGATAGCATCTGTGTCTGCCTGGGGTTGACATCAGTATCAGATAGCACTCTCACTTATTATGTGATTGTGTTCACATAGCCTGAATCTTAAATATGTGACACTTTACAGTGTGTAGGCATGGGACAACTATGTAATACAGTAATATATTCAGTGTTCTCCTTTTAATAACCTTGTGCAAACGTGTTACTGTAAGCCACAGTCAGTAAGCCATTATTCATAGAGATATTTCAGATGATTTACTTAAGCCCAATCAATCAGGAGAAGAAAGATAGGCTATATACAAACACATCAGTGAAATCAGTGATTAGAACAGCTCCGTTGCCACTGACAGGATCAGGACCTTGGTCAACGCTGCAGTGTGCTGTCCTTACAGATAGACTTTTATAAAGCCGTGTTCAGGCTGACATTGGCATGCATCACCTTCGTCATTCATTCCAATATGACCACTGCCCTGGCACAGTTGAGGTCCATATGCAGAGAAGAAAAATGTATGGTTGTGTGGCAAAAACGTTTAAACAATTTGACTTTTTTTGCATTGCAACAGAACACATTGCAACGTCAATCCGTAACTCAGCTACACCTTCATTTTTGATCTTGAGCCTTGCAATATGGTGCATATTGAGAGTTGCCTGAATCGTAGATGATCTGTTGTCTATAGTTGTTCTTTTTGGCTTGATACGATTCACTCTTACCACCTATGAGTATGGAGTGTCTGCGCTCTTTGCTGTGATTTACCTTCTCTGGTCCTCATACCAATTAAGGACACATTAATCAAAACTGTGTTTGACCTTGGTTGATTCCCATATTTCGTCTTTCCAGTCATGAGCAGGTGTTCGATATCAGATGTTAACATCCATCTCATAACCATTCAATTCTTTTCATAACTTTTCAATTCTAGTAAATTTCACACGGAAGAGGAATGTTTTTTTAATTATTTCAATCTCAACAAAAAAACATTCACAACAAGAAATGAATGCAGTTGAGCTTTGCTGAAGTATGGGATTAGTTGACTCTTGACAAGCTGTTCAATAGCGCGCCAGATGACACTGACGTGCATGGTAGCCCTGGTACTTTAGACTTAAGGTTGTCATACGTAAAAAAGTGTGACACTGTTACTGCCCTTTCCCACTCTTGTATATAAGTATTTCCCCATGCTGCATTCCATGGCAGAATATACTGTACTGTAAGTCAGCAATCTTCCAAGGACTTTGCAGGTGGGGAGCCAGACAGCTTTAGCTCCGCCGGCAGAGTGATAGAGGAGACAGAGGAGTGTGTGTGTGTGTGTGTGTGTGTGTGTGTGTGTGTGTGTGTGTGTGTGTGTGTGTGTGTGTGTGTGTGTGTGTGTGTGTGTGTCTGTGTGTGTTAGAGAGAGAGGGAGGAAGGGAGGGAGGGAAGAAGTACTTAAGAAAAGATGAGATACATGCCTGCATAGAAGGGGGTAGAATAGTCTTACATTGCCAGAAAGGAAGAACAAGAATGGATTGGGGTAGAAAAGCAAAGAGGTAAAACATAAGAGCCTGTACAACCAGAGGGGATAGATAAGGATGGTCAGGGGGAAACGTAATAATGGGGGAAAATGTTGAGTAATTTCCAAGATGGTAAGGCAGTTATATATAGCCAATCTAGTGTAGAGAGTAAGAAAAAAAATAAAAAGAGAGAAATAAGAGGGAGAAAGAGAGCACAGAGAGTTCACAGAGACAGACTGTTTTGGTGGAGATCACAGTACCAGACATTCTCACAGGCAGCCAGTGTGCAGATGTTACAATGTACAAAAGGTCCCTGTCCCCCATGATCTCGAACAGCTTGACAATGGCTGCCAGCACCCTCCATGGAGTGGTCAGGTGGGAGAGAGATAGATATAATAAGATAGGCTATTGTGTTTGGATGGGACTGCGGCGAGCCAGGGCACTAAAGGTCTAATGAGGCATCGTGTTCCTACAATCAGACATAAATACACTACAATGTGGCCACCTGATCACCGCAGTTGCACGCCCTGCAGAAGTTGAACAGCCTGTTGGAAATAATGGAGTGTGAAAACCTCTGCCCTCGGGCATGAATAACGATAGTATAAAAATAACCTAAAAAACTGACAGATGTAAAAACTCCATTATTGTGTGTGTGTTTGTCTCAGTCTGTTTTGTATGCATGTACAAATGTGTGTTATGACCAGCGTGGATTCACATCCTGCAGTACTGTAGTGTTGGCAAACCAAGCTGTTAGAGCATTATGGGTGTTTGGATTCACATAACTCAACCCGTCTGTATTGTCTATTGTTTGTTACCATTTTTTGAGTAACATGGCCTGTGCTGCCACAGCAGCTTGGCCATTGTTTTGCAATCTAATCTGTTTATTCTTTTTTTAAATGGCAAGACAATTTTAATAATATCCAGCATGATTTCATAGGAACGTTTTCCTATGAATCCCAGGGCTTTTTGTGTGAATATGGTTAATGTTTATGCCCAAATCTGTTTCATTCAGTAACATACCAGTGGTTAACAAGTCCAACCCCATGTATTCTATTCTATCATAGTATCTTTTCTCTGCCAAGTGAGCTTTTAGGTCAACATTTGCAGGCCATATAGACATGTCTTTATTGTGGTAAATTTGGTTTATTTTTAGACATTCGAGGATTACCGAGGATTCAACAGCATTTCAATGACTTTATTTCAACATATAGTTTGGACCTGCTCACCGTTGAAATATATTTAAATGCAGTTGTGGTTTTATGGCTATAAAATGGTTATGTAAACAAAGAGGTGATGAAAAAGCAACCACAGTTAGACTGTTTAAACGTAGACGTCAAGATGTCTAGACCAGCAAATCACCATATTAAAGGTTACGAGGTGAGTACGAGCAATGACTGTAAATAATGTCTTAGGGAAACTGGATCGTACATTTTCCTGATTCAGATGAAAAAGCAAAATAGTGAGTTGGCTTTTTTCCCTTTTTGTTTTATGCTTGTGATCGCAGTTAATGGATAATTGCAAAAAAAAACATTAAAATGGGTGATGTAAAGTTCATCATTCACTGTAGCTATCAAAGCCAGTCTGATCAAAAAGTGTCAACCCAGGCCTTAAAAAAGCACCCTGTGGGATTTTTACCTTTTTAATGATCTTATTGAGCAAATTTTCTACGAGGACACTTATGCACACGTACAAGCTTGTGGGTATATTAATATACATGTATAGTGCACGTATGCTCTATGATGTATCACTGTCATATAGCTTACATGTGTGGCGGTAACATGCCAAGAAGCATAGCAATGCATATGAAACAGTGTGTTTTGATGAGTGATGTAGCTAGTAGAATAGTTAAGTAGCCTCAGATGAAACTGAATGACTTATATGTGTTTTTTTGGGGAATAAACCTTTACAACATACTATGCACTGCTCTTGGCTGTGTGTGATCTGTCATGCAATGATAAGTCTGGCAACAGGGGCTCAAATGATATATTCTCCTCCCATACCTCTCATCATAACAGCACCATTAAGATGCTACATGTCACAAAGTGTGACCATAGGCTTTTTTGTTATTATTTAAGTGCAGGGCTAAGAGTCACTGCTGGTATGTTCAATTTTGCTGCAATAAGGGCCCATGGGTATTCGAACACATTAGTGCTTTAGAGGGTAGCTTTAAGCCATTACCATGCCACTGTGTTTGAACTCAAAAGAAGTAAAGTATTTCTGTCTGTAGTCATTATTGGATCCATTTTCTTTGTGGATATTGGATTTGTGGACTTCACCGAGCTGTGATGGCTTCAAAGAGATATGGTGTAATTTGCAAGGGTCAGGTATAATACACTCAGAGGTTTTAAGGGTTTAGTGTCAGAGCTTCGGATATGAAACACTATTTTGCATTGATGTCTTTTAAAGATGTACTGTAGTTCTGTCATTCACAGGAACAGCTATTAATGCTAAAGCCTGTGATTTACATTGTATCTTAACCAGTGACTTACGTACAATCAGTGAGTTAGTTAGTTAGTTTAGTGTTTAGTTACTTCAAGAGGAAACGGCTGCAGGGCTCATTACACAGAGCCTAAGTCAGCATCAGCATCCAAAGTGTTGTCCCAAAAATGTTAGCATTTTCTTTTTCATGTGCACTGGCATATGATTACACTTTTGATCTGTTCCAAGAGAGAAAAACAAGGCAAGAATACAACAAGTAGCAGACGAGGCAGAGCTGCTCTGTTGAGAGCTAATAATCGTTTTAATTGAGTGCAACCTAAATAGAACGAGAACAAAGAGCTACTGATTTTTGTTTTGCTGAAAAATTCATGAGCATCACAATCTTTTCCGACCTGGAGTCAACTCTTTTTTTTTTTCTTAGATTTTCACTTATTATATATTTTTTGTGTCTCCCTCATCTTTCCAAGGCTAAAAATAAAAATCATACTATTTCTACTTTCTGCCCAAATTGCTACACAGGTAAACCCTCCCCTTCAAATCAAATAAACAGGAAAAAAAAAATAAAAATAAATAAATATATATATATATATATATATATATATATATATATTTTTTTTATATATTTTTATATATATATATATATAGATGCACCGATTGACAGTCTCTTTTTCCTTTCTCTCAACTTTTCCGCCGTGTGTCGCGCGTACCCGCTCGCGGTGTGAAGCGCGTGTCCGCGCTATTCTCACACATGTAGGGAACCTCGTGAATTAACCTGCAACATGTCAGCTGTTTGGAAATTCTTCAGCGTGTGTGCAGAAGATAACAAGTTTGCAATATGTAACACCTGCAAGGAAAAAGTAGGGCGTGGAGGGACGACACCAAAAACCAAAATCACATTTTTTTAGTTGGATATAGGATGTGAAAAGAAGGAAATGGTTCTAACATTGCACTTTAGAGGTGTGTGAAGTTCCCACACCAGGAGTAAGTTATATAGTTCTATTTTATAGTGATCCATTATCTGTTCAAAAAATTTTTTTTCTATGTTCTGTGCAAAATGTTCTATTAAAGAAAAGATAGAAAATAAATATTTGTGTGTGCTGTAAAGTGGTTAGAAAAAATTCAATCAGAATCGGCTAAAATCGGTATCGGCTGGCCTAACTCAAAGAAAATCGGAAATCGGCCTAGAAAGTTGTAATTGGTGCATCTCTAATGTATGTATATATATATATATATATATATATATATGGATGAGAGATTATAAATGAGCGCTGTAGATTACAAAAGATGAATAAAATGTTCAATAGCATCACAGATGAAAGAAAACAGACATTTGAAAATAAAATGTGCCTTATTTTTTCTATTTGACTTCTGCGTGCTCAATCCTTTAGTTTTGAGTCTGCATTTGAGTCCAACTTCCAGAGCGTGGACATGGTTGCACTGGTTATTAACATTTTAATCAAATTTAATTTACAGTACTGTTACTGTACACAAAAAAAAAAGAAATACCATATTTCTTTTAGGAATCCTATTTTCAGACTACTGCTCAAAAACAGAAAAAAAGTGTACCAAATACAGATACAGTATATGAGGAAACACTACTACAGTATAGAAGCTCAGTACAGTGTATATACAGATATCCGTATATCCAGTGTATATTCAGTGTATCCAGATTTACAGCTTAATATGAAGCTTCCCTGAAATATTTCTACTCTGTTGGTATAGATGAAATACAGATTTAGTGTTTTCTTGGTTTGTTTGTCTGATGCGTTCACCCAACCGTACTTACAGCATAGCTGTCACTACTGAACACCAGCTGTGAAATGTTGATGTTATTTATGTATTACAGATGGCAAACAATAGAACGCTACCGGTCTTATTTAATAAAATGTTGGCAGTGATAAATATGTCAATTCTTCATATTTTCCGCCAAGTGTAAGTGTGTCAATATTCCAAAGAAACTGACATGTCACCGAAATAAATGAGAAAAATAGACATATATACAGTACTTATTAAGTGCATCTCAATACTGTGATCAGAAATATAATGGTAAAATCATCATATAGCAAACAACCAGCAGTATGGATTCAACTTGCTGTGAGCAGACCAGGGCTCAGTTTATAGTTTTGTCAGGTACATGATGGGGGGTGTTTTATTTGCTGTAAGCAGCCAGCGTGATTACGCTCTAACAGGCTGTAAAACATTTTAAAGCTTTTTTTTAACAGGTATTAAAACTATTTTAATGAATTTTAGAGGGGTTTAAACATATTTCAAAAGGTTTTACCAGGTGTTTTATGGTTATACAACATGGACAGCTCATTCAAAACTCATGGGCATTATTCTGCTGCCATGACAGCGTCCACTCTTCTAGGGAGGCCTTGGCTGCAGAGACTCGCTCCCATTCAGCCACGAGCCCATTCAGCCAAGAGCATTAGTAAGGTCAGACACTGATGTTGGGCGATGAGGTCTGGCTCTCGGTAGGTCATTTCATCCCAACAGTTTTTGATGGGGTTAAGGTCAAGGATCCGTGCAGGCCAGTCTAACTCTTTCACAACAAACTGGGAAAGCTGGAAGTATACAATTGCCAAAATAGACAAAAAAGATTTCCATGCAGCCCCAAACCTAGTCTTGCATTGGCAGACCTTCCTCCACAACGATGCGGGGGAGCGTCTGGCTAGTCCACACAGTGTTCCAGGATGGGAGAAAAACGTGCTTTGGTTTATTGGCATTTCTTTAAACCAATCACAACCGTCTTGGGCGGCGCTATGTGCCACACGAAGCAACCGTAGCCTCTGCAAAATAGGCTCAGGGAAGGAACTTGTTTGGGTGGAACGTGTACGTTCAAAGGTTGTTTTAGTCGTGCAGAACATTCAGATTGGACCGATTGTCTAGCTAGCTGTCTCGTTTACCCTGCAGAGATCTGAGGAACAGGTAACCATAGTCCTCATAAATCCACCGGAGTTTGAAATTCCAACACAAAAGAAGCGGAAGGTAACGGACATCCGGCAGAAATTAAAGACATTTAATTTCCGGTGGCACGAGAGCAATCCCGGAAGTGGAACGTCGTGGATATAGATTACCCCAAACCAAATGTACACAAAAGTATGTAGACAGTGGAGTCCACATACTTTTGGCAATGTAGTGTAATGTATGTGCTAAATGTGGCTTGATAGAGCTGTAGATATATGATGACACAAGAAAAAACGACCCCATAGGTCATTTGTACAAGCAACTAATTATGACACATGTTTACATTGATTTTGGCCACGACCTTTATTGGCCATAGTAATTATGACGGGAGCAAAGGAGGAAGTCATGTAACGTAGTATAACAAGTCCAGTGTGAAACCAGAAGTGAATGTACGTTAACTTGTTAAGTTAAATATGTTTTGTCACATTAAACCCTATGTAACGTACATAACTATGTTAAGCTACGTCATGTACGTAACTACGTCAAGTACTTACTTACTCGCTTACGAACATAGCTAAAGTTATGTGGCACACATACTTATTTTAACCCAAACCATGATCTTTTACTAAACCTTACGAACCACACATTTAAAAACTGTGAACTACAACTGTTACGTTTAGGTATGAGGATGTTAAATTTAGAAACGCTCCTGTGGTTCGAATTAGAGGGTAGGAGACAACAACTTATATGGTCAAATGGGTTGGAGGACTTGTTGGATGAGACAGCCTCACATTTTCTATATTTTATACCATGGTTGTTGCATGATGGTGTCTCACTAAAGTTGTCTCATGAATGTTTATTGATTAATGTCAATATCTGGAAAAAATAAATACAGATATTTTTGTTCACATGCTTTTCCCACAAATATAACAAGGCTTTTTATCTTCATGTAGCTCATATTGGCTTGATTCTGCTCTCTGTGATTAATGAGCACATTAATAAACACATTTCTGTTGCACAGACCTATTTAAGATGTAAAAGCTGGTTAAACTCCTCTACAAACTAGATGTAGGTGGATTCGTGAGCCACAATTTCTCTGGTGGTGATATTGAACATAGTTTTCTCCACTGAATGATACTGATGAAGGCTACACAGCCAAAAGAGGTGCTACACAGACGTAGCCCAATCATAATTTCAGACTTTGAGCTGGTATTTCAGTTTATGCATATATTCAAAATCATCATGGTCTTTCTTTGGTCTGTGAATAGAGCTGAATGCACTGCCTTGTTGCATTTACAGTACTGTATTTGATGTCGCCTGATGAGAGATTAATTTCTTCTTCTTCAACAGAGTTGTGAAGCATTCTGAGTGGGAGGCCTCCATGCTGAAGTAGAGGTATCATGCAGCAGAGGAGATGATTTAGCTTCCTAATAAAGTAATCAGACCAGCGACGATGTTTATCACTCCGGCAATCACAGTCTGAAATCCAGTGAAAGACAGCCAACAATATAAACAGCATATGGATTTACTTTTACAGTCAGCTTTTTATCAGTCCAGGATGTCTAAGTGCTTCTTCTTGTAGTTTGTTTTTTCATAACATGCTTGCCTTAAAAAAAGAAAATATGCAGATTGCTACCAACTCAGTCATGTCCAGACGGGATTTTACAATTTGTCTTTTACTGATGTTGCAATGTAGGCCTTACATTTTACTCTGTGAAGTATCCATTCTCTATGCAGATGGAATGTCTCTTCTAAACTAAACGTAGAGCAAGTAACAATATACAGCTGAAATGACAATCTACACACAGATCATATTGGGATTTTGATTAGTTACACTTTTTAGTTAGTTTTGTGTGTGTGTGTGTGTGTGTGTTGGGGGAGGGTCGTAACCCCTGTCTCTGTTCAAAGATGGTCTCTTTGCATTGGGTGTCGATGGTCTCCTTGACTTTTCTCCGCTGTCCACTGACTACCAGCCATTGACTTTGATGCCTTGTCAGTCGATGCTGTGACCAGTTGTGGTTTAGATTTCACAGACAGCTGATGTTGTCTCTTCCGGTGTTCATTACATCCCTTTTCCAGGGTCCTTGCTGTTTCACCAATGTTGGGTTTCCCCACAGCTGTAACACGTGATTTTATACACCACTCAGGATTCTTGTCTTTCAGGGTGAATAGAAGACTTGAAGACTCTATCTGTAGACGTTCCGACATCCCGGCCACATAGGGGAGTCCCACTGGGCTGTTCCTGGAGGTCCTCATTGAGTCACCAGTGTCAGCCCTGGCCTCCTGAGGGCACCGTTCCCCCCTGAATATGCTGCACTGTCCTGTCTCTATACTCCATCTCACTGACAGGATGTTCTGCTCTGTGATGAAGGATCCTCACCACTCCCTGATTTTAAGATGTGAGTGTGTCCCTGTACAGTGTGGTTTTAACAATCCCATCAACCTTCACATGAATGCAGGTCAAGGAATGGAAGCTCGATAATGTTGATAAGGCTGTCAAATCTGGAGCAGTTCTGTTGGGTGAACGTGTCATCCGCGTATTGGTACGAGATTTCACACAGGGTACAACCGAATAGAGTGGGCAACTGCTCAGAGGCCCCGGACCCTCAGGGGCCCCAAAGACTCTGTGTGTTGTGTCTCAATTACTTCATGGTGACTACATTAATCACAATTGTTGTAAATGTACCACTGAAACACATTGACATGATAGGGGCCTTAAAGTGAAACCTGCATTATTATCTTATCTTGATGCCCTATTAGGTAAAATGAGTTAAAAAAAAAGTACTTAAGAAATGACATTAGCACAATGTACTGTATAAGTAGTGAATTCACAATGCAAAGAAAGAAACAGGAGGCGGTGTATGGGAGGTCAATTTGTCCCGAGGCCGCATCTAGCGCTGTTTGCAGTTGAAAGCACCTAAAAGATAGAATTGTTGAGAGCTTTGAGCTTAGATTAGTTTTTCTATATATTGTCCCCAAAGGTAACACTAAACTTTAACTTATATTTTTATTTTCCTGCAAACTATGCTGTATGTAATGAAAGTAAAGGCAATCCTCTAAACTGTCCACAGTCACATTGAAGCAGTTTTACTCTGTGGAGATAGTATCAAAAACAATCTGGAGACTCTGGCAGCTCTCATCTACAATTGGCTACTTGCTTCTTTTGCCTCTTTTTTGTTGTTCTTCTTTTGGTTGCTGTCATCATGAGGGAATACAATTCAGCTGGAATGATAATAAAAGTGTTGTAAAGCAGGGTTTCATTTATTTGTTTATTCCTTCCCAAGCATCATATCAAACTTCCCTTGGAGATTTGCATTGTCAGCTGGGACACAAATGAGCTCCGAGGCAGCCGCCCTGCAGGCTCCACATATTAGCTTTTGAGTAACTGGGACAAGATTCAACACTGCCATATGATTTCAATATGTAATCCACACATGTGGGCCGCAAACATTTCCCCAGAGCCTTGGAATTGGAGTGTGAAGAACCCATTGTGTTCCTCACACATGAAAACGATCTTGACCTGTTCTCCTCAGAGTAATCCCTTGAAAACTAATACTTCTTTGTCCTTTTTAGTTTCTTTCTTGCATTTGTAAGTTTTTGCAAAATATTCTCAGAAATGAACACTTGGAAGTTGATGTGCGAGCATTGTTTGTGTGATGTTCCCATGACAGATGCCTCAGGCAAAAGAAGACAAGGCTAGTGAAAAGAATCCTCAAATCAATTTTGCAAACAATTTCTCAAAGCTCAACAACAATCACTATCCCATTTCTATCCATTTGATGTTTTTTCTTAATCTCTGTACATGTTTTGCTTTTCATCTTGTGAGGTTTGTGCTCATTTTGGAGGCAGTAAGAGGGTATTTAGCTCACAGGGCGTGCAAGTGCTGTTGGATGTCAACACGCGAACGCCACAGGAAACACGGACAGCAGCGGTAAAAGCACATCCCTTGAGGGCTTTTTTTATCTACAGATCAATAATAACACGGGATAATCACGAGACCCCCACATGATTATACATAATCATGAGATTGCAAACAGCGATGAACACAGGTCCTTTGCATTACCTATGGCATGTTGTTGTTTCTCCCAGCAGGTTTTCACAGATCTCTGCATGTCCCTGCTACACTTTTCAACTCTACAAATAACATCTCAGACAAATATTGCTCAGGGGGATCCGTCACCCACAGGAATTCTTCCATGCTTATTTCAAATGCTGCTATGGATGTTGTCCTTTTATTAATACTGTGTTCTTGGCCAACCAGTGTTGTTGCATGGAGGTTACCTAAATCAGTAATGAAAATATGAGCTGTGCCTCAATCCCATACTACTATACCAACACATTCTCACTCCCAACTCGCCAAATACGTAGGAAGCCTTGGCGTAATCTTTCAATGTGAAGGGTATAACCACTTAGTAAGGGTTAGGAAAAGACCATGGGTGGGGTTAAAAAGTGAAACATGAACCCTGGTCGCCTGGGTGAAAGACCTGTGTTGTTAGACCCATCCACCACCCCAACTTATCTCCTAATGCAGAGTTTTGATCTTAGTGCAGAGTTTCTGTCTACCTCATGAGGAATTCTAAGTAATGGCAACAACACTGTCGTTGCATCCATATGACACAATCCTTTCGTAATCGCGCAACACCCCCACCCCTTCTCCACACAGTTACTTGTAACCAAGAAGGACACGGAGGATTAAAAAAACATGATGGACTCTTCAGAAGAGGTAAATATCTTCACTCGAGCGTCTGGGCGACACCAGTTTCTGAACATAGCCATACTGAGAAATACAGAGAGAGTTGTGTGGAGCTGATAGTCTTAATTAGCTTTGTATTAACTCATTTGGCAGTGGCTTTAATGTAACGGACGTTCATTATTATGAAAAAGTTAGGCAGCTTTAATACTACTCCCTAACATTGTCGGTCTTCATACTACGTCATCTTACAGCGCTGCGGTCGAGCATTTGCTCTTCCCAGTGCTTCCCATACTAGTCTATATCCTTCGCGTTCCACTTCCAGGATTGCTCCGGTGCTGCAGGAAATTTCGCTGGATGCATGTATTTTCAGTTTCCTTCCGCTTTCTTTGTGTTGGAATTTTAAATTTGGTGGATTTATAAGGACTATGGTTAACTGCTCCTACAATCTCTGACAGCTAGCTAGACTATCTGTCCAATCTGAGTTTTCTCTCGCAAATATATTTTGCAGCGGCTCTGTGCAGAGTTTAGCACCGCCCATGACAATTCTGATTGGTTCAAAGAAATGCCATTAAACCAGAGTACGTTTTCCTCCCATCCCCGAATGCTATGTGGAGTAGCCAGATCCTCCTTCAGCACGCTTTGGAGGAGGGTCTGGCAAAGCGAGACTAGTCCCATACAGATGTGAAAAGGGTTCCTCCTGTGTCGTATCTGCCACTGAGGGTCACTGACCAAGTGTCAGTATGTTGAATAGACGGGAGTGAGAACGACTTATTATAAGACCCAGTATTAAGTATACTATACTATATTATACTAACTATAATAGTTAGTATACAAGAAATCAATGTACTTAATACTTGTGTAATGGCAGTCAATGACACATACAATATGTGCCCTTACTTTACAAAACTGTGCTGACATAGCCAATTAAAGTTCACAGGAAGAAATCAAATCGGTTTCCAAAGATTTTATATTTCTTCGGCCCAAGATATTCCTGGACTTTTCACCACCATCTGCATTTTGTTTGAATCGTCTTGCAGCTGGAAGTAGCCCATCTGGTGTCTCTGTGCAGCATTTAATTGTGGGGAAATGGACCCTTTTCAGAGCAGACATTTTGACATGAAGCAGGAAAAGCTCAGGTGTAATTAAAAACATTAATAGTGGTTACATGCTAGGTATTCAGTTCCAGCGTACTGCTGTGCCTCCTTGCTCAATGACATGGCTTACTGGGACACTGGAGTGGAGAAATGATTTATTTGATTAGTTCCAACTGTGATTTTCCTGCTATGACGAGTCAACAGTGAAGGTACTGTAGCATTAGGGTAGAGACACACCTAATTTACTGCGGCCACTGGAAACTGTCAATCCAAATGCAATTTACAGCTGGTTTTACTGGAACAAATGTCAGAACGTGACTTTAAGCATCTTTTGATCTTGATCCCAACATTGCATATTTTTTAGTTTTTGTCCAGATTGAGTTTTAGAAGCGCTTGTGTATTGCGCATTTGGGTTTATTGGTAGATACAGTATATTGCATGTTTTAACAGTTATTATTTGCATGATTTTGTGTATTTGCTGTGTTTTGTTGTTTGTTGTGGCCATTGTATGTTGGGCTGGGGATCAAGGTGATGAGAAGGAGGAAAAGGACAACAAAAGTAAAAGAATGTGAACGGCTGGAGGAGAGTTTCAGTTTCAGTAGTTTTTATGCTGTACAGTAACCCATTTTATTTAAGAGTCATCCTGTGCAGCTTAACATTTTTTACAGCAGAAATACTTTTTTTGCTGGTAAAACAAGACCTTACACTACCATGTGACACATACAATAACATGTTGTAATGTACAATTATTTTCAATAAATATTTAATTGATCTTGGTAACCTCGTTTACTTTTCCAGACCCTTAGGTCACATTTCCTTTATTTATTTACTTACTTGCAATATCGGGCCTTGTGACAGCCAGATATCCAATAATAGTCTTTAGGGGAGCTGTGTCCTTCACCAAGCTGAAAGCAATTGGTGTGTTTCCACCCCTAACGACAGGCTGCAGGGCTCTGGGGCGTGCTGGTTGATGTTGGTGTTATCTGATTAGTGGCTGATTTGCACCTGGGACACCAGGTGAAGCCAGTTAACTGTTAACAAGCTGGAAGGACAGAAAAGCAGCAGCCTTTAAAACCACTCCTCTTACCATTGTTTCATAAGCTTTTACACACTGATGTCATATTTAAACACATCTTAAATGACTAAATAAGGAATTAGGCCTATAATAAATAATAATGTTGTTTCAACCATGACACTTAATGGTGCTAAAAGAGAAAAATCTTCCATTCACATCCACCATTATAGTATACACATGTATTACTTGACCATTCAGTTTCTGTTATTAATATTTGTTATGACAAGTGAAATGCTGCAGTGCTCTCCTTTCACAAGTACCAGCTTGAGAAAACTCACTGGTTTTGTCTCTGGTGAAGGCAAATCAAAGTGGTATATATTCTCTCCCTCATTCAGCTGAATGTCAGGAACACTCATCGGTGCCTCCCCACAGACCTCATTATCCTCTTAATTTCCAATTATTTCAAAGACAAATGAGTACGCCTGGCATCCAAGCAAAACCTGTCAATGATGAACACTGAAGACTGTGCCATCCTCACTTCTCTCACTGGAGATAAATGGGCTGACGATCAAACCTTTTTTCATTTATTTCTTCTTTTGCGTCTAGCTGCAATTTTGCTTTCATTCATATTCACAAATGGCTCACATGCTATCCACCATGTCCTGCCATGCTGTTGTCATGCAGCCTATTTGTGGTTGACATCGAAGGAGGATCTCAACAGTGTTTCCGCCAGTTTTTCCTAACATGTACAGGCGTCCTTATAGCTCAGCTGTTTGGGAGCTATTGTACTGGGTTCAGCTTTTACCTGGGACCTCCTCTGTTAGTTAACAATAGTAGTAGGTATTGGATGAAGAGCAAATAAAAGCTGGATAAATGATGTGTTTGGCCTTTGTATATGGCCTGAACATCTCTTGTAAAATAAGTCAAAATAAGGTTAAAAATCAGTGAGATTGATTGTCTCTCCCAGACTCCTTATTATACAAAACTCCAACGTCAAATTTGTGCGTCAAAAGAGATCAATATGAAGGTGAGAAAATAACCCAAAAAATGTTGGCATAAAATTATCGCATTTGAAGTTGTTTATCTAAGATGAACATTTTTGTGATTAATTGTGGTCAACTCAAAATTCCAAATCTATTTTAAATATTTGCAGATGATCATAATTTTTATGTAGAAGATACATACGTATTAATACTCCTCAAATATGTCTGTGGGCATCTCTGTCAATAGCTGCCAAAAAGTTGAACATGCTAGTGTAACTATAATTTTTTTTGTAAAATTTGTCAAGCATTCTTTCAATTTGTGTTATTCAGAAAATATTGATGGAATTTGAGTTTATTCTTTCAGTCGCAAAATGCAAAATGCAAAAAAAAGTATCTGGAGAGACAGCCTAAACCTAAATCTTATTTGGTTTACTTTTCCTTACAAGAAGCTCAGATTTTCTCGGCTGGGACGCGTTTCATATTTGATTAAGTTTTGATAGGTTACCACCTATGGGGCAAAGGATTTTGGAACCCAGCAGGGTAATGAGAGTAAACATTTTTCATCATGCTGCGCTAGATTAGTCATTCATTGCTTTTTAAATAAATAATTCCTGGCCGAACCCCAGGCTTCAAAAACGTCTCTTAGAAATCTGGGAATGATGTCACAGATTACCTATTGCGTGAATAATTTTTTGCATGATTCAGTGCATACGTTATTTATTCAGTACGTCACATTAAAATTTTACCTAGTGTTGCTCTTAAGGAATTTTAAGGTGAGATGGCAGGTGTACTTGTGGGTATCAAGTGGGAACCTCCCATCACAGATGTTTAACTGAATTTAGCCCGTGAACAATGATCAGACCTCGACAGGCTCATCCTGTGCTGACAGTGCACCGGCTTATATTAAGCCCACAAGAGTCCAAATTATTATCAAGATAGAAACACAACTCATTTGAAATCGGTGCAGTAACGCATGAATCCACCCACTGAGCACTGGGAATGATGTTCTGATACATTAGAGATTCCATGTTGTGCAGTACATGTGGCTTCTTTCACACTTCATCATTTAAACTGTTGTGACTCGCGACTGTCAGAACAGTGGGGAGTACCAGAGCACCTAGACGAATTGTAAATGTTTAACATGCAGCCGCAGTAATCATTTTGTTTTGTTTATGGGGTTGTTGACAGTCGGGGAGATACAGTATCACCACACTCTTATTAGTGAAGTGCTGTGAAAATTGCTTGCAGCTGCCATCGCTCATGTATTAGCAGTTTTCATATCTAACATGCTCTAACAGAAGATGATAAAGTCATGGAGTAACTTAAGAACCATATCTGTACTTTAACCACAGGTTCCTGCTATAGAGCAAGTGATCTGTTACCTTGCACACGAGAATCACGGGATCATGAGCTCTCACAAAAATCCATCTCGTTAGGCTTCAAGTAATGCGTTTTTGTCTGAACCACAGCAGACCACTCAGAGTCCTATGAGGAGCTACTGGCAGCTACGGAGGTGGTTAAGGCGTGTGTGACGACACGGAGAGGCAGCTGTTCGTTCAATACAACAATGGCGGCATATAAAGAGGTTAGCCTATGCTGCAATAGCATCAGTTAAATCAAAACTGGAGAGTGTTTCTTCATTAAAAGAAGAGCAAATAACAGCACTGTAGGCTTTTCTCCATGGAAAATATGTTTTAGCTCAATCTCCCGGCTGGCTTCAAAGGAGTTTGATGACAGATGGGTCATCCAATCACCTGCTAAGAATTTTGCCCGCCCTTTTCCAAACAATTCCCAATGATGGCTTCTCAGATAGTTCTGTGTAACACCAAACAAGTTTTCAAGCGATTCCACTGTCGCAGACAAATTTCCAATATCTGAATGATATCATGAGAGTCTTGCTAGAATTGGGGGCGCTCCTGTCGTCTCAATCGTTTGGTGTAAGGTGGTCATAAAACTCAGAGTCCGAGTCAGCCTTTTTTCCTGTCTTGACATTCCGACAAAATCAAACATGTTTGATATTAAGTCTTGGTAGTGAAGTCAAATTACGTGAACATTGTCAACAACCGAAGGGTGTGCTCCCTCCAGCACCAAACAGGAAGCAGCAAACGGCTAGAGCCAGTGTTGTTTATGGTTGCTATGGCGCCATCCTAAGCGAAACGCTAAAGAGGAAGAAGTTGTGATTTTCAACCCTTCTGAAGTGCGTCATCCAATGGGAGTTTTACCGGCAGATAAACGCAGACCTCCGGGTACTACCGCCATTCATCTGCATACACGTACGGCACAACAGAAAATCTGCAAACTTTCCCTTAAGTTACCAGCTAGCAGTAGCTAGCTTGCTAGCTTGGTTACATTTTTTAAAAACAATCTAGCTGTAGTCTTGCAATTTGTGACCCTGCAAGATCCCCAGTCTTTACATATTATGACAACGTTAGATGTGAGATGATTGTCTTTAGATGTGAGATAGTGTCAGACTTCAAAGTCTGTTCAAAGTCTTCTAGTGTATGGTAGGCATTAGGTGATCTGATTAGATTTGCCAAATTCACATATTAATGGTGGAACATTTGATCATTAGTAGATTCAATCTTTAATTCTACATTATATGGAGTATACATTAATACTGCACATGTGTGATAAGAGCGCGTACCAAGAGTCTGAGTCCATAACAGCAATGCGCATCCAAGAACAAACCAAATGAACAAAGCCAAGATACTCCAGGTACTAAAAAGGCTTTCTATTGGCAAACTGCATCCTCAACAACAGAGTAACAGTTTCCAAACAACTTCTTCACTAAAAAAACACCACAAAACTTCACTACTGAGAACCAATATGAAGTCATTTTTCATAGATGAATCAAAATTTGAACTTTCTAATTTCAGTTGGAGAGCTGACATTAGAAGAAATCCACAACAGGGACTAATTAGTGCATTAAATCCTAATGTTGGTGGAAAGATTCAGGAATGTTTTGCCTACTTAGTAGTCGCACAGAATCAGTCCTCGCTACAAAGACAATTGCTCCTTCATTCTGCAGTGGCCTTTCATCCCCCGAGGCAAAAAGCTGTGGGAAGGAAGATTCATTCTCCAGTACAGTGACTGTAAACTTGCACTGAAGCCATGCCACATGTATTGAGTTTAAGGAAGAGTAAGGAGCTCTGACTTGCATTGCTTTCTTTTTGGATGTATTCAGGAACCTTGGGGGACCAGTTCAACAATGCCCAGGTGGAGAATAAAAACACTCCACCGCCACACTTTTCAATCCCCAGCTATGGTACTTTGAGCTTAGAGCTCCATCAAAACAGACTGACAGTGTTTGTGGGTGTGAGGCTACTGAGGATCCTTTTTGGAGCCTTAAGAAATCTCCAAGGGGAAATGAGGGGCGAGGGATGGTAACTAGAGTGGGTGAAACATGAATCATTGAACATGTTACACAGTTACATGTTACAGCTCCTTCCGGCGCCCAAGACGATTTTCTCCCATCCCGGAATGCTTTGTGGACTAGCCAGACCCTCCTCCGCAGCGCTGTGGAGGAAGGTCTGGCAATGCGAGACTATAGCAAACCTGAATGTGGACAAAGCGGGTTTTAAATTTTCAAAATAAATCAGCAATAATTCCATTTAACATGGTTCAACACACTGAAAGTAAACATACGTTGTGGTATTTATTTTTTCTCTAAGACATCGACACAAGC
The DNA here is from genome assembly GCF_031162955.1 of Sander vitreus. NCBI lineage: Eukaryota > Metazoa > Chordata > Actinopteri > Perciformes > Percidae > Sander > Sander vitreus. The sequence goes on from NC_135876.1 coordinate 21,630,443, forward strand.
GGAAAATATTCCAACTTTAGCAAACAAAGTTCTCATGAGACTTGATGAATATAATTCATGAACATTTTGGAGGATAATTAAAGTTCTGGTAGGTTATGAGTTCAGGCAGAGGCTTTGACACAAAAACACGCATACTGTATGTCCATAACTAACTAGCTACAGCTAACGTCGTCACAATCAGCGTTTTGCCTGTTTGGGACGAACAAGCGTGTGTTGTTGGCATAGCTGGTTATTTAATACTGTATATAATGGTAATTATGGTGAATTAGCCAAGCCAAATGTCAATACATACAAAATGAGTGAGAAAGGATTTCATCCATTCATTTAACTTCCAGAATTCTCCAAAATAAACGAATACAATTCTGTAGGCAAATGCAATTACCTTAGTCTGGCTAACAGACTAACTGAATAATATTTTTAGGGAATTTGGGGTTCATTATATGTGCATTAAGCAGCACATGAATCCGTCTCATATTCATTAAGAGGTTTCAGTTTCATGATGTAGCTTTATATTAGTCACACGCTGGTGAAGAAAGTCTGCAGCAGCCTGTCCTCATGCCTCCCCTGCATAACTTTTTAAGGCTATGTAGGTCAGCTGTCTCACTGAACGGTGCTGTTTTGAACCACGATTTTTAGATTTGTTTGTTCTCTCATTTCATTGGAAATTATGTATTAAGGCAGAGGTGACATGTCAGGGAGACAAATGCTAATCAACACATTTACAGCCTTTTTTTACCCTTTCCGAGGCATTAAAAAGCTCCACAATCGGCGTTATGTAATTGTACTTTCTGAATAGACTTATTTTCAAAACCTGAATTCACAGGCATACAGTGTTTGCACATTATGGCCTCTCATCTGTCATGGAAGAAGATGTGACTGATGAAGTCGCTTTGCATCTTAAAGTCAAAACTCCAACTTCTACAAAGAACTTTCTCAACAGCAAACAAACCGCAGCGTTCCCAAACTTTTGGGTAAAACAACTTTAATGATCGCAAGCTTGAATTTGAAAGGATTTTTAGTCTCTTTGATCTTTTATTTTCAAATCACCTTCACATACTCCAGAGTCATGAACATTTATAATATGCAAAGCCTTCCTCCATTAAATCATACCCCTATGTGAAGGCTTCAAGCCTCTGACCTCAAACGATATGAAAAGTAGCACCAGCTGGCTCTGCTGGCCCTAAGGTCTTAGCTTACACAACACACTGAAAAACAAAAAACGAAAACAAAAAAGGTCCCCCTTACCTCTCAGGCAGCCTGATACACAACCATATATGCACATCCATCCAACTGATATGCAAAGTGCAATTAAAGCTGTTTTGGTATGCAAGCATGCTCTGCAAACAAAGTCTACTGTAAGATGCATGGCTGCTCAACCAAAAGATACGGTGGTTTTAATGGAACATTATGGGAACCATCACCACTTGCAGTAGGGTTGCTATTTTCTTAGATAATCCATTCTGCTTCTTTTGACAAAAGATAAAACCTCGGGAGCTATTTCCCCAACACATATCCTCATACGCCTGTGAGATATTACCCTTGCCTTATCTGGGAAACATATGGGCAGAGCTTTGATAGATTGTGGCTCTAAAAGGAAGAAATCTTTATTCAGGGAGTGACGGTTTAATCCATGTAAACCCCTCTCGGTGTCTAACACTTATCTTGCCATTCATTTTCTGTACAAAAGCGCAATTTGGCACTCTGGAAACTTTACACCGCTTTTTAATTAATTAACATTTGAGTACATTTCTCAGCTGAAACTTGTTTCCTGTAAGTGTCACATATGCTTAATTACCTAACAAGTAACTAATTGCCACAAGATTAGTTTTTCCAGTCATGGATGAAAAATTCCGTCGAAAAAAATCACCTCCCCCCCCCCCCTTCTCCTTCCCTCTTAAAAAGCTTTATTCTCCACAAGATGTATCATCTACACAAGTTGCATGCTTATGGATGTGATAAGAACATGCTGTGTACAATAGAACGTCACTGCATCCGACGAGGACATTATGTTGCTTTCATTTCATTTCATGTCATTAGTCTAGCACAGCGATACTGCAGTGCAGTGTACAGACTACAGTGTCCATTAAGGGTCAAATTCAGTGCCTTCGAATTGAATAGGCTCCTTAATTACACATCGTAAGTTCGGCATGCAACTAAATCATTTAGAAGTAGTTAATGATTTCTTGCTCTAGGGCTGTTTATTGACTTAAACGTCATCAACTGTACAAAAGTCAGTTTGTGTTGGGGTTTTACAATTATGAGCTACAATATTGAAGTTGCTGTTGGATACTTCAATTCAATTTTATTTACAGTATCAAATCATAACACGAGTTATCTCAGGACACTTTACAGATAGAGTAGGTCTAGACAACACTCTATAATTTACAAAGACCCAACAATTCCAGTAATTCCCCCAAGAGCAAGCATTTAGTGCGACAGTGGCGAGGAAAAACTCCTTTTAGGAAGAAACCTCGGCAGAACCAGGCTCTTGGTAGTCTGACGGTGCCGGTTGGGGGTGTGGCAATAATAGTCACTATAAAGATAATGGAATAATGACCAGAAATAATAGTTGCTGTAGTTCATGGCATAGGAGGGCACTGCAGGGCGTTACAGGACGTAGCAGGGCACAGCAGAGCATAGCAGGGCGTAGCAGGATGTAGCAGGGCATAGTAGGACACAGCAGGATGTAGCAGGGCATAATAGGACACAGCAGGATGTAGCAGGGCATAGTAGGACACAGCAGGATGTAGCAGGGCATAGTAGGACACAGCAGGATGTAGCAGGGCATAATAGGACACAGCAGGATGTAGCAGGGCATAATAGGACACAGCAGGATGTAGCAGGGCATAGTAGGACACAGCAGGATGTAGCAGGGCATAATAGGACACAGCAGGATGTAGCAGGGCACTGCAGAGCATAGCAGGGTGCTCATTGGTCAAACACAGCTCCAAGTTTAACTGTCTGTATAAGTCTGAAAACCTACAGAAACTATATATATTAAATAAAGAAATTAGCGCAGATACTACTGATTATTTCAATTATTGATTGATCGGTTCATCATTATTCTTTTTTTTAAAGAACATCTCGGGGAAATTGTGAGAAAGACCCACAACAAGCGCTCAAAACAAAAAATGATTTCTTCAGTATAACTTAGTTCATCCACTCAACAGTCAAAAAACGAAGCTATTCAATTGATACGATACGAAACAAAGAAAAGAAGAATATCCTCGCACCTGAGAAGCTCGAACCAGAGAATGTATGGCATTTTTGCTTGACAAATAATTAAAATGATTATCAAAATTGTCAATTTTCTCCCAACTAACTGATTAATATTAATAATTTCCCCACTTGAATAATTCAAAGGCTTTGCTCCAATGATTTCAAGAATGGTGAACATTTCTGCATATGCTGGATCATACACTCTGTAATGCATTTTGGAAGTTTTTATATATATATATATATATATATATATATAGAGAGAGAGAGAGAGAGAGAGAGATATTACCCTAAGGGGATTTTCTCAGACTTGATAAAGCTTCCTCAGAGCCACAGAAGACATGATACCACTGCTTTTCACTAGTACAATGATTACAATGGGTACAATCGGTGGACTGCCCTTTTAATGCTTATTTTGTTATAGAGACCAGTATACAAATGAGTTTTTAGGCACTTGAGAGGCTCCCTCGGGAATCCCAACACAAATAGATGGCAGTGCTTTGATTCAGGTCACAAACATTTAATATTTGTATTTTATAGCTTACAGACTATTTTACCATTCTCAACACTATCCTGCTGTATGGGGGCAGCTATCCATCTTCCAGAGCAAGGCTCCCTTTTTCCAAAACTGCCTTAGAAATTTCCAGTTTACAATCACCCCCATCCAGGGTAGGTATTCACCTATGTGTTGCTTGAGGGATAAAGAAAAGTTGCAGTTTCGTGGGCTATGTTTCCCTTGACAACCACACTAGGAGAAAATGTTTTTTTCGAAGAATGGGAAATAAATACTGAAAAAAAGTTGGGGGGGGGGAGATAGAGTTTGATGCTGTGGCTGCATTCATCTGATAATTCAGAGTCCAATCAAACACAATTCGAGCTCTGCAATGTAATATACTAGGGCTGTCAATTGATTAAAAAATTACATACTCTGTGATTAATTAATTGAAATTAATCACATTCATAATTAACGGTGCCTGAACCGATACTTTTTAAGAAAGTAAAAAAAGACCGTTGGCGACATTAAAGATCGGCTTGTTTATTGCTAAGGCCATATGGTCAAAATTAAATGATTTAATAATAATGTATAACAATAACGAGTAAATTCACGAGTAAATTGCTGTTGAACGACAAAAACAACCACCAGATAGGAAAAGGACATTTACAATAACTTCAAATGCAGCACGAGGCTGTAGTTTACCAGTTTCATTGAACGCACCGTCTGTGTTGTTTCTCCGACGGCAGCTGCAGATTGTTACATCCCGGTGTTGAATCCTCTACAGTAAAACACAGTCACACTTTACACCGTTTAGCGTTAGCTGTCAGCATTTTAACTGTTTTTAATCCAGCTAATAGCTAGCGGTAGGCTAACGTTAGCTGCTGTCGAGTATAGTGTTAACTAGCGTCAGGTGCAGCGGTGTTTGTGTTTCAGAGCATCAGAGAGAAGCGCAGACATATCAGTGACACCAGATTTCGGTAGCCAGGGTTGGCAGGAAGAAGATTTTTACAAGTAAATGTTCCAATAAATGATCCAGGCAGAACATTCTCGTCTCCTCCTTCATTTTACAGATGAATGGTGGCTAGAACGGCTCCGGGTCAAACGTCAATATAGAATGGATTAATCTGCGTTATTTTTTTTAACACGTTATTTTTTCTCAGATTAATTAATCGAAATTAATGCGTTATTTTGACAGCCCTACAATATACACAATGCCTCACATTGAAACTCAACCATAGAAAAAGCTACTGAATGTCAGTTTGAGAACTTCTATGCTTGCCTTTGGCTACCATATATGACCTTTGCTGTGGGCCAACCCTCGGGCTCCTCTCAAATGTTGGAGGAATTTCTGTGCTTGTTTCAATCCAATTGTGAAAAAGATAAAAACACAGTCATTCTCGGAGCGGAGGGAAATAATGAGCGAGAAATACGAGGAAGAAGAATGAGAGGGAGGATTGTTATGAAAAGGAGTCTTTATGTCAGGAGGTACGAATGGTCTAAAATATTTATCATCTTCCCTTCGTCTTTCTTGAGACCATCGTCGGAGTTTCTGAAGGAAACAACACTGAACAAGAGCATGACAGGACAGAAGAGTCAGGGCTGGGTGGAGATAACTAATTGGCATGTACAGAAACACCATGTACTGTCTAAGTGATAAAATTTCAAAGTTAGTGCTAGAGCACTCCTTGTTTCCTGTCATTGTTACACAGAGAGCTGGGGAGTTTCATTGCAAAATGAGATATTCACCATTCGTGGCAGCTATTGAACTTTCTAGACATGACCCCTTTTTAGAAAATGCCTAATAGCTCAAAATGAAAGCACAAAATGAAAGCACATTGTAGCGTTTGGAGGTGAACTGGCTACTTAATCTCCCCCGCGGAGAAAATGACAGCACTTTGAAGTTTTAGTTTTCTTGTCTCGTATTACATAATAAAGGCGCGATGATTCTTTGTTCCTAATGGATGTCAGGGATGGTGGTGCTCCTTCCATTTGATGTCACATAAAGTATCATAAAGATGTCACTTTCTGGTACTTTGAATGGGGCATGTCAGACAAGATTTCTTATAGAGAAGGCAAGACTTCGCTATTACACCGACAAGAAATCTAATTAAAATGTGATGAAGCTCTTTCACATTATTTACTTGGCAAGTACTGAATAATTAACCCTAACACGCTAGCCATATCAAGAGGTGATAATATGTCACCTTGTTTCAGCTGACTCAAAGTGGACAAAATATCCAAGCCATTCTCACTCCCAACTAGTCAACATACTGAAGCTTGGTCAGTGGTCCTCAGCGTCAGATACCGATGCACTTTCGCAAACATCAAAGGACTTTCTCCAAGGACACTGGGGTTCGTGTTCCATTTGTGTCCCGTTTGTCACTTAAACGTTAATCTCGCATTGCTAGACCTTCCTCCACAGCGCTGCGGAGGAGGGTCTGGCTAGTCCACACAGCATTCAAGGATGGGAGAAAAACGTGCTCTGGTTTAGTGCCATTTCTTTAAACCAATCACTATCATCATGGGCGGGGTTAAGCAGTGGAAGGAGCCCCTGCGCCGCTGCAAAATAGCCTCGGGAAGGAACTTGTTTTAATGGAACGTGTACATTCAAAAGTTTTAGTTGTGCAACAGAAAACTCAGATTGGACAGATAGTCTAGCTAGCTGTCTGGATTTACCCTGCAGAGATCTGAGGAGCAGTTAACCATAGTCCTCAGAAATCCACCGGAGTTTAAAATTCCAACAAAAAGAAAGGGGAAGGTGACGGACATCCGGCCGGAAATTAGGATATCCGGCGGGATTTCCGGTAGCACCGATCCCGGAAGTGGAACGTCGTGGCTATAGACTACTTAAACATACACCTTTTAACCCCACCCTCGACTTTTTTCCCCACCCCTAAGAAATTTTGTTTTTACCCTGCCCATTGAAAAATGACGCCAAGGGGTCCGGACGAAGCACGTTGAAAAAATGACGCAAGAGTTATACTCAGAGCCTCAAAAAGTGACGCCAAGGGGTCCTCACCCACAACATTAAAAAGTGACGCCAAGGGGTCCTGACCAAGCGTCAATTGATGAGTTGGGAGTGAGAATGTGTTGAATAATCAGTAAATGCAGTTTGAACAAGTTTGCTCAGCACACTCTTCCCCTTTTGCATGACCCAAATTAAAACAATATACTAGTGCTATGCAGTATAGACGTAATACTAATTTTCTAGTATACTGTTTTGGCAATTTCAATACAAGAAATTAAAACACTCAATCATTTTATACTCTACTAACAAGAAATGAACATCAGCACACTTACAACCGTGCAAGTTTAGTATGCATACTGAGTATACTCACTTATACACTTGTCACTTCTCCAGGGTCAACACTTTACACTGAAAAGCCCGTTCGAATTAGTACGTATTCATTTTAGGACACAGCATCAAAGTTCTTCTGCACCATCTAAAGAGTGTATACCCAATATCTCCTTAAGCAGTCCCATTGCGAAAAGCGTCACGCACTAACAAATTAATGAGCCGATACAGAGAGACTGGCTCCTATAGAGGGGCTCACAGATGCCTCATGAATTGGAAAGCTGACCATGAGGAGATCCGGGGGAAACTGTGGGATACCAAGGTTTTATTTTTTGGTTCTGTGGCTCCAAAAAAAAAGTCTGCTGCTGCTATTTGTGGGGAAGCAACGTGTTTTACATCTTGGTTGGGTGAACATTTTTGGCTTTGGGAAAAAGTCTAATCATATTCATTGTTCTCCTTTAACCGATGAGTACAATGCTGTATATATTAAAGATGCTAGTTGTGACGTGTTCCACTTAAAGTTGGATTTTCCACTTGCCTCTTTTCAGTTAATATCAAAGAAGCTTGGAAAAAAATGCACATATGTTAACACATGGCTGATTGCTGAGTGTTTAAAAGATAATGGCAACATGAAAGAAATGACGCAAAACATATTTTAAGACTGGAGTTGTCATTATTGTGCATATGGCTGGCATAGCATCATCCTCTGCTTGGTGAATCACAAGCACCGTTGATAATGCCTCCCACCATGATAAACTTAACTGTATGGTGTATTGTATATCCATTCTTGGAGGAAGAAGACAAATGTACACATTTTCACATATCCACTCGTGGATTTTAGGACTTTATTGAGCAATAAAAAATATACACCAAGGAAAATTTAATTTTCCTTTTCCCCCATATTATTGTTCTTCCATCTTAAAATCTGTTTTAATACTTCCAGATGAACGACCAATAATCCAAAGCGACAAAATGAAAAAAATAAATAAAATAGAGCAGTCTTTTGAACAGTAAAAGTTGTAAACCACCAGAACAGTGTGAAAGCATCTCGGTTTGTTTATAGTGTCCACTGAAACTTTGAAAAAAGGTATTTCAAACGGATTTGGTTTGCACGGGAGCAAAATCGCAGACTAGGTCGACACATCTGAATCTGCCTCTCCGTAGAGTTCTGCCAGTTTCTGGAAGTCAGGCCCCCAGTTGTCCAGATAGTTATAATCCTGCTCCGATTGTGTGCCGGGAGTGTCTAAAGGGCTGATGGATCCCGTGGGTGAGCCCTGGCCCTCATAAGCGTAGGTCTGGAGGGAGTCATAGGGCGGCACGCTGGTGTCCACGTCGGCCTCCACCAGTCTCTGCTTGATGAACTCGTGCACATCCACCTCGTCCAGCTCCACCGCCTTGGTCCGGCGGCTGCGGGGCGTGGCGCAGTGTTTTCTCGCCTCTGGGCGAACGTCCCGCCGGAACTTGAGCTCTTCGGCAGCGGCTGGGTTGCGCAGGGCGATCATGTCGAAGGCCTCGGTGTCCTCCTCGCCTCCGCCCTCGTCGTCGTAGGTGACCACATTCTCTCGGATGTCCTCTTCGGAGATAATAAGGGGCTCTTTCTTGCTCCGTCTCAGTGTGACGAAGAGAACCACGATTGCTGCAAAAGAGAAGATTTTTTCTGTATCAGTACTTGCAGTTAAAAAAAAAAGAAGTTCTGAGGATAACAAATTCTTATGTTACAATAAATAATTATAACTCTCGGAAATATCTTTATACAACAAACTGACATAATAGTTGTAGACAAAAGTCAGACAGAAAAGAAAATTGCTTTCGTCAACACTTAAATTGAGAGCAGAACCACATCACATAACACAGAACAGCTGAATGTGGTTACAATGCTCTGCCATGTTTTCGTAAACGGCCGACCAAATGAAGACGAGCGTCTTTATGTGCATATTTATTCTATTTTCCGACACTAAATGTAACCAAGCGTTAAAGAGTTGTAAATCAGTAATTCGAAATAGCCGTCATTGGCATTGATCCATCCATCCATCCATCCATCTTCATCCGCTTATCCGGGGTCGGGTCGCGGGGGTAGCAGCTCCAGCAGGGGACCCCAAACTTCCCTTTCCCGGGCCACATTAACCAGCTCCGACTGGGGGATCCCCAGACGTTCCCAGGCCAGGTTAGAGATATAATCCCTCCACCTAGTCCTGGGTCTCCCCCGAGGCCTCCTCCCAGCTGGACGTGCCTGGAACACCTCCCTAGGGAGGCGCCCAGGGGGCATCCTTACCAGATGCCCGAACCACCTCAACTTGGCATTGATGTAATTTTGAATGCAAGCTGTTGAGATGACAATATACACACTACCATCATCTACAGAAGCACATTTGATCTCGCATCCAGCCAAAATGTAAATCATGCAAAAAGCAAACGTGTCAGCATACGGAGGAATGTCTCATGTAATCATCTTTTAGTTTTAGGTGAAGCCAGTGAGGGAAAAGAATGAGCCAGTTGTGCCACATTAAAGAAAATATAGCATGATGTTGCTAAATGTCACTGCAGATAAGAATCTTCCAGTGTGAAATATATTTTCCAACGGGTTATGAAGTCATGAAGCCGAGTAATATTTGATGACATGCTACTGCAACTAATGAGAGTTATAGTTCTTTGGGTTAATGATACCACTGCACGATGTTAACACTAACTAATCCATTTAATAAAATGTCATAAGCGAGGGAAGTGCATTCGTACAGCAGTGCAATATGTAAAAGAAGTTCATTATGCTGCATTAAAAGACAAGCCAGCTAGATCAGTGTTATTGCAAAGGCATCTTTGCTTCACAATCAAATTGCATTGAATATTAGCAGGAGGAATCTCAAAGGTTCAAAGGAACAAAACAAGAAATTTAACTGATGAACAACCTTCTTTTTTTTTTTTTTTAAAAGGTGCATGTAAATGTTTTCACCATCCTGGCGTTCCACATCCGTTAACTGATATATGCTATATTTATGTAACCAACAACACTACTGCGTTAAATAAGCCTCTCGGGATGAGACATTCAAGGTGAGAGCTCGACAGAGAGACAGGGAGGTGGTGGTGGTGGATTAACAGGAGGTAGAGGTTTCAGCTTTTATAATGTCAAGGATGCAATGATGCATCTGGCTAATCTACTTTATTTACTCAAGCAATACAATTTTCTATACATATTGTGGTAAATAAGGAATTATGTAGACAGACTATAAAGCAATTTCAAAGAGGAGAATTAAGCCCCCTGAGTAGACTAAGACTAAAGGTGTGTTGACACCAAGCTTCAGCTGTTTAGTCAAACACTGGAGCCTTTATTCCTTCAGTTCACGTGGGCAGGTAAGAATAACTCCATTCAAACTGTAGTAGTACTGAATAAGTGGACCAAAACACACTGAAAAAACAACTAGGAACCTGAACCAAATACAGTGCAATAAATCCCCCTTTTATGGGGGCAATACAGATGAACTCGTCAGGGAGCCCCTATGAACAAAAGTTAGATTACTACCCCTACTACAGAGACCACTGCACTGACAGTGTGGTGCCAACACAGGATCGCTGTAAAGAAGAAAAAAAAACCAAATACCTGCCTCCATTATTGCCACCGTGATAAACTTTGTCTGATAGTGTTACAAACTGCTGGGCAGTGTTTTGGCATCCGATTGGCCTAAAACTCATTACTTAAAGAGCAAGAAAAAAAAGAGTCTTCTTTGGTTAAGATTTTCACTCAGCAGTAATGTTGGTTGTGTTCAAAGGTGAAACAGACTTAATTTTCAATAAAGTGTTTTTGTTGCACTTGTAACCACCAGCAGTGACGTCACAGTGTCCTGGAGTACATCTGTACATCACTGCAGAAAGGTGAGAAGTGAAACTACCGGAGGTAAACAAAGACACCATTTTCATGGGGTGCTACTCTTTAAACTTCCAATATCGTACTTTATCATCTTGCCAGCATTGAAACAACCCCACCAACGCAGACCCTTGCATTTCATAAAGCAGGACCATTTTGGACCTGAATACAAGAAAAGGCAAGGCCTTAAGATTTTTGTATAGGACAGGTGGACAGGTAATAACATACCTTCATACTTATATTTCAGATTTTGTACACTATTGTTACGTGTTCTCCCCAATAAATGTACAATTAATCAAGTAACCTCAAATCTAGTCTGGCTTAATGGATGTACAAAGCCTTACATCCGGCGAGTGAGAGACGCACCGGATTTCCCTCCCCTCTCACTAGCTCCCCTATCGGGGCTTAACGCCGCCCAGCATGGTTGTGATTGGTTTGGAACATCTGTATCAGAATACATGAGTGATGTAGCCAGACCATACTCCATCCCTGACACAGAGCTGAGGAGATAGGTCTGGCAATGCGAGACTACCTCAAACCAAGTAGAAAAGTTCATTAGCATTTGCCCAGCTCATAATCCAGCCCCAGGTATGAGCAGACAGATAATTGGCATATAATAGCCAGCAGTAATGGTTGGAGCCTAAAATAATAAAATGAATTAATTCAGTCTGAATGAAATCTCCTACAGCTATTTCTTTTTCACGTTCTAACTGTGGTAGTAACTGAACTACTTATGAGGCCATGAGGAATCTTCCTCAAGCCCTGAAAAATTGCAACGAAGTAAACTTTTCCATTATGGTATAAAATGTGTTTGACTGTATCCTAAAACACCCTATGACTAAAGTAATTATGCAAAGATTCATCTATCTACATATATTTCATTGTTCAGTGCGGTTCCTTGCCTGTGTTTTTGATGAAATGTCCCTTAACCGGCATGTGATTAATCTCTGGAGAAAAAAAAATTCACTTTACTCCACCTGGTGCACTAGCACTGCCCGAGTGGGATTAGAGAGGGTGGAAAAAAAACGCAATCTGTGTGGGACAGTGCTTATCGCTCGACTTGTTTAAAGCAACCAATTACACAATGCAAGAATGTGAGAGTGGGCGGGGTGAGCTGGGTCAATCACTGTGAGCAGAACTAGGAAATAAAGAATTTGGGTTTTTCATTTACTGCCACATGCATATTTTCGAGCTGCTAAATTGTTTTGGCCACTATCTGCAGTTTAAGACTTCACTATGGTTTAGAGGTACACAGACATAATAATAATAATAATAATAATAATAATAATAATAATAAAACTCAGTTAAGGCAACTTCATTATTTACCTTGCATTTCGTACACCAAATGCACTTTTCACAATTCATAATACTTTTATTTATGTATTTCTATCCACTGTACACACCCTATTGTATTACACTCTCTACATTGCTGCTGCCTCAATGGTCCATTCAGGTCATTTCATTTAAGGCCAGTTGAGGTCTAACTGTTGCTCAGTACACTACTTTTGGCACCAGGGAGCATTACACTAGTCTACAAATATACATTTGCAGCAGCAGTAGCCATTGCAGAAGTGCAATTTATGCTGCAATTATCCTGGTTATGGAAGATTACACTGGAAGACTAGAGGACTGTTTCATAAACTAATGTTTTTAATCCAAATAAGAGCCCATTCCATGTAACTTCTCAAGGCACAGACCTCAGCTCAAATACAGCAAACGTATAGAACATAAGTAAAAACACACAAAAAAAAATCACATTTGCAATATTTTTGGTCCATTTCTCTTGTTTTTTTAATCTCATGTTCTCAAAATACGAGTACAGTAAATGACTTCTTTACTATGATCAATTCTTAAACCGTGTCATTCATCACCTACATTTTCAAGTGTGAACAATCGGTTTTAAAACAGCTTTACATGTAGTATATATTTGAAAAATAAGAGCCCTTGAAAGGTAATCTTAAACCAATCAGACTAACGCTGGCAGTTTGCGTACTAGCCCTTTAACTTGTTGCTGTGGCACTGGAATGAGAAGGAAGTACTAAGGATTATTGTGTTAAATAAGTTCCAAAAATTTCCAATACATTTGATATTTGACCAAATACATGGTATTTAAAGTGCCATTAGTATTTTGTTCTGTGTTGATACATAGTCACTTGGGTTAATTCTACATTAAGCAAGTAATGCTTGCATTTCTAATCCAATTCTTATTTTAACCCAATTAGTACTGTAATACTGTACCGTTTCCTTTGAAACTTAATTAGTAAAATCCCCAAAATGATCTACTTATGAATATTTTATGTTATTTAAGTCATGTGTAAAAGGCCAGTATCAAGTGAGCCAGCTAAGACATAGTTTGTATCCCTTTTCTGGTTTGCTGCAGGCTTAATTAGGGTGGCTTATTGGAGGGCACGGAGATAAAACATGGACATTAATCAGACAGACAGAAAACAATCAGACACAAACCAATCACACTGACAAGCAAAAACAAGCAATAATTAAAAATATGAGTCATGTCTGTGTAGGTGATATAGATATTGATGCGCTGGCTCGACCTCTTCTCAGTCTGTCAACCACTCATTCACTTTCTTTGTTCAGCTTTTAGCAGTTTGCTCTTCAAGTTCATTTTGGTCAATAAAGCTACTTACCCAAGCCCACAATAACATGCCCAGGCCAAAATACATGTATCAGGCTTAATTTGAAAGGTAACATTGTCTAGTTCCTGTGCTTGTTTATAGCATGTGGCTAAAAAAAACAAAAAAATATAAAAAATAAAAAAATAAAATAAATATATATATATATATATATATATATATATATATATATATATATATATATACACATGCTTTATGCCAGAACTATGCAAATAGTAGTAGTTTTTTTTTCAGTCATCCTAAAAACAATAATTATAAAAAATATCACAGTGTAAACTCCAACAGTAAATAGTGATTGAAAGGATTAGGCTCAAGCAAAGTTTATATATGCCTATCCTATGTTTTTATCGATTACACCGGTTGAATGTAGCTACCTCTGTCAGGTTCAGGACACTTAAACTTATTAAATCAAAGACGGTCAAGCAACCCGTTAGAACCTCAAAGGAAAAGGAAATAAAAATAAAACAAAAAAATCACTGCACACCTTCATCTTGTCAACCACTTTTGTATGAAATTCCAGACCTCTAACCTTATGGGAGCTAGAGAGTTTTTAGTTTGTGGTGTCAATGTTCACCTCTCCAAAACTATAGAAAATGTATTAAAAAAAAAAGGTAAGGGGTAACTATATACAGTTAAGAAAGAAACACAAAAGGGATATTGCACTTAGACCACTATTCCACCAGGACACCCACATTCAGCTATTTCTTAATGTACCTGCTTTGAACACTAGAGATGGTGAATTATGAAAAATCCTGTTAAACGGAGTGGAATCTGATTTATTTTGACCGCCACCCTCGGACAACAAAAATGTCTTGGGGGGTTACCAAACCTTGGTCCAGTAGCTAAGCTACGTGTGAAACACTTCACTTGTAACTAGAAAGTGTGAACCCAAAATGCAACACGGGTCAGAGAATGAAAAAAAAAAGGTGTGATCAGTTGCTGTCTCTCCTCATTTCTCTTTCTCTCTCCCTGTCCTAACTAGTATCTGCCTTGTGTTGATGATTAGGGATTCAGCGTGTGTCTCTCACTCAAGCGTTTGCTTCCGAACAATGGTGATGGCCTTTTGTTCGCCTCAGCCAGAGGCTTGGGCATTAGAGGAGGAAGACAGCCAGTATGAATATGCATAACCTTCATGCACTAATGTCCACAGACAATCACTGAAGAGAGGAGGGGAGAGCCGCAGTGGTGAGGCCGTGTTATTAGACAGTTTTGTCTAATCATTTCCAACTGCAGTTTGATTTTCCGAGGAAGGAATCGGACTGTGACATTCCTAACTTTAGCTGACAGAAGATTGTTGACTTTGATATATTTAATCTTAGATGGTGTGCCATCTTTCAGACATTTTCCACCTGTAAAGCTGACTGTCCACAATTCAAATTCAAAGTGCCACGATCATATTCGCATGTTTATAAATAATCATATGCTGTCGCTGCAACTGACTGGTTGCCTTAGTAACAAGGCACACACACTCATTGACTGGGGACATGTTCTCTGGGTGCTGCGAGGAGCTGGTAACATGGATGTGGCACTGTTTAATTTCACTGTATTTCTGATGTTTTATATTCATGGCGCAGAACACGTCCGTCACACATGATCTCAGAAAAGAGTGGTTTCTGTGTTGGCTGTCACCACCTTCCTCCATGCTTGTCCTCTGCTCTTCTAGCCACAACATGTCATGTCAAACATGTGCCGGGCATGGACTGATGGGGAAGAAAATTCAGTAGCATAGTAGGAGAATTGAATTCAACATTGTCAACAAATTGATTGATTTAGGTCAGATCTTAATTTTCTGATTTGAGTTGCCTGTCTGAATATGAACCCTCCCTTCTCTAGCAATTCCAGTCTCCACTCTCTAACCACTGTACGTTTATTCTCAGTATTTCTATCAGTTGCACCTCCTCTCTGCATCACACTGACCCTGCAATCTCCATTCCACACTTCTTTGCTGTCTTTGTCCCCGCCATCTCCTTTCTAGTCACCCCCCCTCCAGCCTCCTCTCTCTGTGTCCTCCTTCTCTTCTGTCCTTCACACCCTTTTCTTTTTCATCCACCTCTGCCCTTTCCGACTCTTTCTACCCTCATTCTTAATTCTACCTGTGTCCTCATATGTCTTTTCATCCCTCTGCCCTTGTCAAACCCTTCCACCCTTCCTTGCTCCTCTATGGTTCATCTCCTCCTTCCACGCCCTCAGGATATTCCCCCCCCGGACAGCTTCCCCCCGTGCTGCAGTCCCCACAGCAGCTGTCCCAACTTACCCAGCAGGATGACGATGCACAGCAGGATGGCAATCAGAGCCCCCGTGCTGAGACCCGCCGAGGAGAGGAACGCCTCGCCTTGGCACATCCGGATCCTGCCGTGGCGCTGGCACGGGCACACCCGGAGGGTCAAGGTGCTGGTGCCGCTCAGCGACGGCTCCCCACCGTCCCACACCACAATGGGCAGCTCATACAGCTCCTGGGTCAGGTGGTTGAAACGCCGCCGCCTGCCAATGATGCTGGCTGTGCTGTCTATAGAATGACAAAAAAAACAAAAAAAAACATGTTTAGGAAAATAAGACCCATTGGCTAAGAAGACTTATTGATGGTTTCCTCTTTCTTCTCAATTGCGTCACTCTTTCAGCGAAGCCTGCAATTGCTTATTTATACAGAGCCATTTAGGTTAGGGGTAAAACTTGTCAGCTAAAGAGAAGGAAAAAAAAAATCCAATCCACAACATTTCCCATTGTGAATTGGACCTTTTGCTTTTGAAGTAGATCTCTCACTGTCATATAGCGGCTTCCCTGTGTGCCAAGGCTAAATTATTACAAAGGTGTTTACTATTACTATTAAATGTGCTGCAAAAGAGCAGTGCACCTTGGCCTCTGCAGAAAACACTTATGTTAATGGAACATGTCATGCAGATAAACGGTAATAAAAAGGCTAAATTTGTAGAGAAGAAAAAGAAAACGAGAGAACTAGAGAGGATAGTTTTCTGAAACGATTCAGCGAAGAGAAGGAAGCAACTAAACACACAGATGCAACACTTAAACGTAAAAAAAAGGTGACAGCAAACCAACAAGTAGGTCAGGGTTTGCCATACCAAGAACCACTGTAAAAAGATTCCTTATCATAAATTTAACATTTTTAAATACTGTCTAAAAACAACTTTTTTTTTTTTGTGGCTTTTCCTTAAAGCACATGGCTGTTTTGGGGGTCAAATCTAGTAGATACATACATACATTTATTTTTGCTTTAGACAAGGCTAAATTTGTAGAGAAGAAAAAGCAAACAGGAGAACTCGAGAGGAAGGTTTTCTGAAAAACATTCAGCAAAGAGGAGGAAGCAAATAAACACACAGATGCAACACTACGTTTAAAAAAGGTGACGGCAAACAAACAATGATGTGTTGCAATAAAACTACTCTTAATTGGAACTCACACCTGTAGCAGATGGGCTGTGAACAACCACTCCACAGCAATATTCTCGACGAAAGATGTTCTGAATTCTTCAAAATGAGTGTATACCAGCCACCACCGGCAGTCTTATTCCCATGTGTTTTACGTTGTATAACATGCAGAGCAGGCTACTTGCCAATGTCCTATATATTGCTGTAGCCAATATGTAGCTAATTAGGGGTAATTAGAGCACCGACATCGTCGGGGGCGAAGACCCTATTGAAATGTTTTTTCTTATTATTATTATTCGTCTGTGTTTGAGCGTAGAACTGAGGTGCTTGGGCTACTCAAAAACACACTGAAATTGGTACGCATTTTAGACTTGGTGAAAATTGCGGCCTGATATGGGGCTCGGGCTGATGCGTGGCAAATTGGCTTGATAGCGCCCCCTATCAGTTTTCAAAGTTATTGCCCCCTCCTTTAACTTTCATGTAGACGCATGCCATTTGGTAGGCAGGTATATCATATCCAGACATAATATCGAAAAAAGCCTTTCGGAGCCATTCCCTAAGCCCAACAGAACACCAGCCAATCTGAACTGAAAATTCATTTTTTGGACGATTTTTACCATTTTCAGGGGTTGTACTTTAACTCCTCCTACATATTTCCAACACTACGCACTCCATGGAGGAAATTAAGTCTAACTCTTGCGTGCAGTGTCCGATGCTCATGGAAATACACGGCCGTGTCGACTGGGAGCCGCTGGCACCCCCGACGTGCGTGGAGTGCGAGGGCCTGTTCATCGCTGCTTGCAGCTTTAATTTATTTCAAAATCAGTGCATTGTGGAACTACATGGAGATTGTATGAATAAAGAGCTCTGTTATTATGTATGCACATAAATAAACATATATTAATGTGTGTATATGCTACAAAAACAATCCAGCAGTGAGAAGTACATAAAGCTCATGCATGGTCAGCAACAGGCAACAGACAAGATTAGGCATCTGTTGGCATTTATGGTCCGGTTGCTCACCAAATCCTACCAATGCCTACCAATGCCAACAGGATTGGCTGACTACTGATTCACTGCATCTGTAACTTAAATGTATACAGATATAAAGTATATCGTAAGATGAGATTTATTTTTCAGAGCTTGAAATGACATTTCAGTTGAGGAGAATGTCAGAAGATATTTACTTTACTGACATTACTAAGTCAAATATGGTGATTCTATATTTTGAATAACTTAATAACTGAAATTGTAAAAAGTGAGATGTCCATGTCTTTTTCTATTATAAAAATGTACTATTATATTGTACAAATGATATATCCCACAACATGTTTGCACATCCTGCACTGATCCATGCAGCCTCTTTTTTCTTAATGTAAAAGTTATATGCACATATTTGTTTCTGTATTTATTGGCTGTATATTTCATATTAATGATTCAGATTTCTGAAATGCACACAGCCCGTATTCAAAAACTGTACCTTTTCAACGAGCCGTCAGGATTTCTGTACGGTTGTGATGTCACAACTAAACTATGTATAGGTCGTAAGTGGCTCTATAGTGCCGCTATAGTGCGCCCTACACTCAAACAACGTTGTTTCTAATTTCACCTGCACCTTTCAATCTGCACACAAATACTGACTAAAATGATTTCCCATTTGTAAGGAATGTTAAGACACACTTCTTTTCAAATGGCATGCATGCTAATAAGCTCACACAAAGACGTAGGCCATTACACGACCACTTCACATGCTGGGCTTGTCTGAGGGTTTACCATTAAGAATCTAACATGCAATGCTTAATGGCTCTTTGAGCGAGATTACCTCAGCCGGAGATCACCAGTCTGTAATATGAAGGGCGTGCAAATAGCTTTAGTTTTATGGACTTAATAGAGCACTAACACAGCACAGACTGACATATGTATAATTTAAGGCAAACTGTTCCTTTTAAGTATTTGTATTCTGCGAAAAGGCATCAAATAATGTTTGAAAACTAACAGCTACAGTACTTTCTCATCCATCCCTGTTCATTCAAAGTGTATTGCTGTGTGAATCAGGTACCTGGATGACTAACTTGTGCCTCACATGACTTACTAACTAGAACCTTGCACGACAACGACACGCTGATATATTTTTCTGAGTTGCGAAAATGCTGAATCGTGCACAGGGCAACCTTTTCCTTTCCTCCCAGCGAAAACACCTCCGCCGCGCTGTACTATCGTGCTGCTGCTCTGAGACCTCGCCTCCCACTCCAATCTCTGCTCCATCTATGAATAATTACAATGATCGACAGTTGGAATGACAACACGTACTTCAAGCTTTATTAAGTTAGACTCGCAGTATCACTGTATCAGCAAGCAGATGGGTGGGGGGGTTTGAGAGAGTGCAATGTGAGAGATGCAAATAACAAGGAAGAGAGATGGGGAGTTGGAGGATGAGCGGAGAAGGGGGGGAGGCAAGGGGTGTGAATAGAGGAGGTTGTGTGTGAGCCAAAGAGAGCAAAGAGGAAGAAGACTGAGGCTGAGATAGAGGGAGACAAACAAGCTGTGTGTACGCGGTGTCCGCTGTCACAGCCTTTACACTTTGAAGCACAGACCCACGTCATTGTACAGACCACAACGAGGGAGTGCACGTCAATTATGTCATGCTAATTTCACGTTAAAACCGCCTGTTGTCGCAGGTGACTGCAGAAGAGCTGTGCGTTTGTTGATTAACGCTGCAGCAAGATGGGCCGTCTCCATCCAAGCGGCAGCCACATACTGTAAGAGGAGAGACTGCAGGAGTAAGCACAGCCACAGGTTAACCATGTTGTGTCATCTCTCGCTAAGCAACGTTACCTGCAATGCGAGGCACATGACCACCCAGGAAATGAAGGGAAATATCCTTTTAATAGCATTTCACACTTTGTTTAAACTGATCCTAAACATTTTTGATCTGTGTTATTTTGCACATCACTAGCATACAATTTGTCGTTTTCTTTTTTGTATCACATACACATCCCTGTCTCTCCATCTCAAAATTTCACAGCAGCAGAAAAAACTGTTGTATCCCTGTGGTCACTTTCTAATCTTTCTGAGGCTTTGTTTTCTGGATTGAAAACATTTTATGATGTTCATGAAAAGACAACGAAGCTATTTGAACTTTGCCATGTGGAAAGTGCATGTAAAACCATAATATCCATGATTTACATTATTGATACAATAAAAAATGCCCAATTGCATTTAGATTTAAGATATGTAAAGTGATGGCAAATAGCTTTGTCACAGAGCTGACTCACTATAAAACAGATGAAGTTGAAAGATTGAAAAAAAGATATACCAAATATATACCAATATTAGACATGTGACGCAACCACATCTATACAGACTTCACACTTGCCTACACATGCTCTTAGCCCAATTCCTTGTGAACCCTAGTGGGTGTGTGTAGGTGCCGCTTATGGGATTCAGCTCAAAAAGTTGCCACTTGGAGCACAATATGCATTGTGGTGACACTATTTTGCGGTAGACTATATATTCGGTCAATTCAACGGTGGGTATAATGTTGGGGTTGGCTCAAGTTTATAAAGGCTGCAAATGTCAAATGTGTAGGTGTAGGTGTAGCTATTTAACTCAACACAACTGTTCTTTCTGCTTACAGAAATAGCAACATATTTTTGTTAGAATCTTCTAAGGTTTTTTCATAAGCATAAGGAATTTGCATTTGTTGCAAATGGTACAATCATTTGGGATTATCTTTTTAACTACAAGGCGCTGAACTGACTGGGCTGCATCAGTGAACCCACTATTATCATCGGTCCTAATATCAAGGTTTATTATAATATCATATATAATGTCATATCAGGAGCCAGAAATTACCTGGATGACCAGCACTGTTTCCTCATTGAGCAAGCGCACTAGAGACCTCCACCGGCTACTTCAGGTTTAGCCCTCCGCTAGTCTATATCGACAACGTTCAATTTCCGGGAATGTTCAGGTGCTGCCGGAAATTCCGCCAGATGTCCCTCATTTTGGCGGGATGTCCGTCACCTTCCGCTTTCTTTGTGTTGGCATTTTAAACTCTGGTCGATTTATGAGGACTATGGTTAACTGTTTTTTGTTGCACGATTAAAACAACCTTTGAATGTACACGTTACACCAAAACAAGTTCCTTCCCGAGGCTTTTTTCCGGCGCTTAGCGCCACCCATGAAGATTGTGATTGGTTTAAAGAAATGCCAATAACTCAGAGCACGTTTTTCTCCCATCCCGGAATGCTGTGTGGAATAGCCAGACCCTCCTCCGCAGCGATGTGGAGGAAGGTTTGGCAATGCGAGACTAGTCCTCCGCTAACTAATCCCTAATAAAGTGATTTACAGACATCTCTTTCTCCATGTAAGTCTATTGGGAAAAAGTATTTTCGGAACAGAGGGCATCATGTGATAGGCCAGGAGTTGCAATTTCATTGTTGGGCCTCTATGATCAATTTGCTTCACAGCCCAGCGCACTTCCTGGGGGCCTGGGCAAATGCCAATACACATCTGGTATAATTATAGGATGGCTTTGAATATTGATCAATGGCTCAATCTTGTTCAAACAATAATAACATTTAGTGTAGAAATAATAGGCCTGTCATGCAGAATAACTAACAGCAGATCAAGAGACAAACATACCAATCTCCTTTAAAAGAAGCCCCTGCATTCAATAAGGATTAGTCTGACTGAGTAAGGCTTAGCTTAACAAAACATGGCCGGCAGTGATGAGAGATAGCAGTTCGTGATCGGGCTGCTTTTAAATAAAAGATGATTATGTTTATCCAATGCATTGGATTCACACTGTCACAGTATGGCATGTCCGTTCCATAAGGTTGTGATTTGTGTATTTGACTTAATTAGGGGTTGGATTGTACGTTTCTGCAGTAACATTCAAAGGGGACTGCAGAGTACTATTCATATGTTCCTCTGTTCCACAGGAACAAATAGGCCTAACTCCACACACATTGATTAATAATAATAAAAACAAATTTTATTCCCTTTACCTAAATCATAAACACAGAGTAATTAGGGAAATATCTTGAACTGAACTGCTTGAATAATAGTAAAGCTTATCAAAGCCCTCTTTGCACAAATCATGCTGTTTCAGCAGATAATGAGAATCTAGAAGTACAGTATAACACCCACTGCAAGTGAAGTGTGAATGACATAGAAGCTAATTAAACGTCCCACATATCAATGGCTTAACATCGCGTCTTTCAACACAGCCCATTAACTGTAATATTATAAGGTCTTCTGAATGCACACTGGAAGAAGATGCCTTCAGAAATCAATTGATCTATTTAAGTATGTGGGTTATTTAGAGATCATAGCCCGCATTTAATTTCCTTTTTAGAAGCAAATGTCATCACAATGTGACAGATAACGAGATCAAAAAGGCATTCAATTTTCAGTCCTCGCAAAGTAGCCATAGTCAAGTTTAATGTATTTAAAGGGCTTTTAACAGAACCGGTTTGTCACAAAGTGCTTTCCAGGAACAGATGAGCAGAAGCATCCACCTTGTTGCTCAGCTTTAATGGTGCCTAATACGCTGTAGGAGTTTGACCTGCATTTAAGGTAGCACATCCAGCACTTCAGCTGCATCACACATCAGCATACATCTAAAACAAGAAATTGAACCTCAACTGCTTTGCTGATCTGACTTTGTTAAACTGAGCTGGAGCCGTTACAGGTCTCGGTAGCAAAAGCACCAAATTGTAACAAGATAATAGCTTTTAACAAATCTGATTGCAAGGACAGAAAAAAAGCTTTATTAAAAGCCATAATGCTTTCATTCATTTTTTTATTTATTTTTTTTAAGTCATGACTGTTAAATTACCTGAAATAACTGAGGAATCAATTGCAGATATCATGCCTTTAAACTAGTAAAGTAGTCATAAAACATATCAGAGTGCCTTCTGCAAAAACTCAAAAAATCCAAGTTTCACGAGGATCCATTGTGAGCAATCTGTAAGTGAGGAGGAAAGGAGGTCATGAGAGAGTTAGTCGTGTGAGAGGGATTTTCGTCAGTTGCACAACAACAGAGGGAGGTATTAGGCGCTGGCACAGAGCAGCTACCAACTGTTGGACTGCTACAACAGCGATGAAAGGAAAATGTTTCTAGTGTGAAGAGCTTACTTTAATTATCAGACACAGGAGTCAACAGTATGGAGCACTGCACCCCTCTCTCTCACCCAGATATTGTGAACACAGCAAATAACTTCTAATACTCTGTGGCAGTAGAACGCTTTATGACTCCAACACCTCTTTTGAGTGCTAGTACAAATGCAGGCTCCGGGTGACTGGAGATACTGAAGCAGCATGAACTCAGGGTGGAGCGCCTTAACGTTAAGAGGGAGGTTGGGGCTTTGGAAGTGCGGATGAGCAAGGAGGAATTATTAAGTGATATGAATCATTCTAGGTAGGAATTATAATATAAAAAGAGTAAGCAAGCAAATGACCCAGCAGAACTAATCAGAAAGGTAGGGGAAAGGTAATGTTGATGGTTTGTCATTTGGGTTTTTCCTTTATTGGTAAGCTGCTGCATATAACATTGGTATGTGTGTGTTTGATAGTGTGTGGTTCTAGAAACAACCCCTTTCTTGTCTAAAAGGTATAGCTTAAAGAGTGCCCTTGATCAAGGCATTTAACTGCTCCAGTGCAGCTACTCTTTGGTCACTAGAACAAGTTAAAGTCTTTGCTGGGTGGCTGCCTCCCTTTCATGTGGTCAACTACCCATCCAGGTTGTTGCTCTAAATCAGAACAAGCTCTTTAACAGCTTTCTAGTTTGAAGAAGGGACGCCGTGTGAGGAAACAGAAGTCAATTGTGAGTAATTAAGGACTACCAATTTATTCCAGAGGGATCATTTATACCTGCGGGATTCATTTCCATGTCCATCGCCAGTTCACTTTTATTTCAAGCCCTCTCTGACAAATTATTCAAATATGAATAATTTCTTATTTCCATGTCATGACACATAATCAGCCCATCCCACATGAAATCTTATCACAGATATAGTTTGAGAAAAACAAGATCCTGTGGGATGGTGTGCAGCAGGAGCTAAATCCAAAGAACTTTTACATTACTCAAACAGCATGAACAGAAAAAAAACTGCTAACAATTTTTCCAGAAAGAAGGCTTTACTTCCTGAATGCTTTGGGAATATTTTTTTTGCTGCAGATGGCTCTGTTGTAATAAATATTTTGAGAGAATCACTTTGCAAAAGTGTGGGATATTTTCAAATGGCGGGTATTTGGGTTCTAGTGTTTTAAGAGTTTCTATGCACTTAAAGAGACTAAGGCAAAGTAGATCTGGCTCAAGCTGTCCCAATGTTTAAACATACCCACCAGACACTTGTCTGTAAGGCCTGGCTTCAGGATGCCCTAGTTTCCCTGATCCAAGCAGACCTTTCCAAAGACACTGATCCATAGAGGGCTTTGAATTGCTCTTACTCTGGCTCAGGGCTGGACTGGGGTAAAAAATCTGCCCTGTACTTTTGAGACCCAGACCAGCCCACCACAATCAGCCGGACACCACCATTGCTTGAACTCCCCTTCAACACATGTAGATACCAGCCCCTAATACTGAGTGGTAATTAAAATAGTTTGATAGTGTACTCACTGAGTCAAAAAGGCTGCCTGGCTCTTGCTGGCTAGATGGCTAATGGTTGAGGGTGCAGCATGGATGTCAGCACGATGTCTGATATAGTAAACAAGTGAGAAGTCTGTAAGTTAAGCTAAAGCTGCATTGTGTACACAGTATGCAACTTGTGTTAGTGGAATGTGGATAAATCAGAAAGCTGTCAGCCAACAAGTGGGCCAATCATATCGTCTCTCTTCTCTCTATGGGCCGATCACAAACAAAAAAAAGCTTTCGACCGGCGTGCAGCACATAGATAGATAGATAGATAGATAGATAGATAGATACTTTATTGATCCCCAAGGGGAAATTCAAGGTCCCAGTAGCTTAAAGACATCACACACAACATACACATACATCATAAACAGGATGATAAAATAACAAATCCACATGAATAATATGACAATAAAAGAAAAAATACTAAATAAAAAAATCCACATGAATGTACTAAGGGATGTATAAGCATGAGACGCTTGCAGTGCCAGGGCAGGGACTGACCCTGTGATTCAGTCTGCATGGTAAGGTGCTCTATGAGAGTGTGTGTCATGGTGGTAGTGCAAATAAGTCCAATCGTAAGGATAAAGTCTAGAGACCAGCATTAAATATGGACAATATAAGAGAATAATGTAGACATAGTAATATAAAACTATATAGCAGTGCAAAGATAAAGTTTATAAAAAAGACAGCATTAAATATGGGGATTATAAGGGAATAAAGTAGATAGACACAAATCAACAGTCAATATAGAGGTTTGAAATAATAGGGTTACAGCCATTGTTCAAGTAACATGCAGCCCACACAAATAGACCGGCCCACTGGGAACTCTCCTGGTACTCCCAAAGGCCAATCCATGCCTGCTCTGGTCCCACATGGACATTGAATTGTCCTGAAAGATCCTAGGAGGAGCTATTACCCCCAACAAAAAGCTGCCAGGATCACAAGGTCTTTCATGTATTATATACAAAATATAAATGTGAAACACTCACTCTAGAAAATGTTGGCTACCCTTTTTGTGGCCATGGAGTACATAATTACAACTGTATCGTCCACAACTATATTATATGCTTCACATTATCTGGCAGGCATCCAGTGGCGTAACGAGCCAACACCGGGCCCCTAAGCAGGATTATCAAGGCGGGCCTCCCTACTACAGCACGTGATGACGGTGCACTGTACACGAGTAGGCTACCATCAATAGGACAGGATAGGATCATAGAGACACAGCATATAAGAGATGAGATGTAGCCTAGATGTAGCGTAGTAGCCTACGCGCACCACAACAACAACAACAACAAAAAAACACTGGTGAATGCGCACCATAACACATGAAAAAACATACAAGGGCAGTCCCTCCAGGATTTCGTGGCCTTTTTTTTTAGATTATTGCGGCCCAAAATGCCTGATATTGCGATAAAAGTTGCGATGTCTTTTGTATGTTTGTTGCAATGAAGTTGCAGAAGACAGTGAAAGTTGCAAAAAAAGTTTTTTGTATAGTTCTTTAAGGGAAACTTGTGGGAGGCACTTGGGGAGAATAATAATTATTACTATTAATTAATTACTCTGGGCTGAGATTTCCTAGGAACTTTACCAAAAAGGCTCAGGATGCTGCAAATGTTGGTATAACACACATTCATACGGTTTAATAAAGTACTTATTGGACTTTAACTTAGCATTGCACTTACAATAACGAGTGTAGCTTTCCTCAATTTGGGTCATCCTGTACGTCTCATCTCCGGTTTTTCCTGCATCCACCGTGTGTGATTGTGTGTGTGTGTGTGTGTGTGTGTGTGTGTGTGTCAGTCACGGGGGGAACTCAGCAGCCCCGCCCGCTGCAGAGATCAGACAGGATGTAAACAGCAGCAGCTTTCAGTGACTTTATAGTGAAAAAACGTTACAGCGTACATTGATGTTAAAATGTTTACAGGTTGGCAGGACGGTCTGAAATGTTCTGCACGGTCTTTCGTTGTACGTTTTGTTGGTAAATGTGAGATGTTCGAGTCACACACGTGAAGAGAATGGTCTCTGAAACAAGGAAATGAATTTGACCCGTTCTCACTCCCGCTTGGTCAGTGGCCAGTAAGCACTGCTTACCCTGCTTACCGATAGTTACGCGTCTGGAGGCATCATACTATACAGAAAGCAGAACAAGGAGCAGCAAAGAATGAATTAGTTTCTATTAGCTTTCTCTCATGTCCACACTGTGATTCGCTAACACTGCATATGGAAAATCAGCAAGAGGTGTTTTGCAGTCAACAGTGGAGGCGTATCTCTGCGTGTTTCACAGAAACACCAGAGAGGAACAAAGTGACGAAGATAAGAAATATATATTTTTATCACGTGTTTGTCACAACATATACAGCATAGTCGGCCAAGAAGAGATGCCAAAATAAAAGTCCTCAAATAGTTGAGATAAAAAGGGTGCGATTGTGGCTTCAGGTTTTATACCAAGCCCAGAAACTTCTAATGTTTCTTTTTTCAAAGTTTTGGAGAAGTAAAATGTTTGGACCCTATGGGGAATGTGCAGTAGACAGTAATATCTATAATAATAAATATAGACTATACGGTTTATATGGCTGCAACTAAGGATTATTTTCATTGTTGATGAATCTGTCGGTTATTTTCTTGATTTATCGATTATTTGTTTGGTCTATAAAATATCAGAAAATGGTGGAAAATCATGGTCGATCAGTGTTTCCCAAAGCCCAACAACCTCAAATGTCTCGTTTTGTCCACAACACAAAGATGTTCAGTTTACTGTAATCGGAGTGAAGAAACTAGAAAATATTTACATTTAAGAAGCTGGAATCAGAAAGATTTTACTTTAGTTTCATAAAAAATCAAACCGATTAATCGATTATCAAAATAGTTGGCAATTATTTTGATAGTTGACAAGTCGACTTGATTAATCGATTATTTTGATTCTTTTTTAAATTATTCTTTGCAGCTCTAACTGTAACTAAAGAATGAAAAAATATGAATGGCATGGAAAACTAAATATTATATCCTCTCCCCCCCCAAATTCCATCACACTTCTTGGGAATGTTCAACAGCTCACTTCATAGCTGCTCTACTGGGTTAATATGTGCAAAACAGAAGCAAACCTCTGCTGAATAAAACTATTTACACCACATTTGCACTCTCAAAAATGATAATGTGTTGTCCTTCAGGAGATATGGTACTTTGGAGCAGTCGATCTTTGCTTTGTTTGATTCATCTGCCCCGTAGGAGTGGAGTTAAGCAGGAGGTGAAGGATGTCGTTATGTGCCACTCACATGAATGCAGCAAAACTTGCCTCTGTAACTTAATGTAGTTGAAGTAGGCAAGGCTTGTGGTGGGAAGCAACTGGACAAGGGCTAAACAGACTTATCTCCTATTATCACATTGATTTTTTTGATCTCTCTCGCGCTCCCTTCCTCTCTGTTTTCTTCCCCCTCTCTGGCTCAGAGATTCATCTGGAATGCTGTGAACTCCTCCTCTCAGTGGGCAACTGTGAGATCTTCTGGCTGAGAGCTTTTAAAAGCCCTGTGATTGCAGACCGACCTAGCGCTAGGTATTCACCTGAGACTGAGATGGTTGCCATGGTAACGGTCACTTTTGGCCATGTGCTGGCACTAAAAAATGCACACGGGAGGGGGAAAAAGGGGAGTGCCAGAGCGGGTTATCCATTTCAAACACAATGTACAGACATGCCAAACCCTTAAGACTCTTGTGTTTCATGAGATCAGACTCAGAGTAGAGCCCGGTGGCATTTGAATCTCCAGATATCTACCGCACCCAGTTGACAGAGCACATATTTCCATAGCACCTTCAAGGTATGAGGAAATCAGTTCAGCTTATTGGACTTTGGAATGTGAACAATAAAGATGGAGTCATGCCCTGAAGGCCGACTGCAACACTCATAAGAAATGCAAACAAACATATTGATCTCTGTAATTACCTTCATTGTCCTTCAGGGTGAAGTTGGGATTAACTGGTAGCTGGCTCGGCAAAGCAAAGGAAAACCGCTGTCCATTGGCAAAGTCATCCTTATCCACTGCTGTGACAGTCTGGATCACCTGTTGTTTAGAGGCAAACACACATTGAATTAGCCGCTGTACAGTTTGGAATCCCTTTTACACATTGATTGCATGCAGGACACGAGTTTAGTGTCATTTAGATGCATGTCTTGTTGTTCCTAATTGGTCAGAGTCAGTTTTTCTCTGACCTACAGCCAACTGGTCTTGTATCAATTTCTCCTCTACCTGTATGCTGACTGGAAAAGAGGCGCTATGATTTCAAAATATTTGGCTTGTGCCAGGGGGGGAACTGGCATCTAACAATGACAGGGGTGCTCACAGGGCAACCTCACTGGCACTTTTGTCAGCTTGTTGCCCTTAATTGTTAAAAGAAACAGTGAGAGTGCAAGAGAGCCAGCCTTGAGAGAACAATGACCTGATAGCCCCTGTCACCATGGGGAGCTCTTATCTTCAATGTGAGATTTGGGGGTGTTGTTGTGATCCTGGTGTACCTGCACAAGCCTCTTTAACTTTGCAGTACTAGGATGTACAGTATCTCACAAAAGTGTACACCCCTCACATTTTAGTAAATATTTCATTATATATTTTAATGGGACAACACTGAAGAAATTACACGTTGCTACAATGTAAAGTATTAAGTGTACAGCTTGTATAACAGTGTAAATGTGCTGTCCCCTCAAAATAACTCAACACACAGCCATTAATGTCTAAACCGCTGGCAACAAAAGTGAGTACACCCCTATGTTAAATTCCCATAGAGGCAGGCAGATTTTTATTTTTAAAGGCCAGTTATTTCATGGATCCAGGATACTATGCCTCCTGATAAAGTTCCCTTGGCCTTTGGAATTAAAATAGCCCCACATCATCACATCCCCTTCACCATACCTAGAGATTGGCATGGTTGTATTTCAGTTAGTTAATAGCTGGTTTGATTTGCATTGAGAGATGATTTTATGGAAAGTACCCCATGCCAATCTCTAGGTATGGTGAAGGGTATGTGATGATGTGGGGGGGCTATTTTAATTCCAAAGGCCAAGGGAACTTTATCAGGAGGCATAGTATCCTGGATCCATGAAATAACTGGCCTTTAAAAATAAAAATCTGCCTGCCTCTATGGGAATTTAACATAGGGGTGTACTCACTTTTGTTGCCAGCGGTTTAGACATTAATGGCTGTGTGTTGAATTATTGTGAGAGGATAGCACATTTACACTGTTATACAAGCTGTACACTTACTATTTTACATTGTAGCAACGTGTAATTTCTTCATTGTTGTCCCATTAAAAGATAAAATGAAATATTTACTAAAATGTGAGGGGTGTACTCACTTTTGTGAGATACTGTACTTATTGGGTGCTTGAGTTTACTTATGTAGCTGTCATGGTTGACAGGGTGCCAATGGTGGAAGATTCTGGCTGGAAAGAGCAGGGTTCTCTTTCCTCTAGTGTCAATGGCTCCAAAGTTAAGTTGTAATCATTTTGTTTTCCATCAGTGCGAAAAGGCAGCTAACTGCCACTTGTTACCCTTAAAAATTAGGAGACTGGGATGTCTGGAAAATCAGCGGAAGTGATACAATTGGCTGTAAGATTAAAAATGGCTGGCTGAGGAAGCATCACCCCTTGGTTGTTTTCAAAATGGGTGCAAAGTTGTTGTCCATAATGCCATTTTTGGTTAAGAATATGACTAATGAGTCCCTGCTCTAATTTGAATTTCGGTGAAATTATAGATATAGAGGTCTGATGTTAAAGTACTGTACCATATCTCTAATACACGTATTAAGGAATTAACCGTTTCAAATCATTGAGCAGTACAGTGCTGTGATTGTTAAGGTTGGCATGATTCCTTCTCTCACCGTTAGCACATCTAGGTGTTGTATTTCCACACTCTCCAGATCAAAAAATCCGACCCTAAATCAGTTCATTTCATTATTTATTGGCAGACACCCTTAACCACCTGCCATTAACTGCCAAATTTGAATTAAGTCAAAATGTGAATATTGTGAATCGTCATACATTGATATAAGGTAATAATGTAGCTAACACAACGCTAACCCAGTAGTTCCTTTTAACACCGAAGCTCTGTTTTATGGGGACTCTATGTTTTACATAAGTGATAATGATGTATGTTAATAGGCAAAGAGATGCTGTGTTAAAATTATCATCATGTGTTTGTGGTCTTTTTAGTTAACGGATAGGTCAGTTCTACTGGTGTATTGTTGTTATGGTTTCCTGCTGTTTAATATACATTGAGCATTGATCTAGAAGAGAGATTTATCTCTTAATTGTGATGGACACCAATCAGAAATACATGTCTGCGGTATGAAACCTATAATGCAAACAGATTGTAAAATATTAATGAGCAGCTCTATCCTTTCATACATGTTGTATTTGAATGGTGGTGTGCCACTGTCTCATTCAACACATTATAATCCCCTGGACCTAGAACCCTGAGGCTGTAATGCAACCGTAATTCAAATTTAATGCAAACCTTAATTCAAACTTTTCTTCCACAAGCTTAAAACTATTAAAAATGTATTTAGTTGTGGCTTCCCGGTCTTTACTCCATCATCCTTTGCCGAACCGCCCTTTCAGCCATTTCCATGCTGCTGATTGCTCTATATCTCAAAAAACCTTCTTAATTCAAATGAATCAAAGACTACTGAGAGCAAATTGGAATGAGCTTCGATTTAGAGCCGTCATGGTTTGCTGCTGAGATACTTATTTTGAATGAGGGATGATTAAGCAGCTCTCACCAATGCCTTTACAGTTTCTTACAGCTCAGCTCTCAGTGAACAGCCCAAACTGCTGAGGAAAACAATAGTTCAGTGCAGAATGCATGGAGTCAGGGAGGCAGTTGACGTTAACACACAGCTCTCAACACCCTCTCAGGAGTGTCGGTGGTGTAGAGAGATTTCAATATGTGAGGAGATAAAGGGAAAGAAATAGAACAGAGATAGGTGTTGCAAAATTTCTCACCTGCCCCGGCCTTGAGCTCTCACACACAATGACCTCCTCGTCTGTAGCTATTTCTGGCGGATTATCGTTCACGTCCAGCACCTGGACGGTAACAGGAACGTGGCTGAGCAGGCTGGGGTTGTCTGTAGCAGAGAGAGAGAGAACAAGTGACAGAGAAGATGAAAGTCAAATGTAAGCCTTAATAACAAAGTGGAGCGTCAACACTGTTATTTTAAACTGGGGCGCACTGTGCTCTTCTTGTTAGACTACTTATGAGGTTTGTCTTAGGCTGTTCCACTATAAAAGCACTGAAGGATGCAATGTTGCAGAAGGGAATTAAGCACATCTGATCATCAGCATGCAGCATTTTCTTGTCCAAGTTGGAGTGCTTGGTTGTGATGCATTATTTGCCCCTTGTGCTGCATGAGCAACTCATGAAGCATGTGAATCATATGCTTTACCTCCTCTTCTGCCTATTCATCATTTTAATATAAAGTAACCATTAAAAATGTTTAAAATATGTATTTTAGCACTAAAATTAAGACGTTTATTGATGTTAAAATGTTAAACTAACCCTAACCCAGGAAATATTACTGATGTGTCCTAGAGCAAGGCATTTAACTCTCAACTCATGGGGCACCTCAGTCCCCAAGAGAAGAAGACTGCTTTTCCTCGGTAGCTTCCAGGTGTGAGTATGCTTTACGGTATGCATGTGTAGCAGGAAAGCGCTGAAAAATAGCATGCTCGCTCAGCAATTCCTTGAATAGGAAAAAGTCATGCAGGCAGTCTTTCTATTAAACTAATGTTTCCTGATTTTTATTTACTTGCATGCATGGTGTTTTTTCAGTGCCTAAAGACAAGTCTTACATTGCACCTGCTGTATTATTAGACAATTGTTTCTTCTTTTTTATGATAAGTACCAGATGATCCAACAACTAATTCAATCATGCATTAAAGGTGCCCTGCCACACGTATTTCATTACATTGTGGTAATATCTGAAGTTCTACCATGGACTCTGTAACATTTTTTTGTGGAAAAAATGCCTTGGTTACCTTGTTTCAAGCCATTCTAGCGTGGTATAGAAAGCCTGCAGGAATACTCAGCTCGATTTATGCCAGTTCTCATTAATATTCAACGAGCTAAGCTGCTTGACTCTAATTGGCTAACAGCTAGCCAATGAGAGCCTGGCTATCAGCATCCTTTACCCAGCGCAACTGGGCGAGCTCATGAATAGTAATGAGCTCAGGCAACACTACGTCAGACTGACCAGCTTTTGTAATTGGCCTGATTTCTCCGCTTATTTCTTTTCAGTGGCTAGAGCTGACAGAGGAGGTAGCAGTTCATTTTCACATTCACGACATAACACAAACCCATATGGACCTAACATATTTCAAAAAATGCAAGCAGAATCAGTTTTGTGTGGCAGGGCACCTTTAATTCTCTAATCCACTCACTCAGTACGGTCCATCTACTCCTGGCAGCCATTAGAAGGCAGTGTAAAGTCTCTGAAGGATGGTTTGCAGTGAACTGTGCAGGCTGCTTTTTGTCTATGACACTGTTTGTCCCTGGTCATTCAAAGTGGTAAAAATGTATCCTTTTTGTCAGTGTCTTGACATTGAACTGTATCCTTTTTAATTCTAAGGAGAGGTGAAGAGATAAGGAAACATTAGCATGCAGCACCTCTGTCAGTTGGCAAGAGATTTGCCTAATTGTGATTACAAATTACCAAGTTACCTGATAGTAATTCTTGGAGTTAGCAGGGCCTGCATTGATTTAATTTCCAATGTAGAAAATGACACTGAAACAATTGGGACTAATTTAATTTTGTAGTTAATTATAAGAAAAATACACTCTCATTTGAAAACATTCTAATCAATATGTAAATGATCTCCTTCATCCTTGTTTTCTCCAGACTTTAATTGCTACTTTCACTATTAACTCATCTGGTGTCAGGTGTGTTTAAATACCGTTAGTGTTTGTGATATTACTGTAAATAATGCTATTTAAACATCTTACTGCCCTAATAACTGGAGCGGAACACTGTGATGAACTGCTCCATACTTATTGTTAACTATTGACCAGGGATGACATTTTAGGCAATGTCCTTGGATTGACCATGTTAGTGATTAAGAATCATGATAATACAATACAAAACTAATACTTATCCTTGTTGAAAGCTGTATTTTACCACTGAAATGGGAATTTTCACGGCATGACCCTCATTTTACTCTCTAAATTCAACAAAGTAATTCTGTGACAAAGACTTGAGTATTACTTGGTTTTAGTCAAGAAAATGAGCAGAATACATGCATCTATGTGGAATGAGCTGCATACTCTTCACTGTGATCTATAAATACAATTTAGCAGACTAGTTAGAGTTAGAGGAATGATTAAAGAGAAAGTACTGACACTAAACTGGTTGGCTGAATAGCTTCAGGCGACAGCTGCTTATTGCAGTTTTGGTGAAGCCTTATGGTTCTTGTTTTTGTGCATTATTTCCAAATGTATAATTGGTGGAATTGTGGCCTGACAGTTAGGCTATATAGACTGAGGCTACATTTCCATTGCTACGTTTTGGTTTTTAAGCGGAGTTTTGAGCCAAAAGCGATCTCCGTGCACACACGTGTTTTTTAGCTCCAGTAGAAGAACTTATCTCCGTTTAAACTAACACGCCCATATCTCATCAACATTCTCGTATATTGGGTATGTGCATGTGGATAAACAGTAGGCACCATGCATACTCTGCCCGTTGCTGGTAGTTACCATGGTAACGTTATTAGCTTAGTCTCAGTGAACTAGAAGTCATGACCGATGAGACCCAATCAGGCGGCAAAACTTTGGTGTTGGTGTTGCCAATGGTCTCCGTTTGCGGCCGATGAGACTGAAACACGTTTTCCAGTTAGGGGCTCTGAAATGCCAGAGCAGTGTGAATGCGAGGTGTAAAAGTAGCAAAAGATATTTGTTTTTAAACCAAAACGTAGCAATGTAAATGTAGCCTCAAAGTCCTGCTATAGTGGATGTATGTCTGTTAACATGTAAAGATTTCAGTTTCATCAAAACATTGAAGTGAACATCTGAATAAAATCTTCTCAGTGGCAAAATGGTGCTAATGATTTTATTCCATAGGTAAAGGGAGAGTGTGCAGTGCAGACTCATAACACCATTCTTTTTTATGGAACGTCCTTTATATTGATATTGATTTTAAGACCTGGGCTATTCTCTGACTATATGATCCCCTCAGGGTGTCTTGTTATCTTGTAGAAAAGGGGGGGGGGGGCTTTAGGGTAGAACTATAGCACCTACCATTATTTTGAATTTCTATTCTTTAAAGCAGGTTGTTGTGGCACAAAGCTCACCCATTATTTCATTGCAATTCTGATAACGATTTAGAATGTCTCATATTAGCTTGGGGCCAAAGAAGATGATTGTGGAAAGAAGGAGCAATCTCTTTTAACTGCCTCTTTCAGGCAACTACGAATAGTAATTCATGTGTTTACTACAGTCCCTGAAGGTGTCAAACATGGGAGAAATATACAATGGTTATTTTAAATGCATATGTCAGAAGATGAAGAGAATGGTATGTATATTATGTTCAGTATGTATGCATGTATGTACCTCTATCTGCTTATATAACGTACTGTATTACAAAATAGTAAAATCAATTTCTAATGTAAATATACAAATACAATATACAGATATTTCTAAAATAAAGTTACATAAAATTGCTATTTCACATTAGCACTGAGACAGAACTAGAACATCTTCAAGTCTCCAGACTTTCTTTACCTTTCCAAGATGAAAATTAAATCATAATCTGTTTGTACAATAGGAAGTAAGAACCATGTCAACATGGCAAGCATCGGAAATCTTCATCTGCTCATGTATGAAGAATCACAAAAGAGCAAACAGATGAAGCAGGTGCATCTCCCACTTGTAAACATTCTGTTAATGGAAAGCAACCTGGGTACCTACCAACCTCCGAGGCCATCACAGTGATGTTGTGCCAAGCCATGTCTTCTCTGTCCAGAGGCTGCGTCGTCCGTATAAGTCCACTGATTTCATCAATTCTGAAGTACCTTACTCCTTCCTCTTTGCTGTCCAAAAAGTACCTATTAGGAAAAGGAAAATATGATCTTATCTATCCACTTTTCAAAAAAACACAGTGATGGAAAAGATTGCAGTTAAATAATCTGCAGGCTACAGGGCACAGGTGGCCGTGCCCAGTAAGCATGAATTTTCTTGATTTACGGGTCAAAAGATGTCAGGACTTTCAGGTTAAAACTGTGATAAATGTAGTTGTGAAGTTAAGGTTACGTTATACTGTAGGTTGTATATTACTAGGGCTGGATACCTTTTCAAGGTATCAGTAGAAATAACCCAGTACCAAGTAGTATTGGAACTTCGATACAACGGTACCTGCATTCGGTCCTTTTTGTACCCATATCTCGAAAAAAAAAAAAGACTATTTGTATGGTTTTGTCTGCAGCCAATCACTGCAAGCGTTTTTTTGATTTAATGTGACATGTGACTGGCCCACTAGCACAGCATATACGAAGTCGAGCACAGTGTATCTAACAGAGGTGGCAGTTCAGCATGCTGAGATGCTTCCATTCACAAGATGAGGTATTGAATGAGCTAGAAAAAGAAAGTATCAAATGAAGTACTCTATTGATATAGGGTACTGGTATTGGTATCGTAATTAAAGGATAGCCAGCCCTATATATTACCATTTTTTTCAACTGCATTTATTTTAAATTTGAACTTGAAGACAAATTAAATTATGGTAATTGCAATTCTGTTGAAAAGACAATTAGATGTAACTTTACAACTGCATTTAGTACACTTTTTTTTTCTACAACTTTTTTTATTTAAATTTTAACAATAAATGAGATACAACATCGGCCAAAGTGAACAAAGCATAGTTAAAACAATATGTCACTTCCCCTCCAGTCCCCTACCCACCCGCAAACCAACCCAGTTCAGGTCCAAATCAGACGAGGACAAACAACACAGACCTATCTGCACACTGACAAACACACAACAGTAAGGACACACAACATCCAAAAGATAAAAGTAAAAAATTGTCTTTTGACCTGCAACACAGTGGTGTCTCTCTTCCTTCTGTTAGTAGTTAGACGTATCCAATCCAAGCTCAACCCGAAATAAATGATGGCATCATCAGGGTTATTTTTTCAAACTTTGGAAAGCTCCCTTTAGAGCCACCGGGCAAATAAAACAACTGCTTTCACAGACTGGGAATTACTGCTCATTACGAGTAAACTCACCATTGTGTAAAAGTGGAGTGCCCCTTTAAAGCCAAGTAGTACTTATTAAATGCCTCAAAACACAATGCAGGTACTTGATGCGTTTTCAGTCCTGGCTTTAGTTCACCAATTCTACTGAGGTCTTGGAAAACACATATTTACGTACTTTTGTAATATATAATTATTAGGTAACAAAATGTATCAAACCAGAAAACTAAACCTTACATTAATGATACGAGATTCTGTCAACCAAAACCAGCCTGTGAAATGAATGAAGTGCAAACGCAGCACAAGCCAAAGGGGATGCTCTTATGCTTCTGTGATCTTCAAAGTGTCATCCCAGCTCTAAAGCACACGGATAGAATAATCCTTACTGCTTTCAAATGGACTTTAGGTCTTGACACAATGTTCTGAAAATACATATTTCTAAGTCGAGAGCAATTATCTTCAATATTTAATAATGACAAAAGGCAATGTTCTCCTGGCAATGTTTACACTATTGTAATGGCTTTCTAGCACCGCTGTTATCAAACTAGCAGCAAAGCAGCCTGTGGAATACAAAGCAGAAAATGGGTTCAGCTGCTCCCCTCATGAGTTCAAGCACAAAATGAGCATTGACTGTGTATTCCCTAATTTATCTCTTAATGACCTATTTACACCTTTAATCCAGCATTCATTCTCCTGAGTAATATAGCCGACACTTTTCAATTGGCACGAGAGAAGGAAACGGTTTAGGGATATTAATGCTAGGATTGGATTTATTTGAAATAATGAACTATTTTCTTTTTAGCTTGGATTGCTTACAAGACTAGCCTACAGCCTCAGTGGAAATGTTGTCATGATTTATTAAATACTCAGGCCCATAAGAGCATGAAGGCTTTTCAGCAGTAAAAGTGTGAGTTTAGGTGCTAAGCATTTGCTTTGTCAAGAAGAGAAATGTGTTATTGTATAGCTTGTAGGGAAATATCCACTGAACAACACTATTTAATTACTGCTACTGGTGAGAAATCTTTGATGTTAAGTTTGTGTTTTGGTAATTTATTCTCTTATTTTTTCAAATAACTAGCCAAAAGTACAGATGTTACATTAGTTTCCAAAACTGCTTGATAGCAGAAAGTCTTTTCTTTTCTTCAGTTAACATCAGGCTTCCTATCATACATGACTGAATCAAACAACAAGAACTGCTGCATGTGTACACATAGCCCCCATCTCTGGCATTCTGGTAAATGTAGGAAATCCAACTCTAATACAGTAATTGTGGATTGATCGTTTTCTAATTGTAAAAGCTTCAGAGTGCACTAAACATCAGCAAGACTAAAAGCCTAGAATTGAAGCCCAGTGAGGCGGTTATGCCTATTACACAGCACAAAAACAAGATGGATAAAAAAACTAAAAGGCAACTTTGCTGTTCTTTGCTGTACACTTTCCAACTCTGAACAGCACGGCATGCAGCCCTACGCAACAAACAAGCTGAATGATTGATCCAACCCTCTGTTAGGAGGTGGGTGTAAGACAAAAATATAACACAACATGTTCACTTTCGTATAAGAGACACATCTGGAAAACACACAGGTTCACTCACGTGCAGCCTGGAGAAGCATGTTAAACCTGTATCATTCTGTCAGCCTAATGTTAGCATGCTAGCATGCTTGGATGACATCTAAAAAAATATATATAATATAGCTGATGGTAATGTAGTCATTTGAGGTAGTTTCAGACAAGAGTGAATTGTGACCTGTTGGTGGCGCTAAATAAGAAGTACCAATCTCCAAAGTCATTGGGATTTACACTATTCTGTGGGGATCATTAATATTAATGAGTTGAACTTTTCCTTTAAATGACTAATCTACTTTCAGAAGTATATTTCTACGATTTCATTTAAATGTAAAACTACTAGAATATGTTAAAACTGGGGTGTAATCAAGTGTTTTGTTTCAACCTGGTCTCACAGAATTCCGTGAAATGAACACGGCCCCTTAACTCAAAATCTGTGGCAGTTTCACGGAATCGCCGAAAATTCCGTGACGGGCCCACGGATGCGATGCCAATGTAAGTCAATGACAGGCATCATCTGTGGTCTACGCACAGATTCCCTGATCACAGCACGTTTCTTTCTTCCAGTCGGGCTGCAGCAGAGAAGCTGTATAACTTTGCTATTATTTGTATTTGTAGCCCAATAACCGCTGTTTTAATCAACATTTATTCACCAGATCTTATGATGGTTTATTTGTATTTCTTTTAATGTTATTATTTTGGTCTATTTCGGCCAGGGAAGCTGGATTACTTTGTTGTTTATTGATATTTTTAAAACTATAATGCTACATCTAGCAACATATATATATATAATAGTATGCATTTCTTTATTTTAACAATATTATTTCGGTCTTATTACAGTATGCTGTAAGACAGAACACGATATGATCCGAGCTGGGCGCATGCAAAGCCGATTTCCCACAATGCAATGTGGGCATTCATATCAGAGAATCAGATTTATCTGTGTTTTTTGCCCCCAACGGCTCCTTCCAGGCAGCGCTGCCTGGATGGCACTAGGATTAGGCACTGGTTATGGTTAAGGTTAAGGTTAGGGTTAGGGGCCTTGAAGGCAGCGGTCGCAGCGCTGCCTGGAAGGAGCAGTTGGGGGCAAAAAACACCATCGAGCGAGAATCAGACAGCGGATCTTTATGCCAGTATCGCTTCAATGTACATATATTTAATCAGTGGTTTTGTCACCAGCAACAACACGTTGCTCTGTTTTGTTCTAGTAAGTTATACACCGTAATAACGTTTAAAAAAATCAGCTGAAGACTCCGAAAGTGACGTAGTATACCACTCGCTGGATAGGAACTATAAAAATACATAATATTCGTAATATTGATGTTTTTGTGTAACGTTGTAGTTGAGGATTTAAACAATGAAGATAACAATAATAATAAAATACAGTTTCATGTATCATGGTGATCTGGTGAATAAATGTTGATTAAAACAGCGGTTATTGGGCTAAAAATACCAATAATAGCAAAGCTATACAGCTTCTCTGCTGCAGCCCGACTGGAAGAAAGAAACATGCTGTGATCAGGGAATCTGTGCGTAGACCACAGATGATGCCTGTCATTGACTTACATTGGCATCGCATCCGTGGGCCCGTCACGGAATTTTCTGCGATTCCGTGAAACTGCCACAGATTTTGAGTTAAGGGGCCGTGTTCAATTCTGTGAGACCAGGTTGCTTGTTTGGTAGCCTTTCCTGGCAATTCATTGGTATCTATTCAAAACTCAGTACTTCCATCAGTTTATTTGATAGCACAGCAGTTTCCACTTGAAGAAAGTTAATACAAGCTGAAGACGGGGCTCATGCAAGTCAAAAGTAACCAGGCCAAGAAGTTTCCCAACTGCTCAGATGATTATGATAATGTAAAAGAGCAACTAGAGGTACTGAGCCATCAAGACTTTGTTTGACTATTTTGATGTCAATTTCAGAACATTTGAAATGTCACTTCAATTACATCTTTATTTCATTGCATTCATGGGCAGACTTCTGGTGATCAAAGAGAGCCAAATAGCTTACTGATCCCTTCTGCATCTGCATCAACACATGGAGCAGTGGCACAGTTGTTTAGCTTTTTTCCTGGGTTCAAGTGGCTGTCATGGAAATACCTCCCACTGCCTTTTTCTTTATGTGGTGATCATTGGTAGTGATGTACTGTAAGAATGGTCGAGGAGGAGGTATCCCACAAGGAGAGCAAGGAAACTCTTTCATATGTAGATTACCTTCTTGTTTACAACAAGTCTTTCAGAAATTCTTAAGATTCTGACATGAATCAAAGAATCATTTTTACCCCGCTTTGTGCGCCCCATGTACCAAGGCTCAGTCCACAGCGGCCATTCGCTGTATGTTGTATGCCCCCCCCCCTTCCTGTCTATACCTCTCCTATTGGCAAAAAAGCCCAACAAAAATCTTTAAAAAACACCAAAAAAAACACACAGAACTCACCTCTCCAAAACAGGGAGGACAGTATGCTCATATGTCTAACTGTGCTTAATGCTGTTTACAAAACCTGTGGGCTCTGCAGCCTATGGCAAGGCTTTAAACTTTGATCCTATAACCTTTGTGATAACAGCAACAGAAGATTTCTTCTTATTGATATATCAGCAAATCCTCTCATGAGGAGTTCCATGTTTACAGCTACTCCATCATTTACGCAGAGGCAATCTAGGGAATTCAAATTAATACATGCAGTGCAGAGTTGCTTCAGTGTAATGTCATGGAACAAGGTACGTGTGCATAGCTCAAACCTAGGATTATTCAACTGCCTAAGGCCAATATCAATCTTTTCTCAACAGTTCACAAGTACTG
Source organism: Sander vitreus (assembly GCF_031162955.1). Classification (NCBI taxonomy): domain Eukaryota; kingdom Metazoa; phylum Chordata; class Actinopteri; order Perciformes; family Percidae; genus Sander; species Sander vitreus. The sequence goes on from NC_135876.1 coordinate 21,671,572, forward strand.
TATGTGATTAAGTAGCATACAAATGTGCTAAGCAGTTGTATTGCCTCGGGTTACTTGTCAATCTTGCAGACAAAATAACCTAATTTCATATTGCTAATGTTTAGAGGGAATGTAAAGTAGGAGGAACACACAAGGCTGGGGCTACTAAACATAATGCAATACATTTCTTAATCTATTTAACAGTATGCTCTATAGTGATAGTTCAAAGCCACCTGAAAAATCCTTAATTTGGCAGACTCCATATTTAGAATATTGTCATACTGTGCTTGAAGACGAAAAACATAGGCTACTGCATATGTTAAACATGCATCATAAACCATTAGTGCATGTTGACATATACATATACATACAGTCTCAAGTCATAGCTTAAAATGCTTTTCAACAGAAGGTACAATTATAAGGGGCATGCAAATTGGAGTTTTAGTTAGACAAATATTTCTTGGAGGCAAAAACGTATTAGTTTGGTTAAAACTCAAGGGGGGAAATTAAAAGCACCTCAGCTTTTTTGCAGCAAAATACATCAAACCTGAATGTCAGAAAATAAACTCTGGATAAACGATGAATAAATAAGCAAGCCATTTCTTTTAAGCTGCGGACAAGTTTGGCAAGAATGGACTTTCTCATTATCAAAGTACATATGCTTTACCACCTAGGCTAATCCAAACAGATATGGTAACCAGCCTATTTGGAAATTTCATAGAAATCCATCTGGCGAAGACTGGTATGTTTCTAAAAAAATATATGACGTTTTTGGCAACCAATTAGTTGACAAAGTGACAGTTCCATTGGCTGCCGGTCACATCTGAAAGAGCACTGAGCCTCAAAATAAGCCTCATAATATTCGCAACCTCCTCTCTTACCCTTTGCTTTTGCAGCGGCCTTGTCTGATATTTCTTAACAAGAAAAGCTGTAGATCTTCAATTATATCCAATGATGCAAAACTAATAAGACACCATGCCCACAGAGCTGCACTGCCTCTGAATATTTGTACTCATTTATGCAGATTGATATGTAGGAGTTAAAGTGTCTTACCTGACAGGACTGTTCCTGCTGTCAGGATCTCGAGCTGTTACGACGCCCACCTCTGTGCCACTCGGTGAGTTCTCATATACGTCCATGATGTAATGATCTATAGAAAACACAGGAGCTTCGTCCACATCCCCAACTGTGATTTTGAGGGTGGCGGTGTCTTTGAAAGAGCCAAGATAGGAAAAACGAGGATCCATATGTGTATTTGTCCCCTCGATGTGGAGAGTGTAGGTCTTCTTTCTCTCGTAGTTCAGAGGCTGTTGGGGGAAAGGCACCATTGGGAAATATAATTAGCACACTTATAGTACAAAGTAGTTACACTTTTTCTGGATAGACCAAGAAGTGAATGGTAACTTAGGGCTCACTAAGTTACAGTATTTGTGTCAGTTAGACAAAGTTTGTAGAACTTATGTTTTTGCTATTTTCCGCTCTTTATCTGAACCAGTGGTTCTCAAAAAAAGGGTCCTTGAGAAGGTTCCAGGGGGTCCCCAGAAAAAGGGGAAATTATTTATTTTCACTATAATTCCATCCATACGTAACACAATGACAGAATGTATGACTATTTTGGTCATGGGTTTCATACACTTGCTATAATAAAACATCTAAAGCAAAAGATCAAATGGGGGACCTTGGGACAAAATTTGATCAAATCGGGGTCCGTAGTCTAACTTCTAAGTCTAAGTCTAAGTCAGTTTATGGGCCCTTAATGTGAAAATGTTTAGGAACCATTGATTGAAAGTAATATTACAAACATAAAAAAAAAATTATAGACCAATATTTACAAAACTAAATCATATGTAATATGAGTTGTCTGAGAGCAGTCAGTTTAATGTCATGTGTGTTGATGACAAATCTAATTTCAGTGTATGATAGTTAGAACCCTGTGGAGTTTTCGCTGTGAACCAACTTATTTTATTTAAACTCAACACTACTACAAAACTGTAAGCCTCTTAGACCTATATTTTGAATGCATTTCCAACCTTTTAAACCCTAACAAATCCTACTTTTTTAATACCATTCTATAATTCTTTAATAGAATGGAACAGTGTACATCAGCAGCTACTCCTCTTTTATTAGAGCATTGCTACCTTTTAAAGTACATTTCTTCCACCAACTTTTACCACCCTCTGCAGATGGCAGAATTGTGTATGAATGAGTGTCCTCATATGCTGGTAAATTAATGCATACAAACAATATGAGGACTTGGTTTACAGCACTACTTGTGGTCAAAACTCTCAACAGTACACTTTTAAATCAGTGTCCAAGCAAATGACTGATGGCTATTTCCTCCTGAGGAGATCACATTTCTGTCTTGCAGACAGCATGTTCTTACCTTTTTGAGGCTGATGATCCCCTCTCTCGTGTCCCTGTCTGTGGATATGGAGAACGTGTTGGCCCCCTCTGAGTTAATGATGCTGTACTTGATGTCTGCATTGATGCCAAGGTCCTCATCATTGGCTTTGATCTTCCCCACCGGTTTCCCTACTTGAGCTGATTCGGGGACGTACAGCTGGTAATTTTCTGTGGATGAACAATGATGTGACGAGATAGCAAAAAATACAGTTTTAAACACAAGTTGACCTGCCCCCAAGTTGTCTGAATGTTCTCTTTAAAAGGCTTAGCTAAGGATTTTGATTTTGTCACCATTTGTTCCTGAGGGAATGTCATAAAAATACTCTGCAGTGCCTCAATTGACACTAAATGCCGAGCCGAGGTTCATAGCGCTGCAGTGGAGCAGATGATTATTCAGACAATGTTGATGGTTTTGAAATAGTTTTTCACTGCAGCACAAAATGAAAAACTCCGAGCCGTGGGGGATTGTGCTCGATGAGGCACTTTCAAAGACAACGGATCACAACTTTATCATCACTTAAATTTATCATTAAAATGGAGAAAATTCAGACTGCAAAAAAGAGGGTTTTGATGAATGCTAGTCTAATGTAGCTAAATATGGAAAATTGAACTGCAATATTAGACTACTGAGTCACACAATAATGAAGTATAATACATCATAGTGAGGAATGCTGCGTAGGTCTACAAGGGGAAGCCTCAATAATCCATGATTTGCTCTCTAAACCCTCAGGGGATGGATATATGGTTAATCATTGCATGCATGAAAAAATTATAATTAAAATAATTTTGTCTCTGCAAATACTGATGTTGATGTTTCTTCTTTTCATTCAAGAAGCTAGAACAGTGAATACACTGTAAATGATAATCTGCTTGCCTTTCATGTGCAGACCTATTACGACTTTGGCTCTACAGTGTGAATGATTTGAAAAATGGCTTTTCTTACAGTTACTTGCTATATTTCCACTTCCACGGGGGATATACAGTAAAGAACTCTTTTAGCAAATGCTTTTCGGGTAATGGAACTGCCTCAGGCATCTATAGTGGAGGTCTTCTGCTGATTAGATTTGCAGGCACAGCTTGGCCATTAAATAAGCTATCTAGTAACACATTAACATTGGTTATTTTGCTAAATTAGCCTCCTGGCTAGTTAAGCAAAGATACAAATTTCTCAGGGTACAGAGTTTTCAAATAGAGACTATGGCCAAAGACAATGTAGTGTCTTGCTGTTGTCTTTCGTAACCTAATTATTATTCATTTAACTGTTGTTTTTTTACTGGTTTTTCTGCAAAATAGTTAACTTAAGCCTGTATTTTGTTAGCTGGGCTGTCGATTTCAGGTGATGTATACACACTTTGGGGAAACATGGGCGGGTTGTCGTTGACGTCTGTCAGAGTGATGTTGATGGTGGTGGAGCCGGAGAGGCCTCCAACCTGGCCTGCCATGTCTTTGGCTTGGATAACAACGGTGTAATGTTCTCTGGCTTCCCGGTCCATGTCAGATAAGGCAGTCCTGATGATTCCTGCATGGATGGAGGAAAACAAATTTGAGCTAAAATAGGTACATAGGCACCAGCCATTTTGGATACAAAATAATAATCAGTTTGTAGTTACCTTCAACTAATAGTTAAGTAAGTAACTTACTAAGTAAGTAGTAAAGTACATATCCCACCATAAAAAAAAAAGTTTGGTATTTTGAAAATAAAAACAAAATCAACCAAAAAATCATAATAATGCTTTTTTATGAAGACACAAAAAGATATCACATGTTGAGAGAGTGAAGATAACACTGTTACTGTTGTTTAGATATTACTGTCATTGTACCAATATTTCCCCCACCAAAACCTCTTTCAGTTACTCATACAGCACTGTATCACCCTTACCTCTCAAGACAAACACTATAAAACGGTTATTCTTTCATTTTTGATTATTGTCAAGGTTAGCCTTTCTTCACTTTTCATTATATTGGAAATGACTATGCAACCTTGGATCGGGGAAAATGCAACTTTCAAAGGCACCCCCTCAATCTCATTTATTACTACAATACTACAGCATACACAAACCATGAACTTTCACAATGCTAACTCAGTGATATATGACTGCACCTCTGCCCACTACAGAAACTGTACGCAGGTACATTGCAACACAGTAACAAGCCAAAAAGTCAGGCAGAGTATTTTCTTTGTACATATTACGTACGTATGCACATATATTTTTGTCTGTGTGTGTCTTTGTGTAAGGTCTTAACATGGCTGTTTGTCTATATTCGTTTTTTTTATGTCTATATCTGCGCTGTAGGGTTAATTCGCCATCTTAGGTCCTGAAACCACATCACCACATGAAGCCTGATTTAATATGTTCTAACAGTTACATCAGTGTTTATTGCAAATATTGCTTTTCCCCAGAGACAAGACCCTCTGGCAACCATTGAACTTATGTTCCTGTGAACTTGTGAACCCTGCAGTAATACACAATGGCTAACCGGGAGCAGGTATCTGCTTCTTTTCTTTGATGTTGGTTTGATTTTGTATTTGTAAATTGTCTCGATTTCATTGTAACCGCCCCTCAATGATTTCTCCAGTATAAACAAAGGTTAAATGATTATGGACTGCTGTTGCCTCACGTTGTGAGTGGAAAACACAACAGCAGATGATGTTTGATAAGAGGGCTTTAGAAAATGAATTAGGCATCACTAACAAAAAATGGAACAAAATGTTGCAAATGAGAATATGATTCAAAGAGCTTATATGTGTATATATATATATATATATATATATATATATATATATATATATATATATATATATATATATATATATATATGTATATATATATATATATATATATATATATATATATATATATATATATGGGCTATCAATCGAATACATTTTCTTAATTGTGATTAATTGTTGAATTTCCATAGTTAATCGCGATTAATCGCATGTTTTATCACATGATTAAAATTCTATTATTTTGCATTTCAGAACTGTTTTTAAGTACATATTAGCTATGGAAAGCAATTCTTACCAGTGTATCTTGATTGGGAATCAAATGAATGCAAAGAAAGTGACTTTATGAACTTGATTTTAAGATTTGAATCTAGAGTCAATATTAGGGTCGGGTATTGTTTGGTTTGGATACCGATGCTAAAGCGGTACTTTTAAAATGGTGTCTTAACGGTGCCTGAACCGATACTTTTTAAGAAAGTTAAAAAAAGAAAGGTACTAAACAGTTGGCAACATTAAAGAACGGCTTGTTTATTGCTAAGGCCATATCGTCAAAATTAAATGTTTAATAATAATGTAATAACTATAACAATAACTTATTTCACTAGTAAATAGGTGTTGAATGACAAAGACAACCACCAGATGGGAAAAGGGCATTTAACAACAACTTTGAATGCACCACGGGGCTGTAAATTACCAGTTTCATTGAACAACAGCAGCTGCAGATTGTTACATCCCGGCGTCGGAATCCTCTACAGTGAAATACAGTCACACTTTACACCGTTTAGCGTTAGCTGTCAGCATTGTAACCGTGTTTAATCCAGCTACTAGCTAGCGGTAGGCTAACGTCTGTTTCAGAGCATCAGAGAGAAGTGCAGGCATATCAGTGGCACCGGAATGAGGCACCGAAATCCGCGTTGTTATTCCTGTAGCAGCAGGATGTGTTACGAGATAGTACGGCAAAATAGTAGCCTGTTAGGCACGACGCAAAGCCGAGTGAAGTGAAAATAAATCAATAAATGGCGGCATGCGATTAATACGATTAAAAAAAAATTAACGCATTATGATCGGCCCTTATATGTGTATATATATATACACATATAAATATATATATATACACAGTCATGTGAAAAAATTAGGACACCCATGCTAAAGTTGACTAAAATGAGGAATACAAAAATCATCTTTTTGGAAATTAATCTTAATGCCTTAATTAAAAAAATGAGGAAAAATCCAATCTTTAAGGACACCAATTTTCTTTGTGAATGAATAATGTATCGTAAATAAATAAATGTTTTTCCTTAAAATACAGGGGGCATAAGTAAGTACACCCCTATGTTAAGTTACCTAGAGATTGGCATGGGGTACTTTCCATAAAATCATCTCTCAATGCAAATCAAACCAGCTATTAGGCTAACTGAAATAAAACCATGCCAATCTCTAGGTATGGTGAAGGGGATGTGATGATGTGGGGCTATTTTAATTCCAAAGGCCAAGGGAACTTTATCAGGATGCATAGTATCCTGGATCCATTAAATAACTGGCCTTTAAAAATAAAAAAATGCCTGCCTCTATGGGAATTTAACATAGGGGTGTACTTACTTATGCCCCCTGTATTTTAACGAACATTTATTTATTTACGATACATTATTCATTCACAAAGAAAACTGGTGTCCTTAAAGATTGTATTTTTCCTCATTTTTTTAATTAAGGCATTAAGATCAATTTCCTAAAGTTGATTTTTTTATTCCTCTTTTTAGTCAACTTTAGCATGGGTGTCCTAATTTGTTCACATGACTGTATATACATGTATATGATTGAACAATCAGTCGACGATAGGCAATGCATGACCAATCAGATATGACTTTGTAAATATGCACTAGACACTCCCCTAACCCTAACTCCCTAACCAACCTAACCCCACCCTAACCCTACTACAGACATGACTGCAATTTGAAGAACACAGGCTTAAAAACTTAAAAGCAGGACTCTGCAATTTGAAGAAAACATAATAAAAAAGCCTACAAGTGTGATCATGCAATTTCAATGTGACATAGAGATAATTAAGTATGTGGGAAATGCAGGAATGGAGAGTTGCAGATAACGTGCGCCGGCCATTGCATCTGCCTTTGGCTTCCCATTAACTGCGTCGGACGAAGTTGTGGAAGCCCTTTTGATAACTCTTCTTATGTCTAACCCTAACCCCTAACCTTAACCATCCACTAAATGACAGACAGACAAAAGGGGCCACTAGCTGGCCAACTTAAACTGTAATTGTTATTGTTAAGACAAAGCAACCATCTATAGTGAAATGAACAAAGACCTGCTCCACTAACAGTTCTCCTTACAGTTATGGTAATGATCTTCAAAGTTCTCATGATGATACTGTGATTGGACAAAATATTAAAATGCAGATACTTTTACATAATGAATTAATGTTGTGTATATTTATTAAAAAGCATTTGTAGTACAGTGTTAACTGACTCAGATGATTTCACAATTAAATAATCATGTATGCAAACACTTCTGCCAGTGCTCCATTTCCAGTGTAAACCATAACAAATTAAATGTCACATAAAAATCATTTAGGAGTGAACTAATGCAGTTTTATGAATTCCTAATTTCACAAAAGAGGCAGCTATAGCTCGGTTATACAATAGGTCAATTTCCTCTTTCTTTCTTTCTTTCTTCAAGACTATAGACAGAAACTAATCCACTCGCCTAAAGCAGAATAATCATTAAAAGTGGGTCAGAGGAGCAAGGCAGCCAACAGTATTAAGATCCAGGGGATCTTAGGTTACACATCATCTGTCACACTGAGCTGTGGCTGAGGTCCCATAGCCTACCTCTGAACCTGAACTCATCAGCATTCAATCAACAAAAAGGGGACTTCTATTATAAATGGCATTATAGACCAGAATGGAATATATAACTATAATAGGCAATAGAAATAAAAGAATAGTTATAAGAGCAGAAAGGAGTCAGTGTTCTGCTGAAAATTGCATTTGAGACTTGATTTAATGTCAGATAATTGTGTAATCTTAACTTGTGAAATGTAAACTTTAAAAAAAGTAATCTTGACATGGTGATGAAGTTTCTGTGAATGAGCTGAGAATAGAGTCTCTACCGCTGCATCGCCAGTGGTATGAATACACTCTAACCCATTCCTCTTGTTCATATTTCTCTACTGGCTGATGCTTCTAGACTTTTTCCATAAAAAAAGACAGAATCAGTTGACTTTAGTGATAAGAAAGAGTTTTCAATGTAAAATGTCAGTTAACTGTGTCCTCAAATACCTCTTTAATGCTACACAGAAACAGTCAGATACTGTGAGATAAAGCAAAACTAAATGTAGCCACTCTTTGTTAGGTACTCTCAAACATATTGCAGGGATTCAGTTTTTTACCTGCTCTGACAGTGTCTTCTACCTGTCTGGTGTCATTTTATGTATATTACTTCTGCTTGCAAAATAACAGTGAGGCAGCCAGCTAGACAGACAGTTTCCTGGGGATATCGAAGCAAATAATTTGCTTTGACTGCCAGGTAGATTCTTCTCTGACACGATAAGATGTATGTGTATAACCACTTTTGCATTTATTTATTTTTTCCATGTTATTGTTCATTATTAGATTTAGTTCTTGATTCAAGGGTTATATATTCTAACTGTAGTTCTAGTTTTATGATTAGCCTAACTAAATGGGAGCCGACTGACCTGTGAGTTCGTGGTGGATTATACTTTGGTACATTCTGCCTCTCAAATGCTAAGCAGACAGTGACAGACTGTGCTCTGTTTGAACTCTGACCGAGTCGACGAGACAGATTAACATTATGCTGCCCTCCCTGTTGGAAATGCCAGAACTCTATTAATATGTGTTCTCTGCGATCTCAAAGAGTCCAACATGGCAATATACACCCACTGTATGAAGACTGAAATATCTGTCGACTGTTTGCGACTCTTCTCATGCAGCTTTATTTTTTTAATCATTAAAATATTTGATTTCAATCCAACTCATGGGGTGCCTGGAAAAAAAACAAAAAACATACTCTGTCTGTCTTTTACATTCCACAACCCTACATGCGTATTAAAACATTTCCCAACAATCAGGACATAAGCATTTTGTTTTTCAATGCTGTTCTTTTTAAATGTCAGGTCTCTGTAAACTCTATGGGAAAACCTTTGTTATTAATTGGAGACTTAACATTACTTAATCTGGGGTCCTTGAGACACACAGATCCTGGTAAGTGGCCACACTTTCCATTAAAACAACACCAAGACAGATGATCTGACCTTTCAAGTCTCTTATTACCCCCGTACTCATGAAGGCGCATCGGTCCCAAACAATATTTCACAGCAGCAGGATTAGGAACAATGTCCACACACCAAAAGTATGAGGTTTTCTTTTTTGGCTTTGGGAACTCCGCTGTTGTCCACACCAGTGAGAATGATCCACTGTCAATAATTTGTCATAAAACGAATACATTTAAAGCCCTCTTTTCGGAACAATTCAAAAACAAAGAAAACGCTCAACAGGAAGACAGATTTGTGACCACAGAGGAATGTGCAGGAAAACATTCACAGCTGACGCAATGCAGCTACATCACAAACGTCCATTCACTGAAATGCATTTATTCTTGAATGGAATTCTTTAACAATACGGAAAAGGCTACAAAGGTATTTGTTGAAAAGTGCAAGTATCTGAGAGGTCTGTACTTTGACATGGGGATCACACCCCTGACCTCTCTTTCCTGACCATTTCTGAGCCATTATACCTTAGATAGTTGCAGCTAAATCTCTACGGAGCTCGTCCGTTAATTTAGAAAATAATTGAGAAAGAGCTGACTTCCTTGAACCTGGGCCCGTTTGACACAGTGAGGTGGTTAGCCTTTTCCTCAACCTCCCCAGTCTATTAGAGTTGATACCATCACACTATCCACCTCTTTGTCTGGCTGGAAACTTCTAAAGGAGGACAATCTCCTGGGTGAACAAAAAGGATTATAGGAGATTACGAAAGCGCTCTTCAATCTCCAGCTTCAGGAATCTTGGTTTTTGGCTCATCCAATACAATGTTATCCCTGTGTGTCTGCACTCTAACAGCATTTCGGGAGAAAAATGTAGATAACACCAACCAGAGCAGCTATAAAAATCATAGAAATCATAATAGTACATCTCTCGTACAAAGACTTTTTTTCGGATCACATATCTGATTGAGAATAATTGGTTGGGCTGCTCAAGATGACTGATTGCCGCAGTGACAGCTTTTTCCTTGATTTAACCAGAGGTAAGACTTAATCCATGAACCGCAAAAACTTGATCTGTGTCAGCTCCTTCAATGAACTCGAACACTCCCAAATCCCAGATCAGCAGAGAAATTAGCCTATTTAGAATGCAAAGGGGAGATAGGGGTTTTGCAGTTTGGTGTGTCTTTGCATGCATGTCTGAGCCAGTACAGATGTGAGGTGGGGTTGGGGGGAGCAATCGACAACGAGACTCAAGAGGAACAACCTTGATGTCTCTGCGGGTAAGTGACAGATGCACAGCGGTGTTGGGAAAGACAGGAGTTATGACCCGACTGTAAAAAGGATAAATGCAGCCACCGCCTAAGATGTACTTTTGCTGAGAAATGGAAAGCTCTTAATAAAACTGCTGGCTTGCAGTTTTGAGATTTGCAAACAATTTAATCAAGTAAATCCATTGCAGCGAATGTTCATACCACCGTTAGCATGTCACTTAGCAAATCTAACTTCTCTGGTGATGTGGCAAGCTAGTATTGTAAAAGTGACAGGGCTTTGCCTGAGTGAAGCTGTCAAATGTACATTAGGCACCATTTTCAACATTTATCCTGAGTCATTTACATTCAGTGAGCAGATTGAGGTTCAGTCTGTCAGTCAAATAGTCCATTGTCCTTGTGCATCCTCACTTGTTATTGACCAAAATCCCCAGACAATTCACAACATAAGCAGCAGGTAGGGGGTTCAGGGTCCTTATAAAGGACACCTTGCCAGGATTTGTAGCTGTTGTTGGAACTCTTGAATGTAGGAAACCTCTGTCACAACCCAGCTTCTTTGTAAAATGCAACACGTTGAAAATGTAAAATAATTGTGTAAAGTTAGCTTGATCCACTGTTAGCTGGAGGACTTCTTTTTTCTTTTTTTTTACCTTTCAAAGCAAGGCTATCTGTCTCCAGTCTTTCTGCTAGGCTAAGCTAATCGCCTGCTGGCTCTATAGTGTCATATTAGGGTATGGACATTGTAATCTTCTCAGCTAACTCTGTGCAACAAAAGAAATAATCACAATAAATATGTTCCCAAATGTTCTAACAAAAACATGCAGAGTCTTTGTGCTTCACTAGTCAACAAGTGGATAATGTAGACACACCTCTAAATCACATGTCACTGTGCTATTGTGCTATGTGGACATGATCTATATTTGAATTTGCACAATTCCGCACATGATTTAAGGTTGAGGTTTGAAAAATGTGTTATTTTGTTAAGTCTTTATTGTGTGGCATACATATTGTGTGTGATTTTTGACTAATTCATTTAATAGATTGAAACAATTCAACCATTCATCCATCAATTCTCATTTTAAAACTCTGGTGAAAGCTTGTTGCTTGAATGTTGTATACTTAGTAAATAAATCATGAAACAATACACAGCTACTTCATTTAAATGCATCATATCTTGCCTTAGAAAGCACCTGTACTTTCACATTTGCTCTTTAATTACTTTTTTTCATGAATTAGTGACTTTTTCATTAAGGAAAAGACCAGTAGTCGACCACACTCACCATTGGTCATTCGGAGTGGTTAAAGAGCCCAAATTATGCTCATTTTCAGGTTCATAATTGTATTTTAAGGTTGTACCAGAATAGGTTTACATGGTTTAATTTTCAAAAAACACCATACTTTTGTTGTACTGCACAGCTCTCTCTCACTGCTGCAGATCCTCTTTTCACCTGGTCTCTGTTTTAGCTACAGAGTGAGACCTCTTTTCTTCTTCTTCTTCTGTACTATCTTTGATTGCACTCGCACATGTGCAGTAGCTCAGATGTAGATCATGTCAGCTAGCTAGCTCCATAGACAGTAAAAGAAAGGCTGTTTCTCCAACTTCAGTCAGTTACAAGGCAGGATTAGCTGGGAGACTTCTAAATGAGGGCGCACATGGAAGTAGTTTTTTTGTAGATTATGGTGAACTTGTGTGTGTTGTAGCAGTGCTTTGCTATTGAGAACGAGGTAGCATGCTAATGTTAGCATTAGCGTTAGCATTAGCGTTAGCATGCTAACGCTAACGCTACGAGCTAACAGTTGCGGTTAGCCAGCTCTCGTCAGTGCCGATTTTGAACAGCTCACCCAGAGACTGGAGGCAGGACACATTCAGAAACCGTATCTCACTCAAAACAGCATGGATGGATTTCTTTCAAAGTTGGTATGCGTGTGGAAGCACCAGAGACACAAAAGAACACCCCAAATCCCAGAAAAAGTGTTTTTTTCATAATATGGGCACTTTAAGATATAAATGTAAATCTCTCACACGAACACATAATATGTACTGACACAATGAAAATCCCGTTAAATCATTGGAATTGCACCTCGTATTGCTTTCCAAATGTCAGTCCGGCATATTTGCAGACAACTCTGCCATTGTATGTACAATTTTGAAAACATTATTTATGAATTTAAGAACTGTAGAGGCATACAAAATATTTTGGATTTTCAAATTATTCTAACACAAAGGAAAGCTGACACATTTGTTTTCTTCTGCCCACATTCTTTCCCTTCAGGCCTTCCATCATTATCAGTTGTATCAGTTATATTTCTATATTTACAAAGTCTGTGTCATGCTCATTTATTTCTTCAGCCAAGTAAATCTAATCCTAAATTCCTATCCCTCCTTGTTTGCATGGCGCATGACACCGCCATAGATGTATCAATTTCAATTTTACATCCGTGATTGAATCTTATTTCTAGCGCAGACAAGCAGCTGCCTTAATTTTCTTCTCTGAGTTAATTAGTCAGTTAAGAAGTATGAACACAGTGTTATTTCGTATTGAGCTATCAGCACGTCTGTCTGAGTTATCTGACTCTAAAATGTCCAGTGGAAACTGCCTCTGGTTTGGTAAAATATTTAAGAGATTGGTGTTTTAGTATTTGGTGTTAGGTCAGGTAAATAAACCGGAAAATTGTGCTTTGCAAGATTTTATGTCATTATGCAGATCTTGTCTTGATGAACATCATATTTGATGTCTTTACAATCTAGGATGCCTGAATTCATCTTAGACTCAATGAATGGACTCAGTGGATCTACAGGATCAGCAGGATAGAGTGTAAAGCCATGGGCTGATTTTGCTTTTGAATCTTTAATGTGCTTATTCCACGTAAGTTTACTCATCCAGTAAACGTCATGCGTTATTTTTCAAAATAAACAGATGCTCCGAAAAGTTTTGGGACAATACATAGATTATATTAAAAGCAATGATTTATCTCACTTATTGAACAGGACTGGAGTAGAGTAACCACACGCTCTGCTTAACAGTGATCATATTACCTGCAGATCTGGATTGTTTTACGTCATTTGGATGGACTCTAATGGACTTGTATGCCTTTACTGAAAGCAACCTTTAAACCACCATTTTTTGTTACGTTCTTATTGTTCTTGTGAGCAAATGTAAGTATGCGGCGATCATATGAGTGGGCTTATACATTGGTATAAGATTGTAAACCTCATACAGAAAATGTTAATTATGTGTGCACAGTCCGTGTCACTTTGTATTTCTACTTTTATTATTTTTTTTAAATTTTTCAAAATTCAATAAACCTATTGTTGAAAAACAATAAACAGACTTAACTCTAATTAAGCTATAGCATGGCAATACAGTCTTTCAATATTATAGCAATACCTGCACATGTTTGCTTAGGGACATTAATGTACAATATTTAAATTCTGACTGCATCAGAAATACTTAATAAGATATTTTATTAAAGTTACAGGAGCTGAAACTCAAGTTAATGATTGATTTGCCAAGGCAGCCTGTTACATAATACATTTGTCCTGCTCTAAGATTGAAACTGTTGTGAATTTACCATTTACCACAATTTCCAAACATTAAGACAGGCCTGTCATTTTAGTCACTGGTGGGTTTGAGATGACCCTATAAAACCACTAAGCCAGGGAGAAGAAACAGGTAAAACTGTTCACTTTGTTGCTTGCTGAGGATTTGGGTCAAACCTAAGACGGTCCTTTGGGGATTCCTTTAGCGCCATATGTGTAGCCCAAAGCTATCATTACCCTCTGTCCTTAAATGATCTTTCTGTCTACCTCATGGGTCTTGTAAAATCTGTCACTCTTGTATCAGGCCTCCAGACCAAGGTCAAATGGAAAGCCAAGTGCATGTGGTTATAAAGAGGTGTAAGCAAGCTAATGCACTGTGAGACAGATGTAGGAGCAGTGTCCACTCCCTAGTGTAGTGCTCAAATGTGGCAGCATGCCAACACAATGGGCTTATCATATTAAAGATCACATGCAGGTGCAGCTTCCTCCATGTGCACGTTTTCCACTGACCGCAGGAGTTCCTCATCCTAATTTGAGGGTGGAGGCTGGTTTGCCAGTGGCAAAAACAACAGCCGACTTATAATAGTATAAATTAATACTTGTGGGAGTGCAGCTGGCTGGGCCTTCCATCACCTCCCTACTCCTACTCTGCACGCCCCGTGCTGAATTACAATGCAGACAAGATGCCGAATCAGCTCAAGCAAAGCAAGCCATCTGATGTGTCCAACAGCACACTGCCTTATGGAAAATTGATAGAAAATGACTGCAGTGCACAATAATCATGTTTACAGTCAAAACGTGATTTTAAATAGATTTTAACTAAAACAACATATTTGATGGAACAAAATATGTGACTTTGCGTGAGAAAGCCCAGTTTCCTTAAAAGAATTGGCATTTCTTCTGCCTCATTACACTGCTGTGAAATTGCTTCATCAATCCCCACTGCCTTTTCCCTCGAGGTAAAGTCAAAATATTCAGCAATTCATTTGTGTTGCTCATTCAGCAAAGAATTCATGTTTTACATGGGCGGTACGGTCTCAAAGGGGCCAATAGTTGTTCCACACGGCAATGAATCAATTCATACAAGTGGATTGTTGTTCATGTTAACCGACGGCAGCAGAAAAAACAGAGGCAAGCATGCAAGACTTGAGGTGTGCACGTGCACATACACGTGCACATACCCACTCTCTTGTGAGACAAAGAGAGATCCGAAATAAAAAGCACACACTCACAACAACATTTATACATCATGAGTTATATGTCTTGCACTTTGGAAGGTTTATAAACATTTAATAGATTCCAGCAGAGGCCTCTCAGACAAAAGATGGACTTTGAAAACTGAACACTGCCGTGTGTGTGTGTGTGTGTATGTGTGTGTGTGTCTCTTGTTGTGGCTCCCCCCCTCCTTTCAAAAGGTAGTAACAATGGCTTTCTAAAGGCATCTCTAAAAATGTCTTCTTTGACCCCTGAGGACTTAGTTATGGCCCACAAAAAGCGGATTGCGTGTTCAACAATATAGCAGTCGTATGAGTAGTCCATAACTCTACTGTGGCTGCTTAAGCTTTCATGATGTCAGACGTGCTGCAATAACGGAACAGGATGTTCACTGAATGAAGCGTATGGTGCACATATTTCACACATGATACACACACCACTTTAGGAGATCAACAATAAAGATTATAGCAAAGTTTTACTTCCATTTATAGTTATAGTTACCATGTTTCCAAGAGCAGGAGTGCTTACTTTGTCTAAGCATTTTTACCCAAGCACGCAGTAATACCACACCTGTTTTGGGGTCAACGGAGAAATATGGCTGTCCTTGTAGAATACTGTAGACTATTCTGGCACTGTTTCCATAGGTGGGATCGTCAGCATCAGACGCTGTGACTTGCAACACAGAAGTGCCTGCAAAAGAACACAGCAAAATTGTTTCAAGGTATTTACTGTCTCTCTTAAAGTTTATCAAATGTTGAAAGAAGTACATTGATGTGCTTGAACCGGGCAATGGCTACACTATGTGTTGGTAATCACTTAGCAACCATGTCTGGTGCCTTTAGATCCAAGGATAATTACTGTGCACAAAATCTCAATTTATGATAGCAGGACTAAAAAGAGACAGCTACTTAAAATGCTGGACACAAACAGAAGAGTTGTAGCTTTTAGAGGATCACCTTATTTAGCTCAAAAATGCAAACTAAAAAAGTGCTAATTTAGCATGCATTGGCAAATACTGACAGTGTTTCACATGATAGAACACTGCACAAAACATATCTCTAAAAAAAACTAAAATACATGTAAAAATGTATGTTATCTGTGCAGATATTGTGGTTAGCTACCTAGCTCACAGGTCATGAAAAATTATCGGAACAGAAATGAACTGTCTGTGTAATGACAGACAGTAATCACATAGGAATACATTCACTTATTCACAGTCACTGACTGTAGTGTGTGTGTGTGTGTGTGTGTGTGTGTGTGTGTGTGTGTTATGTCACATTAAAGTTAAATTGCAGGACATTTTTCAACTGTTACACCTTTTATGGGAAATATGAATAGTATGAGTCTGGCCCTGGTCTTAGTTTTGATGCATTTTTCATTGCACAAGGTGACAAAAACAAAGACAAGCGATTTCAAAACTTAAAAGGGTAGCTCATTATTAACACTGTTATTTATAAATCCGTTGTTAAAAGCCACGGTGGCTCTATTTAACACTTAAACTGTTGCTCAACAGCATTACAGGCTGCAATAACCCATTATGCTTACATGAAGAGTGCATTGTAATTCTGCAACAAGCTTACGTAATACATGATTTATGTGTTAAAATCATAGTACGACTGTGTCGGGAGACATATGAGCTATATGATGCATCCTAAGGCATGCAAATCTTCTGGACACTTCAAATCCTCTGGGAATAAAACTAAATTAAACAAGTGAAACTCCACAGTGTCTCGCCAGATATTACTTTCTTTTTTTTCCTTAGAAACCCGAAGGAGAAGAGTGAAATGCCACCCATAATGAGCCATGTACTCCACAGTATGCTTGGGCACTCTGAATGTCTGTCAACCTTGCAACGAAAATTGCAATGGGAATTATTTGGACTTAATCAATTCTGGGATTGCTTTGGAAGCCGAGACGGTTCCAAATCATCTGTCTAGGAAAACTTATTAGTTAGTGCATAATTTAATTGATGGACCTTGAATTGTTCGGTGTCAATGGCTTAAGTGAAGAAAATGATCACCTTGTTTGATTAATATTTGTGAACAGCATGGTGAAGAATCTGACTGTAAAATGTTCTGGGTAACTTTATCACTGTATTTTTTTTATCTTCCAGGTTATTACAACTGTGGAAACAGATTCATACCATTGAATATTCTGACTGATAAAGCATTCATTATGCACTCGTAAAAGGTGTTTCTATTACTCACAATGCACTTCAATTAAGTGTTCAAGTACTTTGTATTTGGAACTATTAGGTGATGAGTGCCACATTAAAAGAGTCAATAGTCAGTATGCACATGTTGTTTAAACATTCACTGTAAAAATATGTTTAATGTTTTTTATGTTACAGGCTTCCTGGAGAGTAAAAACACTTTACAATACAACCAGACAAAGGCTCTGACAAAGGCTTTGAGAAAGGCACAACAAGACAACAAGACTTTTGTTGTCTGTCTTATAACAAGGAGCCTGAAACCTCGCTAGCAATTGAAACAATTATTCAAAACTTTGCTGACGGAAGAGCTTTTGGATCCATCCCAATTTTAGTGTTTTATCCCTTTAAAATTAGGGATGCACCGAATCCAGATTTTTGGGGTTCGGCCAAATACCGAATCCACTGGTTAAGATTCTGCCGAATCTGAAACCGAATACCGAATCCTCCTCCCATCCTCAGTCCATTAACACAGTAAACACATTAATGAAGTATACAACGTCCACAACCCCTAAAATAGTTAAATGTAACAACTTAATGTTGAATTCACACGCTCTTTTCACATCGTAGGAAAGCACATCGCTATCGCCAGATGAGTGATAATTGTGTTTGGCAAATTTTCGCTAACCAGTGTATGGTGAAGGTGTTGTGAAATGTTTGTTTAAAGCACTTACATAAGAAATTCATGTTGTTTAGTTTATAACAGTCTAAAGGAAATGGTAAATAATAGTGTGATTAAAACTCACTATTTACATTATTTTCAGTACTTGATTTACGGCTGATATGTGAAAAGGTACACAACCTTATTTGTTTAACAGTAATTTAGTTTTACTGCGAACCGTCACAGGAAGTGCTTTTATTTTGAAGTAGCCTACACGGAAGTTGTCTGTTGTGTACTCTTGCTAGCTTACTGAGATGAACGTGACACGCTAGGTGCAAAACATGTCCGTCAAGCTTAAGTTGTTCACTTTCTTGTGTGTAAAACTGCAACATATTGAACAGTAAAGGTTCACAGTAAAAGACAAGCGTTTTTGGTCGTCATTCGAAGCCATTCCACTACAGAAGGCATGTTGGGTGGGTGAAATTAGAAAGCTAACGTTAGCTAACGAGCAGCAGCCGAGTAGGGTTTGGTTCGGTGGAAAAAAATTCAACGGTTCGGTAGAAACCGAACCCCGTCAAAAAGCCCGAACCCGAATCCTGGATTCGTTGCATCCCTATTTAAGATGTAACCCCTTTTGCAGGTGGTAAATTGTAACAAATTAATTATTTTTGATGCGTGAGCCCTTGCAATGAATTTGACATCAAGTCCTCAAGAATATATGGTATCTCATACTGCTTTGAAGGAAAAGAGGCACCCTATATTTAAGGTTTTAGTTGTACCGTATGTATACTTCACTTTGCATTGTACATGGATTATTTATCTCTTACAATTTTTAAATGCTAGTGCAGTAGAAACAGCCGGTGAGGGTTATTAAAAAAATACGCTATGCTAGAAAATGTCTTCTGAAAATCTTGCAAAAAACATTTTGGAATCTGTACTTGGTTCAATGTATACATACAGTATTGTTCTTTCCAAATTAACCCAGTCACATGTAGGCCTGTAACAATTATTGCATAATTGTCTTATTGTCAATTATTTTACGTAATCATGGTTTCTTTGTTTAACCGCAATGAATTGCTAACATTAGCTTAGGTCCTAAGGGGTATGGCTGGTGATGGTAATTGTTGCTTTTGTTTAGACATGCTAACTTGTGATTATATAAGTAATTAATGGTCGGCCCATTGAGCTAAAGCTATGCTAGTGGCAGCTGTCACTTGTTTCCATTGCAACTCCAAACATCCTGGGCTGTAGCTGCCTCAAGCCAGAGAAATTGAACTTGCCCATGTTTCTGGCCCGAAATCTGCCCAAAAAACCGGCGGAATAAATAACCATCACCACTCTTGACTTTATTTTTATGATAATAAAGAGGCGTTGTTTATTTCATAGGCAGCGTACCTGTGTTATTACATTATCTGGGTCATATAACAGTGATATAACCTAAAGATGTATCTGGAACTCATTCAAAACTTTAACTTGTTTAAAAAAAAGTAATAAATAAGGGACTCTTCGTTATTTATTTAAGGGGCCACTGGAGAAGTTTTGGGACCTTTAGCCAAAAAAGACATGACCCTCCCCTTGCCAGTAAAAAAAATTCTATGACCCTCAAAAACAATTTGGAAAAAGGCATGACCCTCCCCCAGCAATTTATCAATACCTTCTGTACTGGTTTGCGCTTGGCCAATATATACAGATTCCCATTGTTTTTTAACAGCCATGACATACGTGACTAAACCTCTGTATTCTCATCTGACGCAGCACACTCCTCTGTTATGGTGTGGTGGCCATTTCAGTAGATTTACTCACTAACATTGTTGTGGAAACACAATAAGCATGGAAACTAAATGCACACTTCCTGCATTACTGCATTACTTCAAATACTAAGTTACTCCTCTAGTAAACTAGTATTCACATGAAATAAAACAATCAAATATTGAGACCATTCAGCAAGGCACTCTGGGTAACATTCAACACACAAACTGGTTGCTATGGACTCGTCACTAGGCTTCATCCACTTCGCCGTTTAAACAAAGTGGAATAAACGTATAAAAGTCAAAATCTACACAAAACCTGCAATTAATTAGTAAGCTGACATCAAATGTGGCATTTAGGAAACCTTTATTGCAACCTTGGCACGGTAAGATGTCCAGACTAGCAACAGTCATTTTCGTTTTTTGCGTCCTGCTGCTGCCATCGACAGCCAGGAAATACTTTTTTTACTAAAGCAGTATATGAAATCGGATGTGTAACCTACCACCATTTAGTTGTTTTGTGTTATTTAAGATATTTATAAAATATCTGATCATGTCAGAGGTAATTATTCCACTCATTTTTTAAACAATGCAATTATCCGTTTCAGCCACCAGGGGGGCAGTGCTCCCCCTGCCCCCCAGCAAACTCATGGGTCAGACCCATCTGGTAGCGAAGGAGGGCCGAGACTAAGAGCTACATGGATAAATATGCACCAAACAAGCCACTTTGAAATGTTGCTGTTTCATGAATACAAAAGTTGGGTGACCCCCCCTGGACTGACAAATGTTGGATGACCCTCCCCTCAGCAAAGAATAAAAAGACATGACCCTCCCCTATTTTCCTCCAGTGGTCCATTCCATAAATACCGAACGTTCCCTAAATGAAAACAATTTAAATTTGACTGAAAGAGACAATTATATTGTTAATCACAATTATTTCTGAGGGGTTTTGCACAGCAAAATGTGGAAGAGTTACAGCGCAAGTCACATGCTGTTTCCCATTTTTACATCATCAATCCGTTTCAATCCATCTATCTCTGCTGACCCCGCAGGACTCATTGCCGCAACCACAAGTCATGATGTACTTTTAAAAGGTCTAGGTTGGTCTCTGAAGGTAGATTACAAACACAAGGTTCTCTTCAACCTCCCTCAGTCTGAGTCAAGGCCGGCTCTTGTGCCATTTGCTTCATCCCCACTTTCATGAAATGAAAGAAACCCATTTCCTCAACGAGTACTGTAATGAAGCAGCAATTAGTTAGCAAGATGTTGGTTGAGACTAAATGGGTTGAAATAAGATACCATCTTAATGGGATAAAATGTGTCAATACACAGCCAAGTCTTTTTTTTTTTTTTTGAAAAATTGAACTGTGCTTTATGATGGTAAGCAGCATATACTGGAAACAACAAAATAGGGGGAAATGAGTCAAAAGTATTTGTTCAGTCCTTTGTACACGACCCTGAATGTCTTTTGTTTTGTTTATAAAGGTTCAACACGTGTGCTATTTGGCTCAACTTCCGTACATTAGTTCTGATAATACTTATTTTATCATAACTACTCATCATCTAAACAAGCAACCACCTCGCCTCTGGGTTTTGAAATGACTATTAACCAGTGATTTTCCCAGAAGTGAAATGGTTAACAGGAAATGAAGAGATACCGAGATCTCCAGTATGTCCATTATAGACATATCTACTGGGAAATATAGAGTAGTTGGAATATGATACTCCTTTCATGTAGCACTCTAAAACATGTTATTATATTGTATTGTGACGTTGGACTACGTGGCACATGCCCATCTAATCAATTTAGACAGGAAAAAAGAACATCACAGCAAATGAGTTGCCACATGCCCAGACAGCCTCTTCTTTCACTTGGGAGCACCAGTATTGACAAAATACTGGGGGATTAGCACTCTGGAGTGTGAGGACAGTTGATTGTTACAGCCGATTTGAAGCTGCAGATGCCGAACCAAACAGGAATTACTTTAATGGACATGAGCAAAAGAGGGGGCGGGAAAAAAGGCTAATTATTTTCCCCTTCACAGTTCTTGATTTCCTCCCTTGGGTCATCAATGGTGATTGATTCTTTTTGTGCACCCAATGATGAAGTTTGCAGCGAACATAGAAACTTTACAATGAGTTGTCTCGTTAGAACTAAACGAAGGATGCAACGTTTTAGGGCTGAGTATATTCTCATTACCTTATTATGCACTCATTCAGAGATAAAGATTACAGCAACTGATGTATCTAATTTTTTTATTTTTTTTAAATTTATTTTTCATTATCAAAATCTGTGTTGCCCGTTCACAAACTTGTCCTTTTTAATGAATATTTACCACCACCATCAATTCCAAGTATTCCTTTTGGCTTGCAATTTTACATTTGCATTCGCATGAACTGGGGTAGACGCTCCATATTCATGCGCCATCTTGAAATACGTTAGCCGGTAAGGGACATACGGGACATGCTGCTCCGCCTTTCGCGTTTTCGCTGTCACATGATAAACTCACAGGTGCTGCTAATGCTGCTAATGGGTATCGTAGCTTGCCGGACCGGCAAGTTTGAAGAAGGAAACATGGAGGACCACACGTATTCCGAATTTCAGGAACAGGAGTCTTCTTCTTCGCCCGGAAAAAGAAAAAGGATACTGAAAAGAGCAAGAGAGCGGCTTTTTGAAGCGGAAAGGCTACCGTAGCTGTAATACGTACTTTGAACTGCATGGTGCTAGAGAGTTGATTGCGATATATGATCTCAACACTAGATGGGGGAAAATCCTACACATTAGACATTTAAAGCACACATTATTTGTCTTACAGTAACAACAGCAACTTATATCTACCTTAAAGTAAACCTAAAGAAAAAATATTTTGTGTGTGCCAATAAATATTCCACATAAAAAAGCATCGGAACATACAGTCTAGCACTCTTACAAGAGATTAAGACATGTACTTCCAATTTAGGAACAAATATACTGACTGGCAAAGTTGTATGTGTGACAGGACTGTCTGTATGAATATTCATGAATGCAACCAGGGAGATAGTGACTGTTTATAAAGAGGGCGCCTACAGGTCTATTGGGGTTTGCATACTTAATCGGTTTTGCATATTTCCATCTTCTTGCTGCAAGAAGCCAATGAAGCTGTTCATTCTCTCTTTGAGGTATTTTTTTTTAATAAGTATTTCTGCTTCTTCTCAGCAACTGAAAGGATTATTTTAGACAAACAGATGTAAATGGAATGTTTTCAACAAAGTGTCACTGTCACAAACTTACTACCTTTTCGTATATGGGTAGATGGGACACAACCTACATATATTATGAAGGGGTGCTGTGAAATAGTTAAATTCCCTTACTTTTGAGCTATTGTGCTGAGATGCAGAATCAACTGGACTGAGGAAATACGGGCTTTTGTTCACCGGTGCTAAAAAAAGAATGGTACAATACAGAAATAAAAAATAGATGTTTGCCACATGATGCTGGGCAGACGAAGAGCAACTGTCTCAGAGGAGGTGGATATAGGCTTTTCTTTCTTCTATGATGTGGAGGACTCCACTGTCTCAATGGCGGGGATTGCTGTGGAGGCACTATTGAGTGCTTTATAAAGACCTTCCCACCCGGGAAACCATCACAGCAACCAGAAAACAAAGATGAAAAAGAGGACTAGGCTGGCTTACAGAACATCAAACATTCTGGAGAACATTATCATAGAGTGGACAAACCAGAATGCTGCACAGGGCAATAACATATTTGATCGTGACTCTTCATACTAATACCTTCTTTTAAACCAGCTCGGAGCAGTACTTGGTTATAAGTCTACTTGAACCTTATACAAAATGTCCTATAGTCAAAGGTCTTGCCATAATAGGTTTCTCTTTAGCGCAGAGATAAAAGGGATTAAAACATGAAGAATATCTAAAACGCAAAAACAAATAGTTCAGACAGGTTTTTCATCTTCCAACACATTTAAACAACGGCTCACTGCTGCTGACAATCATTTCAAGGTCCAGTTTATTTTGTAGCACTACTCACCCACTTCAGACATCTCGGGCACCGTAGCTACAAAGGGTCCATCTGGAAATTTGGGAGCATTGTCATTGATGTCTTGTACTTTGATGATGAATTCCGACTTTGGTTCCAGCGCCTCCTCTGTGTAGCGGTCCAAGGCTTGTGCATGCAGGACATAATGTGTTTTCCTTTCGCGATCCAGACTCTTTGTGGCATGAATATCTCCTGTCACTTCATCGATGATAAATATAGTCCCAGCTCCTTCCCCGCTCAGAATGTACCTGACAGATCCATCGCCTTTATCCGAGTTTGAGTGAAGCTGCAAGGCAAACCAAAGACAGGCTGTGTGAATACAGAGACTAGAACATTGCCAAAATCATTGAGTTGCTTTTGATTCACAGTTTTAAAATGTTCAAAATTCATGGTGGTAAAATTTACAACAGCCACAGTGCACTGTTGTAATATACTGTAGCTGCATGAGAAATACATGAAGTGGGACCACTATGGTGTCCATATTGGGGTGGGTTAGGGTTAGTCTGGTTGATTAATCCATTAGTCAGCTGACATAGTTTATCATTCTGTAAGTATTGGCAAATGGTTGATACATTTCAAGAAAGAAATACCAAACATTATCTATTTCCATCTCAAGTGTTTTTGTATTTCTCTGTCTTATATAATTGTAAATTGAATATCTTTGGGTTTTGGACTGACAAAACAAAAGCCAATTGGAGACGATGGCTTCAGATCTTAGACATTGTAGTGGGCATTTTTCACAACTATTTGCCTTTTTTGAGATTACTATTTGAGAAAAAAACAAGGGATTAATCAACAAAATAATTACAATATTGAGAAAAATGCTTGGTACAAAAGCATGAATCTGGGTTTTTATATTAAGAAATGATGATACGCATCTAAAGTACTATACTTAGACATAATCTCTACCAAGGCCATTTTAAAACATCTGTGCTTTATACAGCAGTAACCTCTGCTGCATTACTGCACTGCACGGTGGTCCACAGCCCACGTTTAAGATTCCAAAAACTCCCAGCATCTAACTGACATTACATCATGTGCTATTCTCTTTCAGGCTTAACTAAACCCGAGCGTCGCTGAAGAAATTCATGTTAAGAGATCAAAGTTTTGGGGGAAATCCTTACAAGACTGTTAAAGGCGAGAAGATCACTGACACTTTCTTACCAAGAGAAGGGGGAATAAGCGAAGACCGAGACACTTTTTCATATATAATTCCATAATTGATACCAAGAGGATTAAGACTTCCCTGCCAAATTCTCAGATGCTTGTAGTTTTAGACTTCATAAATATATTTTAAAATATCACTGAATTTGCAAACCAGGACATGCCGTGGTAACATCATAATTGAAACAACTTCATTTCCGCCCATGAATTAAACATGTTAAGAAACATAATTCTATTTATTTTTGTGTGCTTTTCCTCAGGGAAGTGTCAGAGCTGAACATAACAGAACAATCCAATTTTATTGTGAATTGGCGATGCTTTATATACTGGTGGTACCGGTGATATTTTTGTATTTCATATTTGTAGATGCACATCAATGAGCTGTGAACACAACCTTTGTATTCCAACTCTGTATCGCCATAAACAAGATGTCTGCAAGTCTTTGGAGAAGATTAGATACACATGGAGCAAATAAATAATTCATGCTCGGTTTGTATTGAGGTAATACGTTACTATTCTTCAAAATATTATATATACATAGTCTGGATAAGCATGGATATTATAAAAACCTGTGTGCAAAGTACCAAAATGTAGAGGGGGACAAAAAATGGTAAAATGGCATGAAAAGGGACTTTAACTTTGAAGTGATAAATCTCAATTACAACCGTTGCTACAAAGGTGGGCCATTTTCAGTTTAATGCCAATTAGCAACATCTGTTGCATATAACAGAGGTCTGGCACTCAGCACTTTCATCTGTTATCCGCTATCAGACAAATAACAGAGCTCCACACTGGCTAAATCCAACACCCTGTTCTCGAACTGCAGGTGTATTCGATAAAACAGTAAAAAAATAAAACAAAATATGTATGAACAACAAAGGAACATCAGTCACAAGTTGAGACTAAGCAACAGGAATATGCTTTGACTTTACCGTTGAAAATTGAAATATGTGCTAATTATGTAATACAGTCCAACCATACACGGCCAAATACAAGTTTTTACAAGGTAACACACTCTGTTTTACATCTAACAGAATTTTTTCAAATTCAAACTTAGATGCCTCAACATATGATTCAGCAAAAACATTATGTAACTTCTGCATTGTCTTTGATTGGAAATAATTGTAATGTTGTAATGTCACTGTAATGTCCCTGTATTTTGCTGATGCACCTGATCAAGGCTGGGAGATGTAAATTAACAAACATTGATCAGGATAGAAAATGTCCTCGTTCGGAGAATTTGAAACTTGAATATACTGTTGAAAAGTTGCATTGCTTGACAATGTACTTACAACCAATCAAATCAGAGAAACGACACAATTTCTAACCAGTCGTATGATTTTCTTAGAATATGCACAGCTGTTGGCTCAACTAAAGTCTTGTCATTGTTTGGTAGCAAAAACTGAAAAGTAAGACGGAGCGTTAGCTCAGGGAACGTTTTCGTGAAAGCATAAAAAAATCTTCTTGTGGATAAATAAAGCAAAATACTGTACATAGCGAGGATCTCAGAGAAACACAGCAGCTACAAACATTTCCAGAGGTACCTTTGAAAATGAGGAAATTGACAGAACAGATGAACATAACTGACCCAACATATAAGCACCCTGGCTGTAGAAATGTCACCTTTCAGGGTTGAGACTGACAAGACTGAAAAATGTTGTTCATTTTTTGTAAATGCATTCATTTAATTAGATTCCGAATGTACTATCAGTTGTCCCAGTTGGAGAACACGCAGCAGGTTAATGAAGGACCCAAATGAAATGAAACAAATAAAAACATTTACAACAACCTCAGGAGCAGGGCAGATTATAACACAAGTGGATGTTAAGATTAATGGATTCTTTAAGATCTGCATAAATAGTGACATAATTTGTATTGTGCTGTTGTGTTTAGTGATATCAACTGATGTTTTATATATCCTGATGAATTATTTGCCATATCGCCCAGCCCTACATTTAATTGATACATAATGTTCCCTTGCAAAGCTTGCAAAAATAACTGGACAACCAACTGCAATGATTCTGTTGCGACTACGTCCCTGAATTAGGACAATATACTTTCACTGTGACCCAACTTTAGAAACAATCAATCATCATATTGTCCAATGTTATGATGAGCATTTTAATCAGGAGAGACTTGATTTAGAGTGAATGAAAAAAGTTGTCTTAGACCCAGTCGGTACGTAGTCATATTTATGGGGGTAGTGATGCCATGGTTAGTGCAGGAATTTTCCTGCAGAGTGAGAGAGATTTGTGAATGAATGAGAGCGTAAAGAGGATCTTCCTGAATTGAATTTCCGCTGAGTTTCATTAAATTATGCACCCATTATTGACTGATTCGTGATTGAATGTCTGTTTGTTACATGATTCATTCCTATTTCAGCACTGCTAAGCTGCCATTGGACATCCATCAGACATCTCTGCTGGGAGATATAACATGACTTGACAGTCTGTATACCTGTAGAGTGCATTAGGATTCATGTGTAAAAAAAACTTAATGAATTAGTGTTACCTTACTGACCCTGAGGCTCAGTTCGGGTCAACCCGGTTGTATTTTCCAATCACTTAAAAATAAGTAAAACGACAGAGGTACACATTTATATTAAAAAAAAACAGTACTATTAGTATAAATGCACAACCATTAAGTTACCAGTTATTTAATGGCGAAGGTCCTCAGGCCCCATCTAATCAAAACCTGGACTAGCAAATAAATTAGGAAGCCGCTGTTGATTGCAGGCCTGACTCTTGATGAGAGCCGTATGTCCTTCCCGCGGTAAAGATCAAGCCTGTAATTAGATGAGGAGTCAAAGATCCTGTTGAATCAGGTAGTTAATCAGTTGCTAGATTGTACTAATATGAAACACAACGTCCAAGGCAAGAAATCAGAACATGTTTACACATCAAATGCAGTGTGGATGGGAACAATTACTTTGTTGACACGCTTTGGCCCGATGCTGCACTCTTTGAATTTTTAATGTAGTAAAAGACATTAAGAAATAGTAGATTCCAGTGTTGGCTTTAGTTTAAAAGTCAGTTCCTATACATTCCATTCCTACATCTATCTATAAATTGCAGGAACATCTGTCTGTCTGTGTGTGTGTGTGTGTGTGTGTGTGTGTGTGTGTGTGTGTGTGTGTGTGTGTGTGTGTGTGTTATGCACATATCTCTAGAACTGTTAGTCCGATGGACTTCAAACTTGACCGGTGTCTTGCTACGGGCGAGGGTAAGTGCAGTGCCAAGTTTGACGTTGTTTGGATTAGAAATGCAAAAGATATCGTTAAATATATATATATATATATATATAGGTAAAAGAAGCACACATTGGCTTTTGCCGCTCTAGCCGCTGGCCACTCCCCCTCTCACACTGCACAGCACGGCACCTCAGACCCACAAAAATGTGCAAAGTAGGACTACTTTGGACTGTCTTTGACTTTGAATAAACAAACGACAATTCCCGAATTTAAGGATGTTTCAGAATCCCACACATGCAAAGCACAACCAGCTACAGACAACAAGTGGCAGACAGAGCGTGATGCCACGCTTTTCTGTGTATAGTTTTTCGCTAAGAGGAAACTCAACAAAAAGCCAACACGAAATATCAAACAAAAACCAGACACTATAGTATTAAGTTGCTGTGAGCTGTAGCCTTCATTCACCACTTCTAACCAGAGGCAGAATATAAAGTAATCTCTGAGATTATTCCTTCACAGCGCTGTGCAATGCGAGAAAATCTCAGAGCTGAACCGGGCAGACACAGCACTTTTCATTAGACTCACCCCGGGTTAATTAAGTCTACTGCTAACTAATAACATTACAAACAAAATACCCCCGCGAATCAAATCCCCTACTTCACCCTTAACTGTCAAGCCACTAAACCAGTATGGAAATTAAAACCTCTGCTGAAATGTTAAATTCGTTAACAATCCGACACGAGACAACACCGTCTCTCTCTCTCTCTCTCTCTCTCTCTCTCTCTCTCTGCGCACACACACACACACACACACACACACACACACACACACACACACTGACACACACACAGTCCGGTTCTGGTGGTTGATTAACGCAGATATGTGCTGATTAGCTCTCATAACGGGCCGGGTGGGTAGCGCACTGCCATGAGTACATTCTGAATCTGCAACGTTCTCTGTCAGATAAATCAGTAAGTTAGTAGTAGTAGTAGTAGAGAGTTGCATATGGAGTGGTTTGGGGTCCTTCTCTAAGTAATTTTGGGGTACAATTTGGTTTTGATGAATTCTACAAGCAGCAATACCACAGGCCAAGCAAACAGGCACATCTTCAACGGGCACTGCACTATTTAAATGCAGAGAACCACACTCGATACTTAAGGACAGACCATGTCCATAACTACTACTAGGATATATCCACTTCTGTTCAGCAGCACTCCAACAACTTTTGCTCATAAATATAATTTTGCCTTCAGTCAGAGTGTTAATCTAACCATTGACTTCCTTTGCAGCAGCTAATAAATCATGCCTTGCAATGTGCGGACCATTGGTGCACATGGCGTTGACTGCCTTCCAAAATCTATGGGTTATAAAAAAGTTAACAGGTTGTGTGTTATTACACAAACATCACAGCCAAAGGTACAGCAGTGTCAGGCCAGCTGGGAGTAAATAATGTGTATGAGGATACTCAACATTCAAATCAGAAAAGAGCTATAAGGATTAATGCATGAATATGAGTATTTCCAGGTGTTCTCAGTGTGGTGGTCTCTGATTTTAAAATCACTCTTATCTTCCACAATACCATGCCATGGTCCACTGTGTACTCATTACAGATGTGTCCTACATACTGTATGAGCAACACATATTCCAAACTTTTCAATTATCAATATGTTTCTAAAATGTTCTAGACTACAGTGGGGATCAGAGGATCCAGAACTCTTCAGATATCATCCGAAAAAAAACCCATCTTTTATAGAATAGTTAGGTTTGGACCTTCAATGGTATGGACATACTATTGAGTATTCTGCAAAAAAAGCTATACACAGAAAACTAAAATTGTATATCTGAGGTTTGATTTACCACTAAAGATTTTACTGTTCAGCTGTCACAATTCAGCAATATTTACCTCATTTGGATGAGGCTTTATGTTCTGAACCTTTCACGTTATGTTCAATTGCACTGAAGTTTTTACCAATGTGATCTAATGCTTCATACTTTTCATTTGCAAGTATTTCATTTGCACAGGAGTATACAAAAATAGGCTTTACCGTGTGGTTATTTCAAACAGACTATTTATTGTATTACCAGAAAACATGCTATATTGTGATATATATCGTTATCGAGATATGAAATGACCTATATCGGGATAGAAGATTTTGGCCGCAACTTTCTCATGTTTACTGACCATCTGCGACTGCTTGATGATACCAAAGAGAGGAGAGGCAAAAGAAGAAAAAAAGGCAGTTGGAGCAGTTTCTCTGGACAGAGACCTCCCTCACTGCTGTTTAGGGGACAGTTTGTATTTCCCATTTTTGGTCAAACCTAATTGTACAAAACTGGGCTTGGGGCAAATTTTGGTGACATCATTTCAAACGCAGGGCTCCACTTCTCTGCAGAGCGCCCTGCTACTGCATTTCGACTCCAGCGTCGGGATATTTTATTCATACATCATTAATTTTGATCACACAGAAAATTTCATGGCAACTGGCCTTGATGTAATTAGTGTCAATTTTGTTACACCGCAGAGCAAGCTTGATATGAGCTTTACATCAACAGCTGTGGTGGCAATCTCGAATTGGGTTGGAAGGAAAATGGCATTAATGTCCAGTCCATGCAATATATAATGAATGGAAATGTATGGAAATCTCTTATACACGCTGATTGGTACAGTGCAGCGAGACATCATGAGTAAGATGAAATTCTGACCCCTGCAACCTTGTTGTTTGTTTTTGTCGTCTCCCTGCAAGGACTTAGAGGAATCCTTTTCCTCCACAGGGCATCAAAACAAGGGATTGTGTTTAGCTCTCTGTCTCTATGGGTGACTTTATTAAAGCCTAGTGGAACAGATGACTGGCATGTGGCTGACGGCTGGCAGCTGGCAATGCATTTCTGAGGAGTTTAAAGGGATCATCAGATATTGGAGCTCTAAAGTCGCTGGAGAAAAAAACACTCCAATCTCAAGGAAAACCTCGCTTATAATTTCATCATATGCCCAGAGGAGCAACCTGAGAGAAAAAGTCTCTTCACTTTCTTTTGTCAAAAAGCTACGTGCTTTCACTGGTTGGGCTCTGTATACTCATTGTCGAGAACAGCCTTAAACTGTTTGTGTTCACAAGCTTAGTGGTGCTCAGAGTCTACTTTTGGCCCTGTCGTACCATTTATCAGGTGTCTATGTCAGCTAAGGGGAGAAGACATTTGAGGAGGAAAGCAATTCTCTAAACAGTAAATAGTTGTGTTTTACTTGTATAGTAATGCTAGATAAAATAATAACATAAAATGTTAATGGGTCACAAATGTAATCAAACTAGAGCTGTAACCTATAATTATAGTTATTTAGTCAGTAATTTTGTCTGTCAGAGTTAATTCAAAATTAAGTCACAAATTATGACTTCCTAGAGCACAGAGTGGAGATTGCAATGATGAATAAAAAGAAAAGCTGTGAGCAGCACCTGTATGACCTACACAATTATCAGAATGCTAAGCAATTAATGTTGTCTCTGATTTACAAATTGATCATCAACTAATCTTTTCACCTCATAAAGAATCAGCCCACTTAAAGGTCCCATGGCATAAACATTTTTACTTTATGAGTTTTTTTAACATTGATATGAGTTTCCATAGCCTGCCTATGGTCCCCCAGTGGCTAGAAATGGCGATAGGTGTAAACCAAGCTCTGGGTATCCTGCTCTGCCTTTTGAGAAAATAAAAGATCAGATGGCCCGATCTGCAATCTTCCCTATAGGTCGTCATAAGGGGAAAGGTTACCTCCCCTTTCTCTGCTTTGCCCGCCCAGAGAATTTGGCCCGCCCATGAGAGAGAGAGAGACATCATGGCTTGCAAACGAGCGAAGCCTTGCCCCCCTCTCTCCTCCTCAATAGCATTTAAAGCTGCAGACAAAGAAATGGCACGTCCTAAGCAAAGCTCATTGTGGGACTGGCTCTAGTGGCTGTAATTCTGCACCAAGGCTGAATTTCGGGAAAGAGACTTCAGATACAGTATTAGGGGACCACTAAGGTCTATATAAAAGAGACTTCAGATACAGTATTAGGGGACCACTAAGGTCTATATAAAAGAGACTTCAGATACAGTATTAGGGGACCACTAAGGTCTATATAAAAGATACTTCACATACAGTATTAGGGGACCACTAAGGTCTATATAAAAGAGACTTCAGATACAGTATTAGGGGACCACTAAGGCCTATATAAAAGAGACTTCAGATACAGTATTAGGGGACCACTAAGGTCTATATAAAAGAGACTTCAGATACAGTATTAGGGGACCACTAAGGTCTATATAAAAGAGACGTCAGATACAGTATTAGGGGACCACTAAGGCCTATATAAAAGAGACTTCAGATACAGTATTAGGGGACCACTAAGGTCTATATAAAAGAGACTTCAGATACAGTATTAGGGGACCACTAAGGCCTATATAAAAGAGACTTCAGATACAGTATTAGGGGACCACTAAGGTCTATATAAAAGAGACGTCAGATACAGTATTAGGGGACCACTAAGGCCTATATAAAAGAGACTTCAGATACAGTATTAGGGGGACCACTAAGGTCTATATAAAAGAGACTTCAGATACAGTATTAGGGGACCACTAAGGCCTATATAAAAGAGACTTCAGATACAGTATTAGGGGACCACTAAGGCCTATATAAAAGAGACTTCAGATACAGTATTAGGGGACCACTAAGGTCTATATAAAAGAGACTTCAGATACAGTATTAGGGGACCACTAAGGCCTATATAAAAGAGACTTCAGATACAGTATTAGGGGACCACTAAGGCCTATATAAAAGCATCCAAAAAGCAGCATGTCATAGGACCTTTAAAATCACTATTACTGTGATATAATTTTTACTCTTTTAATTGACTCAATAACAACACAGGCCTATGAATCAATAACCACATTTACATATATTACATCTATCTATCTATTGCATGAGTTAATTTCTTTTTTAAATCTTCATTGAAAGTCATGAGACATTGTTTATGAAATAATAAGTAGATTATAAGGCTGGATCTAGTACCAATTCGTTGTATTTAATGTGATATGTAGATTTTTAAATACGTCAGTGCATGACTTTTTTTTGCTGGTTTAACTAAAATTACAATATTCATTGAAAAAACGATCAGAGTACGGGCTTATCTGCTAATGTAAGCTACCGACCGTTACCTTGAAACCATCCAGCAAATAGACGGTACCATAGGGTGATACACACAGTTTAACAACAAAACAAAACGCTGAGTGAACATTACTAGCTACATTTTTCATGTTGGTTTTGAGCGGTATGCACCCCCACTAACCTGGAAAAAGGTTTTAAATCAGTAACGTTACTACAGCGTGTCGGAGGAATACACACAGACTCCTGCAGCGGCGAGTCAGAGGCAGAGGGGCCGTCACAGCAGCGTGGCTAACGTTAGCTTCTTGTCTCATCTGGGGTCTGATTAAATTGGGGTCCGGGACAGTAAATTCATCACAATGCTATTTTCCAATAAACTGTAGCTGTCATATTTCACGGGCGTGAGTGCGGATTTCATGTCGCGGCTTTCGTCGCTGTTTATCACTTATTGAGTGAAGTAGTACTCGCCCTGTTGTTTATTTGGTTGCCATAACTTTGCGAGTGATGACGCCCTGTCACTGTTCCAGATGCTCTGCTCACCCTAGGGGGAGAGAGAGCGGATGACAGTTGCTTGAGTTCAGTAGAGCAGACGGCTCTACGAGTTTATGACTTTTCATAAACAGCTGATGGAGCGGTGGTGCGTGGTGTACATAGCAGAAACCCTGTTGTGCGTCTGCCCTATTTCTGACAGCGTGACGCTGGAAATTTTACCGTGGCGGACCGCCACTATGCTATCAACATAGAGGAAACACTGGAACCTGTTCACCCATAGCAGATAAAGGAAGATTCAAATGCTTCATTTCTGGGCCAATAGACCAGCATGCACAATCACAGGATTCAGTCTCGGTTTAGACCTAGCCACAATTCCACATGTTCCTTTTCTGCCTGCACCATAGAGGTATTCTTCTTGTTCTTGTTCCCCACAGTCCATAATGAGTGGACATGACAGCAGTAAAGCCACATCATTTTATACAAGCTGAGAGCGAACAAGGGTAGCTAGACACATACATTATGTGGATCTCTACACTGAATAGGACCAAGCCAAGACAAATGGCATTCAGCGATAATGCAATCCAACCAGGCACATACATTACTAGGATCTCTACAATCAAAAAGGACAAAGCTGGTACAGAAGAGAGAAGAAGTAGAGGAGAAAAATACATGGAAGATCAAGCTGTGTAGCAATTCGTAATGTATCAGGATGGCACTTAATAGACCGTATCCTCTGCTGATGCTTAAGTAGTTTTCTTGAATCTACCTGAAATGGGACATGAGTTATGTCTGTTTGAAAAGCAGCCACTTCTAAGCATTTTGGCTGATTAATGCAGCATCATGTGGCCAGTCAGCTCTATATTTGTTCAGCAGAATAATTGGCTGGAATGGAATGAGTACGAAATAAAACTGGATGTGATAATTATATGAAATCCACGATTAAATAGCAGGCACAAAGCATACAATATGTCAAAATGGTGGCTACATTTCAGCTGATTGATCCCATGCTCATTTATAATCGATTTCCCAGCGAGTTAGACTTTCAGTGAGACATCACCTTTATGACATAGCTAAAAGGGCCTACGGGCTGCACCAGGGCACCGCACATTTGTACAGACGCACCAAATGGCTGCGCATGCATCACTGCAAGCTCAACATCTTTGTTTATCTGTGTGTTCTTTGTTGTGATTTCACAACTCATGTAATCAGACTGGACAAACAGTAGCAACATTAACTTCATGTTGTTTCCAGAAAGATTCATTAAAACTGCATCGCTTTGATATTGAAAGCAGGCCCTTGCTGATGCGGAAATGGGAGTTGAAGGTTGGAGTCAGGATGTGGAGCATTTATTCCATCAACAATGTGCATGGTGAGGGGAGCAGGGAGGGGGCGGGGGGGATGAAGAGAAGGAGAAATGAGCAGGCTGTGTGCCCTAGCTTATGATCAGTGCTTTGGCTTCATATTGCAATTAATGGATGGGGGGGTGGGTTCGTTTTTGATTAAATCTCGGCTCTTATGCTTCACTCAAGAGGACTTAATCACTTTGTATGTGGGTGTGCTTGATTGTCTGATTATCACCACATTTTGACCATGCTCCCTCCCAATCAACTCCTCCGAGCGCCCCCTTCTCTTCGATTGATTTGCAACAGTCACAGTAAACCCTGATGATGGAGCACTCGCCTAATAACCATACATCAAGAGACAGTGATGAGGGGCGTGCTAAAGACGTGCCTCAGATGCACATCACGGAGATCCGCCCTAATAGTTGTCCTCTGTTTTGACATCTGCGGGGAGAAACAGAATGAATCGTTGTCTTCCCAGCAGGATGGTTGACTTCTTGATGTACAATAATGAGATTATTAGACTCCCGGAAGCAATTCTGACACTCATTTAATGGCTCTGCTTCTAAAAATTGATATCAGAATGAGACAGAAATGAATCCGTCAGCAGATGAGCTTTAAAAAGCATGAGGTTTTTGCCTGGTGCTCTGGCAGTGAGGGAGGGCACATGGCTTTAGTCTCAAGTGTCTTAATGGTGCTAATATGTTTGAACGTTTCAGCCAGAGGACAGGGGAAAGCACTTAGAATATTATACATGGCTGCACAGACATATGCTTGTGTTACTTTCTGCAATTGTTGAATCAATGGAATGAACTGTCATTCACAGGGTTAGCTAAATTTCTTTCATGTTGGGTGAAAGTGTCACCGTATCAAGGACACAACACTGCAGGTGTATTTCTATGCCCGACCAGATAAATATTAGCCATTCCAAACAAAGACTGTTGATCCAAATTGCCTTAAACACAGCTGAGGAAAATCAATGGCTATCTCTAAGCCACACATGCACACACAACTCTTACTGAATGTACATGTTGGTACATTTGTACATTGTATTATTTAAAAAAAAAAAAAACAGTAATAAAAGGGTACTCAATAATGAAAAAGCTTTAGTTGTAGCACTACCACACACACAAACATTGAGGCACTTCCGCACCCACATATGCATCCCATAAAAGTGTCTCTGTGGTTGATAAATAACATTTCAGCGATTTTCAGGATGTTTCTCTTTCCAACAATGCAGAGTAATAATGTGACATTGGCTGTGAAATTTTCCTTGTTATTTCATGTAACACCTCACTGCTTTAACACTGAAAACATTACAATCTGCACGCACTTGTTTCCTGCGTTGCAAAAAGTGGGTGAAAACCAATTTTGTGTAAAGACTCATTTTTTTTCTTCTTCCCACTGTCGAGCCATTACTACACACACAACAAGACAGTTGCCTGATTCTGTCACAGCACAATATATTTTTAGATGTATGAATAAAACATTTAGGCATCTTTCTTAGAGGTTGCTCAAATTAAGACAAGATAAGACAAGGGGTATCCCTCCTAGTCTGGGCTGAAGCACCTATTCTGTCAAACCTCACATTATTTATTGTATGTTTATTGTATATGTGGGCCAGACACCCAATGATGGTTCCACTCAAGGATTTCTAACCAAGGATCTATTTCTTTTCATCCAACAGCTGCGCTACATCCTCCAACTAAGTTACAGCAGACAGTTCACTGCAGTTCATATTAGGGGTGTGAATCTTCACTGGTCTCCATTCAAATCGATTCAATATCATATCATCATATTCAATGCGTCACCTCCTCAATATTATTATATATTGCTACACAACACATGGTTTTCATCAACAAATTCAAGATATATATGAACTCCCCTTTTTATTGTATCTGCTCTCAAAAAAGACATGAATGTTCCTGAATGTAACGGAGTCTTAACACGGACAAAAGGCAAAAACGCAAAAAGCAGCAATCGGAAAATCAACAAGTAACATCGTCACGCAATAATCAGTTATGGTCTGTCACTGCATCGATGCAATGAAATAATTCATTTCAACACCCCTAGTTCATATTCATTCAGGGTTTTGGGATTTGCGTCGTCTTCTAAAAATTACCATCCAGTCTGTAACCTGCCCGACTACTTCAAAGCACCACACTGAGCTGATTGACATGAAGCCATTCAAACCTCCCAATGGGAGAGTGGGTTGTCTCCCGTCTCGTATCTGGACAAGCCCTGTCCCCTACCAAACATTTGTGTCTCACTCATGCACAAAGCTGTCATTTCCCAAAAGTATCAGCCCCCCAGAAAGGTGTCATTGGGGATTATGGGATACCTCAGGGGGATTAAAAATGTTCTTGACAGACGCTTCACTTATTCCCAGAAGTCACTCTACGCTATCCTCTATGTGAGAGTAGTAAAAAGTACACACAACATTACCAACTGCCAAGGCCAGGTCTTACATTATGGTATGCTTGTATTAATGTTTGACCTTGCAAATGTTTTTTAGCACACATCTGCTTTTTTCATGTTGACCACGCAATAATTAATACACCATGTCTGTGTGCAATATTCCATGGCATCTTATCATGAAACGTCTCTTTCAAAACTTTACATTTTTTGATGAAAGTAATTATCGACAAAGACTGTGTTGGCAAGTCCCTGTAGTGGAACTGCTCATTTGCTGCTCGGTAATGTCCAGTTTATAATCAAGCAAAGGGAGGACGAAAAAAACACAATACAGCGCGGTATGTGTCGACTGCATTAATCCTCGTCCTCCTCCTCCTCCTCCTCCTCCCCTGTCTTCGTCTAATTAAGGGTCAGTCTGTCTCTTGGTCACATTAGGACACAGCACACCGGTCCCAACCCACATAATTAAATGTGTTTTTGTGCTAACCATCTGGAGACCTCATCTCTTTAAACATGCATGTCAAATTGAATAATAATGTTTGTGTCTTCTCAGTGCTTTATTATCATCCAGGATTAGCTGTTTATGTTTATTTTGCGTTCATCAGC
The DNA here is from genome assembly GCF_031162955.1 of Sander vitreus. Classification (NCBI taxonomy): domain Eukaryota; kingdom Metazoa; phylum Chordata; class Actinopteri; order Perciformes; family Percidae; genus Sander; species Sander vitreus. The sequence continues at coordinate 21,709,874 of NC_135876.1, forward strand.
GGCAACCGCCACACACGCATGCACGCACGCACACGCACACACAGACAGACAACAATAACACCCTTGAGGTAGGAGTACTGTAGAACTACATCAGCCAACCAACCAGCAAACCAAACAATCAAGAAGTTCCCAGCAGTGGACAAATTTAACGTCTAAAATGATTAACCATGTTTTTGTGCAGTTTGTGCATCGACAAACTGACGCTTTGAATATGCTGCAAAATATCTTTGTTATTGTCTAATACGTACATGCTGAGGGGTTGTTTTTTTTTGGCACTGTGGGATTTTATGGTTCATTCATGCGTCAAATAATATTAGGAAAAACATGTTTCACCAATAAATAACCTTTCTTCTGCTTTGAGCTTCGCAAGGACATGTGTGATTAAAACACCCAGGTTTATTCAATGAACAGACATTTGAGGCAGAAAGTTATATTTACTGTTGTTGTTTTTTTCCCCTTTCAAAAGTTTTTTTCCAAGCATGTCATCCCTATTTTCTTTAATTTTGCCTTCAAATGGTATACCACTGTTGAAATACAGACATATGTGCAGTCAGAGGAGCGTTGTGACTTTCTCATTCTCTTTCTCTAGGAGTGCAGTTGAGGGGATTAGTTTGTGCCTGAGTGCCTAGAATAATGATCACTGCAGCGGAGAAACACATTTTAACATTTCAGAAGATAAGGACAGGCAATCTGCAAGCAGAGGACTTAACCAGCTCCCTGTGGCTTATGGTGGAGCTAACAGAAAAATCACCACCAACAACAGGGATACATCGTACCCTACGCCCAGGCATAGAAAAAAATACCCACCAATATCTTTTCCACTGTAAGGGACATCCGTCACTTTGAAATTACCTTCATAAAATGTTCCAACTATGAGGCACCCTGGCTTACTATAACCCCATTGCACTACTGTACTCATTTCCCACCAAGAGATCAAATTTGGGTTCATTTCCCACAGAGACACCCAATCTGATATTTCAGTTCAAAGATAGCTTATTGTAGAGGGCTATTCTCACTTTCAAACATAATCCACTCTTGCAAAGCTGGCTTCCCCGAGTGGCAGACATGCGGAGAGGCACTCCTTGATTACAAAGAATAATATATTCTTTAGATATTATCATGACAGGTATTCGGTCCGACATTGTAAAGACAGAAGAAACACACACCTTCAACAAATGAGCCCTGAATTTCCACATCAGAAAAAAAGAGCGTGTACAATGCCGACGTGGCGATCTACCTCAATAGAACAGCTTGCTCCTGCTGTAACCCATTTCTCAATAAACACGCGGGGAGAGAAAAATGCCAAGTAAGCTGTTCAAAAGCAAGTTCCCTGGGATAAAAAGATGTCTTTGTTTTGTACAGTTCAATAAAACGTCCTACCTTTCCCACATACTGTGCATCTGGTCCCAAGTGTTCTTCTAAAACAAAGAACTGGTTCCAGATCCAGCCACGCTTGGGCCTGTGGTGCACCTCCGTCTCCCCGTTGGCCAGTTTGGTCTGGTTCTTGGAGGGCACTTTGGCAGGGACGTGGTGGCTCGCCCCGTAGCACCTCTGGATGAAACAGAGGCAGACCAGAAAGGGACAGAGACAGGAGGTGGTTGATATCCTCATGGTGGCGCGTGCTTTTGTAAAAGTTATCCCTGTGTTCCAAGGTGGTAAGGTCCTCCCACCACCGCCGCCGCCACAACTTGCCACCGCTCCAGGCCTGTGCAATAGTCAAGGCAAAAGAGAAATCTATATCCAAACTAAGGAAATAGCGGTCGCGGTAGATCCTCTAAGGTTCATGGCCCAAAGCGAAAGGTTTAATGGAGAAAAAAAAAAACAAGCAAGATACATTTACATTATGGAATTTTCCAGGCTGTGAGATGCTGTGCAAACGGACGTGAACTTCTGGGTAGTTCTACCAAGTGCAGAGGTTAATCCTGAAAGCCATTCTGGATTTCCTGGGAGAGAGAGGAGGGGAAAGAGAAACACAGAGTTAGAGATGAATTTGATGGATATTAGACGCTAAATGTCCACTAATACTGTCAGCATGTTCGTTTGTTGAGAAGAAGGTAAAAAAAAGTCACTCCAACTTCAGATAAAAAAGTCTACAACTTCTTTCCTTCTGTTCAAGATTTATTTCCAAGCAATAAGGCAGAAAAAGGGTACAGGAATACACAGCTGTGGGCAACAGTTTACTTCGCTCTTAAAGCTCTGCAAACTGAGGCCCGAATCCTTTGTCTAAACAGTTTAAATACTATTCTACTCGGGCGCGTTCTTCTCTCATTGGTTCCGGCAGGTGTCAGGTCTGTTTTGTGCGTCAAATGGCTTTTCCAGACGTCTCCTGAGGGGAGGGATTCTCCTTGAAACATGATATGCCTAGTTTTTAATTGTTGTATTAAATGTGGCAAAACTGGTTAAAGGGGTGATTGAATGCAAAACCAAGTTTACCTTGTCATAGTTGAATTACGACAGTTCGGTGGGTAAAATAGGCATACATAGAACCTCAAAGTCCCATTGACATCCCTTTCCTATCAAATCTCACAATTTGAAACTGCTGCTGAAAACGGGCTAATCTCAACAAAGCTCATAGTTGACGTCAACTCTGTGGCTCTACTTTATTTGGCTCTAGTCTCTACCTTTGTCACGCCCCAACATTCACATACACCAATGACCTGCGATCAGCTAGTCTTCTTAATCTAGGTCGCGCAGATCTCAGAAATGTTATACATTGTTTGCCTGCTATTTCATTACTACATTCACTTCTGATACTTTTTTATGCGAGAAGTCAACTATGTAGAGCTCAAATATGGGCCGTTTTATGAAAATGTATGGCTAATTGCAAATTTGGTATGACTGTGTTGGACTTGAGAAGCTCCACAATCTGCCGTGACATGCTGGGTTTCCCGGCCGGCCTCTCCACCTTCACAGACCCGCTATATGAGCTGGAGCTCTGTCAGGATCTCACACACGAGCTGCGCCGTGTACTTTAGAAAGAAGAAAGTTTGGAAGTTTTTCAAGGATATTGAAAATGAACCACGGCCATAAATGCAGTGTTCCAGGCTGTACAACAGAATACTGGCTCGGAGAAAAGTGTTTAAAATGAGTAGATATCGGACAATGGAGCGGGAGAAAAACAGCGGCGCAGACGACGTGCCTGCAGGGCTTCACTCTCCGCTAAATGTCCCCGCGCTGAGACTCTGGAAGTGGAGTTTTTTTGTCCCAAGGGTAACGTTACAACAACACTAGTTGTAATGAAAGTGTCAAAACTTTGCATTGGTGTGTGTGTGTGTGTGTGTGTGTGTGTGTGCGTGACACACTGGAGGATGAAACTGTAACTAAACTGTGTATCTGGTGCGTTGTACAGTAACATTAGTTGATGAGTTTATGCGTTGGAGCAGAAATGAAGTTTAAAGCCAGCTGGAGATATTTTAGCCGCACTGCAGCCGCTGCTCGCGCCCGGGACATGTCTGTCTGTACATTCGGTAACAGACAGTGTGTGTGTGTGTGTGTGTGTGTGTGTGTGTGTGTGTGTGTGTGTGTGTGTGTGTGTGTGTGTGTGTGTGTGTGTGTGTGCTGTGTGCCGGGCAGCGCTGTGTATATGTGTGCGTGCTGCGGGCGGCTCTGTGTCTGTGTGTGTGCAACCAATCAGCTTGCAGCACATCTAATTATTCATGAGCATACCATATTTGGAAGAAAAGCTGTCGTTCCAAGTAGAGACATTCCACAGGGATGCATAAGGACCCATATAATTAAACCTGGGACAATTTCAGCCCAACCAATGTTACATACCCTATTAGGAGACCTTAAGGAACAGTGTGAAATACCCTATATAATCATTCTATCACCCCTTTAAAAGTTCAAACTAAAAGCAAAGATATGATGTATGTTCCTTTAATATTTGACTGGCATGTTTATCATCTGTCAAGGAGCTTCCCTGATCCCCGCGCCTCTCCCACACCTCTCGTCGCACATCCTCTTTCTGGACAAAGTTCAATAGTTCAGATGGCGTCATCTCTTGTAACTTTCCTCTCTGAAAATTCTCATTGGATGATCTCCCTCTGTGCTGTGTTAACCCTTTATCTGTACTATGAGTACACTGAAGTCAAATTGAAACATTCCATTACATAGAAAGAAAGTTATTAAAACTGATTGATCATATAATCCAGGAAGTCATTATTACTAATTGTTTATATTTATGGTATAGAAAGTCATTATTAGTGATTGCATTTACTCAGGGCCTTGAAGTGACTTGTTTTGTTGAACTTAGACACATGTTAACTTTTATTATTTCTTCACTTTACCCTCCCTGACTGAAAAAGTACAAACAGGCAACAAGAATGTAGTGTAGTATTCCAGCCATTATGCAGACAATACTAAGTTTAGACTTGAGGAGTCATAGTGCTATTAAAAGGATGTCTGCGTGGTGACTTATATGGCTCTGTGAGGTCATGCGTCAGAGCAGGCTGGGTGCCTCAGCGCGGTGAATAATGTGCATGGCAGGAAGAAATACATTTACTGTACTATGATAAGAACAGACATCAAACCACTCAGACGTAAGGAAGAGGGTGATTTTTAAAAGGCAGTGGAATGGAATGGAAAAAAAAAGAAGAAACCATTTTTCTAAATCAGAACTGTATATTGAAGACGACATTAAAGTAGTTAAAAAACAACTGTAAGCTTTGTTGAATTTCTATGTTACTGAGCATTCAAGTGTAGCTCTGCTCGTCTTTTGCAAGAATGTGGTTTAGACCTGTGTGTGCAACTCTGTGGTCTTTAAAGAGGCGGTATTATGGAGAGGTGTCTAGTCTTGGGATGGAGTTTAAAGTTAGATGTATTATTTATGTGCTGCTGAAGCATGAAATCAATCCTCACTGCTGACTCTTTTTTTTGGATGAGAGGAGATTGCATCATTTGACCTTTCTGAGATGCCCTTCGGTGTGACAACTATATATATATATATATTAGAGCTGTCAAAATAACGCGTTAATTTTTATTAATCTGAGAAAAAATAACGCGTTAAAAAATTAACGCAGATTAATCCATTCCATATTGACGTTTGCATACAGACGAAAATCTGGTGCCACTGATATGTCTGCGCTTCTCTCTGCTGCTCTGAAACAGACGTTACAGGAAACACAAACCCCGCTGCATGTGACGCTAGTTAACACTATACTCGACAGCAGCTAACGTTACCCTACCGCTAGCTAGTTAACGCTATACTCGACAGCAGCTAATGTTATCCTACCGCTAGCTAGTAGCTGGATTAAACACGGTTAAAATGCTGACAGCTAACGCTAAACGGTGTAAAGTTTGACTGTGTTTTACTGTAGAGGATTCAACACCGGGATGTAACAATCTGCAGCTGCCGTCGGAGAAACAACACAGACGGTGCGTTCAATGAAACTGGTAAACTACAGCCTCGTGGTGCATTTGAAGTTATTGTAAATGTCCTTTTCCCATCTGGTTGTTGTTTTTGTCGTTCAACAGCAATTTACTAGTGAAATAAGTTATTGTTATTGTTATACATTATTATTAAATCATTTCATTTTGACCATATGGCCTTAGCAATAAACAAGCCGTTCTTTAATGTCACCAACTGTTGTTTAGTACCCTTTTTTTTCTTATCTTTCAGTATAAGTCTTTATCGGTTCAGGCACCGTTAATTATGTATGCGATTTCGATTAATTAATCACAGAGTATGTAATTAATTAGATTAAATTGTTTAATCGAATGACAGCCCTAATATATATATATATATATATATATGACGGCCCAGATTACAAATGAACGAAGACGAAAATAGCGAGGGTCTAAGAGAAGAGACAGACGAGAGAAAACGACAGGAAGTTTGGGATCATTTTAAGCTACAAACATGCTACAACATCATCTCAGTAGAAAACATCCAGTCTACGCATCCATTCCACAGAGCGAACCCGACACAAGGTAGCTAACTAACGTCTGCTGCTCTCGTCCACCGTGCTGTTTTACACAACTAGCCTACAGCATGCTACTCTGCAAATAGCAATGTTTTACCAAAAAGCTAAAACGAGAGCTGTCGGTTTGTAGTCTGTTTATTAGTTTGCTACTAATCTTTGGAAACTTAGCTGCTGCCGGAAACAAACCAGCTCCTCCCCCCAGCATGGCCACTTAATATGCACGTGAATGAGGTCATCATGCCGGTGATGTCTGCATTCTTTATTCTTTCTCCTCACTCAGTATTAGCCTTCTTAAAATGTGTCCCCCAGAACAGTGTAGTTGAATAGCCCTGCTGTAAGCTTTGTACAGTCACATTTACCTGGGCTTAGTGAACAGCTCTTTTGCATATCCAGTGCAAAGAGCCAGAGGCAAGAAGGGGAAGGGGGTGAAAAATATTAACATTTGGGCCACCAAAAATGTACTTGGAATTTGGCAATAAAAAATGTTGCTTTTTTTTCAAAAAAAAACTCTCTTTTGTATATATACAATAGACTGGTTTCCTTTTTTTTTAGTACACAGCAATAATAAATATTTACTATTGCTGTTTACTTATCATTTCTTACTAAGTATTTCTTATCCGATTAATCGATGGAATAATCGGTAGAATACTCGATTACTAAAATAATCGATAGCTGCAGCCCTATCGTGAACCATTGTCTTTATTGTCTGAGCCCACTACATGGCGCTCTCTTTTCAAGAAAGGATTGAAAGCACACTGAATTGCCTTTCCTTGAGCCCTTTTCTTAAAACTAAGACTAACTCTGCAATGTTTATTCTGAATAAAACGAAGTCTGATAAACACTGAACTGCCACCATTTTTTCTTCTTCTATTTTTTATGAAAGTGTGGCAAGATCTGTACAGCCAAAAAACCCAGTAGGGGTGGAACGGTACATGTGTTCGTATTGAACCGAAACGGTACGGGCGTCTCGGTTCGGTCCATGAATTTACATGGAGAATACACGGTATAAAAATAAATAAAACTTGCGTGCAAATTAATTAATGTAATGCGGAACTACTGTTAGACACGCGGTTCTTTAGGGACACCTAATCTGTAGCCCTGCCCTTAACTCGGAAGCTCCCGAGCTCCGTCTACATGTCGAGTCAGTCAGTCCAGTGAGTCCACACGAAGAAAACTAGTCCCTTCCATATACAACCAAACACAGACATAGCTGTATCCCTTCTCGCCTCGACCACAAATGGCCTGCAGGCCCGTTTGCTTCGCTGTTTGCTCCGGTATTAGCTGTTAGCTCTGCCGTTAGCTCTTAGCTCCGCTATTAGCTGTTAGCTCCGCCGTTAGCTGTTAGCCTCGCCGTTAGCGTGTGAAGCTAACACCAAAACTCGTCAACTGCTCTGTGCATTCACATATGAGAGCAGCGCTTGTCTCCCATATCACACTACTAGCTGATTGTCTTATTTTGTTTACAAGTTCCAGAAAGAGTCTGGAGATGATGCAGGGTACTTATTGTTTACTGTTTACATCTTACTTTATACACTTCAAGCTGTTACAGCTAGCTCAGTGGACAGCCTGAAAAATTGCCTTCTGCATTTTTGTTTTGCTTTTCCCTCCACTGTACCGAACCGTGATGTCTGAACCGAGGTATGAACCGTACCGTGACTTCTGTGTACCGTTCCACCCCTAGTACCCAGAGGCAGCAGCACTGTCCATTGTTAACACTTCAATAAAAACATGAACCTTAAAGTAATAGTCTTGAACATATTCATTTAAATAAATCTGTGTCTGTGTAGTGAGTCACTATCTATCACTGAATGAGGTAACACAATGGTAATGAGTCCATGGCCTGCTAATAAAAGCCCTTTGCATTTGCATTATTACCAATTACATCAAGTTAAAAACTGTAACTTTAAATTGACCCTGAGCCCAATCAATTTTACCAGCAACAAATAGTAGATTTTAACATTGAGAGTGAAGTTCATCATCCTAAACTCATTAAATCATATGTTTAAAAACTCTATGGAGATATCACTGCCACCGATAAATTAAGTTAAATAAAAAAAAGGAAAATGCTGGAGAAGTTGGGTTTCCTTTGACAAATCAACCACATATCCAAAATGTATATGTTTAATTTCCCTTGTTAGTCTCAAAATTGTTCAATGGTCTGACACAGTAACAGATGTAGAACAAAAGTATTTTAAAATGTGTAAGTCTGGCTCATATTCTTTGCCATGGCCACTCAGCTACAAAGCTTCCAAAACATCCTCAATAAATAAGGTGAAGGAAGAACACTTAAAAGGATTTGGATCACTGTTGGCTGAATGCAGACTTTGAATTGGGATAATACTCTGGCTTTTGACTGACATTAAGTCCAGAAAAGAATGCAACATGAGACAGTCACCAAGTGTTTTAGTCACATCAGACAGTGTTTTAGTATGCCAAGGGGTAAGGGTAAATAATGATGCCAGCCAATCTGTTTTGATAAAAAAAAAATGTCCCCAATGTAATACTTAGAAACGCAGTTATCACACCAAGTTGTCACAAAAACAGGAAAATGCCACCCCTTAATAATGAAAGCTAACTTTCTGCATTAACAAGGGGAACCTGAGTGAACTGTGAGTCAACAATTTAAAACAAACACGACAAAGTAAAAGGAAGTTGTTCTAATAAATAACAATACTAATAATAATCATAATAATAAGATGTACCAGAGTCGCAAAAGCTGACTTAAAGCAGGAGAGTTGGTCCAACATTCAAAGTGCTCAAGTTGAATAGCAGCTTTGTGGGGATTATCGGGAGGACAAACACATGTATTTGATATTTAATAGGATATAGAAGCTGACAGACTTCAAAGGCTGCTGTGCTCCATCTCATACAATGAATGTGACACCATTAGGGAAAAAAAACGCTAAAACGAGACATTAATGCAACTTACGGCTGTCACATACTATGAAGGATACTCACTGAATTATGTATTTCTTTCTATAAATATAAATATTTCTACACATATATGGATTTGCTTAGAACCCCTGACTAATCCCCATGTTTCAAACATCTCGACATGCAAATTACGCAGCTCAACTATAGTTGTTGTTGATGTTGACTAGGTGCGGTGGTTGTAACGGGTAATTCCTACTGCCAGCCCAGGCAGTGAAAGCAAAGGCAAGCTGTTCCACATCGACTTAGATTCAAGCAGCTGGCGATAAATACTCTAAACACGTGTAATCTGGGAAAAGATTCTCATCTGCATAGGTAGAGCTACGCCCAAATCCTGCTTCCCCTGCTCTCTTGCAGTAACTGAGAAAATGATACCAAGCCCTGCAAAGAAAACTGATGGAGTTCTTTGGAAAATATATATCAGAGGTTTTAAGTTTGTTTTTACTCCTGGTTCAGTGTGATTCAATAATGTCATGATTCAACCACACTCTGGCAAATCTCCCTACATAGTCAAAGCACCGGTGAGACTATCGTGGTACCTGAGTGAGTCAGACTCCGTTTCAGACCGAGAATATATTGTCCAGTGGTTTCAATTGCACCTCCTGGGGCTCTCTTCAATCAGTCTTTTAATTGTCTTATTATCATGCTTATTCTAAGCACACAATAAAACACATTTCAGGGAGCCATGAAATCAACAGCATCTGGCTCTCTCAATGGAAATAATGTCCCCCTGTTTATGATGATGATATTGTTTTGTGCAGCCTTCTGCCCATGGCATGTTTATATATGTGCAGCGTTTCACAGGAGGGGTTATGCACAGCGGCACCCACAGAGATTTTGGCCGGATGTACGCACAAGTGATTGTGTTTACTGTACATGCACATGCAATTCTGTTTTGATCTGGTTTTGTTAATGGGACAAATCGTTGACTAGATGACATGCTACAACACGGGCCTGTAGTTTACTTTCCCACATGAACCATTCCGCTACTTATCTGCTGTAAAAACAATAGTTTCCAACAAATGCACTTTTTACTGCTGCTTGAGCAGCGTATGCTAAAAACTACAGTGCCCAGCTGTTGTAAAAACTGAAATTACATATCTGTGACCCATTTTCAAAGATGTACATCTTCAATAGGTGCTTGGCATTGAGAGTCACAGATGGAGTAGGGAAATTAGAAAATATTGAGAGACGGATTAACTTTTCTCTGTTTTATCATAACTTTATGTGGGATGTGCAATTTCAAATTTCAAAATACGTACACTGAATGATTTATCAAAGCCTCATAACTTATCAATGACGAAAATGTTAATTAGATGCAACCCTGTACTCAAGACTTCCACTGTAAAGTTGCTGGATCATTTGTTTCCCAGAACCCACTGCTCAGTTGACAAAGATATCCATTAAACCTTGCAACTTTTTTTTCGTTGTACTGAATCATTTAATATCTTTGAGAAAGGTTACATCACACAATTTATCACATCTGTATGTGCACTTGCACAAAAACACCTATGACCAGCCTTTGTTCATTTTTTCCACAGAACCATTCCCAGCATTGTACCTTTTCCTGCCCTCTTTTGTAACCCCCAGTAGTACGTTGAACCTTTTCATACTATTTTCTTACTGGTGGACTGTACAACCTGTGGCTAGGACACTATAGGCAGACAGAAAAACGGTTTCTCTGTCTCTCCACTTATTCATGGAACATGAAAACTCAATAACATGGCATCAAGTGGTCACGTAAATACAGTAACCAAAATTGAGTAAGACCTTAGCCGGAGTACATCCAACAGCTCTTGTATGTCACCCCAGCCACTGATGACACCGCAGGTGACAACATGCTTAAAAAGGCAGAAAGATAAAGTAAAATGAAAGACAGCCAGAGAGGTAGAGATGTTGAGAGAGCAACAGAGAGACACCTAAATTCAGTCTGGCAGAGAGGGAGTACAGGCTCCTGTCACCTGCCGCTAATAGCTAATGTTTCAGGGCTCCTGCTGGAAGCTCACCCACTGCATTCGATTTCACAGCATCTGCTTTCTGCCGGTGTCAAACACCAGATAGCAGAAGACGGGGGCCGGTCAAAACACATATCACTGAACCACTGTTCTATCCTCACTCAGAAAGAGACCACACTGAAAGAGACTCTTGACTTTTCACCTCACCTGAAAAAGGAAGAAATACAAACATTTTCACCCATTTAAAGGGCCTGCGTGTTGCCTTTATACTCTCCGGCTATGTTCCAATGAGCTGAGGTAAACAAACAAGAGTGTTAAAGTAAGCACAGGAAGACACAAACAGCACAGGAGAAAATTAGTGACACAGCAAAATGTGCATGTGTGAAATCAGACTGTAACACAGCTGCGAAGTGTTCCTGAGGCCTGAACGTGAATTTATTTTTATTTGTTGTTGTTTCTGCTGAATCAGAAGGAGCTCTCTATGAACCTGCTTTAATGGATGGCAAGCTTAAGAACATCATATGCACCAATAGATGCAATGTGTGCTCTAGCATCTGATCTAAAACCATTAATACATTGGTTTTTTTATTACCTTATAGCGTGTAGCTTTATACAGACTGTACTGTAACAGGGAAAGGCAACTGAATTTGGCTGCATTGGAATAAATGCAACTGTTTCATTGGGGTGATTCAACAATAAATAGTAAGTAGAGGTCGACCAATACTGTTATTTCAGGGCCAATACCAATACAATTATTAGTAGTTAATGAAACCAATAACAGATATTTGGAACCAATCTTTTTTAGTTTGTTTAAATGCCTTAAGCAATTATTTCATGAAACTGAAACTTTAAACTTAATACCACAGTAAAAAAAAATAGCTTCCTGAAGTTTTTCAAGTTTGCAAGTGTTGCAGACTCAAGTGGAGATAAAGTAGCACACTTTTTTATTAATTAACTTTATCGGTTAACAGTGAAATAAAACCCTGATGCACATCATCTGCAAATATCGGCCCCGATAATCGGCCAGGCCGATAATTGGTCGATCCCTAATAGTTAGACAATATACATTTGTCTAGATCAAATAGTGGCGACTATTGTTGGACGTTCCCAAGTTGACGACTTATTCAAGGAGGCAGAGATGGTACAATCTTTTTTTTTTATCTTTTTTCAAAACTATTTATTAAAATGTTTGTATTGTTTGTCTTAGCTTTATTTTATTATCCTTTTTTTATTTGTTGTGTAAGGAAGACTGGAAAAGCAATATTTTCATTGCATGGTGTAAGTGGTCTTTACTGTGCATATGACAATAAACCTCTTGAATCTTGAAAACACCTGAGTTAGTCTGCAGAGCAACTGCCCCAAAAGTGCAAGATACAAAGTTATTATAAACTGTGAAGAGTATTAAATCATCAAATCCCACCTGGCTGATGTTATCCCCTCTCAAAAGTCACATACAGCCCTTGTTATTGCGACACAATTCTTTAAAAAGAAATGATGGGAAATTATTACATTTTTGGCTGGCTTGTCCAGGTCAACCTGACCTCTTAGTAATCGTGTTCCCATCTGATATCCTGTTATTCCATTCTAATATGATATAACGCATATGGAAAGTACTAGAATGTTCCTTGCGTCAGACTTACCAGAACTATACCTGTCAATTCACACAGAGGTTGGGTGATTAAACAACACTCATATTGAAGCATAGGCCTATACTATGTTTTTTTTTCTACCGCAATCATCTTTTATTATTTCTAGATGTATTTTGTTATTGCAATGTTGCAAATCAATGAGCAGGATTGTTTTATGGGAACAATCGATTTTGATATAATTTCTGCATCAATGTGATGAAGTCACTTACATTTCCAGGTGTGTTTCAGGATTAGCCTAAAGACAAAAATCTCAATATAAAATCGGACATGCCTTAAGCGGCTTTCATCCATATAACCCACTCCTGGAATGCATTGTTTTGAGTTAAGAGTTATGCAAGTTTATCTGCAGAGGCATGTGCTCTTGGGTTCAATTGGAAATCTCAATAGATAGAGCTATGTTTTATAAGAGCCAGTCGAGTCTGAGTCATAAAATGAATCCGAAGGGAGTCACTTCTGTTCACGGAAACAAAAGAACAAATGTGTTTGTCTATAAAGTTTTTCCTTTCTTCTATTGTTTAAAATCTCTTTTTCTTTCTGTGTAAAAGCATTTCAGCATTCTGCATTGACGTAAACAATGACTTTGAATTTATTTTGACAAATTGTATTTTGGTCCCTTGCCAGCAAAGCATTGTTAGCCCAGACTTACTGTCTGTATTTACCTGAAGATGTTTCACTTCATCCAACTCCAACCCCGACAGCACTGCATTTCTACTAACATTTAGATTATATGTAGTTTTACATTTTAAGTAGTTTTTTTCTAGGATTTCTATTTCATATCAGGACCATATAAATCAAAATGTCCATCTCGGTTTGGCTCTTTGTAGCATGAAAAAGTGTTATGCTATTATACAGTCCATTACATATACATTAAAAGCAGCTTTACCTATCATATACCTCAAATGCTGAAGTGTGAATATAATCCCTCATGGACTGCTTGCATCACAGAACATTTGCGCTAAATGCTGTATAAAACTATGTTCAGAGACAATGCCAAGTGATAACGAGGATTGGGCATCGAGAACCGATTCCTACTTGGAATCCTTCCAAAAATAACGAATCCATTGGAATGGTTTCTTTATTGGAATCGTTTGGAGGATTTGGTTTCAAATCCGATCATCACTTCCCAATTTAACATGCGCAAGTTTTGGTTTCCGTAGCGGCGAGGCGCTTGTTGTGTTGCAGCCTTGGAGCACAGTAAGCAGCGCTCTAGTGTGGCTTTATTTTACGTTGAAAAAGCCCGGTAAAACTGCAAACCACCATTTAATCAAAATAAAACGTTCCTGTTCCTATTTGTGAAATAAATAATCCACCCCTCAAAGAACCGGAATCGAAAGGAAGAATCGGAATTGGAATCAGAATTGTTCAAATCCAAACGATGCCCAACCCTAGTGATAACGCCACGTGTGTCAAAACTACAATAATGCATTTGATTGATCTCGACCTGTTCTAAAAATAAAAGGCTTTTTGCCCTGAGTCTATTGGATGACTTGACCAAGCTCATTGTTTGTGAAAGGAAGCAGATTAGTACGATCAGCTTCACAAGCGGGGCAATCCTCTGAATGTGCAGCACACCCTGGACGTTCCACGAAATTGGAGGAGACAAATAGGTTGGCGAGATTGTGCCAGCAGTTCAGGGGTTTAGCCAGTCCCTCCAGAAAAACGTGATTATGCGATTGCATAATTCAATGCATAATCAGCCAAAGTCCGCATATTTATGCGGGGGGGGGGCCGCATTTTTTTTCAAATACGCCGCACTTTCGCCGCATAAATTGCCGATTTCCGCGCAAAATATGCGGGGCTTGCATGATTTCATAATCCCCGCATTTTCGTTGCAAAAAAGTCCCATATATCTTAGCAGAAAGTTGAAAAATGTTGCGTTTACTTCACACAAGAGCAGCCATTTCCCCTTGTTGCCATGGGAACGTTATGAAGTGACGTGAACATCATCGAAAAGCTGCAAAACCCTGCGATGAAGCCACGATGAAACCGAAGTTTTTGCAAGTTCCTGCAATTTCATAGCATAAAATTGCATAAATATCCCGCATATTCCATCGCATTATTTAAGAAAACGTGCCGCATAATCAAGGATTCTCCGCATTTTTATGGAAGGACTGTTTAGCCAAGCAGTCTGTAGTATTTCCACAATGTCATCATACTGGAAAACACACAGGACATCCTGGCTGAATGAGTTGTTCTAGTGGTTTGTTTTTCTACAAAAACTGTTTAGCAAGTGTGCACTTTTCAACTATTGGTCTAGTTTAGGGTTTGTGAGATACATGTTTTAGTAATATCCGGATTCTTTTTCATTCTGTCTTTTTTGGCAAATTAGCATCACCCACTATTAATGTGATGACAGTTTTGTCCACACAGCCACACAACAGATGTAAGCTGTCTGGAATATCACACTTTCTCTTCCCACCTTAAGAGTATTTAGTGAGCCAGAAATGTGTCTTGTGATTCAGACGAGCAACCCACATGGTATGGCCACAGTTTTCCCAACCTTCCTGCTTCCCAAGCCCGAAAATGATTGCTCGCATCTTCACTAGAATACTTGCTTGTAATGAAAATTCTGCCAGTTTGACTTTTCCACAAGCGAATGATTGATATTTTCTTCTGCAAGTTAATTTGAGCACATTTTCCAACACTTGCAAGAATAGAGCTTTGACCACATTGCATAAGCCAAGCATGGTCGTCAAAAGACAACGTTAAAAGAATCTAATAATAATCATGACCCAGCTCTATAACACTTCCCTCAACTTGTCTTCTTGTCAAACCGAAATCTGAAGATCTGAGAATCAACTCTCTTTCTTCTTGCCTAAAGTGATAATGCTGAGAGTAATCTAGTTTTCAAGCTGCAGACATTACAACAGCTGAGTAACATTTTAAAATTAAGAAAACAAACACAATTGTGCTGTATAGTACAAGGACAGTTAAAGCCCTCTGTGTAAACAGTCCAGAAAATACAGGACTACACTGATGCTACAATTCGCCATCTGAAGCTGGAAAATATAAAATATTCTAACAGTTCCTGTCTCTTCTCTCCCTCATGTGCATACAAATGTAGAAAACAAAACAAACAAATGCTCCAACCTTGCATTTCAATCTTTTTCCAACACTTGTGGGTAATTAAAAGCAATAAGCAGCAGGTTTTTAAACACAGATTAGGCCTGAAGGTAATTAGGCCCATTGCAGTAATGACTCCCACTGAGTCATGTGGGCTGGATGGTGTGTCAGTCACCTCCTCCCACCATGTCTCCCAAAGTCAACAGCGACTTGTCCTTCCAGCAAGCTACCCTCCAAACACCATCTGTCCTAACCCTCAGCTTTGATTACCTCAAATCCAAACGCACCGCTCCTCACGCGGGTCGGCAAGGCAAAGGTTGCCGAGATGAGAGCGGGAAAACTCTGATGGTTTCATCTCCTCATGTTTACATGCCAAGTTAAGCAACCGTTATTATATCCGTAAAGGAGGAGTTCTTTGTTGGGATTTGTTGTTGGTGTCAAATTAAAAAAACATGCCTGCACTCGTCAACCCCACTATATGATGTGTAGCTGCTTAATGATAGCTGGGTGGAAGATGGAAAATGTCCCATCTGTTGTGTGTTTAATGGCTGGATTCTTGGGATCTAATCATCCAGCGGGAGTGCCAGGATGGAGCAGACAGCTCCCATCTGCTGGCCACTGCAAGGAAAAAAACGTTCAACTTGCTTCCTCATCATCATTTCGCTCTTCTCTCACTGCGGCACAATATCCAGACAAGGGTCCATCAGCATTATGCATATAAGATACAGGAACCTGGCAAATGTTTGGCTGTGGGGCTCCAACTCATGACTGTTTGTTATTTATTGATTCATCTGTTGACGATTGATTTATCCTAACAACAAACCAATTAATTGTTTAGCATATCGGCTTGATAAATGACTTGAATGATTAATCAGTTATAATAGGTCTTGATAAATATTTATTAAGTTGACTAATCCATGAATTGGCTAATCATTTCAGCACTTCTTGGTTGAGCGTCTAATATGTTTGGGATTTAAGTCATCCTCTGCCAAATAGAACTAGAGAAAACGACACAAGAGTAGATTCGGAATGGAAATATATTCATTTCACCTCCAGCACTTGGTTCTCTTCGTGTCTGAGAAGTCTAAATTCAGGCTGAGGCTACCGGAGTTTGGCAGGTTTCACCGTTTCACACATGCTAACACACACAGAGCAGGTGGGTTTTACAACAAGGAGAGAGCACCGCGTGTTCTCATCCACAAAGCAGAGCTGAGGCTATTCACATTAGCATTTCATACACAGATAAGCTTGCTTTCTCGCTGCCAGGTAAATTCCCTCGTGAGAGGATGAAGTGCAGGAGATTTGGGGGTTTCGCAGATGCTCGCCAGACTGCTTTTCAAGTGCCCACAGAGACTTGTGGGGGGGTGTTAGGAGCCGCAACAGACAACTATGCCACCTCATCGTCCAAATAAAGAATAAGTTGCCGATGACTGCAGAGTTGGAGGGTCGTGTGAGGAGGGTGTACAGTGTTGTCACGCTTGAATTTTCTTTTTCTTCTCTATCATTACAAATGCTGTTAAAAGCTGAATCTACTGCACTACGAAAAAGAAAGAAAATAAGGAAAAAGAGCACATTTATAGGCCACATGGGAATTAAGACTTCCTTAGTAGAATTAAGATTATGATTCTCTCACAGTGTATTACATTTTTATCTAAATCACCAGTGGGGTTTCCCTGATTCTGACTCACGTTGTTTTGGTTTTTGTTCTATTTTTTATTCACTGTCTTATTGCCAGCTGGAAGATTTGAAAGATATGTTTCATTTTTGCTCAGTGTGCCTGTGCATATGCAAGTCATTGTCATTTCTTGATTGGACTTTAACCATAACACTAAATTCACTTCACTTCACTTTTTTTTATACAATCTGTGCCGATCCATAGCGAAACTAATTTAAATAAATACTAGTTCTGATAATTGGGCTCCTGGCAGATTTATTTCAATACATGGAGAGCTGTCTGACACATGCTTTGACAGTTTGGCAACAGTGCACTAGCTTACATGCACATTCCTTGGGGCAAGGAAGCAGGCAGATGTTGCTACAAAGTCAATGGTTCAATCACTGTGCTGGAGACAGTTCGAAGAAAATCTGCTTTCACACTACTTCAACTGCAATGGTAGCGACCGAGTATCGTCAGTGTTGACTGACGGTTCGATGAATTAGGCATTATTTCCCATTACTTTAGAAATAGTGTGTAAATGTATCAAAAGAGAAGCAGAGGCGTGCGTTCCTAGCTCAAAATAGAAAACGGGGAAAAAGGGAACGGCTTTTTGACTATTCTTGCTCCTGTGTACATTCTTATACACACCACCCACATGTACGAGATGGCGTAGTATTTTAAACTTCATGAATATTTCTAGGTTAACTATTGCGTGTTTATGAAACACAGCATTGAACTAATTTGTTTGCAGATGTATTCAAACATTTAAATTCCAGTTGTCGTCTTCGCTCTGGCGGACAGCCCCCTCCCCCGCAGCGCGCCTTTTATCCACCTCAGATCTGTGAATCAGTGGGGACGCCCTGTCCATCTCTTCCCCCTCTCCGACTCACTCTCATAAAGCGTTGGTCCAATTAACATCTCTCTCACATTTAAACATCTCAACGCTTCCCGTGAAGGGTGAGCAGGTCTGACAGGCGCACAGCACACTAATGTTTTACCAGTGCCACACATCAGGGTTTTCCATTGCACTGTGACACTGACATCTAACTGACGTGACTGGCCTTTCCTCTCCATCACGATACTACATGGTTTTTAACTTAGAGTCCATAATCCACCAAAAGCAATATTTTCAGGTGCTAAAAGGGAATATTCTGGGCGCCAGGATAGCTCAGTTGGTAGAGCGTGCCCATGTATGTAGGTTTATTCCTTGATGCAGAGGCCCAGGGCTCGAATCTAACGTGTGGCAATTCCGTGCATGTCTTCCCCCTCTCTCTCCCCTTTCATATCTAGCCTTTGCTGATGATTAGAAAAGAAGGAAATATTCTGCAATACTGATAGAGTACAATATGAACAATACTTCAGAGCTTTCACCTAAAAATTGTTTTTACACAACCCACTTGGTTCGAAAAAGCTAAAGAGAAATGTGATTATCTTCTCATTAGGAAAATTATGTATAGATTAATTTGTTTTAGTCTCATACTTTTAAATATGTTGCACACTATGGGCTACTTTTTTTAAATTTTGTGTAACATATTGGGGTAAAACTAGGTGAAACTGTCCCGTCACCTCAATATCAGTGTTTCCACTAGGTTGGCTGCTTTAGCCTGGCGGATGGGGGTGGTACGCTGATACACAAGAGTGGGCCCAATCCAAGACATTATAACAATTTCAGACTTAAAGGTGCTGTAGGTAGGATTGCGAAGATCCAGGACTTAGCCAAAAAATTTGAACATCAACAACTTCTCAGTCCATCCCCCCTTTCCGCTAAAGCCCAAAACGGTCTCCTAAGCCCCTCCCCCCACAAGGGAGAGCTGTGCACGATAGAGCGGGGGAGGGGAGGAAGCTATGAAATGCGTGTGCATGAGCAGTGATTGACACGCAGTTAGACACCCCCCCCACCGGCCCTGATTGGTGCATCTGAACAGGGAGCGGTGGATTTTTGCAAATCACACTACTGTAGGTAGGTGCCAGTGGAGCCGGATTTTTTTTAAATTACCTGCTACTACTCGAACATAGGGTCAGTTTCAGCAAATATGACAGAAAGTTAGTTTTATAAGGCTTACCTACTGCACCTTTAAGTTATGATGACACTCTAAACAAGGAAGGTGGAGGCTGGGCTGGAGCAGGGAGACATTTAAATGGACGGCATTATGGCGGTGAAAAATGGCCGTGATTGGTTGTGATTAGTGGGAATATGACTTCTGTGTCCTGCATGAACTAATGCAATGCTTAATATCACCTGTTTAACTGACTTTGGTAGTTTAGATAACACACTTGACTGTCCTGCTGTTACAGACGTGAACTAACCACAGACAGTTGTCTCATTCAGTGACTCCCGGCAGTGCATCGCTGCAGTTCATGGCACTGCGCAGCTGCAGAATGAATATAGGGGAAACACGATGGATATTTGGCATTGCTTTTGGCCTGGCGAGGCATGGTGGGCCTTTATAATTATAGAGAAAACACTGAACATTTTCTACTAGCACGGTTATATTCTGTTTATCTCCCTGAGCAAGATGCTGAAAGTCTACCAGTTTATTTTGTGTACACTGTTGAGTATAAACGTGTTAGCGAAATGCCTAAAGCTTAGAATGTAAATCTAGAGGGGGATAAGTAAGATAAAGGATGTGCCCAGGTGAATAAAACACAGGCTTTCCCTTGAAGAAGCTGAAACCTACCGAATGTGACCGAAAGGCATACCCTCCACCTTGATGCTTTTGAACAGAGAACAAAATAAAATACTCGGAGGCAGCCCCGAGGATTCCAGGCAGAAACGCGCAGCCATTACATAATGACAGTTCATTTTAAAGAGCTATTTAAAAAAGGGAAAGTCTCTGAGCAAACACTCGCAAATGTGAGTTGGAAACCAGATCCCTGAATAGTACATTAACTATTTATTCAGCATGTTGGCAATAAAATGACTTTCATGGTTTTCAAAGACATTCTTCCCATGAAACAGTGGACAAATATGCAGACAGAATCTACATCTCTCTGCAGCTGCGTTTCCTTTCTCTTGTGTTGCTACATCACACTTTTAAGCTTTTGCTGCTGTTTGTTGTTTACATTTTAATCAAACACCCTGCAAAAACTGATTGGAGGTGTTCATTTCTTACTTTATATGTAAACGTAACTCACACTGCTAAATGGCACTCAACCCAAAGCCTTTCTGCTTACTTAAACAGTGATGTCTTGCAGACTTTGTTGACGTGTAAGACATTGTTTTTTTGGGTGTTTTTTAATGGCTGGATAAGTGTTAACTTCAGGAAGTTAAGAAGAGCACACATTTATTTTTTTAGCGTCCACTTAGCATGGATAACATATATTAATAAATATATCCTAAAGTCTTGAAAAACCACATCAATTCTATATCATATCATGAAAAGGCAAGCCGCAAAAATAGTAAGCCCATTCAGTATGTATTAGTTAATTTATTTTAGACAATTAGGGAGAGCTATCGTTTTTCCTAAGTTCAAAATTACAACACCCTAATGCCATGGTCTTATAAACATGCTCTGCCACGATCAAACTCAGACTTCCTCTCACCGTGCTGAGTGTTTTTTAAGGAAATGCTTTGCTGCCCATTCGTCACTGACAGTGTGAGCAGGAGATGAATCATTCTAATGTTGCTTTCACCCATACCAAGAAAACCAGTGCAATAATGTCAGCATGATGCAGTCTGCTCTGTGTCCCATAATAACAAAAGGAAAGTAAATCAAAAAAAGGAAAAGCAAGATGACAACGGGCCACGAAATGGCGAGTTAGACATACAGGTTGTGCTGTCTTTTCCTTTCCTAATGGTATTGATGAGCCCGGTTTCAATGTTTGGCTTCCATCAAGAAAAAAAAAGTCTTTGTTTTCCTCAAAGCATGATAAGCCTCCAAGGTGTTCTCACTTTCTGCATGATTGCCATGTAGGCCTTTTGGCCACATTTACCTAGCTGATGAGTTTATGGAAAACACTTTCTACCTGATTGACACTTGCTGTTTGTCTGAGGCCTATTAAAGCCTCTAGAACCACATGCTCTGTAAGTTGTGCCGATGACGGTCCTACGAACAAAGCTTTTTTTATACGGTGACTCTTAATGTGGAAAGTCAACCCCTTTTCTCTTTTTTTTTTGTTGCTAAAATTGAATCTTAACGTGTTAAACGGCAAAGGCACAGCAGCTTTTATCCATTTATACCAATAGTCATATATTGTCTGAGAAGCTGTTTTACTCTAGATTAAACCAGAAACACAGGTAGATGAAAGTTGAAATCTGAGAGAATCACAGTGTGATAGATAATGCAAAAACAATCATAGAAATAACTAAATAACTTCACAACGTGGCACTCTTTCCCCCCCTCAGTCAGCCCTGCTCACATTAGGCTTTGGTTTCTTAAATTTATTCCAAACAATCCCTGCCGGAGATCTAAAATACAATATTTTGTGCATGTTTAATGCTCAGTGTGAGAACTTATTTTTGTGAGTATGTGTGTGTAAACATTCCCATCAGGGAAGCTGGTCTGATAAGAAATTGAATGACAAAATGTATCCATCATTTATCTTTTTAAACCACACAATAACATCACACTGCAGCATTAAAAGCAGGGGATTAGTTTACCTTGTCACATCCTGGATTTAAAAGCTGATGAAATGACTTGCCTTGCCTTTTCAAAGCTATAATGCTTACTTGCCGAAAGCCCCTACATTGCCAGTCTTGGTTGGCAGACAGAGGCAGTGAACAACCACTCTTTGTTTGCTATCTATGAAGAGACTGTTAATGTTTGGAGAAAAGCATGATTCATCTTTTGAATGGCCCTCCAACTGCACTGTTGGAACCATAATCCACTGTTCTTTTTCCTGTCTAGTCTGCTAGTGATATGATTGAAAACACTATGGTGGCCATCACACTGTAGCAATCCTGGGGTGAATCATTTCTGCATGGACCATGACTTATTGATTCATCTTTCTTGCTTTTAAGATTGATTTGGCACGATCTAGAGAATGTGTTACTATCAGGAGTGCTCCAGCAATTTAGTATTGCACTTCTATGATGTTGGGGTACTTGTGAGGGGAATCCAAGCATAAGATGCAGAGATGCCCTGACATTTAAACCCTATTATGTGTCAAGCTCAATCCACACGTCCACTTTGCAACGGAGGATTTCTGTTAGGCACTAATGGAAAATAGAAGATATCCCTAATGATCAGGGTTACGACTCCTCTAGAGCCACAGAAACTGATCTTTGTAAAACTGGTGGAGTGCACCTTTAAATCCATGTTAATATGATCCTGTGTCCATTTTAAGCCTTGATAACCAAGTCAACTTCAAGCAAACTTGTGATCAAAAACCTTCCAACATTAGCCTTTCAGGATCCAAACAGTAGCTGTATGTGACTAAATGTAGAGGTTTTCACCACAGCTGCAAAGATTAATCGATTAGTTGTCAACTATTCAATTAATCGACAACTATTTTGATATCTTTGATTCATCGGTTTGAGTCCTGTTTTTTTTATGAAAAATAATTAAAAATGATCTGATTACCGCTTATTAAATGTGAACATTTTTTTGTTTCTTCACTCCTCTATAACAGTTAACTAAATATCCTTGAGTTATGGACAAAACAAGACATTTGAGGACGTCATCTTGGGCTTTGGAAAATACTGATCGACATTTTTCACCATTTTCTGACATTTTATAGACCAAACATCTAATCGATTAAAAAGAGAAAATATTCAACAGATTAATCGACAATGCAAATCATAGTTGCAGCCCTAGTTTTCGCAATGATTGTTAACGTGTCTAAAATCGAGCAAAGTTTGACAAATAATTATTTTCTGGCGTTGCAACTTGCCACCATGCAGTGCAATACACACCGTTTTTAAGATGGCTGCAAATAAGCGACTTGATAATTGCACAATTGTCCACACTTCAGGGTAGGGTTTGTGTAACTGGCGTCAAATGAGGCAATGCATGAAAAGTGGGATTTTCATCAGTAAGCGGCATTGTAGATTGTCGTGGAAATTCAGGTTTACGACTGCACATGGCAATTTGCAGGCAATTGTCAGAAATTGACGTGGGCCTTGCTTGGCAGTTGTCCCCCCATGACCCCCCTCCCCTAATTCTAGGGGAGGCTTTAACATGTAAATGAAAATGCTGTGAGATATACAAACGCAAATCAGGGTAGCAGCAGGGGGAGTTTTACCCCAGGTGAGATTTTTCTGAAAGGTTTTAACTTCATTTTAAGAAAATCTCTGGTATAAATAGATCAGGCTCAGTATAGCCTAATTAAAGACTCTTACATTTTTAGCTTGAATTGTTTTATTGAATGAAAGTATGCTAGATTAATTACGGTGTATGTCATTAGCAATGGCCAATGTTACATCAAAAAAATACACAAAACAATTTATTTAAACAATTAGTCATGCTCATCCAAGATTGTCTGGTGGAATGGAGACAGAGGCACCACAGTACAGTTTTCTAAGAAGTCTTTCTGCTGACACCAAAACACTGTGCTTCACATAAAGCATATCAGCTGTGTCATTTCATGACATAGTCCCAACCATTTGTCTTCTTAAAATACTGGCAAATTCAGCACCATAGTCACACGTCCATGGCATATGAAGCTGTTGGCTCTGCTGAAATGGCCTCATAATCTGGACTTCAATTGTCCTATTGTTGTTATTAAACTTTCCCAGTATTCCATTAAAACGCTCAAATGAAAAACACCAAAAAGAATAAACTGGTCCGTAATCCAACATGCACTCTTTCTGTGTGTGTGTGTAATGAAGATGTAGATGCATGTTGGCTCTGCAGTGCAATGGGCCAAACAGTCTGCAGGTATCCATCTGCTACTTCCAGTCTATTGATGGATATGACTCTGGAGCAGAAAAATAAGTTAAAAATGCACTTTATTAATTCTAATTTCCAATTAATCATCATTTAATGAGCTGTTGGGTATTTGTGAATTTTATATTATTGAGTTTAATGTATTTATCATATTGCTATTGCTGCACTTTGCCTCTATTGTACCTCCTAAGTTGCCGTAGCTCGGAGCTCCCCGTTTCCTCCTTACTGTCTTGTATTGCTGAGGTAGGTTGCGTGTAAAATGCTGCTGCGCTATTTTATTGTTTTCTTTAAAAATTGTGTTGTGACCATTCAATATTTATTGCCTTAAAGTTAATACGATATTAACTAGCTATTATGTCCCGTTTTCACGGTTAAATATAAGTTTTAACGATGCTTTGTTTAACTTAACTTTTTCTTTTTGTGCTGTTTCTGTGCAATGTAAATAACGGAGGCTCTGCAGACCATTTTGAGTGTGTAAATTCTGATATTTAATGTTTAGGAGCAGAGGTGCAGATAGAAGGAAACCAGTAGGCCAATTAATGTGATATTGTCTTCTGCAGGTATGTGTATCTCTTTGTTAGACGTTATACTCTTTTTGTTATCTGTGCAGTCACCCTGTAAAACATATTCAAGAGAGTACGCAGGAGCTTCAGGTATAAACAACCAGATCTTGCATCGCAGGCGGAAGCTGTGAAGAGTTCAGCTCGGAGTCGATCGAGAAGAAAGAGGGTAAGACTTATTAGATTAGATGCGTTTTTGGTCAATGTGACTATTTTTCAGGTGCTTTAATAGATAGGTTGTGTCCATACGCAGTGCATCGCGCAGTACTGATTGTCTTTATTGATTGTTTTTACAGCTGCAGTGAGGGATTCAAGTGACACGTACGCTTTGGCCTTAAAGATGCTGTAGGTAAGTCTTCTAAAACTATAATTTAGTCATATTTACTGAAACCTACCCTATGTTCGAGTAGAACTACACAAAAAAATCTGGCTCCTCTGGCACTACCTACAGGCTGTAGTGCGATTTGCAAAAATCCACCGCTCCCTGTTCAGATGCTCCAATCAGGGCCGGGGGGGGGTGTCTAACTGCAAGTCAATGACTGCTCAGGCACACGCATATCATAGCGTCCTCCCCTCGCCCTTCGCTGCACACGAGCTGCAGATAGGTTTCCTCCCCTTCCCCCCTCTTCACACGCGCTCTATCTTGCACAGCGCTCCCTTGTGGGGGGAGGGGCTTAGGAGACCGTTTTGGGCTTTAGTGGAAAGGGGGGAGGGACTGAGAAGTTATCGATGTTGACATGTTTTGGCTAAGTCCTGGATCTTCACAATCCTACCTACAGCACCTTTAATGCAGTTATCATGTTATTGACAACACATAGTTAAACACTGGAGTCTGTTTGTAGGTAAAACTGACATTTTCCTGCTGTCTTCAGTACGATTAATGATGGTGTAATTAGCTCAGTGCCCTTTACAAACAAGAAAGATCCACAGGCTCGGGAAACACACATACGATTATATCAACAAAGAGTATCTAATAAAGGGTAGTGAGGCCACCTTTGTCCTTTTAGAACATTTGTAGTTCGCTCTGGATTGCTTTCAGGCAGTTGCTGACCTGTGTATAGTGGGATATTCTAGTTGGATAGCCTACAAGTCACTAATGCAAGAATCAAAACATCCCATAGGTTAAATAATCATTTGGTCTGGTGATCGAGGACATTCACCATGTTTTGTGGTGTTAAGCAAACCCACCTAACTGTAGAACTAGTTAATCATTTGATTTACTGATTATCCAGAAAATCTGTCAAACACAATTTCTATAATTTAACATATATGTCATTTATCACGTAAAAATGACCAGCTTTGTGAGGGTTTTCTCCAGGGGTGCACGATTCGATTCAATATTGATTTTTAGGCTCACAATTCGATTCAAAAACGATTCTCGATTCAAAAAAATGATTCACAGTATGTAAATGTAGTTACTTTTCCCATGTGATTGCAGTAGACGTACAGTTTTAAAAAAAAATTTTTTCGATTTTTGGAATTCTATGAACCGATATTGAATCGGTAGAGCTTGAATCGCGATTGGAATATGAATCGTTTTGTTTTTTTTGCACACCCCTAGTTTTCTCGTTGATCTTCGACTGCCAATGCAATATGAAGGCCTCTCTTTTGGCTCTACTAACTTCTACTAACTTGTTGGATTTTGTCATGTTTATCAAAATCAGACCAATTAACAATGAAAGGGAGCATTACTCACAGTTCATATATTCCTGTTCCTCTAAACCTAAACATTGAGTATGTTTACATGTACACTAACATTCCACTTTTATTCCGAATAAGACAACATTCCGAATTTGATAAAGGTCACGTAAACGGCATATTCCGTTTGGATATCCTGAATAAGACCTTTTTTTCCGCATTTAGCATTTTCCGTTTGAGAAATGTGGGATATGCTGGTATTATTCTGGTTTTAGAACCATTCTTCAGACGTGTACAGCCGGAATATGAGTCCTCAATCTGGGTTTGCGGCCAGTTTACGGCTTACGGTCAGCTCTGTGCGTTGCTATGGTTGTTGTACACAAACCAGGTAGCCAACAGTTCGCAAGGCTGCAGTAGAGAAGCATGCCCAAAAGAAAAGGAGAAAAACACCTACTTTTCAACATTATGAAAGACTTGGATATCAACACGTTTTTTATAAAGGCGCAAACATCGCAACGCCGACCTTATCAAGAAGGTGGTTAAAGGAATAAAAGAGGGAGGCTGTGTTTGAACGGTCGTACAAGTCCTCCACTGGTGGAAAACTTCCAAAATCCTGTGAGTTTAAACATAGTCATTGTTTCTTTTGCCAGTTCAGCTGATGGGCTATGTTTTTCATATGTTGTCATGCAATTCCAGACTGCTCCACTCGCCAGATTACCTTTCCAAATTCAAGCACCAACTATTAGGCTTCTTTGGAACTCATTGAGCCGCCCTATTTGCTTTAACATCTATTGAAGTGATGATGGTCAGACTGCTTCCAAAGCTAACACACACTGCATTATGGCTTTCAACTTCACATGACTCATCTCCGTAAATGTGTTAGCAGTTGTGATGGAAAGTTTAGGTCAGCAATTATGTATTGCAGGTGTTACATCTTCCAACTTTGCACATTTCAAATGTGGGAAAAGTGGGTGGTAATGACTTTTACATGGGAATAAATTACCTGTGAAAGGATGGATGTTCAGCAGCATCCATTTTCAATGGATCCTGCAACATTTGATTGACTTTTGTTTTACTAATTTCAGACATGGTATAGACTCAGCAATTAACCAGTTACCTAAAAGATAATCAACAGATTAAGTGTTAATGAATATAACAATGTACTACAGCCCTATAGTCGCATGGCTTAACAAGAACTGCTACCAATGCCCCTAGGCCCCAAGAAAATAAAATCATGTGAACTTCTACTTCGGCACAGTGTTTCTGATCATACATGTAAATAACATTTACACGTTGTCTGCATCGATGTCAGAGCCCATTGCAGCCAAATGATTCCTATAGTAGAGCCATTCTGTAAACTATCCAGCTATTTTGGGAAAAACATATCATCCACAGCTTTTTTTTTCCCTCCACACAACAACATGCTCCTGAATTACATGGCACTTGCCATCTTTTTCCTAAACATTTTCAAACACACCAGAGAGGTGATTGACCTTGCAAAAAAAAAAAAAAAAAAAATGAAAATCCCTCTGTGCTCACCAGAAGCCAATCAATGCAACATTAAAAGGGACAGCTAAGCATCTGGCACTTGGCTCACGCATCTTTCTACACACACGACTGTCAAAGCATTCAGATGACTGAGGCTTTCAACTCAAAGCCTCTCCCTCTACAGAGAGATTGGATCTGGTTGCGGAGACAGAGAAAGCCCGACTTTTGGAGAGAGAGAGTCTGCAGTCAGAGTGGACTCCTGTTTCCTGCAGTGCGCGTCAATCTCAGTCTGGCTACACTGGTGCGGCACACGCATCAGAGGTATCGGATAGCCTCCAACTCCCACTCTCTCATAGCAGCTTGTCTATCATTCATACTCCACCGAGGCGCTGTGTGCAACAACACCCCAGGGGGAAAGACGGAGGCGCGCGCGTGAGCCAAATCCACTCATTATAGCCGACAAAATGAGTAAGAGAAAGTGCGCACTCCTCTGCTTCTTTTCGCCTGCTTCTTTTCCCCTGTCTACTTCTATCTATTAGTGCCTGATTTCACGGGGCACAATTACAAATGTGCGCACAGTCAAACTCACCGCTTACGAGCGCGCGCATATGCTCTCACGCACAATACTCCTATTCATTTGCCTGCTCTGTCAACCACAACACAGTATAGGCGAGGGCACACGTCCGCGCCTCTGTCACGCGCACAGGTGCAAACGCAAAACTTACCACTCTAATACACCTAACAGCCCAAAGCCAGGCAAACTTCTTTCTCTCTCTTACCTGTCCGCGTGAACTCCCCTGAACACACACGGCAGCTGATTAACGGCAACAAAAAAGGTGTTTGGGTTTGTCCCTCATTATTCTTTCCCTCCGCCTCCCCTCAGTTGCAAAGTAACGCTGCCATCCTTCTCCAGGGCAGAGCTTGACTGCACGGCTTGCAGAGAGCCGAGACTCTCTCTCCGTGTGTGCAGGCGACGGGACGAGCGAGCCGAGCCGGTGAATGTGTGCGCATCTCTCCTCCAAAGCATCCTCCAATCCTGCCCGGGTACTGCGGCGGCTCAGGCCGAGAAAGGCTCCCCATTGGTTGGTTTCCAGATCAATCAATGGCTATCAGGCTCGGACCGGCCTCCCCCTTACCTCTCTCTCCATTATCTCCGTCTCCTCCTCGGCTCCTCTCTTTCTCTGTTAACACGTGATTATATAAGATAGTGATCAGGAAGATACGTTATCCATATCCCGTTTTCTACCTTCCCTGAATGTCCCAACTGGAAAGAGATTGAAAAAAACGCTGCATGTATTGTGGCTCAAAGTCTGGGCAGCAGCTCAGAACTGTGTGAGCTGCAGACTAAATGCTTCATAGATTTGTTCTCATTTTAAAACTAGAAATGAAGTGTTTAAAACCCTTTAACCATGCCAAAAACTAAACGTTAGAATAACCTGGACTGCTTTACAATGAAGAAATAGTCGATGTGAATAATTGCATTTCAGACTCATGATGTCATGTCAACCGCTCTTTAAATCTGGGATGTAAATAAAGCACTAAAACAATAGGCTATTATAGGCTTTAATGAACTCATTACAGTGTTGAATGGATCTCCATAACAACACACGAGGAGATTTAACCAAGTGTGATCGCTTATTTTGCTTATAAGGACTATGTTGTAAGAAGTATGCTGACTGACAGAGAGATGCACCAATTAGATCATGTGCAAGCCTTACTTAAGAAGAGGGACTGAGGGTTAAATATATAGTGCAGTTGTGCAGACATGTGTGGCTTCATCTCATAACCCTTATTTGATAGCTTCTCAACTTCTCTGTCCTCTGCTGAACCGGAAGTCGTTCTGTACCTCCTCAGTGAACGCCGTCCCCGAGGAGCGAGCATAGAGGAGGGATCATGGAGGAGCTACAGCCGAGGAAACACGAGAGCAGCCTTTCCTGAAGCCGTGCAGCTGAAGGAGTTGCTAACTCCGCCCATACAGCTGACGAATTCATGTGACTTCAGAGGAAAGCACGTCTCATCCCTCTAAAACACATTTGCTCGTTGCCTCTCTCCTCCCATGATTTCCTCGTGTCTCTCCCATACCTCCTAGGTGGGAGGGACTGACAGGCCAGGAAGGGAGGCAAGTGGAAGGCAGTTTAAGGGCTATGAGATGCAACCTGTGAGTGTGGCTACAGAGTGAAATAAGGAAGGAGGGAAGACCTCCACTTTTGTAAGGTGATAGGATGTTATGGTCCAGTATTATCCTTTTAAAAAGTCCAGATACAAAAAATAATTGTTATTGTAATTGTCATTGGGAGGAAGACAATTCTTCCTCCCAATGACAATGATTTTTTTTTTTTCCTGTATCCCTACCAAGATGGAAATCTGGGATTCTTGAAAGCTATAAACATATCAAGACATAGTCTAACAATCCTATATTTCTTGAAAAACATGAAGTGTCTTTCAGTTATCTGGTTTAGATTTATTTATTTTTTTGTCCTGAAGACTTGAGTTACTTTCATCCCAGAGAATCCTAATAGTGCCATAAGCAAAGCACGGCTACCAATTACTCCTGTGAGTTGAGAAGAGTTAGAAGAGTCAACAGTGGAATTCAGGAAAAATAGTCTGTAGATTCAGAAAGAATTTGTTTGTCTAGCCTTGCCCAAGAAGGTAGTTAAGTAGTAGATAGTTAAGACGACAGTTTTGCAAACTATTTGGGGCTTTTGATTCTTCGAAAAAGGAAAGAGTATGTCCACGTGCTCCAACACAACTTCATCACAAAAGTTTTAAGCACAAAAGGCTCTTTGTGAAATCAAACTTAACACTCATACTGTGAAGACATACAACATAGGGATGCTAGTGGAGCACATGCATTGATCAATCTACTGTATTTCGGCTGGATGTTAATGAGTCTTTCATTTCTGTCTATTAATATAAATTGCTATGCAAATGTTTTCATGAAACATTTACTAAAACAAAGATAAGAAAGCAAAATCAATGGTACTAAGGGCCACACTGGAGAATGACAATCGCATCAGAGGGTCCAGACATCTACAGTTGATTGACATGATTTTATTTAATCGGAAAAAGAAAAATATATCGGACTGTATTATTAATTAAGTAACATTTATTTATACAGCGCTTTTCACAGACAGGGTCACAAAGTGCTTTACGATGTGCATAAACGATAAAACATAGTAGAAAAATAGTCTAAGAATAGAATAAAGTACAAATACAACAGATACATTTATAAATAACTAAAAGACATAGGTTACCCAAAAGCTAGCCTGAACAAGTGAGTTCACTTGTCCCTTAAAACAGTCCACATTCTCAGCAAACCTAATGCTGGTTGGCAGAGCATTCCAGAGTCTGGGTGCCAGAGCGGCAAAGGCTCTATCCTCACATGTCTTCAGACGAGTGTGCGTGGCGTGGATAGCAGATTCTGTTTGATAGACCTGAGAGACCGGGAGGGGGTGTGTAGGTGAATTATGTTGGCAAGATAAGCAGGGGCCTGACCATGTAGAGCCCTATAGGTTATGGTAAGAATTTTGAATTGGATCCTGTAGGTTACAGGAAGCCAGCGAAGGGAGCAGAGTAGAGGGGTGATATGGGTGCGCATGTTTGATCTAGTAAGAAGCCTAGCAGCAGCGTTTTGAATGGATTGCAGGCGGTGAAGGACAGGTTTGTTGAGTGAAGAGAAGAGTGAATTGCAATAGTCAATACGGGAGGACATGAAGGCATGGATGAGCGGCTCTAGTTCTGACTGAGAGACCACAGCCCTTAATTTGCTAATGTTGCGTAAGTGGGAAAAAATGGATTTGGTCAATGATTTGATGTGAGTTTCAAAAGATAGGGATTTGTCAAATGTCACCACAAGGTTCCTTAGACTAGGCCGGACCGCAGATGACAAAGGCCCAACGTTCTGCTTAATCAGAGTCTTAATCGCTGTCTGGCTCTATGATTAAAACCTCCGTCTTATCGCATGTTTCATAATGCACTTTCACATACAATTCCACATAAGCCCTTCTTAGTCAGTCATTATAGAATTTAGCAAAACCGTGCATTCTGATTACATTTTCAAAAGCAGGCTACCACACAGCCGACTCACAACAACCTGTTTTCACAGCCTGGAAATGAAAACTCTCTGGTTCTGTGGGAATTTCTGAATCTCAAAGTCGGCAAATCTGCCAAATTTAGCTTATTAATTGCATGTAATTGCGGTTTGAAAACATGTTCTAGTCTCTTTGGTTTTGCGCACAACTAGGCGGGATAAAATGTATTGTGAACCTAAATTGATCTGCGGACCTGATCAACATTTGCGACGGGCCGGATTTGGCCCGCGGGCCGTGAGTTTGACACACGTGGCATAGATGATCAAATTGACCACAACTGTCCAGTTGTTGTGGAACTACAGTATCCTTACAATCATTAATCTCATTAAATGTTCCCCTCTGCCCACAATACATAGCTTCTGTTCACAGACAACAGGGTGCATCAGTAGTCTGCCGTTGCGTTTAATACGAATTTCGTTTTTTTTTTCTTCGTCCATCCATCCATCCATCCATCTTTGTCCGCTTATCCGGGGTCGGGTCGCGGGGGTAGCAGCTCCAGCAGGGGACCCCAAACTTCCCTTTCCACATTAACCAGCTCCGACTGGGGGATCCCGAGGCGTTCCCAGGCCAGGTTAGAGATATAATCCCTCCACCTAGTCCTGGGTCTCCCCCGAGGCCTCCTCCCAGCTGGACGTGCCTGGAACACCTCCCTAGGGAGGCGCCCAGGGGGCATCCTTACCAGATGGCCGAACCACCTCAACTGGCTTCTTTCGACGCAAAGGAGCAGCGGCTCTACTCCGAGCTCCTCACGGATGACTGAGCTTCTCACCCTATCTCTAAGGGAGACGGCAGCCACTCTCCTGAGGAAACCCATTTCGGCCGCTTGTACCCTGGATCTTGTTCTTTCGGTCATGACCCAGCCTTCATGACCATAGGTGAGGGTAGGAACAAAAACTGACCGGTAGATTGAGAGCTTTGCCTTCTGGCTCAGCTCTCTTTTCGTCACAACGGTGCGATAAATTGAATGTAATACCGCACCTGCTGTGCCGATTCTCCGACCAATCTCCCGCTCCATTGTCCCCTCACTCGCGAACAAGACCCCAAGGTACTTGAACTCCTTCACTTGGGGTAAGGACTCATTCCCTACCTGGAGAAGGCACTCCATCGGTTTCCTGCTGAGAACCATGGCCTCCGATTTTTCTTCGTGTTTTAAAAAAATGCATTGCACTGCTCTCCGAAATTCAAAGCTGTATCTGCAACCATGAATGGATCTTTAAAAAACACTTTTCTTCTCAGGTGTCTACACATCTCGTGTCACACCCACAGGGTCTGTTCTCCTGGGGCATTACGATGATGTTCGATATATGACCATAATCTGACCGGGGATTGAATGCACAGACACACAATTGTGATGGACAAGCAATAACCAATAAAGCAATAGAAAAGTGTCCAAACCTTGATTTTAACAGCACACACATCTCAGCACCCTAAAAATTATAATATATATATAGTGGAAAAATGGATTTATATATATATATATATATATATAAATCCATTTTAGTCTTCAAGTTAGAGTTTGCAAACTTGTCTGTTAGGACAAACAATTACAGGTTAAAAGGGCTTGAAAGAGGTTTAATATCCTGTGTCGCTGTAGCCGATGCTATGCACCTGTAACCCCGTCAAGAACAGAAACGTAGTTTTGGCCAATCGGAGGTTGTGGTGCCAGACTCCCGCCTTTGGCTGAGTCTCACTCTGTCTGATCTGTCAGAGGGAGAGCAGGAGTGCGGTTGTGACGTTTGACGTTGGTAGTCCCCAGAGAAAGAGAAGAAGTTGGTCATTTAGTTGCGCAAATTAGAACCCAAATTGAAATGTAAGCAACTATAAGCAAATTGCTGAATGTCAGAACATTGTGTCAAACTGGTCGTTATTACTGTGACTTATAAAGTGTCAGGTTTAGTTCCATCATAGTTTACATAGTGTCAACAAGCTGAAGTTGTTGTTTCGTAGCTAGCTCAGAGATTATCAGATAATGAAATTAGTGATTTAGCAGGGGGGGGTTTAAAGACGTTTGCAAGGCACTGTATCCGTGTCACTAGAGCTGGGAAATATATCGACATATCGATATCGTGATATGAGACTAGATATCGTCTTAGATTTTGGATATCGTAATATGGCATAAGTCTTGTCTATTCCTGGTTTTAAAGGCTGCATTACAGTAAAGTGATGTCATTTTCTGAACTTACCAGACTGTTGTAACTGTTCTATTATTTGCCTTTACCCATTTTGTGAAAGCACCAATAGTCAACACTACAATATCGTTGCGGTATCGATATCGAGGTATTTGGTAAAAAATATCGTGTTATTTGATTTTCTCCATATCGCCTAGCCCTACGTGTCACATTCTCATTAGGGGCTGAGCCCCCCTAAAGGTCTGATCCTAGAATCGTTGCTAGCACACATTGTTCTTCTGCAGACCAACACATAAAGCTGCATAAAGATGTGATCCACAATAACATGTTCCACTTATTGTTCTGTAAACCCACAAAGTTCTCTAAAGAACCATCTACCCTGTGTCAGCCATACCTGCTTTTGTCACATTATCTTGGTTTTGCAGTATAGATCTCATATAACTACATTTATAATTAAAAATTAAATATATTACTGCCACATATCCACTGACGTGTTGTCATTTGAGCTAAATGTTTCCCAACTTGTAATGCACGTGGCAATCATTTTTTATGTTTTCGGTTCAACATTCTAATTTCACTTTTCACTCGTATTCCATGACTACATACATACAATTGCCTCCTGATATTCAGGCACAATATTAAGCACCTGAATATTTGAATTGCTTCTATAAAACCATGCCTTTTAAAAATATTTGATGGCTGGCAGCACACCTCAAAGTGTATCTTTATGCTACATTACAAGTTATCTCTAACAGTAAAACAAAGACACCATTGTTTAAACTGACTACAAATAAATCAAAACAATAGATGATGTTTTGATGACATGATGGAATAATGATTGCATCTTGAGCAGTAATGGACATCTTATGTGTTCAGTATCACGTACTCAATGTCTAGAATGGATGACTTCATGTAGCATTTTAACCCTTCATTATCCACTTTTCAGAATAATTACAAAATCCAACATATTTTAGGAAACCTCATTTGATGCACCAATATTCTACAGCAAATCTATCAAACTGAGATATGGCACACTTATCCAGTTTTCCACAAAACATTGCTTTTTAAACACATTCAATTTTTTTTTGTCTCAGACCCTTCTTACCTTCAGTCCTCCTGTTCATGTCAACTGCTTTTTTTCTTTCAAAATCTAATCACCTATTGCAACCAGCACTTCTCAGCTTGGCTGCACTGCGTTTCCTGATTTGTAAGCCCAATTACAGTCCTTTTAGTTTTTTCAAGACGCTCTTATTCTTTGACTTTCACTCTTCAGTTTTCTCTTCCTTTCTGTCATTCGATTAGTCAATCTCTCTGTCAGTCAGTCATTCTCGTTCAACTTCTCTCTCCTCCCACTCTTACACACGGACACACACACACACACACACACACACACACACACACACACACACACACACACACACACACACACACACTCACTCTCTCTCTCTCTCTCTCTCTCTCTCTCATTTCACTCAGGTACCCTTGGGCCGGCTGTTGAGTCTGCCCGTGAATTCAGCCGTGCTGTTGCTCACTCTGGATCCAAAAGGAAACTTAATGAATAATGAACAGAGCAGTGGAAGTGGAGGGTGGGGGTGTAGGATGAGGAGATGGACAGCACGAGAGAGAGAGAGAGAGAGAGAGAGAGAGAAAGGCCCTTCAGGACTAGGACATGAGTGAGGGATGGAGGGAGGGCAACTTGTTAGTGTTCACCCATCAATTAGGCCACAGAGGAGACATGAAGAGAATGGAGGGTGATGCGTCATGGACCAGGAAAGGGGAAGGGGGGGGCTAGGTCTATAAACTAAAGAGTGTGCCTGCTGAGGAGACAGATTAGGCATCGGAGACGAGGCGGGATGAGAGTAAGAAAGAAGTGGACATGGAGAGGCAGGGGTCTTGAAGACGTCAGAGGCTCCTAAGCACACTGCCTCCAGCTTCATCTATCATCCAGGCCTAGTTCTTCCTGCCAACACAACTGTGTCTCTGGTGCTCATCCACAGTTGGCACATAGCTTCAAACACGCTCTAAAGTGGATGTGCTCAGTGTATTAAAACAAAAAATGTAATGACTCTCCTTGAAACTGCAGACAGGTATTTTCATTCTCAGCACCCGAAGAAAAAGAAGAATCACACCCAATTCCAATTTTACATTACTGCTGAATGTCAGGGTGTGACTGTAAAGTGGTAGATGGGCATGTACCATGTTCTGTTCAAAGTCTGTGTCACATCTCAGACCAACAATCTAGGTTGGCTTTTTGAAAACATGACCATGATCTTTCTCAAACCTTAACCAGTTACTGCCTAGCCTTAGCCCTTAGCCAAAATACAGGTCCAATGCCAATAATGTAAGATTAATTAAACTTACCAAAACATAGTCATTTAATGTTATGCAGGGCTGACGAAACATTCTTTATCATTGTTCTGTCTAAAACAAAATGCGTACTGCTAGCTTGACATTGTATGAGCAAGATCCTTTTTCACTTTCACTTGATTTTGTCAGGTTTTTATCATCTTATTGTTTAAGATTAGTTTTCTTACCAGTGCATGTGTTCAGAAACATCTCATTGACTCATAAAATACTGTCAAATCTTTGATTGGATAAGCAAGGTTAGGGGGTGTTACTAACTCTGACTGGTAAAGCAAGCTGTATCTTCGCTGTCTGCCCCAAGTAGTATCTAACCAGCCACTGTGTAAGAGTTTTGATTGGTTCTCGTATTTGAACACTTCTTCCCTGTTGTTACCAGCACATAAGTGAGGCACATACTGTTTATTTAAATTCAAAAAAGAGATATCCAAATGCCAAGAATCTCACATTAAGGTATCAGGCCACAGCCCCTTTCTTTATTCCTTTTAATACTGTCTGTTGATCAAAGAAGGTTTACCAGACTATGCACAACATGCAGGCACTATGCATTAGTCAGACTATGAGATGTATGTGTCACAGCGGAACATCCCATATAGGTAGGAGACAAAACCTTGTATTAATAACTGACATCCTTTGTGCATCACACTCAACTTCCTGTCAATTACCTGTCACTATAACCTTACAGCAGCATTTCATTTCAGTCTGGGTTTGATGTTATTAGGTTAAAACATAGTGTATGGATGGACAAAAATGATTTGAGGAAAAGAATAGTAGTAAGCAGACTAAAAACCTGTGTGACACTGATGCAAAGTGCTTAAAGTGATGATTTATTAAATAGGGAGAGCTTCCTTTAACATATGAGTGTGAAACTCTGTAAACACGAATGCCTCTCCCTAACAACATGCTGCACAGTGCTCTAAGGCAGTGGTTCCCAACCTGGGGTCCGGGGACCCCTCAGGGGGGCGGCAAAGATCACAGGAGGTGCGCAAGTCTTTATCTGGTTTGAGGTTGAGGTAAAAAAAAAAGAAATATTTGCACATGTTAAACAAATTATGATAATACACTAGAATATATAATGTATACAAAAGTCT
This sequence comes from Sander vitreus, assembly GCF_031162955.1. Taxonomy (NCBI): domain Eukaryota; kingdom Metazoa; phylum Chordata; class Actinopteri; order Perciformes; family Percidae; genus Sander; species Sander vitreus. The sequence goes on from NC_135876.1 coordinate 21,747,235, forward strand.
GTATAAAAACTATGTATTTTTGTTCTCGCTTAAAATTGTAGGCAGGCTACTTAGTAGGCCAAACCTCCAGGACCTCTTAACCTGGGACCCTTGCTGTCATCAGGTCAGCTGCTAGCTGCTATCATCCTCGTTTTTCCTGCCGCCACGGCATCACTATTTTATGAATGAAACATGACGGAGAAACGTAAAAGTGCTGATAACTGCTCTCTATCAAAAAAGAAAGTCAGGCTCTATCTCGAGAGTTACCTCCACTTCGGTTTCGGAGGGGGGGGGGGCTCAGCATATCTTAGACATAAGTAGGGGGGGCGCCAAGGAAAAAAGGTTGGGAACCACTGCTCTAAGGCTTACTCAGGTATCGATCCAAAGGGCCATTTCTCTGCATGATGTCTATTTCCTTGACATGTTTTTAATGACAGGTCATTGAATCATTTTGCCGTGGGGGCTAATTGCTGAAGAACCTTTCACGATAAACTGAAATTACAATGTGTTCTCTGGACAAGTCTGCAAGCGGTTTAACTTGCGAGCACATTTTTGTGGTGGACCAAATAGCCAGTGTCTGTTGTTGTTTTAAAATGGTGCAAGCTGATTCTGTGGACGCTCCCATATATAAGAGATATTTGGTCAGTTAATTTTCAGCTAAGCAGAATTGAGGGATTACACACTTGAGTGAATCTCATTTCAAGCTGCTGGTTCGGGTGGGTGTGTGCACGGGAACTGCTGTGGACACAGACAAATGGCGGAGGCAGCGAGCTCCGCTGGAGCTGGGAGACACATATCAGCAGGGTATGACTGGGAATTTATTTGCCTCCCGCAACGCATCTAATTTATATGTGGTTGACGAGCATCAAGGTTACCCATTACCTCGCCGTTAAAAATCCAAAAACAACTCTTCCCTCAGTGGAGAATACTGTCATTACTGTTACCCATGAGCACTTTCCCAGCCTTAACAAATTACTGCTCAGGAATCAAACAAATAGTTGGTTTTGCTACTACTAAATGCATGAAATGTCTTGTTGAAAAACATGCAGCCTTTTAGAGGCAGGTAATCATGCACAATGGTTTATGGGCTGGTTACAGTCAGATATGAACACTGAGTATTTGTACAGTTAACATTTTAGGAAATGTGCTGCGAGTAGGTAAAGGATATACAGCATTTTAAAAGAACACAGACATTGGTGAAGACATAACTTTGAATATTTAACTTGTTTTTTCTAACCGAAAACATAAATTAAAACAGCAGATGAATATATTGTGTTGTCTTTAAAACACAAGGGTTTCAAATTCCCAACCCACATTTTATACTGCCATTAATTATGAATTCACAAGATCTGATTTACAATACAAACACAGGCACTGCTGGGTGAGAAGGAGGGGAGAATGTCAAGAGTCTATCTGTTTTACACAGGGAAGTTTACACGCAGCTTATTTACATTCAGCTCATATGGATAGAATGCAACTGTTGGAGTAACTGACAGTAACTGCAAATCATATTTGACACAAAATAATAGCCGTATAATTGAAAATATAACAACTGGAACAAGAAATGAACGAAAAAAATCAATCCTATGACAGAACAGAGTCATTTGCTTTGCACTCATGTATCGAGAGGCAGCATTGGCTCAGCTCTGTTGCTCTTAGTGATGACTAAACACAGGAAATGGTGTGAGTAGGGAGACTCTGTCAAGTGTTGTAACTCCTAATGGGCCGAGTGCACTCATGACTGAACGATGGAGCTGCTGCTAATGAAAACAAGAGCTAGCATTTATAGAAGTGGGTCAAGACATTCAATTCCTTATCAAAGTATGGAGAACTCTTCCAAATAAACAGCTTCAACTAATGATGCTTTTTCATTATTGATGAATCTGTCGATTTTTCTATTCATACAATTTCAAAACATAGTGAAAAAAAACATATTGCCAATCAACATGAGGAAATGTTTTCTGTGTCTGTCACAAACTCCTTTACTAAAAGTATCTGCAAAACATTAACTGACAATTAGAGATGCACCAATTACAACTTTTTAGGCCGATTTCCGATTTTCTTTGAGTTAGGCCAGCCGATACCCATTTTAGCCGATTCCGATTCCATTTTTTCTAACCACATTACAGCACACACAAATATTTATTTTCTATCTTTTCTTTAATAGAAAATGTTACATTTTGCATAGAACATAGAACATTTTTTAAATAGATAATTGATCGCTGTAAAATACAACTATATAAATTACTCCTGGTGTGGGAAATTAACACACATCTAAAGTGCAATGTTATGGAAGAACCATTTCCTTCTTTTCACATCCAATATCCAACTAAACAAATGTGATATATTTAGCAAACTAAACTTCTGTATGTATGAAAACAGGGAAAACAGGTAATGGCAATACAATAATAGCCTATATAAATAACAAATACAAATAAAATAAATATAGCCTTAATGCAGTATAAAGATATTTCTCAAAACACACACACAGGCCTGTTTGAACGTCAATAGTAACGTTACCTGAAAACAGCGTGTAGTTCCTTTTTTAGCAAGTTTGCTTTATGTGTCATTGTGCATAAATGTGAACACTACCGTTGCTGTCAACGGGCTTATCTGCTAATGTTAGCTACCGATTGGTTACCTCGGAACTATCCAGCAAATAGACGGTACCCTAGGGTGCTGTTACCTGAAACGGATGATTTAACGTCACCGCTCATTTTACACACAGTTTAACAACAAAACTAAACTCTTTAAAGGTTTTTAATGTTGGTTTTGAGCGGTATGCACCCCCACTAACCTAGAAAGCGTTTTAAACAGTAACGTTAATACAGCGTGTCGGAGGAATACAGCATCTCTTTTTTTTTTGTTTTTTTGTTTACGGCGTCTCCTACAGCGGCCAGCGAGGCGTCCGAGGCAGAGGGACCACACAGCGTTTGCTAACGTTAGCTTCTTGTCTCATCTGGGGTCTGATACACTCATCAAAGTCAGTGTGCCCAACGCTATTTTCCGATAAACTGTAGCTGTCATATTTCATGGGACCGCGTGAGTGCGGTTTTCATGTTCCAGTTTTTCAGCCTCAGAGGGGAGAGAGAGCAGCTGCCTGTTCGAGCCGTGTATAATTACGACTTTATGCCATTTCATAAACAGCTGATTGAGCGGCAGTGCTCCGCTGATACATGCATACAGCAAAAACCCTGCATGTGCACATGTGATGTTGCTGTAAATCATGTGGCGCCCGAGTGCATTTGACCAGCATAAAATCGGCATATGTCAGACTGACCGGCAGGTCGCCGGTCATGGCCGATGATGTGAAAATCGGCCAATTCCGGTCACCGGCCGGTCAATCGGTGCATCTCTACTGACAATGTATTTAATTAGTTTTCACTCTGGCTCCTGGCAACTGAATCATAATCAGCATTCAGGCAAATCAAATCTCTTGAATAAGGTTCAGGGAAGATGGTGATCTCATTTAATAAATCACCAAAACCAAGATTTCATCCTAACCTTTACCCTCTGAGCCTTAAGGTATTTTTTGACAAATTATGGTCATATCCAACTATTCTGCCATCATCTGCAATGACGGACCAGCCTTCCATTGGTTCACAAGACGTAAACAAGCTTTTGATTGGTCATAATGGTCTCCCAGAGCATTATGGGAAAATCCAACTGGCGGATAGCATTAAAGCTAGCGGCAATAAACGACCGGAAATTAATAAATTGTGTACATAAAGTAAAGTGTATCAAGTGTTATTGCACAAAGACCCCAAAAAACGATGCAGTTTTTTGTTGTACACGACAAGCTCGGGCTCATAGGGTTAACCCGTGTTAACCTGGTGTCAAAGTCCTGTGCTTTATATGGCCACCATTCGTGACCACCACCAACCCTACGGAATATGGGATAATTATAATAATAATATAATCATTATAATAAAGAAAAAAATTAAAAAGTACCCAACCAAATCTCCCAGAGTCTAAGGTGGCACCTTTAAATTGCTTGTTTTGTCTAACCACTAGTCCAATACCCAAAGATAATCAATTTACAAGGATATGAAACTAAGTAAATCAGCAAATGCTCACATTTATGTAAGTGGCAAATATTTAGCATGTTTGCATCATAAACTGCCTCAATGAATAATGTAAAATAGTTAACAGTCTGCAGTCTGAGAGCACAATGCCCAGAGATATCACTTTTACGATCAAGAAGTGCACTTGGGGAGCGCAGACGTCCGCCAAGGCGTGCCCCTCTCACAATGTTAATACAGTGTGAATTTTCCTGAATTTTCTGATTATTCTGACACCACATGAATGCAGCACAAATACCCTATGTGGCAATGTTGACAAAAGTGAAAAATAAGTAGTGTATCCGCCTTGTGTTTCACATCCGCTCCAAAATAAAACGGATTCTTCCTTGGCCCATGCTACAACCTTCCACCAAGTTTCAATACAATTGGGCCAGTAGTTTATCTGTAATCCTGCTAACAAGCAAACAAACCAACACCCAAACCAACGGACAAACCAAACCGAAAACATAACCTCCCTGGCGGAGATTAGTCAATAAGTGATTCATTATGATTCATTTATGTATGTCAAAGATACATTGTTCATTTACTAAAGTGGTGATACTTCACAGTCGATTAGTGAAATATACATGAAGCAGAGAGGAGAAGGAAATGACCTTGAAAACCTCTATAATGCACAATAATAAGTCGGGCTCCAGCGCTCTCATTCCCATCCTACTGTACCTGAAGGCTTAACTCCGCGGGATACTCTCATCCTAACCTCAGAAATACTAAGGCAACCTGGCAACCTTGATGAGTGTCTTTGAGCTGTGAAATAACAGCAGATATTCCTGGAATACTGGTTTTGTCCTCCAACCCATGTTCACCTCCTCCAGTGGGTGCTTTTCACATCTTATGAAGCTCCAATCAGTTGACATTTTGTACAAAAACTGACATATGAAGACATCTACAGTACTACGATGAGGGGCTGCAGGAATATAAAAGGATACTCTATGTTCACATTTACATAAATACAAATGTGAGGTACTTTATGCTACTTAATACTTTTTCTCAAATACATTAATTTGATAAACATGGCCAAACGTATGTGGACACCCCTATCCACATTCTTTTGTGTGCTTTTGGTCTTAACCCTCGTTTTGTCTTCCCTTCAACCTTTTTTGACGTTTCTGACGCCTTTGTTTTTGCTTTTTCCAACGTTTTAAATTTGTGAATTTTTCTTCTACACATTTTTACCGCTTATTTCTACGTCCCATATTTTCTGATATAAAACAAAAATTTAAAACTGCTCAATGTGACCCGAAGTCAACACAAGGGTTAAGCTGATTTTCATGGTTTGGGTTTGATTCCAATGAAGAAAAATCATATTCTCTATGGATCTGGCTTTGTACTTGTACTTCCCCAAACTGATGCCATTGTTTTGTCTGTGATGTTGAAGAACTTTACTGGCTTACACAGAACTTTGACCTCAACTCCATCGAACATGAACTGGAAAGCTGACTGTGAGCCAGACCTTATCGCGCAGCAGCAGTGGCAGACTTCACTAAAGCACTTGTGGCTGGCTGAATGGAACCACATCCGTGCTCCACCTTGAGCGTGCAACCAGGGGTGTAAATATAGAGAGGGGCCCTGCCGACAATGTGTTCGGCGGATATGGGGCATTGCAAATAATCAAGATTGCCATCTCGATATATATGCCTCTGTTCAAAGATGAAATCACGTTAACTTAAAAACAATACAATTTACTATATTTGCCCTTGAGGAGGCAAATGCATGGCTTTAATTTCTTTTGGTAAAATAGTCAATTAGATCAATCATTTCTTATTTTCTTTGGTATTTTTGTCATACAGATACGCAATGATGATTGCTGGGTAATACGTATGTTGATGTTGTCTAATGTCGAGTCTCTATTTGATCATGTGACGAAATGATGTAAAATAAGTAGCTAGTTAGGCGCATATCTCAAGACTGGATGAGCACATCTGTCGAGCGAGCAGCCATGTCTTTCAAACAGTACAGGGCTCCTCATAATAGTGTGCACTGGGGCCCCTCATAACTACCTTACACCACTGCATGCAGCACTAAAATGCTTCTCACTAATGCCCAAGTAATAATTAAACAATAATACAAAATAACAAAACATAAAATAACACTCTTTCACCTAATTAAAATTTTAAATGTGGGCCTTTTACTTAAGCATATTTCCATTGTGGTACTACAAAAGTAGTTGTACTTTTACCAAAGTAAAGGATGTAAATACTACTTCCACCACTGTTTTTAGATTAGTTTGATTCTGTCTCATGAAAACATGTAAATGCAATTGTGGTATGGTTTTGTGTCTTACTCCAATTGAAAGGTCACCTTGTTATTTCTGTAACATGGCGTCCTAAACCCTTACCTATTGATTTGTCAGAAAAACATAGCCGATCCAGTTATAGTGTCTGATAAGACTGAAATGTAGCTGTGATTGAATTATTTAACATTTCACATGTTGAGGTATTGAGCATTAGATATGCTATGTTGTGTGATGCATGTTTGTGTGACATTGTAGGCGGACGATTTTTTTTCTTGCAGTCGTTCTTACATTAGAGTGAATAATGGTACATTTGCAGCCAGATGATGAAATGATAACAATATGTCACAAAGTATACATGTTTTGCAGGTTAATGTTGTAAACTCTGCTGTGTGCTCCTGCCTCTGGCAGCGCCCCGAGGATCTCTGTCCTCCCATGCACCGAGAGCTCATTTAGAGACTCAGAGTATCAGGTGTGACTCAAAGTATTATGTTTCCCGCTTAGGGATAAAGTGAGAATTATTTGTAAAAAAAAGAAAAAATAATCAAATTCTGAAAAGTTTTAGATGACAGATGTCAATTTATGTGATTATTTGACTAAATGACCTGAATACTTAGTTTTCGTACTTGTACATTTAATAACTTATGGCAACAGTGGATTTAAAGGATTTTTGAATCAATGTGATGAAGTACCTTTGTTTGGCAGTATTTAATTCACTGGATTTGCCTAAAAGAGAAAGCATCTGGGTTTTTTTTTAAGCTGTAAATGATTTTTCAATTGAATGTCCAGATGATGTTTGCTATATGAAACATAATGGATCTGTTCTCCATCTAGCTGCTTTCACTGAGCTTGTACCTTGTTTATTGTCTGTTTTCTGTATAATTAACCACTGTGTCTGTTCTTCTTATTGTGTTCCTGTTATTGTATTTAAGTGTTACAGGGCGTTGTAAAAGAGCATGTACTCAGCCAACCCACTTCGTAAGAATAACGATTAAATAATAAATACTAAGTGTTGATATTGCAATGCTAAACATCTAATCACAACCTTGTATCAGGGTATGTCACTCACCTCTAAATGGCTTTATGTTAATTGTACATACAAAATTGGATTTCTTTGCAAAAAGACACAGTGGTCAAAAGACAAAACAATGGGCTTATAAACAACCAAAAATGTAATCAACAGTCGGTGACACACCTTCAACACAGTTAACACAATCTCAACTACATCCTATGAACTGCAATAAGGTGGTATTAATGACAGGGCTGTCATCAGCAGATAATTAGATATCAGCAATAATAGAAAACTCCTTATATTATGTATGAAAAACTTGACTTGTGAACAATTGGGGATAAACATGTTTGATAAGTAACCCTTTTTTATCTTTACAAGACATAAGCTATGACACAACAATCCATTTAATCTCTGCTGCTAACATATTGATGAACACAGCTGCTTGTATTGGTGTGGCCCATATTATATATTATCATTATATTCAAAGTAATGAGTCGGTACCCAACCACAGTATCACAGCGTGGCAACCACAGAATATGAGACCATTTTTACACAACATAAGTACCCCATTGTGCAAACAGTGCCGCCTCACAGCATCCCCATGTGTTATAATTATGTTAATCTACAGTAAATACCTTACAGTCTGTTAATGTCTGTTAACAAGCTCAAAAAGTCCCAGTGGTGAGCTTAAAAATATATACTTTGAAACATTTTCAAATCTCAGGATATATATTGTTAATAAAAATGTATGGGATTACTTATACACTAAACTTTATAAAGATGAATGCTTAATCATATGTTTTACAGTATATCCAGTAAAACCTATAAACATAGCCTTTAGATCGGATTTGAAATATTAAATAATGAATGACATATAAATGTTTTCTAATCCAAATAAACATGTTTTTTTGTTTGTTATATAAATTGCTGTGCAGTACAACTGCCTGCTTTGTGCTCATTACAGTGAAAGACATAGAGCTCATTTAGCAGGATTTAAGGGCTTACACCTCCATCATCTCAAATATTGTGGGTAGTGGTTTTAAGGTCAGTCGCCTTCCAAAAACGCACAGAACTTACTTGGTAAACTAGAGGACTGCTGACACAGTGCCTTAGTTATTTGAGGAATGATGGAATTAGAAAAACTTACTGTTTGTACAAAGACTTTCCTGAGAAGTAAACAGCACAAAACCACATTTGGCCTTTGAAATGATCCACTTCACTCCACTTAATTAATCCTTTTGTGGAGTAAGTAAGACCGTTTATAGGTATTTTGTCCTTGCTGACAGCTCCAAATAGAAATAAAATGGCTCCCTAAATTTAAATTCTATTAACAATAGTATGTGTGTTTGTTATTGTCATTTTATGGCTGCTGGTGACTCACTTTGCCCTTTGAATCATTGATGTGATCAATACTGAGTCCGAGTACAGCAGCTGCGGATGAAATCCAAGTCGGATTTTTAATATCAGGGCAGGCACAGTAACCACAAGGCATTGAATCCTCCATAAAAATAGCTGGATGACAGATTGCATGGCGGATGATGGTCAACATCCAATGCATTAGGATTCATTAATTTTATCTTTAGGGTCAACAACCTTGTGGTTCAGCCAATAATAGAGGATATCAATGACTAAGTGACTCCACGTTGTTGAAATGCACATGAACAAGAGGTGACTCCAAACATGCATTAGTGTTTGTGTAGAGAAAAGCTCTGTCATAGCTCACTTATTGATGCTGCACTTCTATTACAAATTGGAGCACTAGGTTAGTGCTAGCCAATGAGCAGGGTTGAAAAAAGCGTTTCTGACCAAACAACCATAAAAATACGCTTGCTCAAGGGATTGATATTAGACATCAGAATCATAAACTCGTACATTAACTATGCAACATGTACTATACTCAAAAGAGACTGTCCTCCCCCAAAAAACGACCCCGTAAGTCTTTTGTTCAAACAGCAGTCACGACCCATCCTTGCGTTTGAAGTGGCAGCGCTCTCTAGTGGCCGCAGTAAGTGATAAAAATAAGCGAGCAAAGCAGGAAGTCAAACAACACCGGGAGACCGCTGATCGTGTTTCGCTCTTGTCCTGCGTGTCATTAAAAACGTACATTTTGTAACCCCAACCATGATCTTTTCCTAAACCTGAACTGTCCCGTTCTTGTGCCGCACGTCAGTTAAACGTACGTCCTGTCCCAGACCTTCCAAAAGTGACGGCAAAAGTCCCAACTAAGCGCATCTAAAAATTACGTCATAGGGCTGGACGCTAAAGGAGACTTTTTGCGTCAGTAACTAACACCAAAATGCACCTGACCAAGCGTTGCTTTTTGACGCGCTAGGAGGGAGAATGTGTGACAACTATTTAGTCATATTTTTATGAAATTTTGTGTTTGGGACGTATTAGGAGCATAGCTAATAAGTGGATTATTAGCTGATTGGTTGACAAATTTCTGTGAAAGTTTAGAATTGTTTTCTCTTCCATAATGGGTTATTGATTAGATTTGATTTGGTTGAAGTATCACATATAGTACAACTTGTAATACATTTTATTGAAGACATATGTTTTTATAAAACACTTTTGTAATTAGGGACTGCAAAAAAATGATGCTGCCACACAATAGTAAATGAGGATGTCATGTTTAAGTCTTCAAAGGTAGCTAGTTTTGAATTAACTATGCTTACAATTTGGCTACATGGAAAGAGAATTTGGAGAATCAGCTATAGTGTATTTTAAGAGTGTCACGATGACCTAAGACACATCCTATTTCTCTGAAACATCCGTTCCAAACCTAGCCGAGGACTATTGTTGAATGTAACCTTCTTTTTTCTCTTTCCTTTCATTTTCTCAACTTGTACTGTTAAAAATAAAGGAAAAAAGGGTTACCAAATTAAAGTGGCCATATTATGCTCATTTTCAGGTTCATAATTGTAAATTGAGACTGTATCAGAATAGGTTTACATGGTTTAATTTTCAAAAAAAAACATATTTTTGTTGTACTGCACATTGCTGCAGCTCCTCTTTTCACCCTGTGTCAGGTCTCTGTTTTAGCTACAGAGTGAGACCTCACAACTTCTGTAACATCTTTGTTGTCAGTCGTACGTGCGCAGTAGCTAGGTAAGGACTTCATGAGCTCTCTAGCTGTTTCTGCAACTTCGGCCTGTACAAGGCAGGATTAGCTAGGAGACTTCTTCTAAACGAGGGCTCCAACTTTGTGTGGAATACCTGCAAAACAGGGACATGTAAGTAGTTCTATACAATTTATTTTGTAGATTAGGGTGAATTTGTGTGTGTTGTAGCAGTGTTTTGCCATTGAGAATGAGCTAGCATGGTAGACGCATGCTCGTCTCGGCTAGTTACGTAGAAAGCCCTGCAGATTTTGACCAGCTCACCCAGAGACTGAAGGCAGGACACATTCAGAAACACGTATATCACTCAAAGTGTGTATGCGTGTGGAAGCACCAGAGACACAAAATAACACCCCAAATCCCAGAAAAAGTGATTTTTTTTCATAATATGGGCACTTAAAAAAAAAAGTTAACTGTATTTTGTACTGTATGTGTGAATTCAAAGTACCTCAAATTCTATTTAAGATTTCAGGCTTTCGGGATTCCAGACCATAAATGTTGTCCTAGATCTTTTAGACTTTTATTAGGGAAGAAGAAAGATCTTCAGGGACCTATGTGAGAAAGTGGTCCAGTAATATTTATGGCTGGATTTATGGATGGCGGATGGTCATGGGTCAAAAGGTTTCACTCTCTGGCAGACAGTGTTCGCCGCAGTCTCTGTCTGCAGATCAGCTTTACTAGGCTTGATAGATATATAAGCTTGGTGAAATAGATCGTATACTGCAGCTAACATTTTTTACTGTTTGTGAAACATGGTTTAACTCAATAAAATAGTATAGTAATGGAGTTTTCAGGAAATTATGAAACATATATCAAACACTTACTGTACAAATCTTTACAATAAAACATAGTGTGCTACCTTTTAGATGGGGGGACATGCAGAAAATAGTACTTTCTCATATTTGTCAGAATATAGGGTACTTTCGAAAAGGATATCCCCTTGCTAAATAAGCACTCTGAAGCTTTTAGTGGGTGTTGTGTACCATAAAATAAATGAGAGTAATAGTTAGTGACAGTTGAAATTGCAATATTTTCTTAGAATTGCAGGGATACATGGGGAACATTCAAGGGACCAACCTTTTACCGTTGAAGTCCCAGTCAGCCTCTGTCTCAGCTTGTGTCTCACAAACAGAAACTAACGCTGATAGGCCTGAGGATAACTTTCAGTATCTTTTACAGCCTCTTATATGGTTGAACACAGTTACTGTAGTTCGAAGGCATCACTGGCACAGATACAGGTTACATATTGGTAGTGGCTTTAAGAGCTTCTCTTATTATGCTGCGTCAAGAGCATTTGATAAAACATGAAGTGACAAGCGTGTTTTCTACAGCAACACCAACTAAACGTCTGAAAGGGAATTGCTGTAGACGAGACAAGCAGAAAGGTGCCTGAAGCCTGAATCAAATTTTTCTGTGGAAATCGACACTGTCAGATGTCATTCACATAAAGAGGAGGCAATGTAGAGACACCTGCGTCACTCAAATTGTCTTAGACCCCAGGACTAGAGTCCGCAGACAGGAAATAGTGACTGGAAGTGGTAACACAGAAGTCACATAACAAAGGGAAAGGACTGCATTCCTTTCAACAGACTGGAGTTTTAGGTATACAAACACTATACAAAGTTACATTTTGAAGACCCTTTAGCAAGACTTTTCTTGCTAAATATAGGGCTAAAGCCAAAAGAAAAAAACAAAACAGGAATGAAGAAAGTAACTAAATGAAAAAATGCCATATATAAAAGGAATACTTCATCCTTAAAATGGCCATTTGTATATCAATTACTCACCAAGCGTTGCCTTGAATTCATGAAGAAATCTTTGTTATTTATGTATGACTCAACGGAGAATCAAAGAAACAAAGAAACATCTTGATGCATTGAAAAAATAGGGGTCCAGGGGTTGATATAGTTTTGCTGTTGTTAAACATGGACCCCTATTTCTTCAATGCAACAAAACCTCTCCAATTTTTGATTCTCTATTCCCCATGGAGCGGTGAATGGAGAATCAAAACAAAAACAGTAAATTATTTCAAGTAGAACTGAAGACCTTTGCCGACGGGACCCGATGGTCTTAATTTCTATAATTTTTACACGGGCTCGGGCCGGGCTCGGGCCGGGCTCGGGCTTGCACTCCGGGTTGCGCGGTAAATGAGCAGTCGGTTGATGCATTTCGATTAGCGAGAAAATGGATGCTGAGAAGGTGAAATGGAGGCTGGCCTCTGGAGGACTTATTTTATTTCTTTGTTCCAACTTCCAAATGGCCTATAGCCTACGTTAGTCATGAATATATATAAATGACTCATTCTTGACAAAAGGCAAAATAGCTGTGTGCGTGCACACATTTGAATAATGTCGAGCTGTAAACAGGTTTGGGCTTTTAAAAAGCTGTCAATCAAAATGTACTTGTCGGGCTCGGGCCTTGTCGGGCCTAACTTTTAAGGCCCGATTACAGCTCTAATTTCAAGGCAACACTAGATGAGTAATTGTAATACAAATGGTCATTTTGAGGTTGAAGGCATACCCATTTCTAGTCTAATGAATATGTGTCTGAGAATTCCTGCTTTCAATTTTGTTGAATAACAAACTCAACTAATTAGATTACTTGCACCAACAGAGCCGCTCTGCCTCTATTAAATGTTCATATTAATCCAGTCTGCCTCATTTGGAGTACACATTGTATAACCTTGAGTTATTTAAAAAGAACTGCATTGTTATTGTTAACAGAAAATGGGTGAGTTTCTTTACCTTTTGTCTGCTGGGATAGACTCAAGCCCACCCATGACCATGAACAGAAATAAACAGGAAGGAAGTGGGACAGGTTTTTGTTTTTACAGAACACAAAAGGTTTGGCGCACACAATGAAGGCTCATTATTGTTAGTTTTTAACTTGTTTTCACACAAGAAAAAGCCCAGATTTAACAAAACTTTGACAGCGATAAATGTACATCCCAATTATATGTCCCCACGGATTAAACAATTCTAACTTTCCACAGACGTTTACAGTAATCAGGCTCCGCTTGTAATGGCAACAGTTTGGAAAAAGCTTCTGGTAACAGAGAGCAAATGCAAAAATAGTAAGTATAAATGACCTGTAAGCCCAGACTCCTTAGCAAAGTGATTAATAAAACCATAAATGACAAAACACGAAAAGCTTAAAAATGCCTTCTAAAATACAAAGCTGAAAACAAAAAAAATAATGAGCTGAGGAATGAGTATATTGAAGCTACAGAATAGATGTAAGAAGTTCAGATGTCAGAAATAATGATGTCCCACCAGTGACAATGACTGTATAGACTGGTATAGAACACATCTTCACTTCTCCATACATTTATCACATTGTCTGCCAATCCACACCTCCTTCCCCCCACTGCCAAAGGCTTTTTGTGTGAGAATTGGCTTGTCCTTGGCGTTATAAGTGTGAAACACACCCAGAAGCCCACAACACCTGCAGCATCAGGATCAGCTGTGTTTTCTGACCTTGTGCCTTCTATATGATTATCCCTATAGCACCCAAAAACACAAAGCTAAATGAGAGTTACAACAAAAATCTACTTTAGGTGGAATATCTGGCTCTGCTGACCTATATTACCAATATTATCAACAGCTGTTTAAATGAGACTGAGGGCCAGATGTACTAATGCTTTTGTGCCCACTTCAGGCTAATTGTTTCGCAACGTGCGCGCAAAAGCATGGCGAGGTTTGTACAAACAGGCCGCACTGAGGTAAAAGCGCAGACTGCCTGTCTCGGGAGCTGAAAATGGCAAATTGCGCTTTTCCGTGTCATGCATATGCATTCATGGGAGGGTGAAGGGGAAAGTGGGAGTTTCCCATAAAGAGATGGGAGGGGAAGCGTAAAGTGCGCCTAATTATGTATTCTACGGTATGTACAAAAAACGCCTGTGAAAGCGTGCCTCTATTTTGCGGTGAAAATTCTCCGCCTCTTAAAAGCAGGTGTAAACCAGGCGCAAGCGGGCTTCCTCGCATACGCCTCCTGGTGAAATGGCAGCAGTAATCCGAGCAAGACGGATACATAGGCCAAGGAGACGAGCTGCAAAGATTTTTGCCACAAGGATCACACTTTTTCAGTTGAGTGAACACAAAACCTTTAAGCGTTACAGATTAAGCAGCCATGCAATATTACAGTTACTGGAAGAAATCAAAGATGACATCAAATCTCCAACTCAGCGTTCACATTTCATTCCAGCAGTTGTTAAACTCCTCGTTACATTACAAATATTGGCATCAGGATCATTTCAAACAGTCCTAGCATCAGCAGTGGGAATATCGCAGTCTGCACTCAGCTGTATCATAGCACACGTACTTAACGCTTTGCTACAGCGCACTAGTCAATACATACATTTCCCCACCACTAATGCCGAAATAACACGCATCAAGCAGGATTTCTTTGACATCGGCCATTAAATTGTGCTTTTAAATGCACGCAATTTACGGTATAGTGGGCGGAGAAAGGCGCTGATTGATGAACTACAGGTTTGGTAAATACGAAGTAAACTGATGTATCACAGCATGCACTTTCTTGCTTAATCTGGCCCTGAGTGCTCTGCAGATTAGAGACTGAATTTGGTCAGCACGCAATTACACCAAATGCAGAGAAAAGAGCATTTTTACATACTGGATCCCATTATTTATATATATATATATATATATATATATATATATATATATATATATATATATATATATATAAACACCTGTTTTATACAAAATTAATTTTCATACTCATATTCAGTAAAGACAAATAAGCATTTTGAGCAAAAGTCTGGATCCAAAAAGACATCATGAACAAAAGTTATCTTAAAAAAAAGTTTACTTCCATCTGAAACATTTACTGTGCAGATCAGGCGTGGTTTAAATCTGCAATATAAATGCAACTATACAAAGAATCCTTTTCTCTTTCAGTCATGGGTGCTTTGGCACAATACACACTATTTCCCTTTGAGAATAAGGCTCCATAATCTTGGAGCAACAAGATGCTCTCCCACTGAGAAGTGAGACTGTTCACAAATGTTTCAAGCTTCCTGATCTGTGCGGATCCGTCTTTAGTTCTTGTCTCCCACACAGCATGTTCCTCTCGAGGCAGCACTCATTATGTTCTATAAAACCAAAGTACACTCTAAATGCATTGAACATGTCTCACATTTACAAGCACATACTGAACATTACTGTGACTGTGTGGTAGCTAGGAAAACATCAAAAGACAATGTAACTATACATTTTAGACAATGTTAATAATACTGTACATAGTGGACTTATATTTAAAGTCAAAGAAATTAGCACCCCTAGCACTGGCAGGACATACAACCCACAGGAGCGTTTTTCGTCGTCATATCAAAACGTAACGGTCACAGTTTGGTTAGGTTTAGCCAACAAAACTACTTAGTTAAGTTTAGAAAAATATCCTGATTTGGGTTCAATTTGTACATTTGTTACCATACTTCACATCTGAATTATACCCCTTGACGCAGAACATGGCGGAGTTCCATTTGTCCTGAAAAGTTACAAAAAGGTAGCCAGGCTCCACCCTCCTACGTACTTCCGCTCAATTTTCATTTTCCTTCAGTACGTCGTCTGGGTTTGTGGTATATTCGGGGGTTTTCTCCGGCCAATCTTTACTTGTCCAATCATTGAACAGAGGGAGTGGCTGAGAACGATGACGTTGAGGTCCTGAAGTTAAAGCTCGAGCAGGAACAATCTTTGCTGAGTTTTGTTGGTGGCCGTGATGTTGTGGCCCTCCTCCCCACGGGGTTCGGGAAAAGTTTTATTTTCCAGCTCGCTTTGTTAGTGGTGAAGGAGGTGGCTAAGGTGAACGCTAGGTATGTCAAGACCAAACGTTAGCGATTGGTTATGGCAGATCCAGAGTGGCTCTGGGCAGAGCCAATAATTTTAAACTTCAACAGAGTACCCGCCTTCAACACTTGTCAATGGAGAGTGGCCAGACTCTGTGTACAAATGAAATGTACGAGAGTCTGGTAGGACCAGGCTAACAAAAAGGTACATTGCACTTAGATTTTTAAACAGAACACTGACCCCAGCCTCCTGGGTGATCGTCCTGTCTTTGTTTAACCCATCCACCATCCCAACGTACCTCCTTATGCGGAGGTTTGGCGCTCTTATACTTCCTGCTTTGCTTCTGTCTCAATTACTATGGCCACTAGAGGGGGCCACCGCCCAACAATAAAACGTAACTGCTGATTGTACAAACGACGAGTAGTTTTTACGGGAGAAGGACAGTGTCCGGGGTCCAACGTGCAGTCTGGTATGTCTCTCTGCCAAGAAATGGCAAGAATATATGCCAATTGAAATATAATTTAAACTCACTTTTTAAATTCACTTACTTTAATACACTGTCTAGGCATAGATCAAAGTGTTCCACTAGCTGCTAAAAAGATGTAAAAATGACATCTCCTTGATGTTTTTGTTTTGATGAAACCCAACAAAAACAACTTCCCTCATTCTCCTGCTTGTGGGAAAAATCATCATCTAATGAGAGCAATGTTTGGGAAAGATATAAATAGCTTAATGAATATTTGAAAGCCACTGACTCTAGCAGCTATTTACTATGAGCTAGTTTCAGTGTGGTTTAAGAAAGAAAAAAATATTAGACTAACAAACAGTGGGGTAGGGGGTGTTGGGCACTTAAGGCTTGCCACTTCCTAGCGTTGCATGTGGTTGATTTCCCTTGTGCTAATCTTTGAGACACAGATCTGGGATTAGAGAATCAGGAGCGAATCACCAGGTAATCCAGCTTCTGTGTCTTGCCAGCAGAGGTCAAGCATGTCAGCGTCTGCTGCTAAATATGGCCTCCAGCCGGCGTGCTGCAGAATGACAGGGAGAATCCGGTGGGATAAGCTTCTCACCCACCCTAACAAGCAGTGTTTGTAAGTCAGGTCACTGAATCTGGCCTTGTTGGGCGGTCCACCAGTAGATTTACGAATATCTTCATAGTGCATTCTCCTCTCCAAACCTTTACATTTCCAGTCAACCCTTTGGGAATTCCATAAATCTAAAAATAAGTGCTTCACTCACGAGGGCTGTAAACATTTAACAACATGTAATCAATGCAAGGGTTTATGAGGTCAAACACCGCCCCTGCTGATCTCTCTACACAAAAGAGAGCAGCTCTTCCAAACTCAGATTCCAAAAGGTCACTCTCTTCAAACTGCCAGAAAGATCAAGAGTCAACATCTCACCAAAGGGAGTGTCACGCTACCCCCACCCCCCCCCACCCCCCTCCTACTCCAAGATACTCAGACCTCCAGACATCACACTTAAACACTGGAGGCTCTCTACAGAGCGCATCAAGATCAAGATTGGAGAATTACAGTATATTGGTTGTGAACTCCATGCCAGTTGCCTTTACACCCAGCCCGATCAATACTTCATACCCATAACATCCCTGCAGCCTTGTAATGTAACACAAGCACTGGATTGCATCCTGACCCAAGGAGGAGGAGGCCTTCACCTCCCAGGTTAATATAGCAGCAGAAGACCATCCTCCTTTCCTTCAGTCTGCAGCCACAGCTCTGGGGAAGCTTTCTGCTCAAAACACCTCTGAGCTTTCAACTGGGACAAGAAAAGACAATGCTCTCTCCAAGATGCAAGGTCTGTTTTTTTAATGAAATGATGATGAAATATTTGAAAGTCCCAAATGTCATTGTCACTGTTGTCATTCGAGGTCCTTTAAAGTTGTATTCCTTAAGATTTCAGTCCTAGTTGAGTTTGCGACACCCGTGGGTTACCTTAGCAAGTGTGGTTTAAACTACAGCAAAACCTCCTTAAGCATTGTATGAAGTGTGTGCTAACAATGCAACTAAAATGTTGTGGGTATGCAATTTGAATCCAGGGAAAGTATGGTGGACTCTGCAACTGTCAATGAAAACGTTATTATTATAACTTATTATTATAAAAGGTAATTACAGAATGTAAAAAAACATACAACCATAAATAGTATCAAAAATATTTCATTTCGTGGAATTGTAACATGAATTGTGTGAATTGTGTAGTTTTAGTTCAAGAAAAGATGTATATGAATACATAAATAAACTTTTGACATATTTTTAAGAAGAAAACTCCCTAGCACTACATAAAGGTTAAATACAGATTGTTTTGAAAGTACCAGTACATCATCATAGTATAATTACATCATGCAATAACCTCTGACTTAAATCAAATGAAAGCTGTCTGGCCGACTTATGAGGCCAACAGAAATTCCTGTCCACTAACTCCAAATTCCACAGCTAGAAATTACATCCAAATTAGAGATTTGTGGAGTAATCACCAACTACTCCATCACTCTCACCCCAAACAATGCCGCGGGAGGTAGCCGCAGAGCAGAGTCATTTTCAATCCAGTGTGCTAATACAGCCTTTGCAATGTGAGGGCAACATCTTAATCTCTTACCTCATTAAGCTGTATAATGTGCAATAAAATTCCCATTCCAGGCACAGAAGCGGAAAGCGTTGACTTCGGAGTCTGTAGCAGTGATGGTAAAATCCCACATGGGCAGCAGCAGCAGCAGCAGCAGGCTTGTTATATGGAAATCAACAGGCAGTGTGAAGTGTCTGTAAGACCACGCACTTTTACCAGGGCTTCCTATTAATACCTGAATAACCCCTGTTATCGATTTAGGGATATAAACACATGCCTTTTCATAATTCCTAACACATCTTTTTTTGTATGAACAACCTTAAATTTAATATTTAAGTGCTCATATTATGCTCATTTTTAGGTTCATAATTGTATTTAGAGGTTGTACCAGAATAGGTTTATGTGGTTTAATTTTCAAAAAACACCATATTTGTTGCACATTACTGCTATTACTAGCTAGTCAGTTGCAGATTATGATGGAGTGCCACGCTAGCAGCTAGGCGACCATTATAACGTGTGTTACAAAGTGACGCACGTTCGTCTCTGAAGTAAAGGCTGGACTACAATAGAGCTGTTTGGAATAGTTTATGAACAGTGTTGTCTCTGGAAGATGGTAAGTCCCTTTGGGGGGGACTTTGGGCTTTTTCACTTTGTAAACCTATAACATGCACAAAAAAGATACATAACACAATAAAGGAAAGGGGAAAAGCCAAAAAGCACACTGGGAAGTCTCTCAGGTAACTTTGTTGTGCTTGACAGCTTGAACAATTTAAAAATCAAACAAAAAAAAACGTACATACATGATGAAAGCCTCAGGGTAATTTTAGAGTTTAGTCATTGTCATTCACTGCCAAGACAATGGGGGTTTCTCCATCAACATAATCACAAAAAACTGTGGCTAAATGTTTGATGTTGAACCCTCCACTCATTTAATTGTTAATCTATTTTAGAAATAATATTAGTTTTTGTCAATTTGTCTTTAAACATAATTAGCATCAAATCCTGCTGTCAAAACCTATTTAACAGATACAATGAATGTACAAATACATTTTTTATTTCTGATCTATTAAATTCTAAGCTTCCCTATACGTGTGTATGGTCCACCTGAGAGCCTCCATTCACTGTCCTTATCAGTAAAACATCCCTAATACTGTATATCCCATAGATGGTAATTAACAAACTAGATTTTGAATCTCATAAAGACTGTTTAGTCCAAATGCCTTAGATTTTCCCCGCTTGCATCGCCAACACTCTCCCCAGGGCTTTGCCTGCTCCAAAGAAATCTGTAGGAATGCAGGAACACTTCTGCTCTGTCAGTCCCAGTGATCTTCAGGAGGAATGGCCCTGAAGAGATAAAGCAGCCGGACAATGAGTATGTCCACCTGGCAAGGCGAGATGCTCCATCACAGGGCCCAGGGTTACTAAGGTGTCAGTAGCTCTCCCTGTCCGCTACACTGAAGAAGTGCCATATCCTCAATTGTCCCTGGCAGATACTGAAGACCTTCTGGCACAGTTATCGCTGCTGACTGCACTGACTGGAATGTGTGATTTTATTCTAAAATCAGTGACCAAAATTAAAGCTGCTCTAAGCAAGAACATTATGTAACAAGGACACACAGTGTCATGCTGTGAAGCACCTGAAACCAGGCCCAGGAGAGCTGCAATGCTAGCACCTTGAAAATATACTGTACATTCTGGACGTGGGTTTATGGGGCTATGTAGGTGTGTTCAGGTTTTAACTTGGTTGATAGGATTTCATTTTCCGTGGTCTGACAATGTTTGTGGATATTGGCAGAAAGAAGGAAAATGATCCCAACCAGATTATCTCCGTGCCAAGAAGCATTGCTTAGGGGGTACAAGTCTAAATATTGAAGATGACATATCATGCTCATATTCAGGTTCATACTTGTATTTTGTTAATGGACTGTATTTATATAGTGCTTTCCTAGACTTAACTACCACTAAAAGCACTTTTACTTTGTACAGGAACCATTCACAACGCAAGCACATTCATACACTGGTGGCCCAAGGACACTTCAACATAGTACTGAAGGGCCAGGGATTGAACCACCGACCTTCCGATTGGTAGACGACCGTTCTACCACCTGAGCCTCAGCCACCCAGGGTTTCTACCACATGTTTACATGCTTTAATGTTCAAAACACACAATATTTTTTTCTCAAAATGCCTGTTTGATTATACTTGTAGTTACCCTCTGTCGGAAACACTCAGTTTTGACACCTGTCTCTTTAAGCCCCCCTACCAAAAAGCCCAGTCCGCTCTGATTGGCATGCACCTTTGCAAAAGCAGTTTTTAAGCCATTCATGGAGTTACACAGATGGGGGACGGTGTATTTTACTGAGCCTGCATGTAACATACTAAGTAGACTTTGTTTTATGTAAAAGAGTTCATTCAGATTCACCAATAAATATAACTATAACAAAGTAACCGATCGAGGCAGCGGAACACCAGTAACTCTGTGTTCTGCGAGGTAAAATTGTTTTTGTCAAAGGAGACTGATGGCTTACATTGTCCAGTTCATTCAAACTACAGATCCGCTACCCAATCTGGCAAACTTGCTTAATGTAATGTAGTGGACAATTCCGTTTCCAACCTGTAGGGGGACCAAAGCGGGAAAAGTTCTTTAGTGTTGCTTTAAGGAGAGCATGGATGGATATCTCATCCAACTTATAACTTTCTTATACCAAGGTATAGTGTTAAAATTATTCTAAATAAAGTGTACAATTAAACTGTTACTATTGTTTTCGGTGGATAAAATATGTTTTGCTGCTGCCCCCCGTCCACAGCAGTACACTTCATAGCTTCCATGTCTGTACTCCTGCCTGCTTCTCTAAACTGGGGGCGTGCCGACCGCCGTCTACTGTAGGTAACACACTGACTGTGGATAAGTACCTCACACAACCCCACTTCAAAAAATCATAACTATCCCTTTAAGTGTGAAATACAAAGTCTCCCACATTTCCTGAGGTGCAGTGAGCATTTGTTCCATCTAGAAAGAGATGGACCCACCAAACTAGATTTATTTGGTGTACTGACGTTCGAGCTGGCATTTAAAACTTTTTGATTCTCACTCACAATGTGGCAGGTTTGTCTCTCATCTTCTAGTGACTTAACAACTAGAAATAACATTTCTGCTTAGACAAGGCCAGTTATCTGTCCAGACAGGGAGAGACAGAAGATAAGATTCCATTTTGGGTTGAGCCAGCATTACAGGCTGTTTGATACGGTGCCATTGTTTTTCTTTTTGATTTCATTGGCTCATCAGGAGACTGAGTAGCCAGGGGGTACATTTCCCTACAGGAACTCCAGCAACTGTATGTAGGCCGTCCAAATGATATCCTTCAAAAAAGTTACTGGTTAAAAACTACACCTGAAGATATTTCAACCAAAAGCACATTTCAAATCTCTGTTGATAGATTTTCTCAAAGTGCATCCTCTATGATATCATGACATTAATGGAAAATTCAATAGGAGCACACACATCCCAGTGAAATGTCCTTGTCTTAGCTATACTACTACTACTACTACTACTACTGTTACAGTATGCCTATATATGTATAGAATTGTATATATAACAATGAATGTTCTTAATACTCTTCCTGTGGCAAAATGTCACTCGCTTGATTTACAGCAATCCAGTGAATCCTCTTTTTCTGTACCAACATCTTTTAAATATAGGACAAGAATATACTCTGCAATATAATATAATCAAAAGAATATTCTTAAGATGTCCTTGGTGCAATATTAACATTTTCAATTCACAACACACACTCCACAAATAAATAAATTAAAGAAAAATCTAGGGACCATATTAATTCACTAATGGCGTTTTGCTCTTTTTTAATTGACTGAAGTTGTGGCCAAGTCATTTCTGAGCCGTTGCCATCCTTTTCTTTGGTCGGGGAGGAGCTGGTGTTGAAAACAGTGTAGCCCACTGCTTAAATCACACCAGATGGCCCAAGAAGCGACACAAGAAGTAGGTAATCTGGATTTATGACCTTGCGCATATGCTGAGTGCAGGGGCATCTGCTGTGATGAAAATGGCAGCTATTTTAATGAAAGCAGGAACTTTGCGCTAAGCTCTCATAGAGAGGAGGCTGTAAAGTCACAGCACATTACAGCAAGGTTACTCCTGAAACGGCCCTGTTGTTTGGACTTGTATTCATTCAGCAGCTTTGAATCAAAAATGATCTCACCATTCTGTTTCTCTCAAAGCCATCAAAACATTTGTGTGGTCATAATAAGGAAATCCATTACCATCTTTAGCATCGGTATTCGTATAGCAGCTCTTAAATGCTCTTTGTGGCTGGTGTTGCATGCCTTACATCAGCAAGTCTTACTAAGGCATGAATAAGCAACTGCCAGGTACTGTTAAAGGAGAGGGAAAGAGATGATAGAGAGACAAATGAGATGTGTGTTGTTGAGTCGACGGAAACTGATGTCATTTACTGAGACAAAAGAAATCAACTTAAAAAGTCATTTTCAAAAAAAGCATTTTCTTGCAGCCACTTCTTTCAGCAATTATCTTCACAGCAAAACACCCAACTTAACTCTTCTTCGATTATTGTTATTTCCTTGCTTTAGGGTTTGTCTCTGCTCAGTGTCAGGTCACGACAGATACAGCTAGCTGTTTCAGCAACATTTACTTGAGTTACACGTATGCTGCCTCTGCCACAGAAGCGAGTTGAACTGACTTATTTATCTCCGTCACCTAAGCGTTGCTCATGCTCCTTTTCTCTCTACGAAGTTGCAATTTGGTATGACAGCCATAACATGTAATCCTCACAGGCAGATGACAAGGGAGTACAAGTCATGTCACATTGACTCTGAAATAGAAACTGAATCATGGGCTCCCTGATGAGGGTCTTGCATTCAGAATAACAACCTGTTCCTTAAAGAACTGACAAGCATGCTGCTTATAATGTGTTAACCATTGATAATGACCACTTTGCTCCTATGGGAGGAGTTGAGTCTTTTTATACCTGATGCTAATGATATTTTGGCGTGAAAATAAGAGCCTCAGAAGTAAGACAGCTCTTTTATTGGAGCCTGGCGGGGAGGACTGTGAGCTTTCATTTGGTCCATTTGAATTGTGCTTAAAGCCTAAGCTTTATGACTAATTTGTTGTTAAATGAGTCAAACACAAACAGATTTTGTTTTCCTGCCCCCTCATCAGGGGAAGCGACAAACGCAAACAACATCATCCATTTGATCTGCGATTGTTTGACTCAGAATGGGGGTGCCTCAATCAGAACAAAGCCAAATCCTCATTAGTGATCAGAGCTGTCAGCCTCAACAAAGTCATTTCCCACATTAACTTATGAAACAGTCTGTTATGTCCGGGCTGCTAGGTAAATGGAAATAAAGATGTATTCTTTTTTCCATCCATATTCGCACAATCCAATATGATGCCTTTCTAATAGATTCCCTGCAAAATGAATTCCCCCCTACGTGAACTGCCGCACATTATCAAACGTAGGTACCGGGTAAACTTATCCTCCTTTGAACTGGTGTTCCAAATGTGAGAACAGCTTACACAAAAAATGATGAACGACTGAAAAGGATGTTGATAAGACAGCTGAAATAAGTTTCTGAGCAAAGATAAGGGTCACACTTTGGGCAAACTCTTTCCAATTTTCTTCAACGACCATTTGTCTTCAAATTCACACTTCCCTGCATAACTAAAGGCTGACTGATACATTTGCATACATACTCACTACAAAACAGTAATTTACATTAACTTTAACACCTAAGATTGATACTCTTAGATAGATAGATAGATAGATAGATAGATAGATAGATAGATAGATAGATAGATAGATAGATAGATACTTTATTCTTCCCGAGGGAAATATTAGGCATCCAGTAGCTAGACAACCATAACACAACAAACACACATACATCTCACATACATAAAAATCACTCACAGAAACTTAAAGAGTTAACAATTGAAGGTCTGGTATGAACTGACCATGTGATGCAATGACCATGATAAGGTGCTATGGTAGAGTGTGTGCAATGGTGCTATTGTGCAGGGATTGAACAGTGCAATAGCTTATTATTAAATATTAACTATGAAAAGACAAGAATGTAAACATAATAGAATTGCTTGACAAACAAGAAAATAAATAATATACCTCAAGAACAATATATAACAGGGAATAAGTTATAAGATGTAGATGTTATGACCACAGTGCAGATTGTGTAGGAGGGCTAATCTAGCCTATAACATACAGGTTTCATAGATTAGGTCCACTTGTTTACTTCCTTAGTCACACAAGTTAAGTTTTGAATGCTGTTGTGGCCCTGGAGAACTGCGACCACATCCTTAAGAACTTTTAGGATTTACAACACATCAGGACTATTGGTAACATTTCTCTTCTGTAACACAGTGTGCTGATGCAGTGTAAAATAAGGGAGCTCAGTCCGGTCTAACTGACAACACTTTCACCCTGAAAAGTGATCCACAGATGGCAGGTCATGAATCTTGACCGATAAATACCCTCAGCTCTATCAAATCAACTCAGCCTTCTCCAGTCAGACGTGGTTTATGCGAAGCCACTATGGGGACAACAAACTTGGATAGGAAACAGTGTGTTTTCCTGACACATAAAGGACCCTGTTATCCCTTGAAACTGCAAAACTGAGTCATAAAGCTTTTGGATACATCCATCTTCTCTTTTGCAGAGCTCGAGAATGTAATTGAGATGCTTCTAATTCTTAACATTTTGTAATTTTTTTCTGAAAGCTGGCTTGTTCAGATTGCTTTAACCACTTAGAGCCTGTCAGATATACCTCTTTCTCTCTCTGATGATGAACGCCAGTGAGTGTGAAACCAGATTTTTAGCTTCATCTTGCAGCCATGCTGTTTGTCTTTTTTCCATTTTTGCTCCCCACTACTACTGTTTTGCATATATGCCTATTACCCGTGTCCTGAGCTGTCACGGCGCATCCTCCACTCTTTTACCCTCTTTGCAGTGCAATTACTGTTGATGAAGATCCAATGCAAGCTGTGTAACTGACAATCAAACTGGAGCAAAGTCAATTTGAATTAATTGGTTAGAAATCAACTGTGGAACCATCATTGCACGGCGCCCCTGCTTTCATTGTGGCATTTCTTTCTCTCTGTAAAAGCCACAGACTTTAATTGATGGCGGGACAGTCACACTCACAAGCATCCAGGGTAACTGCCATTCATTGTCTGCATGGGTTTGCATGCTGACTACAGAGGTTATGACACCTCTCTTCCAATACTTGGATGACAAGAGCACCACTGTATGGCATATGCTTCAAATTTGCTGTAAAAGGGTGAACAAGCTGGCAAATGCACATGACTCAGTGCCCCCCGCTGCTACAAGCTGCATTGGTTACCAGACAGCTAAATTAGAGCTTGATGCAACTCGATCCAGTATCCCTAAAGAGCCTGACTTTGTATTGACAATTTGCTAATCAAATTAGAGGATGGATTACAAACTGAACATCTGGTCTTTGTAATAACACTCATTATTAAGCTCCACTGTGTAGGTGATGAGCAGACTGTCCAAGCACCTGCATCCTTGTGTTTCTATCCCAGTATACTATGTGCTTATTGCATTTGATGCACAACATAATAAATTCCTGTACTCACCTGTCACTTTGCCTTTTCTTTACCCTCTTATTTAATTTGCATTTACATATGCATCGGCAGAAAAGGAATAGAATATTTCATTTCGTTCCTCATATTGTGGGAGATGGGACACTTCAATCCTGTGGCTGGTGAGATGGCTGGCCCCTTGGAGAGCTTATCATCACTGATGTTATAGCTTCAGTGTAACTTAATGAAAGTCGTTTTTTTTCTCACTACTGTGCAGCACATAGCTGTAGTGCATTATGTTCAACTCAACCTCAGAGTTACAGTTTCCTACATGCAAGCCAAGCCTGATCGTCCCTTCCAGGGACGAGGTTGTGACTACAGTATGTTCCCTTCTTCATAATCATTAATCTGTTAGCATCCATGTTCTTTGAGAACAGAGGATCTGTATTTATTATCATGATTTAATATGCATGAACATTTTTTTGAAAAAGTTTGTTTTTCATTTAAAAAATGAAAATATCCAAACACATCTAAGGGCAAAAAACAAGAAAAAAAGATCAATTTTTTAAAAGTTATACAGTAATTAGACTGCTCAGAAGCAGTAACAGTGGCATTTATATCGCAAGCACAAAACTGCTAATCATGTGTAATTGGTTATGGTTAGCAGGCACTGCTAAGACCGTAAATGTACAGTAAATATCACTTCATTTCGAAATGGTGGCATGAAAACAAATCTTTCCAAGGCTGTAATGTCACATTGCTAATTACCTCAAACAAAATAAAGATTTAGAGTAATTGCATTTTTACCACTCTGTTCTCTTATTTATCATTAGGAGTGCACACTGGCAGTCATAAGGGGACTTACAGCTGGGATTACCAAAGTAAATCAGAAAGCTTCTTAGCCCCATGACCTACAACATAGCTCACACAAAATGTGTTTGTGTGTGTGTGTGTGTGTGCGCGCTGCAGGGACGCATGCAATGAACTCAGTAGAATGGCTCTAAATAAGTGCAGATTCTCTGTGGAATTGTTCTATTAATTCATCTCCTACTGATAGATGCCATCTCATGCCAGAACACAGAAGCCACAAGCTGCTGTGTTTACAGTTTGTTAAATCAAGAGGTCTCATCTTGCTTTGCTCCAAACAGCATTTTGGCTCTCGTCTCCAATCTTGCTAATGGCTGTATTTTTGTTCGGTCTTTTTAATACTGGCTTGCTTCTCTATTGGCTTCTGCTTTTAAGGAGAAAAAAGTACGTACTGTGAGTGTTTTTGTTCTCACAGTAAAGAAAGGCTCCAAACATGCGACTTGAAAATACAGTTTTGACTTTGTACACTTCTTTTTGCTCGGGTTATGGTATTGTTACATGTCTTGGCTAACCCTATATTGTCATTTCAGGATGAGTTAGGCTACACAGAAAATTCATAGTTTGGTTTATGAGAGGCACTATTTGTTTGTATTAGAAAAAAAGCTGTGCAATTTGAGATTGTTATTTTTCATGTACGTCGCTGCATGCCTTTTTAAACAAAACACATCAGTAAAATAATAAGGGATAGTGAAGAAAGTCAGTTATTTAGGAATATAACAACCATGATGATGATGAGACGGTCTAGTATCAGTGCTGTGTGTTTTTCTTGTTTCTTACTTTTGATAGCTTCTGAGTTTTGGGCACCACAGTCATGCTTTGGTGAAGCAAACAATAGGTGTAGTAGATTTGGCTGTGGTCGTCATTCATGTCATTCCTAAGAAACCACAAAACAAACTAAATCACGCAAAGTAAAACAATTGCAGACACTTGTGTGATAAAACCAAGCAAACAAATGTGTAATGAGAGGCCAGATATGGCAAGAACTGTAGACTATGTGAAAAATCAAAATTAAACAGGGGAAAGCATAGTAACAACAAAACATGTGAACTATGAAAATGAAGCGAACGAAGAGTGACAATTAGTTAAAAGCAGTGCTGAATAAATATGTTTTTTTCAATTGTCGCTTAAAAATGTCCACGGAGCTTGCATCTCTTATAGCCTTGGATAGGGAGTTCCATAGTTGTGGTGTTAAAAAAAGGCTGAGCTGCTGATTTTCTTTTATTTGTGTGATAGTTTGCAGGCCATGAAGGATTATAAAAACAACAAATAATTATTAATGTAGGCTGGTCCATACCTTTGCAATATTTCTTAGATGAAAGAAAGCTGCTTTGGTGACCTTTTATATGTAGGATTTAAAATGTAGGTCAGAGTCTAGAATAATGCCCATAGTTGTGACTTCTGATTTAACATGTGGGGCCAAACCCAGTTTTGCGAGAAGTAGGTCTCTTTTAGTCTGTGGACCAACTAATAAAATGTCTGTTTTCTCACCATTTAATAAAAGAAAATGGTTCTGCATCCATCGTAGTCAAGCAGCTTGTATAATATATAATAACTGTGTCCATATAATATATGTATAATGAACAAACACAGACCAACAAGAAACCAATGTAATTGCTTAGTTACTCAGCTTTTGTAGCAGTTTGGAGTATATGAGACCCTGAGTGAAAAATGAGAAAATAAGTGAACAATGTGGCCTTCAGGCACAATTCGCTGGGGTTTGTATGGCTCAGGAGATGATCCCCTATCATCATTCTCCTGTTAGGGTAATAGGAGTCTGTGAGTAGCTCTGCATCGATTCGTCTTTTTGTGAGCTGTGTTTGCAACATAAACAGGTCTGGAAGGCAAACAGACCCTCTGTCTCTCTGATTGTTGTCTAAAAGTCACCCCTTACATCATATAACAGACCACTGTTTGTCGTCATTTTGTCAGCATGTAATGATATGATTCTGTGGGAACACCCTGGTGCAATGAGCATCCTCATAATGGGTCTGTTTTTGCACACAAACCACATAACGGCAGAAGAAATCCAAACCAGAGCACATTTGCATGAGCTGCTGAGGTTTTCTCTGGTCCCAATGTAGTCTGATGAGACTTGCGCTCTGATAGCCTGGGGGCCTAGATGCTGAGCTTAGGTCTTATTGACATGGAGCTCGCAGCTTTGCTGTGACCGCCACCGCGGCAGCTGAGCTGATCCACCGACCCTGCCACAGAAACACAGATGCCAATGTTTAAGAACCCAGCAGGGAGCAGCAGAGGGGGGGGAGATAAGCAGTGCCAGAGAGTGAAGGAGTGATAGAGAACATTTTAATACCCCTCTTTTAAGAATTTGAATTTAGATGAGACATAAACCACTTCAGATAGTTAACTAAGAAACACTATTTTAGGACAGGCATCCAACATTTACCACACATACAACATGAGTTGCTAAAACAATAGAGAGGTTGTTTGGAATCCAATCTTTCAAGACTACAACCAAACCACATTTGCGGTTCTGAACATGGTATGGATTTTTGACTCCCCCACACACAAACACATTTGATGTCGCACATTGGAACTGAAGGAGTGAAGAAGGTGGAGGCAAGCCAGGAAAAGAAAAAAGAAAACACCGGTGCCTGCGTAAAGGACAACATTTCAGTTCATGTAAGAGCATGGTGGATGTTCTTCCATCCTGATGTTCGCCTCGCATGGCAAATGTATTCTGCAACGTGACTAGTAAATGCCACCATGAACCACAGTTGGAAACTTAACATGGTATTAGTGCTGTTACTATGCCAACTGGTGATGTAATGTCTGCCAACGAATGTACAAGCTAAATACAAAGAGCATGGTTGAAATAATATTGTATAAATACATTGAAACTATTAAATATTTTATGTCCATGCATGGGGGTCTAGTACTTTCTGTCTCTTGTTAAATCGACCGGTAGCTGGAAAGGGGATGCAAAGGGTATGACCCAATAAGAAAGGGATAATAAAAACTAAAACAGGGTTGTGAGCGCCAAAGCACCATGAATCTCAGAAAGTCGTTTATTTATACTTGGATTCAAAATCTTTAAAGTGCCCATATTATGCTCATTTTCAGGTTCATAATTGTATTTTGAGGTTGTACCAGAATAGGTTTACCTGGTTTAATTTAAAAAAAAACACCATCTTTTTGTTGTACTGCACATTGCTGCAGCTCCTCTTTTCACATTGTGTTGAGCTCTTTGTTTTAGCTACAGAGTGAGACATCTCACTTCTATCCCATCTTTGTTGGGAGTTGCACATGCGCAGTAGCTAGGTAAGGACTACTAGCTAGAAGTTAGCGCTGCTAGCGGTTAACCACCTTGTTCTCAATGGCAAAACACTGCTACAACACTAGAACTACTTACATGTCCCTCGTCTGCAGGTATTCCACGCAAAGTTGGAAGTGCGCCCTCGTTTAGAAGAAGTCTCCCGGCTAATCCTGCCTTGTACTGACCGAAGTTGGAGAAACAGCTAGCTGATGTGGTATTAGCTAAAGTGGTTAGCACACACCGAATGTTTTGGCCAATGAAGTAGATAGCCCTGCCGATTTTGACCAGCTCACCCGGAGACTGAAGGCAGGATACATTCAGAAACCCGTATCTCACTCAAAACAGCATGGATGTTTTTTTCCAAGTTTGTATGTGTGTGGAAGCACTAATATGGGCACTAAGATGTCATCGCGAGTGAGATAATTATGATTTTTAAGACTTACAGCCACCTTAAATAACTTATTCTATTGATTTTTGCAGTGCTGGGTTCTACAGACGTATCATCCCACCTCCCTGTTGAATTTAATTGTATTATTCTGCCCATAAATAATACACTTACTGGATTAATTGCTTCATTGATTTGATTCCAGCTAAACAAATTATGGTCACTGTTGCCGGCTGTCAGGAAAAACATCATTAGTATTGACAGTGTTTCATAGAAGCAAGTGAGAAATATTGCCATAAAAGGCATCATTATTGTTTCATATCTCACATTTTGTATTCAGCTCTTGTAACTGATGGGCCTTGCTGAAAGTCTTTACATGTCAGGAGAGTTTCTACACACTGTCTGAATGAATACAAATCTATCTTCACTTTGGTCAATTTAAGTCTTTTGTTGTTGTGTGAAGGAAAACTTTCTCATAAGACACTTGAAAAGCAGCAATGGGCAATGTTGGTGACAAAGAGTAAGCACATCTTTCTTCTGACAACTCATCATATTGCACTGAGCAAGTCAGACACAAAGAGAAAAATAGATTAAAAGAGACCATCAGAAACCTCAATAGACCAGAATGCATCGAAAAGACGTGTTGCATTTTACACTCCTCTCTGAAACATATAGTCCACAGTTAAATACTGGTAGTAGCAGGAAATCATTAGCAGGTTGAGGGTAAGAGGAAACACACACAAACCTGTAAAGCCTAAAAGTATCCAAGAGTGAGGTGTTTAACCGATGTTAGGCAAGTAAGATGGTTTGTTATTCAAATAGTTAGATAACAATTGAGAGGGTGGAACAAAGCCTGCTTATCTGAAGAGGGTTAGGTTTAGGGTTAGGGTTAGGCTTAGGCTCGCTGCAAAGTAGTACAGCGACGCCATCTAAGAGCACAAAGAATCAGAAGGATGCCGAGAACTCCAAACGCCTCTCTTCTAAAATGACTCCTGTGAAAACCATTTCATAATCAATTTCATCTGCTTTTATATTTAAATCAGGAATAACATTTGTCTGCATGTTTAGTCAATTCGGATTGAGTGATCGGATGTGTTTTGTGGTCATACAGAAAACTCTCTGATGTGATAAAATGATGACAGCGCCTTTCTGCCTGTCGGGAGGAGCAACATTTCCCATTATGTTGTGCTGACTCTGTTTCACTTGATTTGATTCAATATGCAAAGGCCCTTTGAGAAATCAGACAGCCTGTAGGGTGTGTGCCATAGTAATGTAGCCCTGAATGAAAAGCATGATTATGAAGAGGGTAATACAGAGCACACAGCAAATGATTAACACTCTGTCTGTCTGTCTATCTCACTCCTGCATCATCCTTCTCTCCTTTCCTTTACCCTTCACCCTTCCATACAATTTATAGAACACTTATTAAGTGCAGTGCTAAATGTGGCCTTGACCTAAAACAGCCACTCTTAGAACAACTGTGTCCACAGGGTGCCACTTTTTAGCCAGTAGTGCTAATAGGTTGTATGTGGGAAGTGATGGTTTTGGCTTTTGTTGTTGCTTAGCGAATATATAAAATCAATTTGAAGCATCTTTTGCAAAAAAAGGTTACTTGAAACTGAAGTCATTACAAACATGCTAAGCTCTTACTGTTATAACGGACACCAGGTGGATCAGATGTAAGTCTACAGCTACGAAGAAAACATGTTTTATTAATTGGTAACATAACCGACCCCTATGCTTTGGCCACGCTCCCTTTCACAGCTAATGAACTGTATGACGTAGAGTCTTGTGTGAGGTATCATTGAACTCGGCAGGGAGTTCCCTTTTTATTGGTGACGATTTGCAGTGTCTGAGCGCTGCGCAAATGCACGGTTGCAAGGAGCGGCATCCGCCAGTAACCCCGACGTGCGCAGAGGCGCGAGGGCCCGTCCAACGCTGCTTGCAGCTTTAATTGTATATTGATATTGTTTATTCGGATGTCCAAGCAGAGGGAAATTAAGTCTATGAATTAAACCGCACAGAATTGTAATTGAAGCTATCTTTATTTCCTTTCTTTAGTCTTTCCTTTATTGATCTAAATGAGGTGGACACAATAGTCTACATAATAAACTGACAACTGAGTGGATATTTGATATCACATGTCATGGAGATCAAAACACACGAAGAAGAGCCAGAGTGAGACTCTGGAAATGATGCGATCTTCACGACTTTTTCTTCATTTTTCAAAGAGAAAATGGTGTTATGAAAACAGAATAAACAAGAGCTGCAGTATACTCTCTTGGTACTCATTTCGTCCCAACACAAAAGGAATTTGCGCATTTGTAATGTTATTGTGGCAATGACAGCAAACATATGGTGCTACAACTCACAAACCCAATCTGGTCACTTGTAAAACACAGTGTGGACAGTCATCCATAAATATCTCGATTCGACAAAACAAATTGCATTTGCTTTGCTGTCTGAGCACCTCTCTCTGGAAACTAACAACAGTCCTCCTGCTCCATTCAAAATAGGTAGGAAATGAAGCCAGCACTGTAAAGCAAGGCTCCCAGCGGGCGCTTAAACTGTAAATGTTTTCACACTACGCCAACTGAACCAGCGGTGTACAACCAAAGTGTGACATGCATTCTCACACAGTCGCGCGGCGTTAAACCACAATCCATGATACGTGGTGGTCAGGTGAGCAGGTCCTCAACCTTGACACTGGCGGAAGATTAATGGTGTCGTCAGGAGGAAATGCTACAACTCAGTAAGCCAAGCCAGGTGCAAGTTGAACATGGCGGCAAAAAAACAACCTCAATCTGCCATCCTGCATGGCAGAAAAGATTAATATGGTTGTTTTGGCTGCTTAAGTAGAAAGATGTAATTCACAATAATTTGAAGCACAGACATACAACTAATTGCAGATGTCCATGTGCATTCTTTTGGAATTCAAAGTGGTTTCATTTAACTGCTAGAGTGACTTTCCTTTGTCTTTGCTGGCAAATAAATGAAGTGGAATAAATGAGTAATGCTGCCATCTGTCAATGTCAATTCAATGTGCCATTTAGATGAGTCCTCAGGTGTAGAACTTCTGCGTACATGTGGCATTACGTGTGGAGAAATCAGATGCAATATTTCATATAATGTGCATTCGGTTTATTGCATCTTACCTCGATTGCTACCTTGTTCTTTGTCACCCCTCCGTTTGCTTGTATTTAACACCTGTTGTATAGTATAGTATAGTATTCCCACCTGTATAAAAACAAGTCTTTTGAACCCTTGAACATCTCTGACAGCTCTGCAGGAAATAACTACAAGCTTGTGAAATGTCTGATACCTGTAACTTTATTGATTTATTTATCCTTGATTTATCCAGTAAACCACTTCAGTTACAGCTTTTCTTTTACAAGAAAGACTGGGCCAAAATGGTAGAACAAAATATTAAAAATGTAAATTGTTTAGGATATGATAGATCGATCGATTTTAGTTGAGAAGTTATAAGCGTGCATATCTTAACGAAGTACATCCTTATACAAGTACAATGTGTATTGAAACGCTACATGGTCATGATCCAAGATGTGCAATGTGGTACTAGTATGACACAGACGTGGCACCGGCAATGACAACATGTGAATCACTGTCTTAAAATATCACTATATGCTGTTGCATTGGAATTAGCCTTAATTGGGGCTAAGGCCCGTTTGACACTGCCTGCGTGGCGTAAGCGTGTCAGCTGCGTGATGTGTCCGTTTTTATTTCGGCTCCCATGTTAACAGGTTAGAGCTTTCACACTGCCTGCGTGACACGCAGTGCCGAAGACGCGTGCATGCTAAAAATAGGACCGACGCCTATTTTTCACACGACACGCAAGCGTGTTGGAAGCGTTTCCAGGCAAAATAGAATAGGAAAAGCTGTTTATATGTCAACTTGACACAAATTCATTTAATAAATTACATTTTTATGTTTGAAAGTATGTAGGTTTTGACATAAATGCAGATATAAATGTAATCTAAAAAAATAATAATAAATAATTATCGATTTTCGAATATTGCACCTGTCAATACAGAACGAAATATTCTGTAGCCTATTTTGCCGTTAATACTGCCGATGTTGTCTTTGCTGTAATCAAATCAGTATATGTTTATGTTTACCATGAAGTATACTACTGCTTGAGTTCATTTTATCAATGGGAAACATACATGTGTACAGACAAGGCTAGCAGCAGCAGAATGTCAGACACGTTTCTGGTGTGAAAAGACATAGAAAACGCCACGCAGCCGCCACACGACTGACACGCAACAGAAATGCCGCGTTCACGCCACGCAGCCAGTGTGAAACAGGCCTAAGCAGTCTGTTGTGGCGATTCCTTCACTCATCTTATTTTCCTTAGTCACCTTTGTGAGGAGGATTGTGACTCGTATGGTAAATAAGCACTCGCGGAGATCCTTACGTTTCGTTCAAATAACGCAAGATTCATTACGTCAAAAAAAAACAGAAACTTAGAAGTTTACTAATAAATGATCACAGTGTGTACGCTACAGTCACTAAACTGTTTTCTGTCCACCTCTCTTACCCAGCACTTCCTTATACCTGCGAAGGTGACCTAAGTAGGAGGAGGAGCGGAGGTTGCCGTATTCTAGTAATTATTTTAAGTTATTTCTCCAGATTTAAAGTCCAAAATTGAATTTAACAATTTAGAAATGAAATAGAAAATGCAAGTAAATACAAATCATCTTGTTTGTTATTACAATGAAATGAATAAATACCAATAGACTTACAATATCATGGCTCCAAAACAGTCCAGCCCAGAACATGAAAAAACCAAACATAAGTAACCCACAATATGTGGACATGGGTATCCACATACTTTAGGGCTGCTAGACAGAGATCACATCAGCAATATGTTAAAGCTATTTAAAGATGCAAACAAGCTGACAAGCCATTCTCGTAGACACATCATTATAATTACAAAAACTTTAGAGTTCTAGTAGTTAGTTACTTTTCTATTACACTGATGAATCCCACACTCAGATCTCTCTTCTTTAATTTTGTATAATCGCAATAGCTTCACTCTCAAAAACAATGGCTGTGGTACTTTATTGTAATTTCATACATTTTATGTGAAGCAAGCACTGGCCAAATGTTCTCTATTTCCATTAATAAAGTCTACTATGGAACTAAAGGCAATTCACACAACATGCAAAATTAAATTAAAGTAAACTGGGACTACTGCAAGCTTATTTTCTCTCTCTCTCTACCAACTAAAATGACATTTACCATCTGGTCCCTCAGGCTACTTTGAAACATCACTTCAGAAATATTCATATGTGTGAAATTTGGATTACTAAACTCTCTTTAATCACTCATTTAATTCCTAAGACCGTCATAGTATGCTTGCTAATGTCTTGTAAATCTACAAGAGCTAAAATGCCATGGCTTAAGTCTATGCTGACACGTTGGGTATTTACGAGCCTGTTTAGATATGCTGCCATCAAGTTTGCAACATGTTTATTTTGGGGTAGTTTTAGTAGAGACACTTTGTTGCTTTCTCTATGAAATGTAGTACACATCAGGGAATATTAAGGAATTGCCAATACAGGCATACAAAGAGCCAGACTGAATGTGTGGGCAGGGTTACTTTGTGTCTCAGACACATGGCTCCAACAGCTCAATTTTGCTCCTGGATCTAAAGTTGTTCGGATAGTAAAAACACAAAATCTGTCACAATCTTGTACTATCTCAAGTACCAATGCTTCATTGATTTCTCTAAAATAAACTGGAAAAAAGACTTTTCATTTTAATAATGTAACATTTGTGATGCATTTATTTACCTTAAATTCCTGAAACTCACTGGAACATGATACCAGGCAGGTGTAGTGTTATTTGTATTTAAGACCTTGATAGGCAGTGATGTACAGATACTCCCCTCAACAAACGTACAACACTACAATCCTGTTTCTTTAAAAGCCTTGCCTTTGTTTGTTAATTCATGAAATCAATGCTCCCTCTTAAATAATTAATAACATTGCTACTTGCAGGGGAAATGTGTGTGGATTTGTTTGCGTGAATGGCCACATCACATTCAACACAATACTGCTAAGCTCCCCGAATGTGTGCAAATCAACATTCAGTCAACACACATTACAGTACAAATGTTTCTATGTGTTCACAGACAAATGCACACACCCACACACGCAGCACATTCATTATCACATACAAGAACATGACATACCATATACATACTAGTGTATTTATGAATATTTATAATGAACGACTGAAAGCAGCACAGAGGTACCACACACACACACACACACACACACACACACACACACACACATGCAGTGGGCTAGCCTCCCTTACGAAAGGAAAATATATTTACCAATATATTACTTGCAATATATTATTTTCCATTACATTTTACAATATATTATACATTGAAAAAACATGGAATAATATATTGATGATACATATATTATACAATATATTATATATTCATTTAATATATTGCAATATATTGAACATGAATATATAATATATGTGTTTATATATTCCAAAATATATGCTAATTTATATTTATAAATATCCACCATAATGTATTCCCATTTATATGGGAAAACAAATTGGTAATATATGTAAAGATATAGTTTCACATCTATGTTTAATATATGGTAGAATATATTTTAAATATATGTAAAAGTATATGGAAACGTAGATATGAAATATATGTACAAATGTGTTTAAATATGGTAGAATATATTTTTAATATATGGTAGCATACATTTTAAATATATGTAAAATTATATGGAAACATATTTACAGATATGTGTTTAATATATGGTAGAATATATTTTAAATATATGGCATACATAATTTTTGCCCGGTCTCTTAATACTTTTTAAGAAAGTAAAAAAAAAAAGAAGGGTACTAAACAACAGTCGGCAACATTAAAGAACGGCGTGTTTATTGCTCAGGCCATATGGTCAAAATGAAATGATTTAATAATAATAATTATTATTATTCACTAGTAAATTGCTGTTGAAAAAACAACCACCAGATGGGAAAACATCTGGTGGTTGACACAAACAAAAACTTTGAATGCACCACGAGGCTGTAGGTTACCAGTTTCATTGAACGCACCGTCTGTGTTTTTCCGACAACGGCAGCTGCAGATTGTTATATCCCGGTGTTGAATCCTCTACAGTGAAATACAAACTTTACACTGTTTAGCTTTAGCTGTCAGCATTGTAACCGTGTTTAATCCAGCTACTAGCTAGCAGTAGGCTAACGTTAGCTGCTGTTGAGTGTAGTGTTAACTAGCATCACGTGCAGCGATGTTTCTGTTGCCTGTGACGTCTGTTTCAGAGTACCAGAGAGCAGAGCAGACATATCAGTAGAACCGAAATGAGGCGCCGAAATCCGCGTTGCTATTCGGTCCGGTAGATACAGGTCGTGAATGCACCTGTGCTGTATTAGCACCGGATTTAGCTACCCAACCCTATTCAGGAAGAAGATTTTTATAAGTAAATGTGTTACGTGGAGGAAGGGAATAAAGGACCCAATCGTAGAGAGCAGGCAGGTAGGCAGGAGAAGGTTGGAGGAAGGGGATTTATTAACAAAAACATGGCAGCACTAAGGCTGGTAAAAACCCAGGGAAAAATACAAAAAAAAGGAACAAGGCTGAAACAAACTGACAGGATAGGAACTAACTCAATAGACAGGACCAGGACACAAACTAGCAGGGCGAGGAACACAAACTCACGCAGGTAGGACAACGGACACAAAACAATCTGACAAGACACAAAGGGTAACACAGAGGCTAAATAAACTAGATAACGAGCAAACACAGGACAGGTGACACCAGGGCAGGGGAACAGGTGGAGCAAATTAGACAATCACACAGGCGGGAAAACACAGGAAGCAGAACTACACATGACAAGACAGAAAACGGACTATCACAATAAAACAGGAAACAGAACATAATACAAAACAAGACAGAAAATCACTCAATGACAAGGAGACAAAACCCACAGTACAAAAACAATCCATAGGGACATACATTAGAAGTACACAAATAGGGAAACAGAACCTAATACAAAGAACAGGAAAACAGGATTACACATAACAGGGAACAGAAATACAAAGCAAAACACTGAAACCATGACAAAATGTTCCAATTAATGATCCAGGCAGCACATTCTCATCTCCCTCCTTCATTTTACAGTCAAATGGTGGCTAAAATGGCTCTGGGTCAAAGTTCAATATGGAATGGATTAATCTGCGTTATTTTTTTAACGCGTTATTTTTTTCTCAAATTAATTGATCGAAATTAACGCATTATTTTGACAGCCCTAATATAAAGACAAACTATTACATGTAAAAATATAGTGCCCTTTTTGGTCTTGATTGCAAAATATTTTTTTATATGTAGGCTATCAATATATAAACATATATGGTATATGCATATATGGCAATATATTGGAAAATATAAATATTAAATCACATATATGGGAATATGTTGCCCAATATATCATATGATATTTTCCAATGTACTGCAATATATTTTGGTTTCGTAAGGGCGATGTTTGTAGATTCTTAGATTCTAGTCTAAAAGCAACACAGATCAGCAGACAAACAATGTGCACATTTAAGATTTCTGTTTGACATCACAGCCATTCACTTCTATGGGCAAATAAAGCTTAGTTCACCTTGGTCTGCAGCCAACCTTCACAAGGATCCATAAAACTGTCCATTGGTCAGTTTCCATTGGTTTGTAATGTGCAACCCCAGCAGTGAAAGTATTTCCCTCTGCAGTATAATATCATAATGCACCTTGGAAGTAACCAAAACAAGCAGCAGGACAAGGAGACGCCTTCAGAGTTCTGCCCACGTTAAAAGCTTCCAAAACATATGGACGCAAGAGCAACTTTCTTACATACTTCTTTGATGTCTCTTGCTGCAGTTGATTATTTGAGACATACATTTGCATCTCATCATGTTTATAAAACAGACACCTGGCTGAAAAAGGTAATAGGGTTTTTTACACAATTTCTTTCTCATCTGCAAGGCAATCTTCAAGGTAGTCTTTGTGCGTCTCTCAGGATTAATTATATACCAATTACAATGGTCACGAAGCCCTCTAGGTCAGAGCATTTGCATCATCAATGCACACATATGGACAAATAGGACTGGGAAATCTAATAATATCTTTAGGTCTCCAAGGGCCACCCTTTCCTGGAAAGCCTTGCCTGGAGCTTATTGATTTCATTTGAATACATTTTTTGATTCTAATATAACAAATATCATATGTCAGTGCAGTATATACATATATCTTAGACTTTGAATCACACGTTGCGTTATTAAGACTTGTCTTCAGCAACTTGTCTTCAAAAATGTTGACATTGGCCTAGGCAACCAAAACATTGCTTGTTGTACAAGACGTCTCTCCCTCTCTCTCCTTTCTCCAATCAAGGCTAGATTTTGGTCCTGGATATAAGTCAACATGATGACAGATGGCAAACTCAAGATTTATTTCCATGGTTGAGCTGGTGCTGCTGCTTTGTGACTGAGATTTCATAGGAGTGACATTAATCTTCCCCATGTCTTGCAGTGGGCCAAGGAACCAGTTCAAGGTGGAAACAATATGTGACAAAAAGTCTCAGAAATTGATGAACCAGCAGAGGGCACATTATCATTGTTCAAAGGTACGCCTCAGACGAGCTCTGTGAGAGGACAACTACAGTGACATACAGGGTTGGATTCAAAAAAGAAACATACCACTCTACCTTAAAACTAAGGTTTGTTTCTCCTAATGGGGTAAATGCACTCATGCTCAAATTCCTGAAAAGAGAGAGTCTGAATGTACTAATGCTGGCTTATATTCCCTGAGGTGATCAAGTTATTTATAATAATCATGGGGAGTTGTTAAATACAATCCCATGAAGAGCTTCATGCCTGTAATTTGTAAATCTACGACATTTTTTGGGGAGGACAGATGTCCCCTGATAATACTAATCCCATGCAGATCAAAGGCTTGATCATTTTATCCATCTATTGTTTGTGAGGAATTTATGTTTTTCTGTTTTTCTGGATGCAAGATTCTGCCCTATCCTGTTGTGAAAACGAAGGCCGGAGAAGAATTTGCCAAAGAATGTTCAGAATCTAGTTTTGATCTGTTTTATTTCAACAAATTAGAATGTGGCGGGTGCCCGGATAGCTCAAATGGTAGAGCGCGCCCACGGAGGCTCAGTCCTTGACGCAGCGGACGCGGGTTGGGTTCCGACCCGCGGCCCTTTGCTGTACGTCATCCCCCCTCTCTCTCCCCTTTCATGTCTAAGCTGTCCTATCAAAGATAAAGGCCTAAAATGCCACAAAAAAAACAAAAGATTGCCATGGAAACAAAGCTAATGTGGAACACAATGACAAAACAAAAAAAGACTACCTTGGATGTTTGATTAATATTAATAAGCCAATAATAATGTCACAAACTCAAATGTATAATAAAAAAACACATACACTGATCTGTTAAATGGCTTCACGTGTAACAGCAACAGTGTGTTGACTTTAACAACTTTAACAAGCTCTGATTGACTGGTTTGTGAAATTGCCAACGTCCACATGATGAAAGACAGATAAAAGTCTTTGATGTTCTCTTTTTTTAGCTAGATTTCTTTTCTTGAAGATGGAGGTGGGGGGAGAAGTCACAGACATCACTCAGCAGCCTGGAATCTCCTCTGAAATGCCCGATCCAGGCCTTCATCTAATCCTAATGAGCCGCAGTAATGAAATATGATAATATAGCCTCCCGCTGAATAACAGGACGCTTAGCCATTACCTAGCTTAAATGTCAATAGTAAACAAAACACAGATATTTTTTTTCTATGAGCCTGTTCACTGAGTGGATGATAAGGGTATAATATTCAATCTTACCTTGACACCAACAGTATATTAAATGCAAACTTGAAAGTTTCCCGTGGTGCATACTGTACATCCAATCTTTTCTATGTGTGGGTATTTCATAGCTCATGTAGATGTTCCTTGTTCAAAATAAAAGAACGGCATGGGATTCCCTGCCACTTTCACTTAGACTTGTCTCTTCCTCCCCACAATGATTTCAGACACCTGAGTGAGACATTCACAATTCAAGTATCCTTTGGCGAAACCTTGGGGCCTGCACTGATGTAGCCTTTGTTGACAATGATGGATGCAGCCGTCAAGGCATCTGACATGGCAGGCTAAATTACATTACAGTCAAACTATTTTCTGAGTGCTTTTCAAGGCTAATGTCGCGATGAGATGAGGCACATGTCGTGGGAATAGTCACATTTCTGAGACGGAAGGTGCCTCAGCAGCAGCATACAGTTTCACAATTGCCACTGGGAATTGATTTATTTAATAATTGACTCTTAATATTGCTGCTTCAGCTCATGATTGAATTTAGGTCAGAAGCTGTTGATAGCTGATACTTTGTGTTCAATCAATCTTTTAGCTTTGTCAGTCTTCAAAGGGATCCTCAGAAAGAAGAAAAAAATATATAATGTAAGACCTCTCTATTTCAACCATAATCCATAAACTAGTTTAGCTCTATCACCAGCTCCCTATTGTGAAGTAAAATGGGTTTCACTGCATGTTTAAGTAACATCCTCTACCCTTCCATGATGCCAGCGGGCAACATTGAAGGATGGATTACTGGCCGGGCCAAAGGGACCAAAGCACAAGGACCTCTAACCATGGGGCCTCAACCTTGCCTGACCTAAAGGTGAGGCCGCTGGTGGTCAGAAGTCCCTGGATACAGGAGCATATATCTAAAATTTGTCAATTTAGCCCTTTAATCTGAACAAATAAATGGCAGTGCAATTTAAAAGAAGTCATGAATGATATCAGTATTATTGTCAAAAGGTTGCGGAGAACAAGGTTAGTTATTTGGCGATACATCTATTAAAATATACACAGGTCCGAAACCTTGACTGACTCAAAATCAGACTACATTAAGCTAGAAGTTGACAGATTCGGTGTGATTTGTTTGTTTGTTTGGATTATTTGCATTGATGAAATTTCATTAGACAAAAACTGATTTTCAACTTTCATGGTAAGATGACAATATCAGATAGTTTTAAGAAACAAAAGCCAGCTTAAAGGAAAAGTTTGACATTTTAAAAATGTACTCCATGCAGAATCAGCATCCGTCCGCTGAGGCACATTTTGACTCAATTAGGAGCGAAACAATTGGATTCCGTTATTTCATGAATTTCTTCCTCAAGTGTCAAACTGCATCGAGTTATCACACGTGATTCCCCTTCCGAGTGCTCATTCTCTACAGAGCCAAAAGATGCTCATGTTCAGCAGCAGTAAAGTCTGCCATGATACCTGTGGTAAGGTGTAATGAGTATAGATGCAATGTGAGAGTAATATGGCAAGGGGAAGTGTTATTATCTTATTATCACTCCTGCATCAGTATTATTATGCAAGTGCAACCAGCAATGTTTTGGTGGCCTTTAACACTGTTAGCATATCCGATTATACTGGTTACTGCAGCAGAAGAATGGAAATCTGAAAAGTGTTCATGACGCCCCTTCCCTCCCAGCAGCATCACTCACATTTAGGTAACAATTCACTATTTAGGACTATTATTTCCAGATTATTATTACCAGATTTCAAATCTTTCAAATCAGTCAGTCATGGACATTATTCATGCAAGCTCATTGGTGCGGCCCGTTCCGTGATACAGTTTAGTATCCCAGTCTGGTGGGTAGGAATCACAGCCGGGGTTGCTCAAATGCAGGTGAGTCCACAGGCTATTTAACAGGCTACAAAGTTACGCATGGTCACTACATTTCATTAAACAAGACAAGGTCAGCAGCCTGGGAAGAGGGATCTGTTTTACTGGCAATCGAGGAACACTGCGCCGCTAAACGGCAGTTGACCTTGTTGCTGTATCCTGACAGACAGTGGCTCCCATTCCCACCCCACTGCTCCACTACGGGAGGAGCTGACATGCTGCTTAGCCATGATAGGGGATGGACTCCCACTGTGTATGCATAATGTCATGGTTTTGACGCCTGATTACAATATTATTAATTCCTCCACTCTGGCTCTGTTTTGGTCAGCGTCTCCATTTGTCCAGAGGAGTCCCCCCCCCCTCCCATTTAAGACATCCACATGGCCATGTCAAGGGTC
Source organism: Sander vitreus (assembly GCF_031162955.1). Classification (NCBI taxonomy): domain Eukaryota; kingdom Metazoa; phylum Chordata; class Actinopteri; order Perciformes; family Percidae; genus Sander; species Sander vitreus. The sequence continues at coordinate 21,791,322 of NC_135876.1, forward strand.
TGCGTCTGGGTGGCTAATACAGGCAATAATGGGGTCTTGTGTCAGGTCATTCGTTAATAATGTCACAGTGGCGCTGAAGAGTGTAGCAAGTCTGTAGTGGGAGAATTTGGGAGGTGCAGATTAGCATCACCTGAGTTGATAGAGCCCTTGAACCGAAGTATAAAAAAACACTTGAAATCCTACCTCATCCAAGGAGGTTGTACAAGGATTAAAAGTCCTAAAATTGCTAATGTAAAGTTTTAAATGGTGTATATCATGAAAAAAAACTCACTTTTCCAGTGCTTGTGCACATACAATTAAGTATCTGTAGTGCCTAACAACCCACAAACTGTCAAATAAGACAACCCAGTCAGTTTTTATGTGGACTGTGTAGATCAGAAAACGCTAACCCTAAACCCAACCCCTAACCCAACTAAGTTGTTTTTGCAGTTCCATGACGACCTAACAAATTCCATATGCTGATAAAGACAAGTGGAGATTGTTTTGTTATTAGCATGATAGTTTATCCCTCTTAGTGTTTTGATGCGGCGATACTTTTTGCATTATTTATTTTACGAATAACTAATTAAGGTGCATCCTCTCTGACCACTTTCCATTTGTCTTTCGTTTCATTTTTTTCTTCTGCCATCCTCTTATCTACCCTCTTGTTTAGTTTTTTTCACTGTTCGCCTCTGCCAGCAGCAGAAGACTCACGGTTCATAGCCCGACTCCTTTTCTCATCTCAAAGCAGAGCAAGTGAACATTCATTATTTCTGGGTCACGTGAGAGGATTAATAACCTTATTACTCATATTGGACATGCATAAAATAGGGGGCTGACCTTCTTTTAAACTGTCTTCAGCAATAGATGGAGGGTGTCCATTAATTGAATATAAAGGACCTTCAATGCACTGCAGGCCCGTGCATTTACTTTGGCCTTGCTGTAAATGTTACGAGATCCCCAGTTAGTAATAGAAATGTTTTTGCTTTTTTTGTGGGCACCAATTCATTTATGTTCCCTAAGTACAAGCTGCAATACGGGGCTTTTGATGATGAAAGGCACCGGATCCTCTCAGTCTGTCTACTATTAAACCTGCACATCTTCTGCACAGCTTCCATCCAAAGAGATGAACCCCACCTAAATAAATATGTGAATTGGCAAATTGACAAAATATTTGCTCATATAAAAATGTAACCTCAGGAAGCCTGATATCGATTCATGTTGACTCGTTCAAATGATCAGTTATATTGAAATGGTTACACAAAATAGGGGCACTTTATATGATCTATACTGATAGCAATATATATGTTGACAGGAAATGTGATTTTATACAAGCTTTTAGAGGGACACTTCCACTGCTTTCCCCTCTTTCAGCAGAGGTTATATTTTATCCTCAAGGGAGCCATTATTTAGCATCTCCATCTCTGCTGTCCTCCTCGCCACAGCTTTCCTGACTCAGTGCCATTCTCCTTTGTCATTATAATCTGTTCCTCTGGCATTACTACTTTGTTTTGACCTCCAGTCTGCGTGTGTGTGTCTGTGTGAGTGCATACATGTTTGGTTTGTGGAATTTACTTTCATTGTTGTCGGCTAAAGCCATTGAATGAGGCAGGAGAGTCAAAGGAAGCAGAATTTGTATTCCTATTCAAAGCTGCCACCCTCCCTCATTTCTATAAAGGATGTGGATTTTACAATATATGTATTTCCAGTGCTGGGCAACATGCAACCAAATGATCAATCGGGACACAATGAGAGAAAAGAGCTTGTTGTACTAATTTGCAGGGAATTTTCATTATCAATTCATCACTGTCAGTAATTTGATCGATACCTCATTCTGTTTGAGCCAGTATGGGATTTCTGGGCATTTGCAGCCCTTTGGTCTGTCGCTATTACGTAATGTTATGCATATGCTGTATATGCACTGTGCATAAAATACACACACAAAACACAAATGCATGATAAATAAATAGGTCTACGGCAATGCAAGTGAAGTGGCACGGCACCCGAGATGTAAAATGATCTGCTTCATGTGAGTGTCACATGAAGAAAAAAAAAAAAAAAAAAAAACATTAGCTCTGTAAATTGTCAGAGAATGCTGAAAATTGTGAAATCAATTTCACAAAGCCCAAGGTGACATCTTCAAATGTTTATGTTACTCCATAGCGTAATTTAAGGCCTGAAGGTTATATCGATAACACAATTGGGCGCCAGACATACAATTAAGTTTGTCATTAATAACTCAGGGGTGCTGCTTAGGCCTAACGTCTGTGAAACCCACGCTACAAAATAAATGTAAAGAACCGTATTAGGAATAACCTAAAAGAAAAGATAATAACCAGATCAAATGTAGTTTTTAGCAGATCTTATTTAATGTGTTCCGAACACTTTTAAACCAAAATGGACACAGGTCCCACAAACACACTTTATGGTGGGAATATTTGTGCTTGAGAGAAAAAACAAACAATACTGCACACTGTCAGCCAAAGAAGTTACAGTACATGTTAATGCGAGTAACCAGTGTATATGATTGTTTATTTAATTTGTATCAATAATTTCCAAACATGTCCATACTGAATCTAGTGCTACCCCTGTGTTTTGAGTGACTGAACTTTAATACAGTTCATGAAAGCTTCATCAGAAAATATTTCTGATCTACACACCCAGTAAACATCGGGGTATAAAAAGAAGGCGGAACTGTATAATTAGCTTGAGAAGGAATAGCTACTAAGCCCAAAAAAACAAAGAAATCAGTGCCACCACCCACAAAAACTCAACCTTTATCAAAAATAGGAAGGAAAGTAGAAAACAGTACCACCCACACTGTTTTTAATTGACAAGTGAAAGTACAGTGCAAAAGCACCACAGCAAAGACAGCACAGCAAAAAAGCCACCACAACTTCCTGTCGATTACCGCTCTATTATGGCCTACAGTATGTGATGTAACAAGTTGTTGCCCAAATCACAGATGCCCACGATCTCCTGGTGTGGCCCCCAGCAACAGAAGATAATTGCCATCAATATTTCATATAGACTGTGGCAGAAGGGCATGACCTGATGCAGCTCAGGAAAAATCAAAATTTCTCGGCTTTGACGGATCATAACTCAGCTGCTACAATCCATCACAGTAAAAGGTGAGACCCAGAAGGAAAGTTCCTGACAGGGATTTGACTTATCACTGTTTGTACGGCAGCTTGTTGAGTTTGAGCTATTAGAAAGAGGACGCTTTTTATTTAGGTCAAATGTATTCTGTATTTTGGTGACATCTTTGGTGCAAAATTGCTGAAGCATTTCTCAATTGGCATTCTGTAGGATCAGATTCAGTCACATGACCCTGACAGGAATGATACATCTTATGATGTACTTTGAGTTTTTGTAGACATTTTGTTCAATGGCTATCACTGCTCATGCTAACAACCCAGTTCTTAATTCTGTTAATTCCAAACAAAAGGCTGCTGTCGATGCCCCACAGATAATGATTTTTGACTCAACTTGGTATGTAACTTATCGATATTGATATTGGCTGTTAATTGCAATGTGTATGCCAAAAGTATGTGGTAAACCAAATAAAATATATGGACTATAAGAAGTACACCCATGTCTGATTGTTGAACATGTCATTCCTAAACCGTGGGCATTAATATGCTGCTATTACAACCTCCACAGAAGACTTTGGAACCTGGCTGCAGGGTTTGCTTCAATGCCACAGGAGCATTAATAAAGTCGGGCACTGATATTTGGCGATAAGGCCTGACTCTTCTTTGTGGACCTAGGTTTTTGCAAAGGAACCTTGTCATATTGAAACAGGAAACTGCTGCCACAGAGTTAGAAGTTCACTGTCTGAAATATCAATGTAAGCTATAGAATTATGATTTCACTTCATTGGAACGAACCTAGCCAATACCATGAATAGACCATGACCAAAAGTAGACAAAAACAAAATATGCTAAATTCCATCTATGATAATCAAATCCAAAGCAGTTCACTGTGGTTGACATTTGTCTTGCATCCTTAATTTTGCCTTTGAAATTTGAAGTTTGAAATTAATTTCTCACCAAGCAGTAACTGATAATTAAAATGTGTTTATGTGATGCAACAAAATAATCTAAACTCAGTTTTGTTTGCTGCCGTTTACTTTAGTTTAGCAAACCACTGACTGGTTGGGAAATAATCTCACGACTATCTGCTTTGACCAGCGGCTGTGCATTATCTATTATTATACACATATCTTTTTATGAATGGTCAATAATATGCATGATATTGCACTGCAAACATCCACTAATTACACTACTGCAGCTATGCAAGGTTTTGTTTTTGTCAGTATTGTATGAAATGTGCAATGAAAACATGTAATAAATGCCACTAAGCTTTTCCTTCACATAGATTATTCTGTTTTTACTCACACTGTTTATTATGCAGTCACGCTGGGGATGATGTGTAAATTAATGCCGAATGCCCCTACATTTTATACATCTCGACCAAACTGACTTATTAATACTCTGGTCAAACTATGCTGTATATCTTTTTTCTTCTTATTTTAAGCCTATGGGAAATACAGCAGCTGGCAGACTGAGTGATTGTCACTCATCACATACTGAACTCCAACAGTCAAGAGGGAGAGTGGAATGAATCAACAAACGGAACGATTCTTCATGCAGATGAATATGCTTTTGTCCCTGCACATGCTTTTTTACTTTTTCCTCCCACGAGTCTGTGTGATTTCTGGTTCCTCAATCATCCTGCACTATGTGCGTGATGTATATTATTGATTGCTCCCTGTCTACAGGTTTAATGTTTAAAGCTGCACTCGGCTGATTCAGATGTTGGTATGGCTGCGGAAGCAACTCAAATCATTAATGTGATCATCACGAGACTACAGTACATACTGCTATAATTTATGACGTATTTTAATGGAACAGTTGCTATTTTTTGTACGAACTGGGTCTGTTTTAACCATCTTTCCTTTATCTACTGATTATATTTTAGTAATTAAAAACAAAGCGTCATTGGTAATGGGTTGGACTTTGATGTCAGAGATGGTATTTCAGTGGTGTTTAACCATGAAACTGGTTCCTTCATTTCTAACCATTAATGTAAAATAAAAAAAATGTGGACAGTTTGATATGTACAACTGCAGGGACACAACCTAAACTAATGCTGAGTGTAAAGAGAACAATGTGTGAAAAGCAGTCGACAGTACATTAATCATTCTATTAATATGTTGCTCTTTTCCTTTTTGCAACTGAGATTGCCTAATAGAAACAGAGCTTTGCACACAGGTAAAAATCAATGGCATGGAAACTCACTGTAGGTGTTCACTAATGTGTGTGCCACCACGGCGTGAAGCATAATCAAACTCTATAGTTCTCACAACAGGTATAAAAGCAAGGTTGCACAATTCGGAGTCTGAGCAAGATACTTAGTCCATGCAACGTGGCCATGGAGATCAGCACCGGGATGTTTTTCACACTACAGACCCTGCAACTCAAAAGCAATCTCTCATTAGACCTCCAATGCCTGGTAAATGGCCACATCTTTCATCTCCACATGCCCAGTTTTTAATGCAGGTCTGTTATAAAAAATATGTTGTTTTGTAGCTCAAGCCAAGATACCCAGGTGATATCAAGTAACATTTTCAGATTTAAAGAGCTCCTCTAGAGCCACAGGAGACTTTATACTACTGTTTTCATGGGCATTGTTGTAGTCCTCATGGTTAATAAATTGACTTTGACATATAAAGTGCCCATGTATAATTACACTTGTACTGTCACAATGCTTATTGTTCAATGATGCATATTTGAGTTGTATTTAAACTGCAAATTTGGTGTGGTTTAGCTGTGCCGATATGGTTTATTTTCGTTTGTTATCAACAGTAGGCAATTTGACGGGGGTAAAGGGGGATGTAATTCCCTTGTAAGCAAAATGACCAAAGCGCAGGGCCCTTGTTAACCTGCCACCCCCCTTTCCATCTCCTAGTAGCAGAGAGTGCAGAGGCAGAGGGTTTGGGTAGTTGTTGGTGTAGTCTGACGGACTCATTGATCCTTTAGCTGAATGAGATTTGTGCAAGTCAGAATCTCTGGCCCCGACCACAGCTCTGTATTATCAGTAGCCTAACTGTGTATTGATAAATCCATGGCGCTCTCCGTGGAGCTGAAATAAAAGCGTCGTTCATGGGGCAGTTTGCTAGTCGTTGGCGAACACAATGAACCAAGTTCTTTACCTGCAATTAAAAATGAACAAATCGCCTACTGGTTATCACCACAGTTTTTTTTATTTTATTATTATTCACTCAATGTGTTATATATGAGTAGTTAATACGGAATATTAATACATATTCTATTTAATTATTTTGAAGCTGATTAAAGGTTAAATACATAGGAGATATACTCGGTCATGCACTGTGAAATTGGTTTGGTATGTCCTTTGAAAAGGCCCTAGCCTAGAAATCTAGACGGACCCTAGCGGCAGCAAATGTAATTTGCAGCCAGGGTTGTCTAGCAACTCTCTGGCTTGCGAGCTGGAAAAACCAAATTCTGGTCAGGCCAATCACATCTTGTACGGAGTCGGTGGGTGGGCTTAACATAATGACGGCAGAGTTGTGACGGTTCCGCGGGAATTCCCTGCTACTTGAAAACAAAGAAGATGGCTGCTGCTGCTGGCGAACAGCGGTCTTTGGAATCGGCTTTGGCTGCGACTCTGGAAGACTTGGAGTTAAACTTTTCTTTGAGAAAAGAACAAAGAACGGCACTGAAGTCATTCTTAAAAAAGGAAGATGTGTTCAGAGTTTTGCTGATTTAATCTATCAACTAGCGTTGCTCTGACTACGTCACCTTCTTCGTTGCTCTGCCTGGTTGTCGCGCTATCCTATTGCGTGCAGAGGGAATTTGAAAGACAACCGTTTATCCCGCCCCTCGGATTGAGCCCTGCCAATGGTGAGTTCCCAGACCAGGCAAGGTGAAAAGGAAAGAGAAAACATTATTTTCTGAATTGCTGTTGAAAGGAACCTAAGACATTTTCATCAGCTGCAAGATCTGTATTTTCCGCAAACACAAAATAAATGTACTTCTTCAGATTTGTGAAGTAGCATATATTTTTCATAACACAATGCAATGTTTTTTTCTATCATTTTTGTTTTCATTTCCTGTGGAAGCCAACCATGAGATGGCGATCTGCAAACGGTTCTCCACTGCACTCCTGTGAGGCCACTAAATGTGAATCCAAATCAAATACTGTATATTTGAACATAGTGAAATAATGAAGTACTGTTTCTGCCTCAGAGTGCAGGAAATGACATACCATGTTGTTGATTTTTCCGTGTCTCTAATGTTTAAGTGATACAGAAATACAAAACATCCTGCATTTTATGTATGATGATTGCATTCCAGGAAGGAACATACATTTCCATCTAATGCAGTATACTGTGACATCAAGAAAATGCAATTATACAAAAATGATTCACAGAGAAACTATTTAAATATGAATCTAATATTGTTTCTATACAATACTAATTTGTTGTTAGCACATAGTCTGGTTTATCTATAAGTATATGTCTTGCCTGTTGTTAAGCGACCCACATTATAAATTATCCAGTGCTGATGTTTCTGACTAATTATTTTTTTCATCAGTTCAAATTTTCCTTCATACTAATGATCAGTTGTTGTGTGACCAGTTTAACCAAGTGGAATTATCAGATTTGCTGATTTCTTTCACCTAAGAAAAAAATAATTAGGATGGTTTGGTACTGCATACATATATTAAATAAAACACAGTCAGAACATAGAGATAATACATAATACAACAGACAAGCATCAAAACTGAAAGAGAGTGCCAAAGGCAAAACTTAGGATACCTTTTATGTTTACATTACACTACAACATATCGCATTTATCTATAAGATGTGGACTGATGACCTAAAACATAGTCAGGCATTTTTCCAGTTTTCCAAAGAATACAGTAGGCCAAGCCCAGGAGAAATACAAACAAAATACATTTAAATGTAGTTGTTTGAGTTGCTTAAGTGTTCCTGAGGACTGTATCTTTATTCCAGTCCAATGTTTAGTCATGGTGAATCACAGGGTGTTTAAAAAACAGTTAATGTAGTAGCATTATTTTAATACCCGCATCATGGCCATTGATAATATTGAAATTAATACTAAATACCTTGTTAGCTGTAATGAGAGAATTTGGATTTATTACATATTTATCAAGACACAGCAGAAAAATGCCTATAGCGCTAAGCCAGTTTATTGAGTGCATTGAGACTATTCAATATTTCCTGAAAACAAGAGGAATCCCGTTTATTTTAGTGATGCCACAGTTGATACAGACCTGTGGTTGTGTGTTTTGCTTTTAAATGTGTTATTGAGTGAATCGGAAAACGTGTATTCATTGTCATTCGTTGAACTTGCTTCATTAGTAAACTGAAACATTGCCACCGGGGCTTCATTTAAATTTGACCACAGCTAGCTTCATGGTCAAAGTCTTAACTTTAAGCTTTTATCAAGGAACAATGCACCTAATCCTCTTTAAAAAAAATCACCCCAAAAAATATTTTATAGCCTAGAAAACCATACAATTATGCCACTGGCTTTTCAGGTAAAGTGCTGCTGATGGGGTTTCTACACATGGTTGCAGACAGGCTATATGAGGAAACTGTAACATCAGGAATGACAGTTCAACACACAGCGGAAGTAACCACCCACTGTCTGCTGGGTCATTCAGGGAAAGAAATCCTCTGGCGCACAGGAAATGAACAGTTTTATGCTTCCAGCAGCGACAATTATTTTTTGTTGGAGTAACTAAAAGAAGAACTGGATTGTCACTGAACTGCCACATCTAAGCAAACTAAAGATCACTATTTAGAGACTGGAATATCATCATAAAATCAAAGGAAAATGTGCTGCATTTCTGACCTGACTGTTTGATTAACACATGTTCTTTGGAAAATGCAGTGATTGCTGCAACAGCTACTGTCAGTGAGATAAACAAGGTCATGGGACCTAACCTGTGTTCAACAAACGAATGGGCTGGTAGACGCTGAACTTTCACAAAATGTGAAATGTGAAAAGAGGAGCGCTTCCAGGACTCAAATTGTTTGCTTGAGGTGCTCTTTGGATGGGACAATCATATATAGCAAAACTCCAAGGCACTCTCTTTAGAAAAATGAAAAAGCCTTTATTGTTATGGCTTGGTCATCTTAAACCTAAAGAAAACTCAGACGCGTTTCGGCATACAAGCCTTCGTCAGGGAGTCAACAATTTTAGAAGCTGAACTTTATGTGTCATATCAAAATCTATCTTTTAGACCAAGCATTGTGCAGTACACACCGTTCAATAACTCCAAAGGCCCATGGATTACAGATTTTCACACAGATATTCCAATTTTGTGTAGCATAAGCTTTCAAATGGAAGAAAACTAATGATTTAGACATTACAGACCACCAAAATGAACTCCTTAAACTAGAACATTTGTAACATATCTTTAAATACAAAAGACATTAAATGATGACATATTTGGTCGACCACCAAATAATGTTTGTTTGGTGACTGTATGAACTTCACGGGAGATTTGACTGATGTCAGACTGAGACAGAATTTCAGGTGAACAGTTGTTTAAAACAACTCTGCAACATTTGCAGGGCTGGATGAATAAGAATGCATCGATTTGTTTGAGGAAAATCAATCAGCCAGTCGTTCTGGTTTAAGGTGACGCAAGGTGACATCTTTGGACAGCTGGAACATACAGCTTTAGTTTCCTTTCAGCTCCTCACAGGTAGCACGGAGGAAATGACAACGTACTGTCAGATATTAGTGACGGACCAAATCAAACTACTGACAGAGAATCAGTTAACCCTTGTGTTGTCTTCCCGTTGTTGTCCTTCTGGCTCAAAATTGAAAAGGAACTTTTGTTGGCACTTTTTCAGTGCTTTTGACACTTTTGAAAGTTAAAGTTGTTTTTTAACGCTTTTTTAAAATTCATGGTCAATGAAACTAATTTAAATTACTTTACACCTTATTTTTTTGTTTAAAAAAACACAGAAATTATCAATTACTTTGACTAATAGTTCAAATCAGAGGATGTTGAGTGGATCACAGTTTATGTTAAAGTTTAGTAAAATCCTTTTATTTATTTTTTTAAATGCTATAAAATTGAATAAAACACCCAACATTCCATTTTTTTTTTAATCACAGGAAAGGTACATTTGAAAAAGAAAGTCAAATCTTACCTTCACTTCTCGTATCATGAGGGTTTTTTAGTCTTTGTGTGGTTAAAAATATTAGATTTTCTTTTTTGTCTATGTGAGCTACCTTAATGTTAGCTATGTAATATACTGTAATAAATCATTTTGTTTTCAAGATATTTCTCTATTTGCTTGGTTATTATTTTTATTTAATTTTTATTTTGGTTGTTTTTTTGTTATTTAGTTCTGTATGCAGATATTGTTGTATTTATTTATTTATTTTTTCTTTTCTGTATGTGTCATGAAATGTTTTAATACCGTCTGTAATGGCTTCCATACAACATACATCCATGCAGCCATTGAGCCAAAACAAAGGCTGCTGGGATTGAATGATCAAATAAATGGCTTATTTGTTCAATCAGTCAGTGACATAAATGATTATCTCTTGAAGAACCAATGCCATAAGTGATTATATCCTCAGTAAAATATAACATCAGTGTTATGTGAGTGTTGTATCACACACACTTGGGCTCTTTAAACATGTAAAACAAACTGCACTTCATACCTCTCAAAACATTTTGTCATCTTGATTTCTGGAAATGGAACATGTTATGTCTTCACATATGATTGTCCTGATGAGTAAAAGGTCTCTCATCCCAGTTTGTCATGTTACTGAGTACATCTTCTGGCATACAGTACTGGTCGTGCTTCTTTCCCTTCCCAGCCCAGGCAGGATTTCCTTAACCCAGCCAGGGCTGTACAGTTATGTGAGCGCAGGATGGTGTGAGAGCAAATTAGGCTTGCCGGCATTTTTGAAATGCCAAATATCTGTCTGGCAGTGAAGACAAGTTTATATCCCGAGGGACATCTTGCATGGCAGGCTTTCAGCCATCTGTGAATAGGCGATGAGCTTATTTATTTATTTATTTATTTGTTAATTAGAGCCCTCACCCTGTTCTCAGCCAGCACTTTTTCAAACTATACAAACTGCCGATGCCTTCTATTATAGCTCCCATGCAACCACTACACAGTGCCTGACATTATTTGAAGAAGCAGTATGCACACTCTGATTAAAAGACATGAAAAGGAAGCACTTTTTCAAAGGTGTTTGATATTTCTGTGAAATACTGGATGTCGAGGGGTTTCAATCTGAAACAACCATCATGATATTTGCAGTGCTCCCAGACTGAATGACACAGAACACTTATGCTGCAGATATAATATAAGTGCTTAAGGGATACATTCAATCCACAAAAATCCCTTGTCTAAAAAAATTATATATTTTTTTTAATCCAGGTTTGCTAAGCGTGCATGTTTATTTTCAACAATGAGCCGTTTTTACACTCATGCAGCCTTGCTCAACAGCATAGCTGTTGCGTTGTTATGGAAGGAGATATTTATATGTAATGTGGCATTTGTTCCGCTAGAAGAACTGTATTAGTTCTTCTTTTTCAAATAATTATTTTAGGAATTGTATGCCTTTATTTGATAACCGGCAATAGACATATGACAGGAAATTAGGGATGAGAGAGATGGGGACTGACATTCAAGAAAGGTTCCTGGAAAGATGCAAACCAGGAATGTTACGGTTCAAACAAACAACCCTAGCAAAGCATTTCTACTGCAGAGGGAAAGGGAAGTTTGCTAATGTTATCTCCAACGCCTGCTAAAGAAGGCAACATGGCAAGATTATGTAATTAGTATTGATTCTGATTAATCCAGTACTACCGTACATATTTTGTGAGTGACTATTGTTATTGTTGTTGGAGTCTGAAAATCAGAATAGCCAATTCATTTTTTAAATCATTTAGGTCCCTACGTATTAAAATGGTGTTCCAGACATTCCAAACAAAAGTTTCATTTACAAGCATGTAGTAGTTTATTTTAAATAAAGGATGCACAGCTAATGGAAGATATTTCAGACTGCCACCTTCACACTTAATCATAACCACTCAGTGGCTGCTGGTCAGTTATCTTGCTTGAGGTGTGAATACACAAGATCCTGTAGAGAATAATTCATTACACATGACAAATGACATTCAGGTAAGCCATTTGTCTGCACAACTAGGAATGGAGATCTCCACTTTAAAAAGGAGGGTCAAATAGGCATTACTATGGTAATGCAATGCAAAGGCCAGAGGCAAGGAAGCAACAATTGATCTTGAAATTGACATGCTGTCACCATGACGGTCCCTACTCCATTGAGATAAACAAATGCACCGTCTAAAACAAAACAAAAATCAATTCTGCATTCTCAGGCTCGAAAGTTGGTAAAATTATTATTTTCCATGACGTTATCAGATTGAAGAGTAAGTACCCTGGGAAAAATGCTGGGACTATTCAGACTACAGTGAGGTTTCATATTAGCAAGAGTGGGTAGAGTGTAGGAATGACAGTACATCACAATGACGAGGTATAACATATTACAGCAACTATCATTTATTAATTTTCTCTTAGGTCACTTTTAGGATGAGGCATTTCACAGCAGACTGGACGGTAAACAGGTGGAAGTAACAATCTGAAGTTATTAAATTGCATCTTTATTTCACTGCTAATCTGAGATGTTTTTCTTTAATGTGTCTGGTTTGAAGCTGATTCAAGGTCGACATGATGGAGCTGCAATCTCCAGAGACTGTAAATTTATTCAAAATTGAGAATTAATATAAAGTCATTCTTGCATAAGAATTCAAAACGCCTCTTGATGTTTTTCCCTTGCTTTTAAAAATCAAACACTTACCTTAAACCTAACCCTAACAAACATGCATCATAACAAACATACATATTTTTCACTTTATTGAACATATACATGAAAATGTCTGTTACCATGGTTCTTTGGCTTTGACAGTGTTAATACAGAAAAGCATATCGGTTCTGCTTTTGATGAGAGCTTTAACAAAAAAAAAAGCATGGCAGTCTGTGATAATGGTGTTCTAACCCATACGTGTTGACTATACAGGAGGATCTATGTAGATACATACTATAACTACATCATTTGGAGATTTTAGTCTGTAACTTTAGCAGCAAACATTTGTCGACGCTTGTCCAATTAGGACATGACCTTAGTGTGCAGTGTGGAGGTCAGCGAAGAAGCGACTATTGATGGTTCACGCACTGCTGATTTAATCCCTGCATCAGACATGCTGGATTTTAACTCTCATTGCAACCAAGTTGCATCATGTTGAAGAATAATGTCAGGTCACCGCTGTCTATTTGATTAGATTTCAGTTCCGGTACTCCTACGATTCCATTTTCCATTTAAAGTTTGAGTCAATTGCTGTTAACCAACACAACTGAGCTTAATAAGCTTGACTTTTCTTACCTCCAACAACAACAAAATAAGGAGCAATAGGGTCATAACCACCATGTCTTAGGAAAACATTTAACAAATGTCAATTCCAAGCATGTATTACAGAAATGTGCTTGATAATGAATGATGGCTAGTGGAGACCTTGAAAATGTCCTCTAGCAATCACCGGCTTTGTACCAGACATAAATATTATATGATAAAAATATGTGGTGGAAAGCAAATGACAACATGAAATGAGCACAGTCTAAAAAGAGGAATACATTTCCCAACAATGAAAGGATTATGTTGTGGATTCACAAGTAGGAATCTACTGAGGGCTGGAATAAGTGGCCCTATAAGTCTGACAACTCAAGTTAATGCGAAAAAAGTTTCCTGCTGTAAGGCTTTTATTTTAAAGAGAAATGCTTTTTAAACATGGCCAGAACCTTCCAAAGACTTCAAGCAATTATGACTGAGATTTTTGCTTCTTCAAAATAGCCCAAACTATACACAAATGTCATAACACATGCAGATGTCAGTGTCTCTCCAAAACAAGCTGCATGAAGAAAACCAACCAAAACAACACAGAAACTAATAACATAACATTGGATTTCCATGTATACTAGCAGTGAAATATGGCCTTTTTATATGTTGTTTGATAAATACTGTAAATACGGCCTCTGTCTATTGTACACATTGCTCTGTGTTGCTAGAGAGTGTCTTTGTTTCACTATCTATAATCTATACTAATCTATACATCTTGGCTTTATTAAATGGATCCACCAATGGGTTAGGGTTAGGGTTAGGGTTAACCTAACCCTAGGGCTAACCCTAAACCTAACCCAAAACCAATTGAACTCACTTGCAAGTCTTCAGCAATGCACTAAGTCACTTCTTGAAATATTTAAATTTCTTTTGGAAAATGGCAATTAGTTTGATTAAGGACTTTGTCTTGATGGAAATTAATCAGAAATTACTGACTCGGGTCAAAACCTGCCACGTTAAGTCATTTGAAATGTCTGGGCTTTTGACTCATTTCTTACCCATGGCATGTCAAAGTAAGGCACTTCACATCAATGATTTTTGGTAAAAATGGAGATTCATCAAAGTTCATTCTATGGCATCGAGGGAAATCAACAGTGATAGAGTCAAAGGGCTTTACCAGAATCCAATCTGCCCAGATATGAGTAATAAAATCCGTAGTGCTTTATGAGTAATAAGGTGGGAAATATTTAGGCTGCTCAAAGAATTGAGGGGGCAATCATTAAACTGGGAAATGATTCAAATTGACAAAGACCCTCTGTCTTGGAGTCGTCACATACAGTACATCGCTGAAATCAATCCCCAGTGTTCCTCAGTTAGGAAATGGTTGACTTGGACTTTGAAATATGTCAGAAAGGGACCATTTTATTGCTTATATGTATCTTATGTAAAATTCATATAACAATGAGCATTAAGAGACACTTCTACTCAAAGGCAACAGAGCATTGTGCCTGAGAACGGCTGTTAATCACAACTAATGTAACCTTGACTTTCACGTCCGTATCAGAGTGCGGATCAGGCCGCATTTTACAGTCCGAGCCCGACCCGAGCCAGACACAGTTAAAATCTAATTTTTTTTCTCATACTAATGGCACATGTACGTTTGTTATGTCAACAGATGAGCACATCAGCGCACACGGGGCAACAAGCGCACGGTAGCACAGACGCGCACCTACATAAAAGCTTTTTTAAATTTAAAAGTTTCAATGCCTTATCGCGCCGATGTGACCAAGCCCGACCTGAACCCGAACATCATTTCTAAATATCTGTCTGAACCCGGCCCGGCCCGTCGGATCCCGACGGGTCCTGACGGGTCCCGACGGATCCCGACGGGTCCTGACGGGCTCGGTTCGGGTATCCATCCTCTAGTCCGTATGCCTGTAACAGACATTTATCTGAGACACAGACCGCTAATAATGATGCCATTTTATGTCCAAATAATCAAAGCGTGGGTCATCAGATTAATTTTCCATCCCAGGTCCCCAAACCTCAGAAGGATAGTTTCAGAGCCGGGAGATGCATTATCAGCCTTTTAAGGGCAATGCCCCTGCTTTATAATGTTTTGTCAAGATTTCAGTTGGAATGAAGCCAAAAAGCTTTCAGTTACTCGGCACAGTTTTCATTGCTTATTAAATTATTACAGTGGCAATAATATATTCAGTTTCAATGTATCAGTTCTTAAATATGGCTTGTATAAAATATTAATTTAAGAGAATGACATTCTTTGTATTATGTAATAGTATGCCTTTTGAAGAGGTTTATTGCTTCATAAAGGCAAAGCTACCACTACCACTTAAAGGGCTTTCAAGTGGATGCTGCTGTCTTTTGATTTTTTTTATTTATTTTCTATGTCATATATGTGCCACATAATGCACAACACAATTCTACTAGAAGCAGAACATGTTTTATAGAATATCTATCATCTGTCAAGAAATACAGACTTTTCCCTCAAAGTTGAAATCCATCAATGTTAAATGTTGACAAACCCCACCATACCCTGACAACAAGGTTTGCTGTCATACATGAGTAGTTTGAGTGACTCTTTGAACAATAAATAGTCATTGTTGGTAGGCTTTTTCACAAAGAAATGCACAGGCTGCGAAGAAAAT
This sequence comes from Sander vitreus, assembly GCF_031162955.1. Lineage (NCBI taxonomy): Eukaryota > Metazoa > Chordata > Actinopteri > Perciformes > Percidae > Sander > Sander vitreus. Next base: position 21,807,415 of record NC_135876.1, read on the forward strand.
GTTTTTGTTTCTACCACTGGTTTCCTGGAGGCATGTGAAACTTAAAAAAAAAACAGTTTTCAGAGCTCTAAGAACAATGAGTTGTGTACTACACTCTGAAAAAGCTACACGTTTGTTTATGTTGTTGTTGTTGTTTGTTTAATGTCTGCAATGCCTATGCCTAGAACAATATTTCATTTGAAGGATTAAATATATGCTCTTGTTTGTAATAGCTGTATTACTTTTATGAAACTGTTAGAAGTAAAGATAATCTAATATATACTTATTTGTAACAGAGAGAGAGAGAGAGAGAGAGAGAGAGAGAGAAAGCCAGGACCTGAATTTGTCAGCACCATGGATAGAGACAGACAGAGAGACTGTACCTGGGTGTTTCAGCTCCATGGACAGAGACACACAGAGCTACTGTATCTGGATGTTTCAGCACCATGGATAGAGACACACAGAGATATTGTACCTTGGTGTTTTAGCACCATGGATAGAGACACACAGAGCTACTGTATCTGGTGTTTTAGCACCATGGATAGAGACACACAGAGATATTGTACCTTGGTGTTTTAGCACCATGGATAGAGACACACAGAGATATTGTACCTTGGTGTTTTAGCACCATGGATAGAGACTAGAGTTTAGATTCACAGCCCGAGCCCGAGCCTGAACAGCTTGATCAAGCATTTGTGTTTTTTTAATCATTACTTTATTAGACTTATTCGGTGGGGAGCAAGCTATGCTTCTCCAGCTTCTCCCGTAGCTCTGGGTGTATGTCCTGCACTGACTTGAGTGTGAGGTAAACTGTGCTACATTGTGTCTCCCCCATCTGCAGCACTGTTGTCGGCCAGTGCGTAAGCATGCAGACCGTGGCCAAAAACAGTAGGCTATTAATTAGGTGATCGAGACAAGAAAGTCTCCTATATGGTTCCAGGGCTTTGATTATGTTGCTGCCTTGAGCTGTTACCCTCACTAGTCGGCTGAGGGAGCTAGGGTCGAGGTTTTTTTTTTACGTTTCTTCATCCGGAACAGCGCAGTTTACTTGCTTCGTCTTTGTTGCATTACCGGTATTTATTAAAATTATTCTAAACAGATTTCTGTAGTTCAAACAACTCTGAATTGTAGTTGAGAACGTCAGTTATAACGGCCCACGTATTAAAAAAATGTAGGTTTAAAGCGGGTTCGGGCTCATAATTACAGTTAATGTGTCGGGCCGGGCTGGGCTCGGACGCAATGTGCACGGATTCGGGTAGGGTCGGGCTTGATTTTTTGGGCCCAAGCTAAGCTCTAATAGAGACACAGACAGAGTGGACGTGGGTTTTTCAGCACCATCAGCAGAAATTGATGGGTGTCCTAAAAAATAGTTATGATGCAGTAAAATATGTATATGTTTATAGATAGTATAATCAACATGGTGCCCCAGATGAACTTGCTGCATCCTATGTGATCACGCTCTATGATGGGATTAGAGTCACACCAGGGAAGCCATAACAACAGACTATAACTTCATGGTCCATGTAGTACAGTTAAAGAGCAACATGTACACATTTATCCACATTAGCATACTCACCATCACATTTGCTCACCTCCACACAACCTGTTCAAATGTACTTATACATAATCAATGATGTGTGGGCTACACTTAAACACAATCGAGAGTGGGTCATAAATAAGATGATGATTATGGTATAATCCCATGAATGATTACACATCAGCACTAAATGTAAAGTGCAATTCATACAAATGTGGCCTGCTGAATGGATGCTTATGTAAACGAGCAGTATATCTGTCAAATACTTGGTTTTGTTTTTCTTGTAACAGCTTTCACTGATGATTCAAAACCGGCATAGCCTGGGTTATAAAAAGAAATATCAAGGTGTTAAGAAAATAGCTGCTGTGTTATATATATTTAATTTTTAATTTTCAGTGATTATTTCACAGTACTGAATGCAAATACAGCCCTGAATTCAGTTCAAAATTATCAAAATGTGCTAAATTAACTCTGATTATGATGGAGATAAATTGTTGCATGGCTTTGACTTTACCTACACTATTTTGCTGTGTGGTTTTAATCTGCCTCATGAAAAACACCACCATCAATTTAAACACCAATGTGGCTCAGAGGAACAGCGACTGCATCGAGCAGCATGGGATCAAGAATTAAACAACCCAACAATAATACTTATTAATCGAGGGAAGGTTTTCTGAGTATGCATTCCTTTTTTCCAGCATTGCCCTCACAATCACACATACAGTGCACTGTACTTCGAAGCTTATAAAACAGTCTCACAAACTACAGTGCTTGAAGCCACCGAGTAGCTCCACCACAGCACTTTGGGGACACATGCGATGCACAATAGCACATGATTCACTCTTTAAGACAGAAACCCATTGTCTCCAATCTTAAGTATAAACATCCCACTCTCTGAGCCATTGTGCTGAGTGGCACTATTGGAAAATATTTGCTTCACTCAAAGTAGTGAGAAATAGAAAGAAAAACAGCAGGCCACAATAAAATCTCAGGCACCGGAAGGGATGAGACCACAAATGTCTGAAGCTACACACCACATGCATGGCAGCAACAACCTCCATTGCCCCAGTGGCACTGCAGCACGTAAAGCCAAAACTGAGCTGCCACAGTCAGCCTCCTGGCAGCAACACAGGAGCTGCCAGTCAGTAGAGAAATGGTAGAGCCTGAAAATGACTGGTTCATTCATTCCAAAAGGAGAGACTGATGTCCCTTGATGTCTGCCTGTCCGTGAGTGTGTGCTGATCTCACCAGCGATGGTCACTGTCTCCAGACAAACTGTGTATGTGGCAGTGATTGATTTATCCTTGTCAGAACCTGTTAAAGATGGAAGGGAACAAGTGTTGGTTTTGACTGACGTTTTTGTCAAAGTTTACCCAGGTCATCCCTATTTGTGTTCGGCATACCGCTACAGTCACAGATATATTTAGTAAGGAGTGGTTCTACAAGTACTAGTGACTAGTACAGAAACGTGCAATTTGTTTGGCATCAAGAAGTCCAGAACCACCCTCCACCATCCTCAAGGAAATGGCCAGTGTGAGCACTTATAAACCCTCCATGACATTCTATACACATTGAGAAGTGATGGCCTGACTATCTTCCACTGAGTTTGTTTAACTAAAACACCACCCCGAATCAAACCACAGGGCAGTCCTTCATCTCTCTGATGTTTTGCCATGACCAGCTTCCTGACATTTTCAAGTGTGTCTTCCCACAAAAAAGGCTCCCATACATCATTTGTTCAGGCAGAAATTAAGAGTCATGTTTACGCTTGTAGAGGTGGCGCCCTCTAGTGGCCAAAGTCATTATGACGGGAGCAAAGCAGAAAGTAACTTGACAAAGTACAAGAGCGCCAAGTTCAAATAAACACAGGACTTTCACTGAACAGGGCTCGTGTCTCGTTTGAAAATAAAAGTAAACGGCAAGTTTTTTTTAAACTTTACGAAAGTCATGTCACATTCAGTGTCATGTACGTAAGCGGAAGTGACGCAAAATCTGATTTGAACCCAAACCATGATCTTTTTCTAAACTTAACTAAGTAGTTTTGGTGCCTAAACATAACCAAACTGCGGCCATTTCAAAACATTAGGGACGTGTTTAAAACTGCAACCGTTACATTCAAAATTGCAACCAACGCTCTCTGGTTTAGATTTGAGGAAGGAAACTGTCCTGTGGGTCGTCTTAGACGGTAAGAATAAACAACCTGTATCGTCGTATGGTTTGAAGGACTTGTTGAAATTTGTCATCCTACAAATGGAGGTTCTGCGGTGATAGGTTTCCCTCACCTGCACTTTACAGCCCAATAACTGTGTGCCACACGCAGCACGATGTATGTGGCAGTCCACTGCTACTAATGCTTAGGATGGGTTAAATGCAGATGTTGAATTTCACTACATTGTCCATTGTACGTTTCTATGTGACAAATAATAAAGTTTCTTCTTTGTCATCATTATTGAATTTCTGCAGGTTTCTAGTTGGTTCTTTAAACGTTAAAGGGGTCATTGTAACCCAAAACTCATAGCTAAATTAGGCCTTACCACAGCTCACTCACAATTTCAATCAACTCTGTATTTGAAGCTGACATCTATTCAGTCAGGTCATGTACCTCTGCTTTTAGAGATAGGATTGCTGTTTAGATGAATGTGCAGCCACAAGTTATGTGCATAAGCATCAACTGACAGATGTAATGGGGGCTACTGACATATTTAAAGGTGTTTAAGGTGCAATAAGTAAGATTGTATGGTCCCGTAGCACAAAAATGGCCGTGATATATCTGCAGGGTTCGATAAGGTTGTTGATCACTACCAGTGAGTCAGCTGCTACCGAGCCAGGAACTGAGATTTCTCACTTTCAAAACTCTCTGCCTGTACTATTGGAACAACCACAGCTGCTCTGATATTTTCAGTTGCTCAGTGATGGATGATGGTGTGAGTGCCACAAGACGTTTTGCTCCCTAGCCAAAAAAGCAAATGGAAGATTATTAGAGTACTTAGCATTTGATATATTTCCTCTTCACTTGATGTTTCCGTTGTCCGCTCTAATACATGCAACTTTAATATTTATGTCAGGTGCAGTTCACCATAAACTGTGCTATAAGCTGTTGATGTTGGAAACATCTTCTGCTGATGTTAAAATAGCTTCATGTTTGACATTAGTTGACAAAAGTCATAGATGGCTCTCTGCCCGTATCAAGAAGCATACCTAATTAAATCTTCCATGAATCACAGGTCTCTTTTCCTTGGTTCTTTTTGATCCCAGACCAATTCTCTAATTATGGTTTAATAAGTAATTCCAAGTGGCAACAACAAGCTAGTTTATATTTATTAAAAACAAAGCGCCAACTATGTCATCAAGGGAAATGTCACAGGGAGCTGTAACCTTTCTAGAGGGGCTAACCTTTGAGCCTCAGTGGCAAGATATAGAGTCGTTTGGTGGAGGTGGAGTAGTGCTGAGTCGTAATGAGGGTTGCTGCGTGTTTGTGACAGAAATTAACTTTAGGTTAATGATCAGGGGGTGTCATCTGGGAGCTCCGTAGCGCACAAGTGCTGCAAAATCAAGTACAAACAGACGCACAAGATCCCACAGAAGCACAGGCTGTTATGCTTGCATACACAAACACATACAGAACAGAGTGGAGCATTTAGTAAATGCATAGTGTATAATAGTATCTTGTATTTTCATCAGTTGAACCCTTGAGGATCTCTAGGATTATTTGGTCAGCAGCTTCTCCATGATATGAAGCATCCCCTCTAAATTCAGATCAGATATTGGAGGAGATTTTAGAAGTGTTTTTACCTCCAAGCGCCTTCCTGCTCTTGATGATTTGTTCATTACAATCTGTAATACAATTAGACTGTTTTTGTTATCATATACACCCACGGGCACAATGCAAGGTTGAAATTTAGCATCAGTCCTGCACTGGCTACAAACTCCCAAGGCCAAAATTGATGTTAAACTTCAACGTAGATGTCCACATAACAGTCCACATGAGGCTTTCCCTTTATATCCAAACAGCTGATGGTAAACACTTTATCAGTGATATGTTTGGTCTTCACCACACACTGACTGTGAGGTCTGTCTGCAGCTTTGCCTGCATGATGAAGCATCTTGCCCCAGGTTTAAGTCATAAAAGTAAAGCTGCTGGGCCAGAAAACCACATTTTCTGAGTAGGTAATCATGACCATTAATCATACTGGCACACTTCTTTTTCCCATTGGCCAAAAAGAATAGGTCATGGCTAAAGACTGTACCTCCACACTGGCGGTGAATATGCATCCCCCTCTGCCTACTCAAGGCCATTTGGGCTGATTTGTAGCAGCTGTCCTGTGAAATTATCTGAGTTGTGGTTGTCAAAAATAAAAATAAATAATAATGAAGAAGTGGCCATCAAGAATCAAGGCTTTCCTGGCTCTCTCTGATGACACTCGATAGTAGATCCTCTACTGCCCTTAATTTGAGGTACTCCCAGCATAATAACTGGGAGGATAAAAGAAACAGATTTTATGGGTGTTACTTCAAGTCCAAGTTACTCAACTGTTTCCATTCATCACAATTTTATGCATTGTTCACAGAATACTGATTTAATTTACAATTCTTTTCTGTATATTAATAAAAATTGCATTCATTTCATGAGATTTATCTGCCATTTTGGTGCTTTCAGTGAGTGCTATAATTGTGGTTTTATGTGACAGTTGGTTACATTAATGTTAGGAAGAGGTTATGTTTGGTTTGTGCATTGTTTCTCTTAAAAATACAAGAAACATTGACGTCATTGTGACAAAGGCAAAAGCATAACTTGCCTCTAAACAAATAGAAAAAATGCCCTTGTTTGAAAAATCTCAAATAAAGCATAAGAATCGTGAAACAAAGGACATTAAAGCAAATCATTCTCCTCCAATTCTTCTTAAATGGAGAACAGTCATTTTCATTTTTACAACGCAGTGATTTGTTTCATGTCAATATCTTGAAACAAGGCAGGCCACTCGTTTCAACACGCCAATCGATCCACAAGATCTCTTTGCACAAGTGAAATTGCCTTGGACACAAGTGACACTCACCACTTGTGTTCAGGAGAGCAATGTTTCAAGATAAGAGAAGATGACTTGGTAAGATGTGCAGTTTTTGCATTGCACCTTCAGTTTGGCAGCTTTTCAATTTCCATGTTCAAAAATGCAGTTATTCCATGGTGATTTTTGGGAACAGGCTCATGGCAGGGCAGATTATGATACAATTAGGTCACACACATACTGCAACTGCTGCTGCTGCTTGTTGTTTGTTGTATTCTGCCAAATCTTGGGGGCAGAACGAGTCCTGCAAATGCCCCTATGGGTTCTTTTAATCTTTAAAAGAGTAGACTGATAGCTGACAAGCCCAGATGCTGTCAAAAGTCTCTGACCTGATACAAAACTGCTGCATCGCTACAGCTGGCAATTTTGCTGACATAATGTGCTGATACCGGATAATGACTTTTCTCATGTGGAGAAAAGAAATCATGGCAATAGTTTTTTTTAGATTCAGAGCTAATTTAGAATTGGAGGCAATTTAAACAGAGACTTTATCTCTCCAGTGCAGCATTTGAGATGTCAGTGGTGCACGTAACATCACCTCATGCTTTCAAAGCCTATCGTGACAGCTTGTATGTCTGTTAGATAGGGTCAAGAACCACATGGTCACCCTCTTCTTCTTTTCCTGCATGTAAAAAATAAATGCAATACATGTGTGGGCTATTTAGTGAGTAGTTTAACCTAGAGCATTTTTATCTGAGCAATGTGTGCATACATTGCTTTTGTAGGCTCACTTAGGAATCCTTGATGAGATACTAAAGGTCTGCAAAAATGCTGTATGCCCACCAGGAGAAATCACTGGATTGAGGACTAAGGACCCTATTTTAATCTAAGCGCACAGCGTGAAGCGCCTGACGCAGGTCCGTTTAGGGCGTTTCCAAATCCACTTTTGCTAGTTTGACGGCGGAAAAATCTGTCCATGCGCCAGGCGCATGGTTCAAAAGGGTTGTACTTAGTGTCTTCATTAATTCATAGGTGTGTTTTGGGCGTAACATGCAATAAACCAATCAGAGTGTCATCGCCCATTCCCTTTACAAGCCAGGCACGTTTGTACCTTGGCGCATTGCTATTATGATGGCGGATTTGCACCGTAATATTTTTATTTGTAATCTTTTGCATGTTTGTGTACTGGTGTGCGTCCCTGTGTGTGTATAACAAGCATAGTGTGTGTGCGCTGTGCATAAGCCTATGCGCATTTTCCTAATTTGCTGTTAAAATAACAATGAAATGCTGCGCTATTGACTTTAGACCAGGTTTTTGTTGGTCAATGGCGCGATCACTTCCCGCTGCCTCAAGATAGCTATACGCCCAGAATGCACCTGAACACACCTCCCTGTAAGACCAGCACGCCCATGGGCGCACAGATGGGCGCAGGTGCATTTGCTATTTAAACCACCTGGGCGCTGGACGGTCTTAAAATAGCAAAGACACTTGCGTCGTGCTTTGCACCGCACCAGGTTCAAGATAGGGCCCAAAGTGTTTAAAAAATGTTGATGTATCTCATGCTAATTAACTTACTTCAAGCCTGTTTGCTGTCACTTTCTAGTGTTGGGGTGGTCTTTTCTGAAAATGTGTTCAATGAGGACTGCAGCATACACTTTCAAACTGTAAAGAAATAAATAAAAAAATCACAATTTTGTGGCGCATGTGTTCATAGATGAGCCCAATCTGTCAATGTTTGAATGTTTTTTTGTGTGGAATCTTAATGAAAGAAACAGGCTGAGATCAAAATATTTACATTCTATTATGTCAACACACTTGAGACAACAAAATAAGATAAATACCATCTAAAACTGAGAGATTAGTATCTTAGCAACATCTTATCACCTTCAAGCCATGCAAGGAGATTAGTATGAACTGGCTGAAGAAGGAGAAAGATATAAATTTGTATTTACCCATTAGACAGATTAATCAAAGTAAACACACTCCGAGAGATGCCCCATGTGGAATGAATCAATAGGGATCAATGAAATCAGACCAAACAGGCTACAGCCTGTAAATATCAAAGGTCAATTTGCCTGGCCAGAAATGTATCCCAGCTAAAAAACTGAAAAAAGTTGCTTACAAGTCACCGCTCGAAATTCTGGTTCAAAATCTAACTAAAATAAGCTGGTGTGAATTACTAGGCAGATGATCATAACCCGCTAAAATAGAGGCAAACAGATGGATCACTAAGGCTCAACCATTGCAGGTGTATACAAAATAAAGGCAGCGTCTCAGGTTTGCCTGGAACCGTGGCTTTGTTACACCTCCTCTCACACATCCTTTTTTGTCTTTTCACTTCCAGCTGACTAATGATGAAATGCCATCAAAGTAATCTTTAAAAGGGGCACTTGCCCTGACACACTCGGAGGATTCAGTGCCATGATGCTCCCCCGGGACGCATTTTTTAAAACCTGCTCTCAAAGCAAGCAAAACCTCAAAGGCGCAACACAATGCAGGGCTGCACACTTTTCTAACTAGATTTTCTTTTCGTTCAAAAAGATTTAATACATTTCCTCACTTTCTGCAAATTCTATGTGGTTTCCCACTAATATTATTGTATACTATTTAAAGGTGCTGTACTTGAAATACTGAGTTTGAGTTTGACAGACATTCAGAGTCTGGGCCAGGAATGGCTGCACACGGCTTTCGCTTCTGATACAAGCAAACATGGATGTGGTTGAGCCATAATGGTGGCAGCTAGCACTGCCGAACTAACAACGCTTATAGTGCTCCCACTGCTTACCTAATTGCTGCAATGCACATGACCCAGGCCGGGCATCCATGAGCGATTGGTGCTCATATGGCTCTCAGTGCTGATCAGCGGATCAGGAAGGGAAGGGGTGGAAGATTTATATTCGTATTAATTTTGCGTGATGCTTTGGCACTATATTTTTTTGTTACATTCATGCCAATAAAGCTAATTGAATTGAATTGGAAGAAAACTGGGTGCGCTAACGGCAACATCGCTTACAGAGCTAACCGTAGTAATGGAGGTTAGTTAGCACCTTTAAGAAATATAAACTAATTTCTATTCAGTTTGTAACACTTTTAGGTGACTTGACACCAGGTTGCTGAAGGTAAACAGGCATTTTGAGAAGTGTTTAATTGTTGGTTTGGTGTGTTATTATAAAACTATGTCTGAAACAGTTTCTTTTGAATGCAGATGACATGTCAGAAGAAAGACATTTTGGCAGCTTTTACATCCAAAGAAAATCCATTGTGCACAGACTGAAGAGAGAGAAGGAGGAAAAGTCAAATGATTGCATGGATAAAAGAAAAAACATTCAGTTTGCCTTCACTGACCAAATATTACTACTCTGTGAAGGAAAGATTGTTTTATTGTTAGATTTTTGTAAAAATCTACAAAAAAGGTAACATATCTTGCATTGCTTTGCAAATTCAAGGATTTTCTAAAAAAAAATTAAAGTGCTCATATTATGTTTTTTGGCTTTGTCCCTTTCCTTTATTGTGTTATATGTCTTTTTTGTGCACGTTATAGGTTTACAAAGTGAAAAAGCCCAAAGTCCACCCCAAAGAGACTTACCATCTCCAACAGAAAACACTATTCACAAACTGCTCCAAACAGCTCTGTCCAGCCTTTACTTCCGTGACGAACGTGCGTCATTTTGTAACACACGTTATAATGCTCGCCTAGCTGCTAGCGTGGCACGCCCTCATACTCTGCTTCTGACTGGCTAGTAGTCCTTACCCCCAATTTCCACCGGTTGCGGAATGGCGGCGGAGTCATTAGGTTTCCATTAAAGTCAATGTGTGTATTTTCACTGACTGCAGAACGGCTGATTCCGAAGCAGATACGCAGAGCTTCTATTTTTGCCGGACGCCGGAGAGTTCCGCAGCAATTCAGCACAATTCAGATTGTGCGGGACAGGAAGTCGAGCACAGAAACAAAATAAAACATCTGGTTAATTTTCAAAATAAAATACACCGTGCTCACGGCGGATCATATTTCCCTGCACTACACCTTGAAAACACAGCACAGAGTTGTTTCCCCTCTACTACTCTGGATGGAAACATACTGTTGTTGGTTTTGTGGTTCTATTCTAGGTGAATTTGCGAGATCTAGTGGGTCCTCGTGACTACAGCTGTCAGTCATGGCCGCATCCGTACCGCAGGGGAGCCGTTCCGCAGCCGCTCTGCAACCGGTGGAAATGAGGAGTTACCTAGCTACTGCGCATGTGCGACTCCCAAAAAGATGGAACAGAAGTGAGATGCCTCACTCTGTAGCTAAAACAGAGAGCTCAACACACAGGGTGAAAAGAGGAGCTGCAGCAATGTGCAGTACAACACAAATATGGTGTTTTTTGAAAATTAAACCATGTAAACCTATTCTGATATAACCTCTAAATACAATTATGAACCTGACAATGAACATAATATGAGCTCTTTAAGCCATTTGATTTTTCAAAGTGTTCAGTTTGTGACATGAGCAACAGAAAAATGAAACGAATCAAAGTAATTTGACCACACAGCTTTGTCACCATTATGCTTATTGTATTCCACTATCAGGTAGCAGCTGGGTAATCACACGTATCTGCTGGAGGCATTTTTAATCAACAGCTATATGGAAAGTGCAACAATGGAATCCTGTTAACTCTGAAACCCAGATGCAGACCATCCGTTGCTAATAGCCCTATTCAAACAAGAGCAGCATTATATTTAATATTAATGAATTACGCCTCAGCTTCTGTGTTTCATGATTTCATACGCGCAATGAAATTTCCTGCACCTCTTGTGGGCTGGATACAATTGTGCAAGGTCAAGATTTCGTAATTCATCAATGCCTGATTAAGCAAACCATATTGTATCTATGTGATGAAAAAGTTTGTACATTTTCCTTCCAAAAAAGACATCTATGTGACTCATATGCATGTGCTCTCTGATCCCTATAAGGTCTTAAGGTGTAGTTAAGTTTAAAAAATTAGAAGTATATAGTTATGGTTCTTGGTTCTAAATGCTTTGTACGCCTATTATAGCCTTAAAGGCACAATGAATAGGATTTTCCAGAAAAACTAAGCAATGTATAGACTAATATGAAAATAATCCTTCACAATCATCACTGCTGAAGACCCTGCCATCTGCCTGCGTTTTGTTATTTTGCTGTGTCTGGGACATTTCTGAGCATCAACCTCGAGACATAGCGAACCGGATGCCAGATCTTAAGCATGCATCCAAGAGGAGGCTACCAAAATGGCGGCCACAGCAAAGAAATAACACAAATACAGCGAGGTGAAATGCCAAAAGGACAAAGCTTGTTCCAAACTGCTTCCAAGAGTGAATTGGCATCTGCTTTCATCCGCTGGCGAGCACCATAAGAGAGGGGTAGGATGGGCCAACTTTGGATGTTGTGTTAGCAACCAACAATCCTACTCATTTTGCCTTGAAGCTGGAGTTATGCACATGTAAAATGTGTCTGCAGATCAACACAAAGACAGGTGTTATAAGCAACTGTGGGACAGACGCTGGCATATACACGTTACACATTTAAACAACACATTGTGCCCTGCATGTCAGTCAAGCTGATTGGTTTACCAACTTCTAAAAGACAAATTAATGTTATACCAAAAGTATTAAAAAACACCAACATGAACCCCACGAGCACATCTACTTCTATGCACACAGACAAAAAGCCCTAAGACTTTTTGCAGGTTAACAACACCATACCAATTCCACTTTTAATACTGTAAGAGAGCAGTCATTTTTCACATGAAGTGTGAGAGTTCACATAAGAGAAAAATGCTAACAAAGCTTGTTTTAAGCATTTGTACGCATGACCTGATGTTTTTTATACAGTTGTTTTTGAAGATTGTCTCTTATTATTTTTACTTTTCAGGATGGTCTGTTTCATTTGCTTATCTAAATTTATACTACAGCAGTGGGGTGGTTTTATTCAAGGTTGAAACACTGAGATGAGAACTTGCAGCAGAACAGTTGTTAGACAAAGACTGGAGATAATATAGCCTGCTGTACTTTAACCAAACGTTATACGTACAACATTGTGTGGTTACTCAAATGTGTATTTACTGCCCCACTAAAAATGTATTTTCTCCATCATAGGCGTGGGCTAATTTTATAAAAAGCAGACATCAATCTGAAGCTCATTAACATGAGAGCTCAGACTGCTAAAGCTACAAATGTTTATCAGGCAGTGTAATTACATCCAGCTTTCATTAATGTACTGTGGCTAAAATAACACAGGAAATCATATTTCTGTGGTGCAACTTTAAATTAAGCCTTAGCATCTACAAGGAGTAACATTAGCTTTGCCATTGTCCCGATTACAGAAAAACATCAAAAAATAGAAACTAAAAAGACATCTACTTGCACTGATTGATGGACAGGGGATCTCTTGGAAGGGCAGTGCATAAACACCTCTGTGAAGACTGATTAGCAGCTTAGCTGTGACAACTTAGCACTTAAAGTATTGCCAGAAAAATAATACAACTTTTTATTTTTGTTGGCTAACTCATTAAAAACCTGTCCAATGCAATGTTAAATGTTAAACATTCAAGAGCTGAATGCCTTCAATTTAATGACAACATTGCCATTTTCAAACCAAAGCAAAATAATTTCTAAAAGCTAAGCCAAAGCAACATTTTTCTCAATCTGCAACTCATCATCATCTATCCCTAGCACTAGATCCTCAGCCTTTAACAATGCAGTTCACCAGCAGTGAAAATGTATTACAATGTAAGGCACAGTGAAATCATGTAAAATTAATATGACAAAGAGCCCATATCCATAACAGTGTAAAAGTGGTTAAATCTGCTTTCTCTTTGGCTGTTTTACACAGTAAACATCACTGTTTTTGTTATTTTTTCTTGTCTCGCTCAATTGCAACATTTCAACAGCATACCACACTGAACCAGCCTTTTTGAAATCCAGCTGTGTTGACAATCCTGTGTCAGATTTCGGCTTCAGTGCACCTCAACACTCTCTCATGTAGCAGCACATCGACCGCCAGTCTCACTAAGATGTTACACATTCTTTGCCTCTCTTCCTTCTTCTTTTTGCTATCTCCACCATCCTGTTCAACACTTGCTGCATTACAAAACACAAAAAAGCATAAAGGTATGCCCCAGTACATTAAATCAATTAACTTCCCTCAGACAGGGATCATTTATCAATCTCTGGCCACATACAGTTTGATCTTGCTGACATGAGGTGTTCTAATTTTGAGACACATTTAAACGTACAATATGTAACTTTCAGCCACTAGGGGTCTCTCAGCCCAAACAAAACAATGACGTTGGGAAGTTGCGTGGAATTATGGGAGTTGTAGTTTTTATTGTTAAACACATCGCTGGTTAGAATGCATCTGTTCACGGGCAAGTGCACCCATTCAAGTTTATTCACGTTACGTTGAGTAACATTTATTCATGCCATTCTAAGAAAATAGCTGCATCGTCCCCAACATAATTATGTTTTTATTGATTTGATCTGTATTGGTAGCTAGCTGACCAGTTAGCTCGTGAGCCAGCAAGCTAACATTAGCCGGCAGTACAGCAGCAGAACATCTCCAAGCTGCCCAGAACGATCTCCCCCTTCACGTTTCTGTAATCTTAACTATTCGTTTTGATGCTTAATCCACCTTTAGTCGGGTTAATTTAGCTAACTGTAAAGACAGCTAAATGCGAAGGGGGGAGAAATTCGGCAAGGAGGAGATTTTTGGCACAAACACCGGTAGCGCTAACAGAGACGCAGCTAACGTTGTGGATGGCTGCTGTTGTGACTAGGATGCCTGACTCTGATATGGCCTGTTTCCCGACGCTTCATTAAACTGTTGTTAGCATTGTTAGCATCTGGCACTGAAGTTAAGTCCTGGCCAGATAAGGATTGCTGTAATATTGGGTGGCTGTGGGCTGGCTAGGGGCTAACGGTAACTAGCTATGTATGTCCCGGGGGTGTTGTCAGCACTCATCCTGAATGAAGCGTCTTTGTGCCGGGGGAGAGTGAGGCAGACAGACCGGGGTGTGCTAGCTAGCTGGCTAAATAAGCATTAGTCGTCTATCTATACAGCTAACGTTAACGTTACTAGTGAACTTATTCGTGGGTTAGCCCGGCGCTGCTTTTATCCGTGGTCAAAACAATCATAAACTTTATTTAAAAATAACTTTATGAGCATGTTGAACGATGTTGTAACCCTATAATGTTATCCACCAAGCATTAGCATTAACGTTAGCTACTCGTCAACCAACACATTGTTTTAACGTTAAGCTTGATCGATATTGATATGTATCAATAAATAAGGTTTCTGTTGTATTACTGTGTTGCAAAGTAGCATGTAATTAATCACAAAATGATGCCTTGTGGCAGAAAAAGCAGTGTTACGGTTACAAGTATTTTTTACTGTGACATTGTATGATTTACAATTACTCCTGAACATATCATCTGGGTGCCGTGTTTTGACTATGGTTTTGACGGAAGTTACGAGTAACTAGAGGGTGAAAGGTTATATGACGCCACTGACGGGCGACTAAATGAAACGTGACGTGTCTGAAAATAACATAAAAGATTTCTCTGGGTTTGCCATT
The DNA here is from genome assembly GCF_031162955.1 of Sander vitreus. Lineage (NCBI taxonomy): Eukaryota > Metazoa > Chordata > Actinopteri > Perciformes > Percidae > Sander > Sander vitreus. The sequence continues at coordinate 21,822,528 of NC_135876.1, forward strand.
TGGTGGAAACATTTGGGATAGTGTAAGAACACAACTCAAAATAATATATAACATAGGTATGGTTGTTTTTAGACATTTTAATGCAGAAATGTTACATTTTGTACCTTTAAGATAATATTACATTTTATTTTGATAGTCCATCTGTTGACACTCTGCAAGTTATCAGTAGCTATTCAGTAGCTTGTCAACAGTGTATCACTTGACATTCAACAACACTGTTTTAACATACAAGTAACATGCATTCAACCAACTGCCAGTAGACTATAATGTGCATTTCTACAGAGTTTACAAAAAGTGTATGTTACCTTTCAAAATGTTTTTGCGAACAGGTTATTAACCGTTATTGAAGTAACAATCTGTAGTTTGTCTGTAGATTGTAGTAGCATGTTCTAAAACTGACTATCAACTACTCAAAATCAATCCATCAGTTGGAAATCAACAGGGTCATATGATCAATGAGCTTTGCCAATTTTTTTATTAATTCAACATATTTTGTTTTTAATTAAAGAAATCTACAGGGGAAAAAAGGGCAATGAAAAGAAAGTGACTATGTAGCCCATTTATAGACACACTTTGAATCAAAAGTGGAACCCAAGATGCATTTTTCAAATACAGAGATACACACAGATATCCGGTCAAAAGTATTTATACAATGCAGACAGCATATTTTCAACAATCAAACCACACCGTAAAGCCTCAGTCCGCAACAGGTTGTGTCCGTGCACCATTAAACATAGACCAGTGTGCTAATGTCTGGCAAAACAGCACAGTCCAGTTTCCTTTGAGCTCCACCAAGAGTCCAGTTATTGAAATCACATGATAAGCTTCACTGTTTCTCTTTATGAGGGGATAAAGGTAGAGCAGCCTGCAGAATGGGGGAAATGTGTGGTTGTGCATGTGTGTGCACTTATGTGTTAGATTGGGATGATGGGATTAGTGTCTCGCATAGGGACATTAAACTTTATTGCATGCCAACAACCAACGCTCCAACAACTTCCTAATGTACCCCCTGATGTGGTACCACACTTTTTTTTTTTTATTTGTTTGGCTGCTTCACTAAGCTACCATAGCAACAGTATCACCATGTATTTCCTCCAAAAATCATCTAGTTGCAAAAAAACAAAAGGTAAATTATGCAATAAATTAGGAAGCGAATCAGCCACAACACTTTAAAAGATGCATGCAGCCGTCATATATTTCACACACCACAAACTCTGAATCTCATGAAGGAAAAGTAGCACTTTGTTTTGCTCTAACCTTACCTGTGCAGCTTGACGTAGACTTCCAGATGGGTACTTTACAGAAGACTAATACTTCAGGTTGTGGATGCTGTGCTGGAGTGCACACGGCAGTGAGTAGCAGCAGCAAAAGCTGTGTGAGGAAGGAGACAGGAGGGAAGGAAAAAGGGAGGGAGGAGGACGAAGGCGCAAATGCTGAATTATGGATGTGAAGACGGAGAGAGAGGTATTTCTCTGCCGCTCTTACTCCCCAGGTCGCAGAGCGTGAATCGTCTTGTCTATGGATCAAATGGCACAGTCCACTGAAGGGCTGGGTCGGCGCAGTGAACAGAGCAGAGGGTATCTGCCGAGGCTGTGATGGGATGCAATAGGGGGAGGCGGGCAGGGTGGGTGGGGGTGGGTTATACTGAAGCGGCACAGCACAGGAGTGTTACAGATGGTATTGGAAACCGTTCTTCAGCTCAAACACTCAGCATCATGCTAAACAGTTTTTCTGTCTCTTTCTGTTCCCCTTTTACTGCACACATGCACACATAGATATTCAATCTCAGTCTGTCTAATCAGTTTATACTCTAACAGTCCTCTCTTTAACCAGGTAATCAATACCTGGGGTTCTTTATGGCAACTGCCTTTCAATATCCCACTCCTCCTTCTTGAACGATTATTCTCTCCTCACCCAGACTCCCTAAATAAGTTTGTTCCAACGGTTTGTTTAAACATTAGTTTCACACATGAAACATTTATTCTGTGCTTTTGATATCATTCTTTTATTCTCTTATTATCCTAATATTATTGCTAAATTCTTAGCTGACCAAGTGTGTTGGAAATGTTTAATTGCTCTCTGAAATCTGTTTGTGCTTTTGATTTATTTAAATTGACATGTACTCGTGTCATGGCTCAGACCTCATGCATCGTATTACAGTCCCTCAATCTTTCATGGATTACCTTTGCCACAGCTGCCCTGCATCTTTTCTGATTATTCCTCAGCTGCTTTTAATTACCTTGACTATTTAAGGCAGGGCTCAAATCCTTCCTTTTTTTTCAGTCTGTCAGTATTTCTTGCTGTTTAGAACCATTGTCTCTTTTCACATGTGGCCCAACAGCAAAGTGCTAGATGCTAAAGGAGACGTTTTGCATCAGAGGCACCTGACCAAGCGTCGCTTTTTGGCGTGATGGGAGTGAGAATGTCTTAGACATACACTTCCTCTCTTATGAAATACCCCTGTGGTGTGGTGTGTGGTGATAATGCAAGAGAGTAGATGATAGGACTTGTTTTTAAATGTTTTAAAAATGTATTCATATAGCCCAGTTGGCCCTTTGGGGTCAGCAAAACAAGCTATAAACACAATTGACATCACATTATTAAGTTGACATGCACAATGTGCCATTTTTTTTTACAAATGCAGCAGTCAAGGAGCAACATTAGCATTCATTCATAGTTGTTTCTGCCCACCCAAAGAATGTAAATCCGCTATTGACTCTAATTGTTAGCTCTATTTTGGTCTCCACCAACTCCTGTCTCTGTAGCTGCTAAATTTTGTTTGTTGTTTTTGTTATCTGTTTACCGGCAGATCACTAACTTTGTCTAGCTGCTGCCGGCAGTTATGAGTGAACCAAAATAGTTAAGTTGTAGCATGTAAGACATCAAATGCTCTTTAGAACGGGAGAGCTGGGTGATGATTCTCTGTTGTTCATCATTACAAGGGACCTCTTTCACTCATTAGTAAGTTGACCCATTGTTAATATAAACATATTGCTTAGTGCAGCTTTAAGTTGTCCGGCTAATTCACTAACTAGTATATGATTCTGCCTATATTTGCAAACAACAAATTCATTTAGCAGTTCCACTTCCTACGTGGTCTTTATTCTGCAGTCCATCCTCCTCTGCTGCTTGCGTGTCCAGATCTAATAAATATTGGTCCCTAAATAACCATGTGTAAATGTCCCTTTAAACTGTGTCAAACATCTTCTGTCTGGGTCTACAGTCCTGAAAAGTTTGAGGTCCTTGGGACAGATTTATCTTTCTTAAATCTATTTCACTTCTGTTTAGCAGCATCTATGACAACTCCATCATCACAAAATCCAAGATAAAATTCATCTCCACTACTGCCCGACCCAGACAAAAGCTCATTTGGTTTGCAACTTGAAGCCACTCTCTCCTTACATTCCAGTGTTCGTTACATTACATTGTATTATCAAGCAGCTTTCCTGCCTCCACTGTGCTCAGTGTGAAAGCTATAATATACAGTAGAATAAAAATAAACTGGTTCAAGCGATCATTTCCTGCATCGATTGAATGTCTCGACAAACCCAACACTGCATTATAGCAGTGCACTGTGAGGGTTACAGCTCTCTGTCTTCCATCTCGGAGTAATAGTCAGCTCTGAGAGCACAATATTACATGGGGGCTAGAGAAGGACACCACAGTGAGGGATGCTTAGGAACAAAGATGGAGACAAATGATCATTTGACCACTTGAATTCAGTTTATAGTGCTTCCGTTTTGCTTAAGATTATGTTTTAGTGTCTATCATCAATCATGTTAAAATCCAACATTTTACTGCTCTGTTATGTGCTAAAGAAACCCTTTACACGTATCCTATACCTTCCACATACCTGTAGTCCTTGCCAAAGCGATGGGAAAAGGACATAAGCTGACAAACGCTCTTCGGTGCTATTTGTGACTCAAAGTCACAAATCCAGGTCATATTTTTTAAGCTTCATATCAGTTTGTTTTATTTACCATGACATGGAGGGGATTGAGCTGATCGCAGTCTAAGAGATAATTGTACACATGTGCCTATTGAATACCAGTAAGTGGAAACAGTCACCCTGTTTCCACCTCCATTCCAGCAGAAGCCATTGATACTGTACAAACTGGTTCTATCTTTATCTCAATCTATATGATCAACTGTGATGCCTCTTCAAGTGTACATCATTATATTGACGGCACTGAGGAGCATTTTTCTCCCTCCGTGCATGCCGTCGGCTCTGAGATTGAGCTTTACACCTGTGTTTTCATCCCTGTTTCTGCATTGTTGAACCTATCCTCTTGCTTTTCCTGTGCTACCGGCGGCAGCTCCTTCCCCTATCAATGTCAGGCTGTCAGAGGACGAGGGAGTCTGCGACGGCTCCTCTGCTGCTAGGCCCAGCCATGCATCTGTAATCATTCTGGCTGTTGCAGTGCTGATTGGTGCTCCGGTGTCAGGCCCATGCTGTAGGTGAGTGATCAGCCGTTCTCTGGGATACACAAGTCCGCCGTTGATCAATTGCCCCATTAATCCAGCAACAGAATGGATAATGCACAGCTTGCAGGGATACACACTCCAGCACAGTGACACAGGCACATGTTCTCACTTTGCAGCCCTTGTAAAACAACCCCTAAAGTTGTTTTAGGAAAGAAGTCTTACATGGATGATGTCCTCTCTGACCATTTGCATAATGTGGTATATGTTTAAGCTGAATATTACCTTACAAAACTCTCCCTCTGATGATGCACCGGCTTGTTAAATTTGAATACAACAAATGCTCAATCCTTCAATTTAGTAGCAAATTAATTTTCACAAAGTTATGGAAATGTCAAAGCAAAGCATGCAATTACCATCACTCTATGGTGTTTTAAGCCCCCAACGTCTACTTCAAGGCAGTGCTGCGACCGTCGACTTCAAGGCACCTAAACCTAACCGTTGCCTAATCCTAGTGCCTTCCAGGCAGCACTGCCTGGAAGGCGACGTTGGGGGCTTAAAACACCAAACACGATTACCAACAGCCACTTCCATTGGTTTGTCTGTGTAAACAATGGAGACATAAGCGGTATAGGATATTGTACAACTCTACAATGAGCAGGATGGTGGCTGGTTTTCAGCCCAACTGGACTGCAACTGTTACATCGCCTTCTCTCATATGGATTTAAAAGTGGCAGATTGTGTCTTGCTTCTGAAGTCTGTATGTTCCAGGCATGTTCTGTGGTGAGTTCAGATACTCTGGTCCAAGTGGGCAGTTATTTAATGACATTGACTAACTAGTCAGTTTCCCAATCTGTTTCAATTGGTTTTCATTTTCTAATTTAAGTAGTTTATTTAAGTAACTCTGTGTGCTTCTGTTCATTATGGAAGCCCCATGAGGCAAGTGAGAAAAAAATCAATTAGCATGATCCATTTTCTAAGTCTGATCTAAATTCTACTGTTTGACTTAAGAACTGTTGGGGGGGGAGTTTTGCCAAGTTACTTTTTTATTTTTCTTATCTGTTGAAAAGAGAGTTTTGGCAGGTGAATTGTTAATTTTTTGTCAGGATCATTGTTTTCAGTGTGTTGTTGTAATACTTATTTTGACCACAAGAGGCAGAAGTGCACCACCACCACCACCCCATGTTCTAGCACCAATTAAAATACATTTCTAGCCAAAAGAAAAAAACATGACAGAAATTTTACATTACTTGCTAACACATAATATACAGTATGTATATTATGTTTAGAATGCACAGATAAACTAAACTCACCTGGAATAAAACATCAATTCAGATCTTCAACCATTTCCCTTCATCCCTTTACCACCATAGTAACATCTCTGTACTACTCATGGCAGCTCTAGCCCCTAGAAATTGATAACATTGTCATATTGTCTAAACACCAAAGACTCTTCACATCTTTATTGTGCACCATGTCAATACATTTATTTCACTCTTAGATTAACTCTCTCCTAATTGAAATAGAGAGCCATGAATGTGAATCTATCCATACACCATTTTTGAATAACCAATTATTTTCCCCCTTCACTTTCAACATTGATCCAAAATAATGTAATCATGTGATATAATAATAATACTGATGACTTTTTTTTTTAATGATTTGTCACTCTGTGTCTGCTCATAACAAAATAAAGACAACATATCTGACAGTGAAGCTGTGTCAAACAATATGTGTTTGTGAGCTGACATTTGCTCTGCGAAAGTCTGGCTTCCAACTATGCACAACTTTTGGAGTGGGTAATATTGCTATGGCAACACTAATGCACTGTAACTGCAATTGGAGGGATGTTGCTAGATTTTACGGGCAGTGAAATACTCCACTACATAAATCTGAAAGCTTTAGTTACTTTACAAAATAAGATTTTTGCAAAATACATGTTTTATTATGAATGAAACTACCCAGGAAGATATATGCCTACAAGTACAGCTGAAATGATCAGATGATTAAACGCAGAATTGTTTAATTTCCAGTTTCTAAAATGTGAGGATTTTTCTGCATTGAGTACTTTTACTTTTAATACTTTAATTAAATATTTTTATTTTTATACTGACATACATTTAACATTTTCAATGCAGGACTTTTTACTTGAAGAGTATTTTTACAGTGTGGTATTAGTACTTTTGCTTAAAGGTGCTGTAGGTAGGATTGGGAAGATCCAGGACTTAGCCAAAAAAATGTGAACATCAACAACTTCTCAGTCCCTCCCCGATTTCCGCTAAAGCCCAAAACGGTCTCCTAAGCCCCTCCCCCCACAAGGGAGTATGAATGTGTGAGCATGAGCAGTGATTGACACACAGTTAGACACCCCCCCCCCCCTGGCCCTGATTGGTGCATCTGAACAGGGCACTGTGGAGTTTTGCAAATCACACTACAGGCTGTAGGTGGTGCCAGAGGAGCCGGATTTTTTTTTACCTGCTTCATGTAGTTCTACTGGAACATAGGGTCAGTTTCAGCAAATATGACAGAAAGTTAGTTTTATAAGTCTTACCTACTGGACCTTTAAGTAAAGCATCTGAGTTCTTCTTCCACCACTGTTTATATTGTCCTCTCTCTCACAATGTGACAGCTTCCTGTACCAAACGTTGCACTGTCCCTATAGCGCTCTCTCTGTCACTCACTATTTTATGATTTATTCAGAGAACAGCCATGTTTTAGATCCAGACATGTTTATTGTGTACCCATGGCAATACATCTGCAATAAACCTAATCATACATTTTAATGTATTGTTGAAAGGGAAAACAACAGCTGACATGCTCAAAGGTTTAGAAGAAATGTTCACCTCAGCAGCTATATTAAGATAAAAGAAGATATTTCAGTGAAGAGTACTCCCTCAGTTCATATTGACTCTCTCTTTCGGAGTTTCTCATTTGTTTTGGTGCCTCAGTGATCTAAACTTAAGAATTGCAGTTCAGCATTATTATTTCCCTTTTAAAACCACGGTTTTGAATGTTGTGTTTGCATTTTTGTTTCTAGTTATGAGCCACTTCCTTGTTCTTAGAGGCTGTGTCATCCCATACAATAGAACAGAAACAGACAGAACAAATGTATATTTCTAAATACAAATATAAAATATTTAGTTTCGGCCTAAGTTTTTTTTAAATGATATTTCTGATGCTTTCATACTTTGTTTTGAATTACCTCAGCTGTATGTGGCTCCTCAATACCATTGTGCATTAAGTGTCCATCAAGATCACATTAAAAAACTATCTGCATAGTGATGTCTTTGAGTGTTTATTTTTGGTACACTGCATTGTGAAATACATCATACTCAGTATCAAATATGAAACTGGAAAATAGTAAGATAGTTTCTACTTAAAAAGTGAACAGTCAGAGCTGCTGACATTGAACTTATACTGTTGATTCCACCTAACTGAGTGAATGCTGAAGCAGACAGAAGTGTGGCAATAATGCTCAGCACAGTACTCTTAAGTCTTGCTTGCACTCGCACGACTTTTGATGTGTTGCTTGTACAGCAACAAGTCACAAAACTGTGAGAACACTGTCTTATAGCAAGTGAACAGATACAATAAGAAATGCCTGTACATCAGGTAGGGCCAGCAGTCTGAGATGTAGTGTATGTAACTAGGTTAGTTTTCTGTAACTCTCTACTCTCAATTATCTGGTAAGGCGAACATGTCAAAAAATAAAATCTGGTTTACCTCCTATCAAGCACACAAGACTGCTGAGAAACCCTTTGAGGCAAAAGAAAGGTGCACTGGAACATCAAAAGGCAATGCTTAACTTTATGGTTTCTGCACATTTCACTTCATGACACCTCCAGAGGGCTCAACCACATGTACAGTACTTGCATCACAAATCCCAACCTAACCAGAATGTAGCTTTTAAAAACACATATGGTTCATCTACATAAGACATAGGGGGCATTAACAATTTGTGTTTGAAGCAATTAATTTAAACTATGCAGCATTTACAACTTCATCTTGCTTTGTATAGGCTTGTACAGGTAACACAAGAAGCCAAAATTACCAAAAAGAGGCCAGAACTAACATACATTTTTGGTACAAAGTGATGATAAAATCTAGGCCAGCTTGAAAAGCAGTCATTTATCATATTTATTCATATTGTTTTAGTGTGAACACCATTCCAAAAGGTGATTAATGGCAACAATTTCAACTAGAATGGGATTTGTTGTGACTGCTTAAACCAGATACTCCACTAAAAGTATCTAATAAATAATATCCTTGTGAGTCCATATGTTTGTTTACAAGCTTCCCTTGAAATTGAGATATGTGCACCCTTAATCAACTAGATACAAAGATGCAAATTGTGTAATGACACAAAAATGTAATCAAGTCCCGAAATGTACACTTCAATGGCAAAACACTTTTTTACACTTCACAACCTTTCACCTGATAATTGCTTTTTGTTTTCAAAAGTAGACTCCCTCATGACTCACTGCTGTTACATCCCAGAGGAGCTGATGCGCGTGTATCCAGGAGGAATTGACGAGTCACGTCTCAATCATTAATTAAGAAGATAAAGCTGAGCGATGCACTCACTCATTAGCTGCAGAGTGACTGGGTGTGTTGTGTATTCTGCCTGCCGCCGCTCTCTCTTTGGACAATACCAAGGTCACTGTCTGCGCTCGCTCTGCTCTGTTAGTAATGTTTTGTGTCCTGCTTTTATTCCATCAGGCATGTGACTACCTTGTTCTAGAAAATAAGCCAATCATTACAGAGCAATTTAAACATAATGACTAAAATGTGGCACACACTTACTATTGAGGTCGCCATGCACAGTAAATTATCCCTCTCTTCTCAATTAAGCTTCATTGCTCCTTTCGGTATTGACAGAACACTGCATTGAAACTACTCTGCACTAATACTCCAAAAAGTAACCTACATACATTTTTCTCTGCCTGCATCTATATGTCCACTCACTCTACTCAGTACACTGAATATCCGTGACAAAAATAAATGAATCTATAAGAGGAACGGTGAGTGAGGAAGGAGCAGGACACTCTCCTGCAAGCCGTCCATCATCCTGTCTCCCAATCACCCTCGATGATTGAGGCCATGGCATTGGGGGTCTAACTCTTTGCTCCTCCATTTGTAACCCATTGTAAAAAGCATTAGCCCTCCATTCTGAATGCAATTCTCCCCGCAGAATCATCCCCCACTATGCCTGGACCTAATTGAGCTACCTATGGCTCAATCATGCCAAGATTTTATCATCCATAAACATTGTGGCTTTTGTGTGTGTGTGTGTGTGTGTGTGTGTTGGGGGGGTGCATCCTGTTGATGATGTGGTCCTTGCTAGTGAAACCCATCCTAAGCATTAGGAGCAGTGGACTGTCCCATACAGTGTCCGGGGAGCACTTTGGGTTCAGTGTCTTGCTCAAGGACACTTTGACATGTGGCCAGAGGAGCCTGGGAACAGACCACCAATCTTGGGGTTGAGGGCCCACCCACTCTACCTCTGAGCCACATTCAGTTAGTAAGTCTTCGTCATCTATTGGTAAGCTGGATCACCCATCCGCACCAATATTTGGCACCGTGGTGCTGTAAAATGACGTAGTACGAAGAGCGACAATAATGTCTATTTGAAAATATTTGAACCCAAACCCCAATCTTTTACTAAACCTACCCTAATATGGAGTGTTACAATGTGATGCCAAGCGGTCCAGATCACGCTAGTCTCGCATTGCCAGACCTTCGTCCACAGCGCCTCAAAGGAGGGTCTGGCTAGTCCACACAGCATTCTGGGATGGGAGAAAAACGTGCTCTGGTTTATTGGCATTTCTTTGAACACAATCACAATCGTCTTGGACGGCGCTAAGCGCCGGACAGAGCAACGGTGCCTCTGCAAAATAGCCTTGCGAATGGAACTTGTTTGAGTGGAACATGTGTACGTTCAAAGGTTGTTTTAGTCGTGCAACAGAAAACTCAGATTGAACAGGTAGTCTAGCTAGCTGTCTGGATTTACCCTGCAGAGATCTGAGGAGCAGTTAACCATAGTCCTCATAAATCGACTGGAGTTTAAAATGCCAACACAAAAAAACGGACATCCGGCCAAAATGAGGGACATCCGGCGGAATTTCCGCCGGCACCTGTACAATCCCGGAAATTAAACGTCATCGATATAGACTAAGACCACGCTAACAGTGACCATTACCATGTAATTAGATGATAACTGCCTTCTGAACCTACTAGTAGGTGTAGCAGGCCCCTTCTGACACATATCTATGAGGCTGAAAACCACTGACAACGCCCATTCAATAGAGTGAAAACATTTGAAATGGGTGCATTAAGTAGACCTAAATCCAGTCTGGAGTGCGTTTTAAGTGTCCTGTTCCTAACACTGTGTGCATGTGCTTCAATAGGTCAGTAAATCATTGCTGCTTCTTTTCCTGCATGACCTAAAGATTGATGTTCATATAATGTTGCTTGTTGCCGATAGAAATATAATTAGTTTTGCAGGTATTTGGTCATAAACCAAAATATTAGGCTAATTGAATTGTTGACCTAATGATGCTGCAAGATGAAGAGTGATGAATTCCTCACAGTTATAACAATTCATCGTTTGGCAAACATTCCATGGCAATCCAACCAATTGACAAAAGAGAAAATAAAAATCAAGGGTAACCAAAATGGCTAGGGCGCTAGCATGGATAAATGTAATATGTTATGTATATCTTACAAATGTAAGAAGAGAATGAACTGTACTGTACTGAAATGTACTGCAAGGAAGCTTAGATGATTTTATAAATCAGTGGTCTGCCCTCAGTTTGTGTTTTGGTAGTGAATGGTCAACAATAAGCTGCATTGGACTTAAGTATAATTTGCTTATATTTATACTTAATTATTTGTTTATACCTGCAAATGTCTCCCCCCTGTGTGTCTTTGTTACTTGTGGTGATTGTATTGTTATGATTGTTTATATGTTTGTGTTTTGTGACTTTAAATTATGTTTTCTTGGTATGATTTGGTACGTCCTGCCACGCCCTGCTGTGCCCTGCTACGCCCTGCTACGCCCTATAGCGCCCTGCAACACCACAAACTACTACAACTACTATTTCTAGTCATTATCTTTACTGTGACTATTATTGCCTTTGTCCATCACACCCCCAACCGGCACAGTCAGACACCTACCAAGAGCCTGGGTCTGTCCGAGGTTTCTTCCTATAGGGAGTTTTTCCTCGCCACTGTCGCGTCACTTATACATGCTCTTGGGGGGAATCACTGAAATTGTTGGGTCTTTGTAAATTATAGAGTGAGGTCTAGACCTACTCTATTTATAAAGTGTCCTGAGATAACTTTTGTTATGATTTGATACTATAAATACAATTGAATTGAATATGATGTTGTTGTTTATAATCAATAAAAAAGCTAGTTAAGAAGAGAATTAGTATTCAGTATCAATATTAACTTTTTTTTAACTCGTCACCTTGTCAATTTTGCTTTAAGTAGAAACAAAAATTTGGATCGGCACAGAATTGTCCCAAATGTTTTGCACTCTCTTTTCTGTTCTCCGCCTACGCATTTTACCCGCAGCCACATACTGTTTTCTTGCAGTAAAAAGGAGAATTAGGTATTGCCCATCAAGTGCAATGCAGAAACAGCAATCATCAATAATAATTACAAATGGACTAAAACTTATAATAATAGTAATTTTATGTACATGGTTGCTTAAAAACAGATAAAGGAAATAGTGTATTTTATTACATACAGAACAATGTGGGGTGATATGTATGCCGAGGGCTTCTCTAGTTTTCACAACCGAAGGTCTTTTAGATTGGGTGACACACTTCTGCCCACGAGACAATGGGTACATCCCATGTCCCTCATTTGATAGCTCCTCGCTCCTTGGCTGAACTGGAAGTTGTTCTGTCCCTCCTCGTGAAGGCAGTCTCAAAGCCCTTATTTCTACCCCGAGGACAGAGGAGCTATAGCTGAGGATAAACAAGAGCAGCCTTCCTGGAAGCTGTGCAGCTGAATTCATGTGACACTTCTCATCACTCTAAAACACATTTGCTCGTTTTCTCTCCCCTCCCATGATTTCCTCGCGTCTCTATCGTGCTTCCTCGGTGGAAGAGACTAAGATGCGAGGAAGGGAGGCAAGTGGAGGAGTCAGGGATGCAATTTAAGCGACATGAGATGCACTGATAGTGAGTAACATCTAAACCACTAGTCACCACAGAGAAGGGTCAGAGCTCTGTCTAGACTCTCTGCCTCAAATGATTGCAAGGATGCTTGTGGACATTTCCTGCTTCACCTGTGGCCCTTGTGTACCTTTTAAGAAAGGTCAACCGATGGCTCCTGAACTACACATGCTCCCTGCTCCTCATCAAGAAAAATGTATTTTTCTTCAGGTTTATATGTTTTCAGCTGCATCAGACAAGTCTTTGCCTTAGTTTTTAGCACTGAATTAACAATATGACAGCCCTTTTTCAAGCTAAGTGAGCTTGTTGGCTTGTTTCTGTCGTCTTGCAGGTTATTGGTGGGCGGGGCTGTCAGTTTAGAGCACCTGGGAGCACCTGGGCTCTTTAGGCACAATAAAAGCTGTGATAGTTTAGTCAGGATGGCTTTCACCATGCACTGTGCATTTGGGTTCTTTATTATTTGTTTCTCACAATGAGCCATACATTTACAGCATTCATTTTTTTTGAGCAAACCATAACAATAGTAGTTACTGTAGATGAAAGAGCCAATTCAGATTTCCAAAACAAAGTTTGTGTAAAAGCCACAGAATTGCAGTTTTGGCTCATTTCTTTATTTCTTACTTGCACTAATGCTTGGTATGTTCATGTGTGTGTTGAGTAATTTTCATGACTCTTTAAACCTCCAAAGCTAATGAAGCGTGATACTGAATGAACTATGACTAATTGTGTTTCCTACAAGGAAAAAGTTCAACATTTGCTTCAGGTTCTGAGTCATCAAAAAGCATTAATCATTCTTAGAAACATAGCGCGTATGAAGAGATATCATTCTGCCAACTACAGACTTGAAGTGCTTGTTTAGTATTTTCTATTGAAAGATTGTGCCCTTATTTGAAGGGTTAATGTTAGATAATTTACAAATTAAAAATATGATTCACAAAGCTGGGGGTTTTTGGTTCTGAAAGACAGGAAATACAGATTTGACAAAAGATTCACAACTGTAAAGTTTGGTTTCATTCAAACCCAGGAGTGCTTATTCCTTTAGTTCAATTAGTATTTTTGCTTGCTTGAAAATGGCAATTGAGTTGTAGTTGCTGTTTGGAAAATTGCCCGCAGTTTACAATGAGGGAAATGGCACAAAAACAGATGATCAATATGCAGCCAACGATATGATGGCTCAGCACATTTTGCCTTCTACATGTGTGTGTGTGTTTTGTTTGTTTCTTGGCTGGGTGGAGCTCAGTGCCTCTGTAACTGGGAGCATCTGGCCAGCATTGCAGTGCCCAGATGTCAATGTTTTCTCCTCATCTCGCACGAAGGCTTGTGGCTTTTGTGCTGTGTTTTTTAGTTTGTTTACTCTAACAATATACATCTCATGTGGGTAGCTGCACTGATGCATTTGCATTCACCACTGACAGTACTGACTTTTCCGCCTCATTGCATCTTTTATCCTTGCTTTCTTGATTCGTTTTGGTCAATCTAGCATGAGTCTTTCTTTGTTATGGACAGGGAATCAGTCATGAGATCATATCAAAACATCATGCAGACTGTACTTAGTTACTTACAACACGATTGAGCTAGCTAAGCAGTTTAGTGTTTATATGTGTTTTTTCAGTTTGGGAAATCCCACGTTCTCTACAAATCTAATGTTGGTTTAATTGGCTGCTTGACTAACGTTAAGCAGGGACAGGAAATTGTCTCTGTTGCTTGAAGTTCACTGACGTATAGTAGCTAAATCTATCCATTAAAGAAAAACAAATGTCAGCAGATATCTTAGTTACAACTTGATTGAGCTAGCAAAGCAGTTTAGCGTTTATATGTGTGGTATTTTTTCAGTTTGAGAAATCCCACGATTTATACAAAGCTAGCGTTAGCTTAATTGGCTGGTTGACTAACGTTAAACCGGGAAAAGAAACTGTCTCTGTTGTTTGAAGTTCACTGACGTATAGTAGCTAAATCTATCCATTAAAGAAAAACAAATATATCTTAGTTACAACTTGATTGAGCTAGCAAAGCAGTTTAGTGTTTATATGTGCGGTATTCTTTCAGTTTGGGAAATCCGACAATCTCTACAAAGCTAACGTTAGCTCAATTTGGCTGGATGACTGAACAGGGAGGGACTAGAAACCCTCTCCGTTGCTTTTTTTCTTTAATTTTGAGAGTGAATTGCCCAAAAATATGAATACAGTTTGATTATTACTTTTATTTTGTTGGTAACCGTTGTTGTAAGATCGGGTTTGATTTCACGTCATATTATTGGCACGAGAGCGATGCGTATGGTACGAAGGAGCTTGCTAGAACATTTGGGACACTTGTGTGAGCAAAGCTGACCAGCTGATCCACATTTTTGTTTCTACCTAAGAAAAATGTGACAAGTTTATACTGAATACTAACTCTCTTCTTGTGTAATATTGCCATGGGACACTTTGTATTTTAAGCCAATTAGATGACTATTAGATATCCCCAAAAACAATTGTTATTACAACCAAATCACAAATCTGATGGTTTTTATAAAAAAAAATTATAAATCATCCTTTGGTATTATCCAATAAAAGTCACAATAAATGACATGATCACTCCGTGAGCAGTGCTTTTAGCTAATTGTCTATCCTACCGGGAAGTTGATTACAGATAATTGCATTCAACTTGCACCCCTGGAGTAAATCAGTCCCTGATCAGATGGCTGGAATGTAAACCAGCAGGCCGCTGGACCCATGTGGACCCAGAATTAGAATTACTCGCTCTTGAATCATTAGTAGCTTAGGCTACCTGTAAAGTGTGTCTGTCTCTGAAAAAATAGCACATTGCTTTTTCATTACAGAATCATCATTAGGAAAGTGCATGTGTAGTGTTCCATTATGTGTAACCCCACTGAGTGTAAGGTGTTTTTGTGCTTCCTTTTGAAAACTTCAACCTACTAATTTACATTTAAATTCAGATTTGTGACAGAGTGCTACAATAAAGGCAGGTCCAGGGCAGTTTTAGGTTTATAATGAGTGTTTTCTCACAGAGCCAGCATTGTTAACAAGTTGTCAATTCAGGCATTCCAGTCCGTATTCCTTGGGAGAAACTAAAAATTGAGCTTTTGGAAACCGACAAGGACACCTCAAAATCCAATTAATGAAACACATTTTTTCCGGCCAACACGTCTTCTCCTTCGGAACATTATTTACAGTAGGGAGTACTGAACATTTATTGGCTTTTGGACCACTTTGCCTCTTCTTTCTTTTTGAAATAAACTACACTGCATTACTTACGTTGGCAGGTTAAAGCATCAAACAAACTGAGGAGAAATTCAGTTTGCAATGTCATCACAGAAAACCGCATCACATACACCAGTGGACCAAATCCATTCACTTGTAAACATGGTAATTGAACTTCTCTTAACATGTTTGGCTTGTCATGTCTGCAAGACGAATGGCTGTTTTTTTACACTGGCATGGTTCCATTTACTGCCCAATGAATATTTATTATATGTGACAGAACAGAACAGAAATTACAAAACGGGAAAATTCTAAATGCAAGCCAAAAATAAAACCATTTATAGCCACTAATAGAGTTTTGTTGATACATTATGTTAGATCTAAAACTTTTAGCTTTCAAGGCTCACAGTTGTGTATAAGAATGAGATTTAAAGCAATGCATTTCAAACATGATGTTGTTAGAATGTTTTAAATATTTTAGCATGTTATCAACTAACAAATGAGGGAGCTGTTTAATTTTAAGGAAACATCTATTTTTGTGTAGTTAAAAATACATGTTTTACTAATGTTTTACAAAATCCAACACTTTGATGTGATCCTAGGTCATGTTTGTTTGATTTTAAATATTTGTTTCCCCCTTTTAGATTGGAGTGTGTATTGGTAGTGAGCAACATGTTGTGCCCTATAATTGGTCCATTCGAAGGGATTGCTGCCTCTGGATTGGACAACCTGGTGACATCATTACATTTAAATCCCAGCCCAGAGCAACCTGCCCTTCTCCACCTCTACAACTTCCAACAATTGAAGGCAGCATGTAGTTATCTGTGTATTGCACAGAGTAGCAGCTTTCTGTCGGGAGTTTTGACGAGTTGTTAGCTCTAAAGACGCCCCCTTTTTCAGTTTGGGAGGATAAGTTAAAGACATGTATATTGTTTTAAATGTAGTTTTTGTTAGGGGACTTTAGTTTTGGGCAGTGCTCATCTCTGAAGTTGTATGATAAACTGTTACTTTGAACTGTGATTCACTGTGTAGCTTGCCAGTTTTGTGAGTGGAAAGCGAGGAGTCACACAAAATGTTAAGTCTTGGTTTCTCCTAGACAGAAGACATAACACCTGACTGATCAGTAATTGTTTTTCCACACTAAAGCAGCAATTTAAAGTCTTTCATTCCCTTTTTTATGTTCTTGTCACCTGTTACATGGAAAAAAGAAATAGACATGTGGCGACAATTTCCAAAAAAACTGCCACAGCTTAGCAGGGGTGTTCTTTTTAACATGAGCGAGCTTCCAGGCACCATGATATTGAGCTAGAAGAATTTGGCAGACCAGATTTGATAAGGATGACTTTAATTGAAAATGGCATGGAAGATGCCGCACTAAGCCTATTGTTCAACCGAGGGACTGTGAGGCTGCAAGGACAGACTGCACGAAACTGACTGCCAGTCGCTGTGGCTCCTTCCCAGACAACTACATCTTATTTAGAAGTCTGCTCACAAAACACGGTGTCCACCACAAGCAGAAAGTGACACCCACTGAAATACAAAACTAAAAAAATCAATACTTACTGTATGGATTGTGGAAGACACTTGTGGAGGACACTAGCACTTAGGAGACTACTTTATTTCAACAAAATAAGCTTTGTTTTGTAATGAATTCTCATACATGTGCACAACATACATACAGTAGCTACCATCAAAACAACACCATCTGAGGGAACCAGCTGATTGAATTGCATTTCTATAACTACTTTTACGATACATTTTATGTTTAACCCATTTTCATGTTTCCCTTCTCTTCTATGCAGAGTGAGCTCACTCTCCCATATGCTCGGTAGTGTGGTTGATTCCACTTTGGGTCTTAATCCTCCCATAGGTAATCACCATCATTTTACATAACTACCAGAATGTACTGTGCACGTGTACTGTGTGTAAATGAGGTGCCTGGATTTTGAAAACATATATGCTGAAAACGCTATCCTTTCAAAATCTCTCAAATAAACACATGCAAACGTTTCTTTCTATGTAGAACACAACATTTCCTCCTATTATGAAAGAACCATGATTTGTTAGGATTTTTTTATTAGTACAAATCAGTTTATGAGAATAGGTGTACAGCTTGGGAAAATCACAATTCCCATACTAACTGTCAATTTAATGTTTAGTAAAATTAAATGAATCATGAATATATAAATCTAATCTTGGGAGTCCCATTGCATCCTAAAAAAATATCTGTCAGTACTTTTTATACTTTCATTAATTCTTAGTTGTTTAGTAAGTTGTTCATCAAGGGAAATTAAAAGCTGATTTAGTGGTAGCCTTTGACAGAGCCACAAGATAGGGTACTGAAGGTGTACACAGTCTTACATTTGCATTTCACATTTCTCCCTCTACTCCGAAGTGACAAAATCAACAATAACACCTAATAATTTGGGTCATGAGGTACAACTAAAAGTAATTTGACAGTATGATAAAACAGAATAATGGCAACCAGGTTTAACTGCAGCAGCCCACGTTTTCAACTTCAAGCCAATGTATCGAAACTTTGAAGTGTTAATTTTAGCACTTCCGTGGCCTTAAATCAAACCTGAACCAAATGTTGTTGTGGCTTATTTCTAACTAAGGCCAATTTGCTGTCAAAGTCACTGACGTGCACAGAAACATGTGTCAGTGAATGATGTTTAAGCACCATCCATAAATGTTCAACTATTTAAATGTTTATAGGAAAGCATGGTGTCCAACTGGGTCCACAGTTGTTTTTAAATGCTGAAATGTCACCCTAACCCTTACCAAAGCCATTCAAATTGCCTAAACTCTTCCATTAGCTAAACTTCCACACGCATCCAATTAGTTCGAATGCCAAAATTCTACAATAACCATGTCATTACAATAGCCAGGGGTTATTGGGAAAGAAAAACATTTAATGAACTTCCTTAAAGTCCTAATGTCTTTCTGAAAAGCAGAATTCATCCGAGTCAGTGCATTATGTTTTCTAGAAAAATAGCAATTTCCTATTTTTACCATCATAGCAGGGGATATAAACTGTTCGGCAGGGCACCTACACTGCTGTGCACAACACAGCTGTGTGAGAAATGGTTCAAATGTTTTTTCTCCTCCTGCACAAAACGTCTTACGTTAGTACAGACCTGTCTTCATTTAAGGTTTCAGTTGATATTAACTGTACGATTGACTTCGAAACAACTAAAATACCCCTGCTGTTTTTTACTTTGCTACAGTTTTGTCATTGTGATATTACAGAGAACTAGTAGGCGTCCCTCTCTCCCCGAGGGATGTATGAGGTGAAAGTTGCATCCTCTGTATAATCCTTTGGTGTTTACGTTGCAATTTCAGTTTCTTTTGATTTTATTTTGGGTTTATGATAGGCTTGTTTAAGCTCGCGCATTAAAGTGTCAAGAGACTAATAAGCTTTCATTTTTGAGCAGGCTGACATTTTTAGAGCTACAGTGCATTTTTCTGCAGCAGGCTACATTTCAGAGTGGAGAATTAGATGGGACTTTGTGAGCCAGTGCTGATGACTGAAGATGGGATGAATTGGATGTATAATTGGACATATACAGTAATTGTTCACAATGTGCCCACCTGACAAGACAAAATTGGTATCATGTATTGGATGTGTTCCTCTGAGATCAAAGCATACTTCTTTTGTATGCATTGAGCTGACTCTTATTAAACATTTTAAAAAAGTATTTGTATCCATAGTATGCTGATATACTCTCGTTCAGTATAAATTCAAATAACCTTTATGAAGCCCCAACCGCTTTCTTCACTTTCTTTTACAGGAAACAAATTCTGACCAGTCCTAGTGAAAATATTAAAACTAACATGCTCCTGTTTTTTTTTCCCAAAGCAGGTAAAAGAACCCCATAAGTTGTTTGTTTTAGCAGCAATTACGAACCATATTTACGTTTATAGTGGCGGCAACCTCTAGTGCAGTGGTTCTTGAAGTGAGGTCCGGGGACTCCCCAAGGGGTCCTTGAAGTTGTTCCAGGGGGTCTCCAACAAAAAGGGGACTATAAATTTTCACTATAATTTCATCCATAAGTAACACAATGACAGATTGTATGACTATTTTGCTCATGGATTTCATTCACTATCTGTAATACAACCTCTAAAAGCAAAAATTCTATCAGTTAGGGGACCCTGGGAGACTTATCAGATGGAGGTCCATGATCTAATTTGTGTCAGTTTAGGGGTCCTTGATGTGAAAAAAGTTGAAGAACCACTGCTCTAGTGGCCGTAGTAATTATGACGGGAGAAAAGCAGGAAGTAAAGTAAAGTATAAGAGTGCCAAATTCTGCATCAGGTTGGTGTTTAAAACATTTAACTTTACGAAACAATTAGAACTGCGTCACGTGTGTTACCGGAAGTGAAGTAATATTACTAATGTACTGATTTTAATGCAAACCACCATCTTTTTTTCTAAACTTAACCAAGTAGTTTTGTTGCATAAACCTACAAACGTTAACGTGTTTTAAAACCATGAATGTTACGTTTAGGAGCGAGGATGGAAAACTCCATTGGGTCGTATTTACTGCCACCACTAGGGGTGCCAATTAATAAATATGATCCTACTGTATTAAAGGGTAGAAATAAACAACCTATATGGTTGTATGTTTCAGAGGAATTGTTGTAATCATCCTCTGGGGACCATTGATAGAATCTAGTGGTGTGCGATACTGCAATATTTGGTATTGAGCCGATACCAAGTAAATACAGGGCCAGTATTGCTGATGTCGATACAATACTGATACTTTTTAATAATTAAAGAGGATTAATTTCCATGACCTTTAGCCTAAGTGTTTTTGTGATTTTACATTTGGATTATTAATAAGTTAGGACAGAATTTTCATATGCTTCCAAATGTTACACAGAAGCATCACCTCAGTGACTTTTTAAGTCAGTGTGCCTGGATGGACCAAGGAAGAGTCAAAGCATCACTATCCCCAGTTTCCAATATGATAATAAGCTGTTGGTGTCACATCATGCTGTTTTCTCAGTACACGTGTAGATTCACCACTAAACCTCTTAGCTACAAAGTCCAGGCTTTATATATAAAATTAGATTTACAATTTGATAAAATGCATCTTCTTCAATTTGACAACTCGACCATAAGGTGAAAAGAATTATTCTACAAGTGTGACAGATCGTTCAACACTGGACCCGATCCATCTTCTCAATTTTCACTTCTTCTCAGTATCATTCCTTTTTTAAAGCTGCTTACAGGTATTACAAGCCGCAGGTCATCCATGCACAACACACAGTATAAAGTACAAACTGGCTCTGGAGCAACAGAATTAACTCAAAACTCTACTTGCAGTTTATTTCAAAAGGTGAAAAAATGTTCAGAGTATAAATTAATAATAGAAAAAGAATGTATCATTGCTGAACCTTTCTCATCAGAACGTGTTGACTGTCAATGTGTTGTTGAAGAGAACCACACATTTCAGTGAATGATGAAATGTAATTTCACAACCAAGTTTATCCTAACGCACTGTTATCCTTCAATGAAATGTCTGTGTCTCTGATTTGCTGAGCTAAATGCAGCCTGAGGAGCTTCATATCCAGCAGCCAAATCAAATTAGGTCAAATCCATTCTCAAAGCACTTTAAACAGCGTTGTCAAAAAGTGTTTTTAAAGAAAACAAAAGACTGGAATGCTTTAAACTAAGATAACAAATAATGGCTATTAAAAGAAGGGATACAAAGAAGAACCTGAATAAATACATCACACACTCTTCAAGAATTGTGTGTGTTTGTGTGTGATGGAGCGCACAGCAACAGCCATGAACTCAGTGTGGTCTGTATTGTGCATGTAATTTGGTCCAAAAAAAAATTAAAGTTGACCTCCACTTTAATTATACATGTTAATATTTCAGGGCCGATGACAGGCTACCCACTATTGCACATTCAATGCGTAATGAGAGGCAGCGTTTAGTATATAAGCCATATACATTAAATGTCACATCAGATTCTCGCAGTGCAAGCACTGCGCTCAGTCGTACACTTTCAGCAGCTTGATGTTTCAATAAATTTAAAAGGGATTTTTATCCTGCAGCACTGTGGCTACTGCTTCTCTCACAGCTACTAAAGAAATGGACATTTGGGTGATGAATCATCTTTTTGTGTGCTAGTTTCAATTTTCTCCTTATTGCACAATCAAGAGAGGATAATTAGTTTAACAGTATGCAAAGTTGGCCAACTTATACTGTACATAAATCACTCTGCTGTTATTATAAAGTGGTTTGATCAGCATATTTTGAGATATACTTCATATTGTGTTCAATCAAATTGACTATAACGTCTTCATTAAAGCTGCACATGGGCACATTTTTTATGTAAAATAATACTAAAGCAGCAATGAAAATATACGGGTTCAGTGATTTCAGTACATGCTGTGCTTAATCCACTGTTTTGCTATCCATTATTTTCTTATGAGCTACAGTGTGTCTAAAATCATCCCATCCCCACTAAATGAGACCCTGTAAATTTGCCCAAATGAAATGTAGTCACTCCATTTGTTCGATCAATCTCTGTACTTTTTTTCTCTCTTGTCCCTATCGTTAAAAAAGTGATTACAGGAGTAAACATGAGTGATGCAGTGTGCAGTTTGCTGACATGACATTACCCGACTTCTCGGAATTAAGGTTTTAAGTTTTCAAACAATTACCTCTGGGTTCTGCTGCCAACACTGCAGTCACGAAGAAATTGCATTTTGGGAGAAACATGGGTAACACTTTATACAAAGCATCATTAATAAATGGTAAATGAATAGTTAATTAAACTTCAGTTAATAGTTTCTTCATCACATTAAGCATGTATCCTCATTTTCCCCTGCAGCAGAATAAAATGACTTTGTAAATCACTGACCAAAGAATTAGCATATACATACACTGTATGTAAATGGTTCAACGATGGAGTGTCGAAAGTGTGAGAATACCCCAGAGAAAATTATGTCTCGAGGGCTCAGTGCCAATAAGTGATGAAATATTCACAACACTGTATACAATTCACAATACAATAACATAAAAACCTACAGTACTTCACAATATTTGCAATAAACTAGTGTCAAACCTGTTTCATCTTTAGATGCTGAAACAGGTATAGAAGAAAACTATTCAATTAAAACGTTTTCCAGATTTTAACACAAAATATAAAGAAATATATATTGAAGATGTGGTAGTTAATGAGCAGCAGCTAATGAGCTTCAGTGTGAGTATTGTGGTGGCTCGGATGTCAATGTTGGTTTCCTCTTGGTCTATATCGACGACGTGTCATTCACGGGATTGTTTCCGCTGGATGTCCCTCGTTTTTTTGGCCGGATGTCCCTCACCTTCCACTTTCTTTGTGTTGGCATTTTAAACTCCGGTCGATTCAGGAAACCTCCTCTGAACCGACCCGACAATCAAATTGTATTTATATTTTTTTTGAGAAAAATTCTCATCACACACTCCAGAGCTCCCCCCTCCCCCCCAAAAACCAATCAGAATTGCCATGGGCGGTGCTAAACTCTGCACAGAGCCTCCGCAAAATAGTCATGCGAGAGAAAACTCAGATTGGACAGCTAGTCTAGCTAGCTGTCTCAATTTACCCTGCAGAGATCTGAGGGGCAGTCAAAAATAGTCCTAAATCCACCAAACTTTAAATTCCAACACAAAGAAAGTGGAAGGAAACGGAAATACATGCATCCGGTGGAATTTCTATTTCTATTCTATTCTATAGACTACATCCCATGCTACAAACACAAAGTTGATTTATGAAGAATTTTGCCAAACCCCACATTCATTTTAACATTCAGGTGTTTTTGAAAGTTTACTTCCAATGTTTTTTAAATCATTATTTTTTGCAACATCCACGCAAGACTGAAGGTGCCGTACTTGTTTCTCGAAAAAGAACATTGTCATGGTTAAATATTGAAAACAGCTGACATGACTAGTGATTTCAGATGAGATTCCACAGGTGTTACACAACCCTCATCCAACACCCTGACCTCTACACACCCTTCATTTTTACTGCAATATGAACTTAACCCTGGTACTGGATTTTGGCATTGGATGTTAATTGTTTATAGCAGAATTGCCCAGTGTGAACATTGTTACTCGGCCCAGTCTCTCTACAACATGGGACAATTTACTAACTAAATTAAAAGTATTAAAATCGGATCAACGCAGCTGATAGTCCGGGGATGTTGAGTGTTATTGTTGGATGCTCTAATTAAAGTCTCTGTCCAGATGCATTTTGTGACAGAGTGACCCACTTGCTTACTTGCTTGTGAGACTGTCCCAAATTTGAACTATTCTTCATCACCCACATTTCCTTTTAAAAGGGACACCGACTGCTACTTGCTTAATAATTCCATATTTATTCACAAGCAGTGAGCCAAAAGCCTGAAATAAATGCAAAGAGATAAAAGATATCTCGCTCCCAACTAGCCAACAACTGAAGAGATATTTCAGCACCGGCTACAAAGACATAGGTATAGCACGGAGAAGTAATTACACTTCTCTTTTAATGGTTATAAGTTTGTAAAAATGTTTACAGCTCTCCAAACTATAGCTGAATCTCAGTAATTCCACATTTGAAATTCAGTCTTATGGTGTGTTTATTTATTTGTTTTACCTCTACTCATATTTGCACCTTGAACTATCATAAATCTGGCTATGGGGAGAGACATGCTCTGAATATGCTGCTTGCCAAGTAAATCAATCATTCCTGCAAGGGGTAGAAACCAAAACATTTTCAGTGCTGCAGCTGCATACTGAGCTGCAGTGCAGCTCTCTGCTACCAAGCTCTCATATGGATTTCTGTTGTGCAACAAACCCCGTTAACCCTGTACATACATGCAAGTGTTGTTTATCATTGTGTTGTATTCAAATTAAATAATTATTTTGAGTGAAAATAAACTATTGTGCATTCCCCAAAGCTATTTACTGTAATTATACTATCTTTACTTAATGCAAGGACATACTGTAAGCAGACCGTCCTCAGCCAGAAAACGACCGTACAGGTCGATTGTGCAAGCAAGTCATAACGACCCATTTTTACGTTTGCTGTTAGGCAGAGACCACTCATGGCCGTACTAATTATCGCAGGAGCAAACGAGGAAGTGAAGTGAAAAAGTGTAAGAGCGCCGAATTCTGCATGAGGAGGCAGGTTAGGGTGGTGGGATGGGTCCTATAAACTTTGTTGAATTTCCCTCAGGAGACAGGGGTTCTTGTCCCATGTCACTTTTTTATTAAATTAACTGACATTGCAGTGATTGCATGACAAATGTTAAGCCAATCCCTGATTATTTCCTAACTCTATTTTTGTTGCCTAAACTTAATTAGTTCCATTTTACATTAAGTATGTGTTTAAATAGGCTGTTAATACGTTAAATAGAAGGTCACATGATTAAAACAGCCACCAGAGTTACGTGTTACAGTCATATGTTTAAAGCGGGATATACATTTTTTATACCAACATATGTACAGTTAACTACCTCTCCAAAAGTTCTCACTGAAAAGCTTTTAATTTTACGTTTGTTTCTGCACCAGCAGTCCTTTTATTTTACCTTCACATTTTTTTGTTTTGAGCGTGATTGTTTTTGTCAAAGTTATATTCACTGAAATTTAAAAATGAACAGTTTTAAAAATTACATTTTTTTTACAGGTTACACTGTCAAAGTTAAATTTGGTGGGATATTGGCGGTAAATACAGGGACAGGCATGCACAGGGGCTAAAGTGGCTCAAGCTGCTGCCAACTGCCCAATTATAATATTAACAATGTTGTTTTATGCTGCTGTCATTCTAATAAGTTGAAGAAAACTTCTGTTCATGCCAAACTCGGATAATAAGTGATTGGAAGGAAGTTCTTTTACTGACTAAAATAAGAACAAACTTTAGCCCTCTTCACCTTTTCTTTTTGTCTGCGAATGAACAGGATGTAAGCTGTCAATCATACTTGATTTCATAAGAAATTACTGCTATTATATTTTTGCCTGAAACTAAATTGAGGAGACCATTTAGTTTTAATTGAATTTAATTAGCAGTTAATAAGAGCCTGTGTTTGGTGAGGTGACAAATATTAAGTTACTCTAACAGACATTTAATAGTTATTGTTGCATAAGAAATGTATTTTTTTTTCTGGCTTATTAAATACAAATACCTACACTCTTGTATAATTTTGGACCTTGTTTCTTGGAAAATCTTTTTAAATTGTACCTTCAATTGTACGTACAGCCAGAATAAATAAGTAACAACATGTATCAGCACAGTGGGGGGGAAAAGGAGTAGCTGTGGACAATGTGAATGTTTAGAAGTTTCCTTTGGGGATTTACTTTTAGCTAATGCTGTTGAAAACAGTGAATTATATTTGGGGGGAAAGTTAAGGGCATCCGTTTGTCTCCTGTCTTCTCCAAGTTGTACCACTGTAATGCACAGAGGCTGTAAATACCACCTTCCATCTGTGAATGTCTGACTTCCAACTGTCAGTGCAATGCAGCATAAGCCTGTGTATCTGAGATACCAGCCTGAAGCCAACGTATAAGAGAAATGAGGGTTGTCAGGGAACATACTATAGTGCATCCATTCCTTTAATAATAATAATAGCTCTGTTTTTCCTGGTGGACACAGACTCTAACGGCGAGTGACAGGGATGACAGCAGGTCATCCTTTCAGTTGCAATATGTTTTTCCAATTGAATGACAGAATGACAATGAAACAGTCAGGTAGTTTTCCCCACGTCGATACAACACATGAACGATTTTCCCTGCTACAAGACAAAGCAACCGTTTGAAAAGATGTGGTGACAGAAGAAAAAAGATTGATGGGTTGAAACTCTGCAGGTGGTGGATGTAATAACAGGAAAACATTGCCAGAGTTTTGTGAAGCTTGTGACCAATACAGTATACAGTAAATACAAAATAAAACGACAAAATTACAGCTTTTTAGTTAAAAATGTGATTTTATGTCTTTGATACTGGGTTGTCCCAAGGGGGAAATTAATCCTTTTAAAGGTCATTTTTTTCACAGGACCAAACTCATTGATTGCTCCTCCTAGGGATTTAGTGTCCTGCTCAAGGACACTCCAGCAGGGACTTAGCTGTCATGAGCACTTGAATCTGGGTCGTCTGGGTGAAGGATGGTCGCATTAATTTGTGTTGTTTTGTCCGTTAGTATCCTTGTGCCTCTTTCTTTGTCACGAAAACATAGTTTGGGTTTTGGAGGAGCTAAAACAAAAAAAACATCTGCCTTAAGGGTTGAACAGAGGTGCATACAATAGGAGAAGTTTTTTCTTTGAAAGTCACTCACACCTTTTTGATATCCCCAAAGAGTCACAGAAGTGTACTCAGATACAACAGCCTATTATTTCCTTGTGCTCAGCATGTACACACTTCAGCCTTCATACACTTAAAGGTATAGTCAGTGATGTTAATCCAATACACTTTTTGTCAAATTCAGCAAAAATATCTCCTCCTGGTCACCTAGCGCTCTATTTTCTGTGTGCGCTGCAATAAAACAACTGGCGTTAATACACAGAAGAGCACGAGCCACAAAACCCTATTCCAGCCAATCAGCAACAGGCAGCGACAGCGTGTGAATGTGCCGGCCGGCCAGTAGTTATCTGTCCGTGAATCTGGGGGGCGGAGCTTCTGAAGGTGGGGATTGTATTTGTTTGGCTGTTGAGTTCAAATATAAACAATCTTTGTGCTGCATCGCTTACTTCCCTTCTATACTGGAAACAGGCAGCACACCATTTCTGGTGTCAGTAAACTATCCTCATAAACATTTAAGGTGTCAGAAGCTCTATTAACCAATATTATGTAAGTGGATGCTGTATTAAGCCTCATCTCCACCAAATTTTAGTATATGGTCATGGGGATCATAACTAACCCATTCTGGATGTCCAGCTCAGCTTCAAAGCTCCATTTTTCCTGTTTCAGTTCCGATTCATCAAATAAACATAAACCTGTCAACGTGTCTCTGGAGACCAAAGGACCTCTGGTTTCTTTTGGTCCATCTCTTTTTTTTTTTTTTTTTTTTTCGCCTTCAAAACCAAAATTCAAACACCATTAACATTTTAAAACCCCCCTTCTCATAATTGCATCAAGAACTCAAAGAGATTTTGCCAAAAGTAGGACCATTCAAGCATGACAATGTTTCGGATAAGGTGCACATTAACACACTGCTGCAAATATAATTTATTGACACCTGAAATTCAGTTTCAGCGTCTTTCCATACCAACGCAGAGAATACTGTCACATGATGTTCAAATGTGGGAATCAGGATTTTGGGCTGCATTGTAAAGACTTCTGCGACTGTGTGTTAATCGTTGTGCTCAAGCCAGAACTGTGTGTCTTTGTGAAGCTGGTCTGTTTTTTATCTCCTTTATCATAGCAGAACAGACCACTAGCTGCGCTTCCACTGCCAGAACCAGATGCAACATCTTTATACTGTATGTCTGCAACTATCCTGCTCCCACGTCATTATGCTAGAAACATCATACAGCATTTGCAGCATTTGACAGTTCAGTTGCACGGGCTAGCCACATGACGATAACCAGCAGAGCGCGCTGGACTGCTGAAACTGGAAAGCCTTTTCTTCTTCTTCTTCTCTACTATCTTTGATTGCACTCACACATGCAGTAGCTCAGATGTAGATCATGTCAGCTAGCTAGCTCCATAGACAGTAAAAGAAAGGCTGTTTCTCCAACTTCAGTCAGTTACAAGGCAGGATTAGCTGGGAGACTTCTAAATGAGGGCGCACATGGAAGTAGTTCTTTTGTAGATTATGGTGAACTTGTGTGTGTTGTAGCAGTGCTTTGCTATTGAGAACGAGGTAGCATGCTAACACTAACGCTACGAGCTAACGGTTGCAGCTAGCCAGCACGTTTCGGCTTGTGACGTCACAAGCCGTGCCGATTTTGAACAGCTCACCCAGAGACTGAAGGCAGGACACATTCAGAAACCGTATCTCACTCAAAACAGCATGGATGGATTTTTTTCAAAGTTGGTATGCGTGTGGAAGCACCAGAGACACAAAAGAAAATGTGTTTTTTTCATAATATGGGCACTTTAAATCCATGATTTCAGAAAGGAGTAACCACAGAACAAAAGTGATCCCCCCAAACACTTATGCCCACCTCCAGGCCTATGCCAAAAATAAATTAACAGCCACTCATATGCACCAATCCAAATATTTTACAAATAATTTCTTACTGTATGATTTGAAAGAGAAATACTTTATAGCATATTATTACCTGCTGCAGAATAATTTGTGACAGCTTGAGAGAAAGTGGATCCAGCAAAATGGTAAATTACAGCACTTTCAATAACTCCTTTAATGCATTACACACAAAAACTGGTAAAATATGTCACAGCTGAAATGAAAATTCAATTTTAATATCTGGAGGTGTACTTCTCTGATAAGAAAAAGAAAAATAATTTAGTTGGCAAATAGGACAACAGGGTACATACAGGGTCCAAAATCATGAGGATGACACATGTTTTTATATGAAAGACTTGCTAAGCACACATTTAACAAGTCTTAAACCTCTTCCCTGTGCTGTGTACTGCAATCTATTAATTCAAGAGAATAATCCGTAATTTGGGACGGATCGTTGAAATGTTTTCATTCCCTTTTTTTAGTACGGTTTTTACCTTATTTCAAACCAGTGACACCAATTTAAGAACTACTTGAAGAAAGTGGAGATTTGAGTGAAGGCTGTGGATTTTTTAAATTAAAAACATTTGGTCACTTATCTAAATAAAGAAAATTATGCTTGTTATAGTGCGTTACATTTGTACTCGGAACTCGGAAACACGCCCCCTGACCTCTGATTTCCGAGCTTGGAACTCGGGCAACCACCGAGTACCCCAAGCTAAAAATCCAACATGGCTGCTCCATGCATCAAGAGTTGTGATAGCAGTACTAACATACAGTTATTAGACACTTATTTGTGTTGTGCACGCAGTGCTGTCCATATTCTGTTTCATATATCGGTGGACGTGTTGTTACGCTGTTTGTATGCGCAAAAAACAGCATAATGCGTTGTTATAAACTAGCATTGCTAACAATGGCTAACCTGGCTAGAGCTAATGAAAAAAAATTAAAGTCTGTCTTGTAAATGGAACGCATTCAACTCGGGTGTGTCGGTAAATGGAGCGCACTATCAGAATGCATGGCACTGCATTGCCTTTGTGGCTGTGGGCCACCTCATTTTTTATGCATTGCAGCTTTTCTTAGTTGGCAGGTGGTCGCTGCAGTTGGGAATTTCCAACATGGAGGAGATCGTCAAGCAGGTGGCACTGGAGCCCCCTGGAATGAAATGGTTGACCGGTCCACTAGCTATTCACCTTCGCTGTAGCCATGGCCAGACATCCATCTGCACCTCCAGCTATCGATGGCCTAAAACAGATCCAAGTTCCTGTCCCTTGATCCTCCCACACCTCACCGAACGTTTTAATTGTATTACTCCCGAATCCTGCACTACTCTGTACTAAATCTAGAGAGAACTGGTCCAGACCAGCAAGTGGCACTTGGGTCATATAGTGACAACTAGCTTAATTATAAAAGTAGGGCAGGTTCTTGGTTAGCTCTCCTTATACAGAAGGGATGTACCTAAAACCGTGTGTGTGTGTGTGTGTGTGTGTGTACTGAGGACATTCACAGTCTCACACATAACATTTAAAACCAAATTCAATACCAAATCAAAGAATAAGAATGTGCTCAGCTCCTAACTTTTGCAGGTTTGTGAAGGCCGGACTGTCCTGAGGACAAAAAGTTGATTGCAGAATCCATCCATACAGTATGTGTGTGCTTCGGACAGGCAGGGGGGTGTTTTGTTGTGATGGTTTGTCGCCGAAGATTGATGAATGGGAACAGGTTAAGATGCAAGTGCACCTCTCCTGGGGGGGGGGGGTTAGCTCCCAGCGGGGCTCTGGCAGCAGTCTCAGGATGACATTGAGTGATAAATAAAGTATTTTTTTTGTTTTTTTTATGTATAAAGGCGGATTTGGGTTATTGAGTAAATCATAACAGTAAAAACATTGAGGATGGTTTGGGCCCTTTGTACTGTCAAGAAATGCTTTCTATGGTTCTTCTACTATACCATATCCTGTAGAAATGTTGCTGGATTTCTGCCATCCACCAGGTTATAATTCCAAAGGAGAGTCTAGGTGACCAGGTTTGCAAAGACTTTAAGAAATGTAATAAAATAGTAAATAATATACCTTGTCGACATGGGTGTGGAGCAAGGGTTCAAAAGACTTTTTCCCAGTCAAATAACAAATAAACTTGGTAAAATGTGTGAGAAAATGTAAGTGGCCTGTTGTTGTCAACCCCAGACTAGTCTCGCTTCCTCCACAGCGCTGCGGAGGAGGGTCTGGCTAGTCCACACAGCATTCCAGGATGGAGAAAAACGTGCTCTGGTTTATTGGCATTTCTTTAAACCAATCACAATCTTCATGGGCGGCACTAAGCACGGGACAGAGCCACAGTGCCTCTGCAAAATAACCTCAGGAAGGAACTTGTTTTAGTGGAACATGTGTACGTTCAAAGGTTGTTTTAGTCGTGCAACAGAAAACTCAGATTGTTTAAAATTCAAACACAAAGAAAACAAAAGGTGACGAACATCCGGCCGAAAAGAGGGACATTTCTGACGGCACCGGAGCAATCCGTGGATCGTGGAAAGTCGATCGTCGTCGATATAGACTTACCCCAGACTGACCTTATTTGAAAGGATGCTTCCTCAACCCTAATGTTTTCTTTTTCTTTTGACCTCTAGACCAATTAATTAAACACAGGACTGTGGGTGGTTTTGTTCCAAAAGATCACTTTTCAAGTGATATATGTTTTGTGCTTTGGGCAGAGAAGCCAGTTGCTGACTAACTCTCCTGCTCAAAGAATGGGTTGAGTTGGCTCTGGTTAAAAATCAAGAGGTGCAACTGCATGTGACAGTCGTACGACTGTCAAATATTCGACAATCCAACATCTATCTTTGTATCTTATATGTACATGTAACCACCCAGTTTGGCTTGACTATACAATTGAAAGTCAGTTAAAGGCAAACCTTTCATTTTAAAAACAGCCCAAGGGCTGTACATCGTTATTGCTCTGTGTTCTGAAGATAATTATTATTTCCAGGTAGTTCCAACCTTTTACTTGCTGAAATTACAGCATGTCAGGCTTATTCAACAGTACAAACTAAACAAATTTATTATGCATCACCCATTATAAAAAAAGTATTATGACAGAGAAAAACCTGCTCACAGCTTAACACTTAAAGAGTCTCACTATCACTGTGACTCTTGGGTGTCTCATTTTTGGTGTTTTTTAGTACAAAGTTCACTCCAGAACTGTTAAAACCCTGAAGTGAGATTATTTCCTCAATCAAAATGTGTTTTTTTATAAATATTTTGCAGATGTGTAAGCTTTGATACAAGTACTGTAGACTCTTTCCATTATTTGATATGAGAAAATATAATTGATTATGTAAATGAAGGGTTCAATTGCAAAATGAGATATATCCTTTTCTATTTATTTTCCAAAAAATGTTCTGCTTTTCTTATTCTTACTTGTTTTTTTATAAACCTGTATGGATTGCACACAACAAACCTCACTTATTGAAAACAGCACTTTCTCCCAAGAACACTCGGCCCATATGTATTCAACAGGAGTAACGAATACAGCTGGAAAATCACAGATGCATCTCCTGGCTCATTGCTTCAAATCCACATTCTGCTTGGATGATATTCCCTGGGATCCCTCTTCAGATTGCTGTGTGACTGGGATGTCCTCTGAAGCAGCCCAATAACACTGCAAATCCATGCACTGGCTGTCCACATTGTAAGATAACACCTCAATGTGAATAATGCACCTTTTCGAAGGAGCACCTAGTCTATATTTATTCATCAGCGCTATCTGATATAGGGCAGGGCTTCATATAATATCTGAGGCTGGGGTTTCATGTTTGGTACTGATGAGAAATTCTAAACCTTTTTTTCCTTTGGAATTGGAATAAGGGTATGTGGTATACCAACCCAGCCTCACGGCAGTTCGTGTAAATGTCACGTTATTTTTAATCTATTGACACGTGTTCACGGGACGTTTTTCTCAATTTTTACGTGGTGGCCAGCAGGAAATACCCTACGGGGAAAGGACGCCTCACACGCCGGGAGACGGCCGAAAAGGACGGCCCATATGCCGGGCCCCACGGTGGCCACAGGGGACGCGACTACGGGGAAAGGACGCCTCACACGCCGGGAGACGGCCGAAAAGGATGCCTCATATGCTGGGAGGCGGCCGCAAGGCGGGTGAAAGTCCTGTGTTGTTTGACCCATCCACCACCCCGACCAGCCTCCCTGCCATTTTCATGCTGTGACCACGAAATATGCTTCCCATTGAAATACATTACTTCATATTTTCGTGCTGGCCACCACGTAAAAAAACGAGAAAAACGTCCCCGTGAACACGTATCAATAGATTAAAAATCATGTGACATTTACACGAACTGCCGTGAGACCGGGCTGGGTATACATCTAAATAATAAGGTAAGGAGGATGTGTTTCCACTGTAAGCCTCTCCCAGCAATTGCCAAAGGCAAGATAGTAGGGGCTCTGCTTACCATGGATGTTTCTACTCCACCTCCCTTTTACCTTCCTCCACACTGACCTTGCCCTCTTATTTAATAACTCTCACAGGAACCACAAAAGCATCTAATCATTTGTATGCTGAGATCACATGGTGGCAGAAAAAACACGCAGCTCACATCAGCCTGTTCTCATGAACTTCATTCGTTCAAAAAGCTAGGAAAAGTTAAGCACTGTAATTCGTAAGCATTCCACGTTTTTTACTTGCTGTATTCACTACATTGATGGCCGCTGTATACGAATGCGGCTGGCCGCGAAGGTAAGAAGGTCTGGGTAAATGGGTGGGTGTTAACATACAGGACTTTCAAGCCAGAGAGCGGAGTTTGCTTCCTGGGGGAAACTAAAGCCTTTCACCCAGGAAATGCGTGTTTTAATCCAAACCACAACCTTTTTCCTAATCTTAACTGGATGTTTTGGTGCCTAATCTTAATTTCCGTTGCGGCAAAACGCTCACATTTTGTGGACTGAATTTAACCGTAATGTCCGCCAAAGCGACCGGCAGCTCGCGGTGCTTTGTACCCAGCTCAAAGTCATCTATTTTCGGGTAACTGAACAAGTACCGCTGACACAACGGAGGTTTGTAGCCCGCGTCATGAAGCTCTGTAGCGGGTTGAACAACTAGCAACTGCCGCTCGGCGTCATGGAGCTCGTAGCCAGCCGGGGTCACGTGACTACCCGGCATCACGTGACCAGCTGGCGGTCTCCTAATTTTGTAGGATATAATCTGTTTTGGTGTGCACACATTTTTGTACGATATCAGACGGACCCGTTCATGAGAATGCGTTGGCCACATATATATTTACTCTGTTTTTGGAATATTCATGGCCCGAGCACTGACAGTGGTGGTGAGAGAAGGCCCTATTGAAATTGATAGGATTATTATTCTCATCATTCTACCGAATGAATCGCAGTTTTGAAGATCTAAAGGTGTGTTATCGCACACATTAGACATGTGGGTAGATGCGAGGGCCCGCTCAATACTGCATGCAGGTTAAATAAGGTATTGAAATTCATCCAGAATTGTGGGCTCTTCCTTTCAGTTTAATTTGCCATGCATAGGTAAAACATATTAGAAGATTTACATCAGATGTAAAGCTTTACAAACACAGAAGCATCTTTCCTTAAATTCAGAGGAAATTCAAACTCAAGCAACTGCACTGTGGCTGTTTTTTTCTTCCTCTTTATGGTTTTCCAAGAGCACAGAGATGTGGAAACCCGCCTGGATAAATGGCTTTTATTACTTTCCCCTACACCCGACACTTATTCTGTAAACTACACAGTGATTGGAAAACAACTTTTTTTCTCAAAACCTGATAGTAGACGACATGAGGCTGGCTCTCTTCCAAAAAGAAATAATAATCTGCTCACTTTTTTGTGGAAACACTCCTTGTTATCATCTGCCACTCAAACCCACGCATCATATCTCTGCATCTTCTTTTACGTAAATAAATAAGCAAAGAAAATTACAAAAATAACCTGAGGATGTTCATCAAGGTTGCTGTGTGCTGAAACGGTACCATTGAGTGAGGGTGGAAATGTCCTGAAATAATTAGAGACAGGAAAGAAAAAACAAAGGCTCAGCCTCCAGAAGTGTTGACATATGTCATTTGTAGTTTTCTGTGATGTTTTTCTTCCCCTCCTAAACAGCTGCAATGAATGGAATAATCAAGAATGTTCCCTGTATTAATTTAGTCAATTAAATTAGGTCACTCAGCACTGACTGTTTATTTCCAAACCCCCTCTCTCCACTCAAGCAGCTAAACTAACCTCCGTGAAACAAGTCCTTCATAATTCACCCTCTATATTGAGAACAGGATGTCACACTTCTGATTTACACTCAAAATATTTTTTTTTTCTTCATAGGAATTGAAAAATCGGCACTTCTGACTGTCAATTGACAATACTAGCCGGTGCAGCGAGACAAGCACATGGTGTCAGTCTGACAGTCACTGTGAAATGAGATCAGGCTCGTGTGAAGGACGATTCCTCTGTTGCCACTTTCGCTTTAGTAAAGTAGCGGATGGAATATACCATGAGAAGGGGTTCCGCTTTAACCCTTTGAAGGCACACTATGGAACTCCTTGTTATTTTTTTTTTATTTAATGATAAGCGATATGTTCAAATTCTGACAGTACAGTTTCTACAACAACCACAACGACTTGCTAAGTATCTCTGGAGGGTTATACCCCTTTAATATAGCAGATGTACATAGGACTATTGAATGTATGTTCAACCCAGTGTAGACTCATTCATCAACCCTATCACCTGTAAATGTTAATAGTACTAAATTGTTACATTTACTCACATTTACATTTTGGTGGCAAACAAAATCACTGGCTGGATTGTGTTCAGTTAAATCTTTTGTCACACAAAGGAATATTTTT
The DNA here is from genome assembly GCF_031162955.1 of Sander vitreus. Lineage (NCBI taxonomy): Eukaryota > Metazoa > Chordata > Actinopteri > Perciformes > Percidae > Sander > Sander vitreus. The sequence goes on from NC_135876.1 coordinate 21,858,361, forward strand.
TTTTTGAATAATCATTTTCAGTTATTTCAAAGCGGGAGGCATGCTCCAGTTTCAGGGAAAGCTCAGGAAATGAAAGTGAAAAAAATATTAGTTATCAAAAGAAGTCATGTATGTCATGTTGATGACATAAATTGCATGTGGACTGCATGTGCCGATGCCACTTAACCCAAACGCCCCAGCAGCAGCACGGGAGAGGAGAGACAGAAGAGCTGCATCGTCTATAGTGAGGTAATCTCGGTGTAATGTTAGACTACATTGCAAAAATATCACTATGCATTCATAACCTTGTGATTCAGTGAGTGTGAGCCCAAAACATCAGAAAGTATGTTTTTGTGACAATTCTTTATTTACATTTTGTCAAAAATAAAAATCAATAGCAAACGTCGGTCTCCTTGGCTGTGAATCGCTCCTGGCGTGCGCCCATGGATGTATTAAGAGCGTGCGCCTAGCAAATCTGCCATTATAATAGCAATCCGCCATGGAACAAGGGCGCCTGCTTTTAAAGGGAATGTGAGATAACGCTCTGATTGGTTTATTGCACTTTACGCCCACGTTACGTTTGGCGTTTGATACTTGCATTTCAGATCGTTAAAATAGGGCCCTTAGTGTTTGATTTCTTGGTAGAAAACAAAATGAATGCACAGATGTGTCTTAGGCTATGTTCACACTTGCCGTCTTTTTTTAAGCTGCCAGCGTCTGTTTTCCATTATAATCCTACCGAGTAAACAGTGTTTTCAAAAAAGTCCTGAGAGCTTTTTTAAACGCCACCACCGACTTCTTTTTTGCAGCTCGTAGCGTCTTTTTGAAGTTGAAAAAAGTTCAACTTTTCTGAAAAAAACGTCCAACGTCAAGCGCTTTTTTGACAGCAGACCAATGCCAAGCGGAGTAGCCAGACCTGTCGTTTTCATAACAACAAGAATAAATGCAGTCGGAGCACAGCGAGTATGACCGGGTGCTCCCTGTACAGGGAACTCACTTTGTTTTATGTAACGCTAGCAGCGCTCTCCCCATCTCTGTCCTTTTTCTAGCTCGCTCCACCGCTTTGTTTTATCTAATGTTAGCACCGCTCCACATAGCGCTCTAGCTAGGATACTGTAGCAGTAGCTGTTGTTATAGCAACAAAAGACGCCCCTGGCTGCTTTTTGGAATAAAAAACGCTGCCAGCTTTTATTTTTCACTACAAAAGCACCCTAGTCAACTTTTTCTTGTCAAAAAAGACGCCAGTTGTGAAAATAGCCTCAATATTCATTGCATCTGGGTGAATGGTATCATATACAGACAAGAGCACAGGGCAACACTTGTTCACACTTTGAAATACTATTGATTAATCCATTCTACATGAAAAGAAGGATGAACTGTATCTCTGATCAGTGCAATGAAACTAGTCCAAACCTTTCTCATGAATGTACAAAAGTCAAAGCGTGTTTATTATTTTCACCTTTTTAGTAGGAACAGGAAACCAGAATGGCTCCTGCTTTGATTTCACAAACTAAGGTGCACAAAAAAAGTCCCTATTTGAAGGAGAGTAATTTGTTTTGTTTAGACAACACGCTGCTGCAGGAAAAATGAATCACATGAAAAATGTATGGACCTTAGGTCTCTTAGAATTACCTGCCAAAAATGTTTCATGACTCATAATATGCAAACAGCTGAAGGGTAGGTATATTCAGCATCGGGGTGCTTCTTTGCATATAGTAGCTCAAATAATACAAGGAACCCAATATTTGTTTTCTGTACCAATCAATCAATCAATAGTGAAGTTCTAGTTAGATATATGTTCTCTTGCAAAAAGTTGCGTAACTTCCTATATGCTCTTATCCCACGGCCATGACTCATCAGCACACTTTTGTGCTCCTGCTGTCTTGCCATTTAGTTTTGGATCCTCGGCACGAGTTCATGTGCCAATGCATCTTCTTATGACGACTGTCCATGAAGTGCTTAGCCCACGTGACTCACCATATTCTGTGGCTATTACTACTTTTTTTTTTTCAAAGTAAGCCCTTCTATACCAGGCTGGAGAAATGAGATTTAAAAAGCAGAGAGCTTCAGGGTCACGGCGCTGTGCTAAACTCCACCATCAGATTCTGTGAAAGGGAAGTAGCTGCAGAACCAGAAAAGAAAAAAAGAGGAGGAGGGAAAGGAAATTAGTTTCTAGTTAAATTCAATGAGTGTACATACAGTGGTTAAAAGTGTATGGTGCATGAACACATCTAAGAATAAATAAATAAAAATGAGTTCTTGTATTGTTTAGTTTGAATGTACATTTCCATGTCATAAGCTCTGCAATCATTTCAGATTCTTTAATCCATGCTGGGCATGGGGGAAAAGGAAATAATGGTATGAAGTATAAAATACCTCATCATCTAGACAGAGATCGCATTATAGTCATTTGGAAGACAAATCAATAACTAATCTCATGGAGAGTGATCAGATTTAATTTCACTCTGTGCATTCTGTTTCTTTTTGCAATAGTTGAGCAAGTTTTCGCCAACTTTCTTTCCATTCCAACAGGAGGAACATCATGTGGCCTTTCAGGTAAAAGGAGAAAAAACATCTGAGGGGGAGATTCTACTTTGATGTCAAGTTGCCAGCGCTGACATTTTTTTTTTTCTTTAAGCTGATTCTTGGGGGTTATGCAGCTTGAGACCGATCTGATCTGCTCCCAGAGATTTCTACTCTTTCTCCCCACTACAGCACATCAACCTTGTTGAGTTCTCTGATATCTCATTGCAACACCTTGATGTTGCTGAACTCCACCGCCTTCCCTGCAGTTGTCTACGAAATTGTTTGCTGCATCTTTTGAAAGGTCAAAAAGAACGGGGCAGTGAATAGATGAGTAGCTACAAGTGCAGAAGAGATTGCGAACAAAACTTTGTTATGGTTCATTTTAGGGACGTTAGTGATTAGGAACCCAACTCTAGTGAATTCCAATTTCACTCCGAGATTCAGGTTCAAGCACAGGGAGTTGTGATATCCAAATCCAAAGTAGTGCTGTTTCTAAGCCGTTATGTAGATGATAACCTTTTACATTAATAAAGTGGCTGAATACATACAGGCCCATATGAACACTGTATAGTTAAGGGGAGACTTCGCCGGGCATCTTTAGCTACAGGCAAGCTTGGGGAAATTTTGATTAGACCTGCGCCTCAGCGTTAAGGTGCTACTAAACTAGAATAATAATAGACACACAGAACAGATCGAAAAACAATTACCAAGCATGCCACGCTATAAATGCAAAGCAAGCACATGGACTGTACTTCTCTATTCGCTATTTCCAGCTCATTAAGGATGTTGATTGTTTTATTGTCTATTTTCACTTTCATATAACCACCAGTCATTTCTAACATGAAGTTGGAAAGTCAGTTGGAAGATTTTCTGTGCTAGTTACAGGACTCAAGTAAAGTATGACTATATTTCCACTGTAACCTTTATATCCTCTAGGGAAACACAATGTGAATACCCCCCTTAGCAGTTCGGTGGGGGATTACAAAAGTAAACTGCAGCTTTACAGGGACAGGAGAGGTCACCCCAGCACCACCCCCCACCCCTCCCTATTTCCCTGTCCCCTCCATCCTCTTTTGTACCTTTACGATTCCCTCAGACTTCTCCTTCCCTCTCGCTTCATCACTCTATTGCACACATGCATCTTGCCACTGATGCTTTCTCTTGGGATTTGAATGTGACCTCCCCCTCCTTGTCTCAGTGTGCAAGGACAGATCTGATACAGTGCACGCAGCCCCCGGAAATCCAGCAACATTATACCTGTCCTACATACAGTAGACACAGGAAATGTGTCCCTACATATAGTCAGACTGTAGTCTCGCATTGCCAGACCTTCCTCCATAGCACTGCGGATTCCACACAGCATTCCGTGATGGGAGAATCGTCATGGGCGGCACTAAGCGCCGGATGGAGCCATGGTGCCGCTGCAAAATAGCCTCTGGAAAGGAACTTGTTTTGGTGGAACATGTGTACGTTCAAAGGTTGTTTTAGTCGTGCAACAGAACACTCAGCAGTTAACCATAGTCCTCCTAAATCCACCGGAGTTTAGAACGCCAACACAAGGAAAGTGGAAGGTGACATCCAGTGGAAATGAGGGACATCTGGCGGAATATCTGGCAGCACCTAAACAATCCCGGAAATTAAACGGCGTCGATATAGACTAGTCAGACTGTAGTAGTGGTGGTAGTAGAAGTAGTATTTCCACAATTTCTCAATAATCAGTTTTCAAATTACACCAAATAAAGAACAGTTTCTTGTTTTATATGTCATATGGGCTATGCGGACATTAAAATGCAATGTATGTTATCCTACATACAGTAGTGACATTACTTATGTTTGGAGTGTATTAACTCCAATCCAGGATATTGCATATGAAAATTGATTGTATTTTGTAATGTTTTACAGCTGATATCTCTGATTATTGTCATTATTGTCATTATATACTATTGTCATAGTGGACATCTGAAATATCAGGGTCTCCAGGATCCTGAAAAATACATTTATAGTGTTTTGTTTGGGGGTCCTGGTCCTTGACATATAATTAATGTTACATTACATGTCATTAAGCTGACACTTTCATCCAAAGCGACTTACAATTGCTATATATGTCAGAGGAGCATTTAAGTGTTAAGTGTCTTGCTCAGGGACACATTGGTTGATGTATCGCAGTGGGATTGGAACCCAGGTCTCCCACACCAAAAGCTTGTGTCATATCCACTGCGCCATCACCACCCACCCATATGTCAGCATAAACTTCTTGATGCAAGCCTGTTTGTGTTATTGTGCTATTCAATAACAGGGCTAACATATTAATAATAAGGGTTAGGGTTAACCCCTAACCCTTTTTTAACTACAATATATTGGGATTTGTTACAGACGTCACATTTACAAATTAATAATAAAGACACAGCGCTGAAATATTGCCGATGAACCTTGTTTCAAAACAACTGCTGGGCTACATCCGAAATGGTTGTTGCTTGTTCTAATTGAGGTTAATAAGATTTAGATTTAGCTGGGATATGAATGAGAAAATCCAAAAATAACAAGAACAAGAACAGAACCTGTTTGGGGAAACACCCCCACAGGTACAAATGAAAATCAGCAGTGCTTCCTTGAAGCTCTCACGGATATAAACATCTTCAGGCAAATGGGGATGCTCACAGAGGATGTCACACCAAGGTAAAAGGTCAGCCTGAGGCCATAGTCTTTCTCTTTTCTATTCTTTATTCTGTGGATGTAATTTTAATAACGATGGCTGAGCCTTGATTTAAAATGCCTTATGAATGTTTGTAGTACATTCTGCTGCTTCTGGGCATCAGATATCGTTGATGCACATTTTCATAATCCTTTTATTTCAATGAAATTGGCTTAGAGTCATAGAAAGAAGCACTGGTTCACCTGAACTATTCACTAATCTATTATTGAACCTGTTTGCAAATGTTAACGCTATTTGAATGTATAAAGGCGTTTGGATTTTCTTTCATTTCGATTAAAATATGCAGCAATTCAAAAACCAAAACTCAAGTCTTCATACATGCTACATGTTACATGTGTGCAGCAATAAAAGCTTATGGGATCTAGTTTTCATGATGAGGCTTCATTGACCTGCAGCATTTTCATAAAGATCCCTTGCTAATAATTCCATATATCCTCTGCATACTTATAAGCCTATTCATATTCTGCCTATACAGCATTTGCATTTGAAAATCTCTCTGAGCAACCCCTCTGACACTATGTGGGAGATTTAGCTGTAGTATATATATATGTATGTATACTATTATGCTTCAATTGTACATAGTATAAATGTAGTGTGTGTCCAGTGGGTTTGCAACACTGTAATCTTTCCATCTACTAACGAGCTATAATTATCTTATGATCAGATGTATCAGTTCAACTACAAACCAACAGCATTGGCTCATGTTCAAATGCAAAAGAAATGATGCATACGTCAATAGAGTGTTGTATCTCTGAGGGAAAAGTGCAAGTACAGTGGCATTGTCATACTCCTGCAAAACCTTTAAGGGCGGACATAGAGTAGTTTGAATCGTGTTTTCTATGAACTATTGACATTGGGTTCTTATAGCCTTGATTTGCAATCTTTTCATAACTTTAATCAAGTAGTTTTTGTATGACACAAAACTTCAAACGTAACATGGCAGATCACAAAATGGTTGTGTGCCTCATACATTTTTTGTCATTCAGGTAAGTCATCCTAACCTGACAAAAGGGGTGCCAGTTGATAAAACACAACACACAAACGCCTATTTTGTCATGTAGTTTGAAAATGACAATGTTTGGATCAGAAATTGTAGGAACGTGTCAAGGCATTCTGCATATTCAAAGTCACTTCTCCCCGTGGTTGAGGTATTTCACTCTGGCTGTGTGTGTTATAACATTGTTGTACTGCACATTGCTGCAGCTCCTTTTTTTCACCCTGTGTGTTGAGCTCTCCATTTTAGCTACCGAGTGAGGCATCACACTTCTATTCCATCTTTGTTGGAAGCCGCACATGCTCAGTAGCTAGGTGTGGACAACTAGCCATTAAGAAGCAGAGAATGAGGGCATGCCACACTAGCAGCTAGGCGAGCATTATCATGTGTGTTACAAAATGACGCATGTTTGTCACAGAAGTAAAGGCTGGACTACAATAGAGCTGTTTGGAGCAGTTTGTGAACAGTGTTTTCTGTGTAACTCCCTTTGGGGTGGACTTTTTCCCTTTGTAAACCTATAGCATGCACATGCAAGGGAAAAAGCCAAAAAGCATAATATGAGCACTTTAAGCGAAACTTTGATCTCTAATCATCTGCTGGTCCAACACAGTAATCATCCCTGTGGCGTTGAGTCAATCATTAAAAAATAAAAAAAGGGCTGCTTGTTAAAACTGTATTTGGAGGTTGTTAAACTAAAGCCTAATTGTGTTTCTTCTACACCACATCTGACATTGCTAGCCAAAACAAGCAAATTCTCTGCCAAGGTGTAATGATGAAAGCATTGGGGGGGTATGAGGTTATGTGCAGGCCTATGGCTGTGAGTTAAAGCTCCATTAAAATAGAAGTATTTTCGTACAACTTTACAGGGAGCACGCAGTTCGTTAAGCAGACCACTTGTACGGTATCGTCATGACTGACTTCACTAGATCAAAACTCCCCGTGTGCTGTGTATCAATCTGTTTGAAGATGAGAACAGTGTTTTAGCTCCATTCAGCAGTTTGCATTTAATTTCTCAGACTACCAATTCTTTTCATGCACATAGGGATTCTTGATCTGCCTTAGCCTATACAGTATACGTACAGGTGATTGTTGTTGAAGGGATTTAAGTCAGACTGTGAACACATAAAGCGATGAATATACCAAAAATGTATTTTGCGTTTATTCCATTAAACTTTAAAAAAAAGAAAGGGTTCGCAAAAACAGTTTAACTTACTGTGGAGGAAGCACAAACATTTGTCCCCTTCAAAAACAAACTTTGAATCATTTCAATCAGCGGCTCGGCCATCTATCACATGAGCAGTAAACTGACATAGCCACAACACCGGCTCATTCCAAGAAGTCTGGAGAAAATCAAGTTAGAGGCCGCTGAATAGGTGGGCTGTGTGGAGTGTAAGGTTGCAATTGGATTGGCTGCGAGTTTGAGGAAAAGTTCTTTACACACCCACGGAGTAGGCTCCTTTAGTTTGTTTATTGGACTGGACAGGGCACGTTCTCAATTATTACAATACAATCTACAGCAGTGTAGAGAGCCTGCCAATGTGACTGAAAAAAGGTGAAAGCATTGGAGCATTGGAAGTCTGGATTCTGTCATAGAGTTTGCTTGTTATAGCAGATACAGAGCAGTACATATCATCTTCACACATGAGATGCTGCAAACAGGCGGGAAAATGTCTGGGTTAGCAGGCATGGCTGACAGCATGGCATTAAATGGGAAAAAGAAATCTATAATAATATAATTATGTCCTCTCATATCAATAATGCTGGATCACTGTTTTTTTTGGACATGTGGAGAGAGAAATACTTGTTTAAACTGCACTAAGTAATCTATGTGTTGGTTTAGCGAAAAGATTATTAGCAAAAGGTCACATGAATGGTTTGAACTTTATCATTTGTTTTATTCCTGAGGAAAATATGGAGGGATATTAATGAGGCAAAAACTACAAGATGAGGAAACCTGGACATATTAATGCAGAACAAGTCTGTATGAGCCAGCTATATATTCCCTGTGCAATTATAATGACCTGCTCAAGGACTGAAAGTGTAAGAGTAATATACATCATCTTTCCAGAGAGGACTTCACCCTTCTCTGACAAATCTGCTCTAACCTAGAAAATAACACCTAACATCACATAGGCATCATATAGAAATATAAGCTATTTCTAAATGTGACAGACATATCAAATACTGGCCTTTGTACAGCTAATTAAAATTATAAGAACAAAAATAGGACAAACAAGCTTGATGGAAAAACCCGATTGGTCACGTACAGCACATGTGGGTTGCATAATGCACTTGGGTATTCTTGTTTAGACAAAGTGTGAAAGCTGACAATCATGAGAGCAACAAGAATGGTTTTGCTTCCATCAAAGCGATTGCTGAATTATTTAATCAAATAAATGAAAGTTCATAAAAAATGTAAGTCTTTGACACAGTGCTGCCTTTCTGACAGACGTATCTCAGAGAAATTAACCGCAAAATGCTTCCTTGGTATGGTGAGAGGTCTTTTATTATTAAAGATCTCTAGGGTTTTTCTTTGAAATAAAGAAGTACCAAGTCTAAGCGAGGGACACACAAAGTCATGTTCTGGTCTGGTCTAACAAAAATCAAATTTGGCATTGGATATTTTTCATGACATTTGAAAACAATCTCCAAAAAGTCATGGAAAACACTTTTCTGTCTACATTGTGCATTTGTTGTATCACATTTGTCCTGAAATAATCTTTTTACACAGTTTTGTGCATCCAAATCAAAACTTCCTCTTATCCCACCTATCAGGGGGCCTGTTGCACAAAAGTAGAATGAAGAAATCCAGGATAACTGAAAAAGCACAGCTTGACTTAGTGTGGTCCGCTCATCGCGGCTTAATAGGTTGCACGTTTGCCGAGCCAGGATGAGAAGGTGAAGCTATGTCAAGCCAGGTGTAGATAGCTGGGATAAGTGCACGTTCACGGCTTTCTTAAATAGACCACGGTATCAATCACAGATTTACTGATGCAGAAATGGAGAAGACGCGTGCGGCATATGTTTAACCCGCTGAGCAGCAGCTGTTAATGGAAAATTACGAGGAGGTGAAACATATAATGTGCAAAAAGGGAAAATTCGGCTGTTATCAGACAGAGAGGAAAAAGTCCAACAGACAATACAATGCGTAAGGATTTAAAAAGATCTACTTAGGGCCTACTAGTCACTCCACATTTTTACAAAGTTTTAATTGCTTTTAATATGCTGTATCTGTTTTTATGTGCTAAATGCGCTGGTTGTACTGTAAAGTGTCTTTGAGTAGCCTGTAAAGCACTATATAAATAAAATGTTTTATTATTTAGCCTACTTTGCCTTAAAAGTGAGCAGAGGGAATTCATGTTCCTCGGGCAATTTACCCTAAGGACTAGGCTTAATATCAAACCCTTATTCATAATGAGTTTTACAACCATATGCACAAATCTCTATAAGCTATAATTCTAAATATCTTTCTATAATTGATGTTCATACAGAACAAACATGACTGGACAAAAACTAGAAAAAGAAGTAAGTGACTTCAATACACACTGTTAGCGTATTTGTAAAACAATATAGCCTATTATTCAGGTTTTTTTCTCACTCCCAAGCTCCAAGATGCGTGACGGCACCAAAATAAAAAAGATTAAGAAGCTTTGTGTCATTCCAACACATTCTCACACCCATCTCGTAAAATACGGACGTTTGGTCAGGTGCCATTGTCATCGTTATTGATGCTAAAAGTCTCCTTTAGAGTCCGCTGCACAATGTGGGAGGATCCCCCCGCCTCCCCCCGCCTCTTCACGTAACACGGGGCAAATTCACGGGGAGAGCAGCGGAGGAAAAGCCCCTTTCCTCCGCATTGTCCCACTTTATCTCCGTTGCATGTACAACGATTTCTTACAATCCAAACAACTGCAATAGTAGGACTTAAATCAAACTTGTGACAGCAATAGTGACAAGTAATTCATGTTAATAAAAATAAAGCAGAACACATTCAGAAGACCATCACATCAGACTCCAGGATTAATCTTTGCCTGGCTGTTAGCCTGCTCTGGAGCAGGCTAAAGAATAAATCTCCATGGTTACTTGGCTGGGTTTAATTCAACCTTCTTTTGTGAAACCACATCAAAGCTAAATTCATCCAGGATAACCTGAATATCCATTAATTAATTAATCCATTATCCTGGTTTTGTGCAACAGGCCCATGGAATAGAAGTGAGATGTCTCACTCTGTAGCTAAAACAGAGAGCTCAACACACAGGGTGAAAAGAGGAGCTGCAGCATTGTGCAGTACAACAAAAATATGGTGTTTTTTTTTTTTAAATTAAGCCATGTAAACCTATTCTGGTACAACCTGTAAATACAATTATGAACCTGAAAATGTGCATAATGTGCGCTCTTTAATACATTTCTCTAGTCAGATTTCAAGTTGTTGCTGAAGTTCAAAAAGCATTGATAAAAAAGGACTCAACACGAACATGCTCAGCCTTATTTTCCCAGATACCCTGTCCTTTTGAATACTTTGGCCAAAATCTAAAATGAATGCAATGTTTTTAAGGTGCAAAATTAGAAATTCATTTAAAGGAAGAACGTCAATTAAGTAGCAAAATGAAAGCACTGTATCTGTATGTATCTGTACAGTTTTACTGCATGATTCCATTAGACAAAGACCTACTGTACCATGCTCTATTACATGTATAAAAGGCAGAGCAGGCCTTCTAGATTCTGAAATCGACTTAGAAATAAGGTTTTAGGTCACATATGGCAGGAGCTTTAGTCAAAGACTGTTCAACTTGCTAATATAAGAATCTGACTAGAGAGGCATCTGTATTTAAAGTCATGGCAGTTGTTTTGTTTTGGAGCGAAGTGTTAGGCGCTCACTGCCGTATTGCACAGCTGTATATTCAAGCGGAAAGACCAGTGCAGGTATCTGCAAAGTCTGTGTCAGACCTTCCTCCACAACGCGGCATGAGGGTCTGGCTAGTCCACACAGCATTCCCAGATGGGAGAAAAGTGTGCTCTGGTTTATTGGCATTACTTTAAACCAATCACAATCGTCTTGGGCGCCGGAAGAAACGTCGTGGATATAGACTAGTGTGACATCCATATATTAAATCAATTTGTTTTATTACATGAAGACATAGTTTAAAAATATTTCTTTTTAAGAAAGCGGAGAACAAAACACACAGTCCATCATCTTAAATTATATATAATTATATTAATATATCCGACTTTGGGCCCCATGTGTCGGAGAGCACGCTTCTCACAAATGTTTTTGGGCACATACTTTATAAACACAGCACACTGTTTTCATTTGGGTATTTTCTGTCATTTGTATTTCAACTTGAATTCATGTGCAGTGGCTGGCATTCCAAAACCTGAACCTATTCTGAAGGGACGTATAGTCAAACAGCACCTGTTGCTATTGTATATTTTATCACCCATCTATGTGAAATTTAAAATATATACATAAAGAGAGAGAGGTTGTTTGTTTTTTTATCTGACTTGCTATGCGTGATGACCACAAGAGTTAATGAGAATTTTTTAGATTAATTTCCAGAGAAAAAAAAGGATTTATGGAGTTAATTTGAATTTGTGTCAATGCTGAACATGGATCCCTCCTGCAAAATGCTGCAGCTCCAATTAAAAATTCTAATTATGATGACCAACATATGGGTTCAAATGAATGCATATTCACCTGTGGTGTAATACTGTGTCTGTTGTACATGCATAATTCAGAGACTCGCAGAGAGTCTCGTAAAGCTGCAGACCCTAAGGCAATGCAGGTATGATCTCATTAGTGTTGTGCACACTACCCCAAACACCATTTCCTACATGAGGATCTCCACCGCAACTGCCAAATTACTGCCGAGCTATGTCCATTGCATACCAAAAATATTAGTTATATATATATTGCATTCTCTTTTCCATGACTTTAATTGCAGTTTTCCATTGCAAAGTTAAAATGAAAACAATCGGGTATTAACATTACTCGGCCAAAACTGTTTATCTGTGTTTTAAGCTCCCAACGTCTCCTTCCAGGCAGCGCTGCCTGAAAGGCACTAGGATTAGGCTATGGTTATGGTTAGGTTTGGGTTAAAACAGGTTAGGGTTAGTGTTAGGGTAAAGGTTAAGGTTAGGGTTAGGTGCCTTGAAGTCAACGGTTGCTTTAGTGTGTAACTTTTTTATATTAATCAACCTCCGTTACATTCAAGCCTTTGCCAAATGAGTTGATACAAAGCTAATTAAGCCTATCAGCTCCACAAGACACTCTGTAGTTCTCAGTGTGGTTATGTTCAGAAAAAGGTGTCATGCAGCGACTTTCGTGCAATGAAAATCAAGCGAAGATAATTACCTCTTCTGAAGAGTCCATCATGTTTTTTTAATCCTCGGTGTCCTCCTTGGCTAGAAGTAACTGCTGGAGGAGGGGTGGGGCTGGTGCTTGATTACGGAAGGCTTTTGTCATGTGGATTCCTTTATGGTTAGGTAGCAAAATGCACTTCACTGATGCTATTATTCAGACTTTCACGGCGTGAATTTTGGGGGATTATGTTGACTCTGTTGCCAGAAACCTGAACACTGAGCATTGAGCCTGTGGACCTTCTGGTTACAGCTCAGTCTCTCCAAGAACCGGAATTAGTTGATAAAAGCAATCACCAAGGATCAAACTTACACATTCTAATGTGTAGAAAAAGGTTTACTATTGTCTGTAAAGGGTGACACATCGACACACACAACTACACACACATTGTGATTTCTTTCAGATTACCTACATGTACACTTCATTATGTCTTGTGTGTCCTGCTATATGAAATGTGAGCTGAGTTTATGTTTGGTCTAGAAGATGCACAAACTTCAGGCGCCTTCTCTAAATAAGCTTTAGAGCTGTCAGTTTTTGTGCCATTCACATTTCACAAGTTCCTCTGAGATTTACTGTTTGTTAGGCTCATGAAGTGGCCGTGTGTTGGCACCTTCTGCACACTGTTTTGCTGGCCCCATATGCTCCAGTCCAGGCTATTATGTCTGAATGACAATTAAGCTGTGTGACATGAAGAGGACTTTGGAAACCACACTCTGCAGTGACACACTCAAGTGACTGTACTTTCTTATTCTCTGTATTATTTTAGTTTGTGTAATTTTTATCCAGATGGAAAATGCAACAAATGATGTGATTTACAGTGTGATTTTTTATGTTTACAATGTTTGACAATTGGAACAGTTTCCAATGCTCATGTCAGGGGAATACCCTAATCCAGTCCAGATATATTTTTGGATCTTAACACTGCTTGCAATCATGTTCCCAGAAGTGTTCTGTGGGAGATATGCAGGATCAGAAGCCATGTCCACCTGCAGAGCATGGACAAGATAACAGGAACAACTTGGAATTTAATGCAATCCAATGCAGCAACATGTACATGTTATTATGTCTACCCCCTCTTTGTTATTTTACTGTGCTTGAATGTATTGAAACAAGGCTTCAGATTAAGTTCACTAAATGTTAAACCTGTTTTCCAGTTTCCAAAATTCCCGTTTGCAAATATCTCACAAATGTTTTTGGGCACATACTGTATAAACACAGCATACTGTTTTCATTTTGGTATTTCATTTGAATGAACTTGAATTCATGTGCAGTGGCTGGCATTCAAAAAACAACCCTCAGTGAATAATTATTCCTTAGTGAGGCAAATTTTAATTTTGTTCACTTTGCAAAACAGCACTATAGAGACTTTCACTGTTCAATTAGATATTGCACACATTCCAAAGAAAGAAGAAGGTTTAGGAAACAAGGGACCTAAATTGTAAAAGAAACATTCAGAATGATTGTGAGATGTATACGGTATAGAAGATTATCTCATTAATGGAAGAAAAGAAGAGGGAGAGATTTGAGAAAATACAGATACCGAAAACTTTATTAATCCCCAAGGGGCAATTCATTTTTACAGTCTATCCCATGCATATCATAAATGAGTACAAGAGTGGGGCTCTTGAAAACAGGTATCAACTCTTCCTTCTGATCTAATGCTACATTGATTGATGTATTGTTTCTATAATTGCATAATTGTGATGGACTTGACAGCAGCTATTATGTTTCCAATGTGTGTATATGATTCAGGTCTGTGAATTGCTCCTGAATAGCCGAGGGAATACATCATGAAAGTGTAAAGAAATCTAAAAACAGGTACAGTACATAGCCAATGCAGCAAAACCTTTCATTTGAAATGAGAATTGACTAATTTTGCATCAAATCAAGGAAGATCAAGAGAAATATGATTAAAAGGTGGCAAATTGGCTTTAAATAATTATGTAAATGCAACTTTCACGATGGTGTGAAATGCATTGTTTTCATTTATAATATGTTCTAAAAGTATCTCAACATAAAATGACAGGAACACATATTTCATGCACACAATCTGTGTGGCATCTGCATGATGTGAGTTATATCTGACATATTTTCAAGCATAACAGGTGATGAAACACCACTGTTTGAATAAATCCAAAAACGTTTTTTTGTGTTATTGACATTCAGACACCAAAATGGCTATATCTGTCTGCGCAGCACACAAAACAAGTGATAAGTGCTGCATCTTCACAACGGGCAACCCTCATTCAAAGGAGTGGAGATCATAAAGGTGCTGCATTTCCACTGAAGATGTCAAAATTCATCAGGGTACGAAGCTTACGGCGAAGCAATTTCCTGGTTCCACCAAAACTGTTGAAGACAGATATTACAGCACCAGTGGGGGAATTTGAACCATTACCAAAATCTCAATAGCTACATCACTGCATGAAGGCATATCAATGAAACGATGCATGCCCTCAAAACTTTAATTTTAATGATTCATTGTTTGCAATAAAGTTTTCTAGTATGTCCAGTTAGGTAAACGATTGTGCTTAAATGAGAAGTTCTTTTCTCTCATCTTCCCACAGCGGGGATTAGAAGGAAAGTATGGTGCTATAGAGGTTTCTGTTGCAATTTCTTTTTTATGTAAATGCAACAAAGGTTTCAGCTGGAACTGAACCAGGGATGTTGTAGCTGTATGGTATGTGTCTTAACCAGCTGTCCATCAGCTGCCCCTACCCTGCCTTTATACTTTATAGTGTTATGCTAATTCATATTCATATGCACCCTCACCCTCATTAAATTTATATATGAACACTTGGAAAAAGGTTTCCTAGCACAATAGTGTCTGCTAAACATACATTTAGCCCTGACATGAACAAACATAGCATGTTAGAAGTCTTTTTTTCACATGGATCCCTTTCTTCTTCACATTTAAAATTAAAATATGTGATGCTGGTGTAGAGGACAATGCTAATTTAGCCTTGATTGGTTGACATTCTCTGCACACTTATAGTGCCTGCATGCTGTCTCTTGTAATGGCATGTCTTTAATGCCTTGCAGTTTACAGGATGTAACACACAGAGTATGAGCAGGAACATAGCAGCATAATAGTTCATGTGGCCTGTAAGTCAAAGTAAGGTGTTGGAATATAACCGTAGGATGCTTTGTGGTGCTTTAAAACACTCATGAGATGGAACTCTGTGACACATTTCTATCTGTATTGGAAAATATGCAATTTAAAAACACTGACAGATCTGTGGTGCTGGTTGTGTTGGCATCTAATTGGCATATTTTCACAAGTTTCAGCACTCGGAAAACTGTAAGGTGATTAAACCTCTCATTTCCAATTCTAGTTTACTAATTAGCCTACAAACCCAATTAAATCCCAACTTCTTCCCAGATTTGTCAAAAGCAAGGAAATCAAATTTTACTTAACCAAACTGAAATAGTAACAATCATTTGCAATATATAAATTACGCATTTAAATTATTCCTTTCTGTGAATAAAAAACAAACTATTGCTCCACACTGACTACATTAGCCATCTGTGTTTTTTGAATGCATCTGTTTCCAGAATCTTCTTTGAGATTCTGATATCCCAAGTGGCTGCAGAATTGTTCCCCACGTAAAATGGTTAATTGTTGTCCTTATTCTTTGTCCTTAAAGATATGTGTTAATTAGCTAGCTTTGGAGGTGCTGGTACTATAGATAGTTGGTTTCCCTTGGACAGAGCCAGGCTAGCTGTTCCCCTTTATTCCAGTATTTCTGCAAGCTAAGCTAATCAGTCAACGCATTCTCATTCAACGGGAACGAAAATGTATGCACACCAAAACGTAAGATATTGTACGAAACTAGGAGTCCACCGGCTGGTCGTGTTACGCCGGCTACAGCGGCTGGCTACGAGGGTTCATGATGACAGCTACTGACCTCCATCACAGCTCGGCTGTATCAGCTGCAGTTAGTAGATATGATTAGCTGCTACAGAGCTCTGCGACGCCAGCTGTGGTGCTCCGCATGGTGCTCCGATTGGTGCTCCGATTTAGCAGCGGACATTACTGTGAAGTTTAGGCCACAAAAAGTGAGCGATATGGGGGTTGGGGTTAGGGGTTAGGGTTAGTTAGGTAAGTTTCGGAAAAAGTTCGCAGTTTGGATAAAAACACTCCCAAGTAACACTCATTTTCCCGGGAAGTGTACTCCGCTCCCTGGCATAAAGTCCTGTTCTTTAACGGCCGCTCACCCATTCCGACCTCCTCCGTACACGACCAGCTGCGTTCTTACACAGCAGCAGTCAATGTGGCGCATACAGCGGAAAAAAACATTGAATACTTACAAATTATAGTACATAGCGTTTCCTAGCCTTGTAAGCATATGGTTCATGAGAACAGGCTGAATCGGTTCATGCCACATTTTTTATCAAAATATTATCAATTTTCTCATCTAACTCAAGGCAAGAGAGAAAACAAGTGTATTTCCCAAAATTAAACTATTCCTTTAAAAAACCAGCTGCCACTTCAAAATAAAAAATACAGTCTTCAGGGGCTCTGGCTCTTTCACTAAATGATGAATCTGAAACCACTGCAGCACATAGACTCCATTTTTTTTAAAAATACGTGTGTTGCATAAGAGGTCACAATGCTTTGTAGCCTGAGCAGACTTCACAGAGAGAGTCTGCTGCCCTTGGCATAAAAACCTCCATCGATAATTACTTGGCTTTAAAAGTTCCTTTTTGGAGCGTGGAGAGAGTGGACTGTTGTTAATTTTAGCCTGCATGAGGAGAGTGTGTCAGCGGGTGGCCTGTGGTGAATTTCACTGCCATAAGGTGATTTTCAGACAAGACTAATATGGGGTTGAGCAGGGTGAAGGTTTAGAGAAGGGAAAGTGATGGCACATCAGAAAATGGCTTTACAGTTAGGCTAAGTCAGCTTTGTTTGCTTTCAAAGCTTTTTTTTGTCTTTCCCTCACCATGTGTGAGTGTTTGGCAGAGTCTGACTGGATGATATCGCAGTTTAAGAAGCCACAAACAGAGAAGGATAAGAATGTCATTTTCAAAGATAGTCTTTTGAGTGAGGGGATTCCTTCTTCAAGTCAAAACTTTATTGAAGCTCAGCTTTGTAGTGCTGTGAGTGAATCCGCTCTCCCACACTCACAACCCACAAAAAGACAGTATTGAGAGTATCTCCACAGCGGATCATTGTTTTTGAGTAGAATACTGCTCCCTTGCCTGTCTTGTCATTGAAATAGGGCAGCATCAGCCTGAGTTGCTTTGAACACTGACATGATTTCAGGAGGCATCTTAAGGGAACTGAAATAAAAGAAATGATCTCTCAAAGGTGTCGGAACAAAAGCAAAAAAAGTTGAGGACTGTTGAAAGTGTATTGCTCTGGAGCCAGTGTGTAACTATTTTGAGCTGCACAGCAGTTGACTGTTGTCAACAATGAACTGAGATATACAAGACCTGCCATGAAATGATGGACACTAACTGCATCATGGAATTCTATCTAGCCAACAATGTTGCTGTTATTTCGGTGTACAGAAGGATTGGTGTGGACATTGCAACTAAAGAAGATTGTCCTCCCCCGAAAAACACACACATAAAGCTTGGTTTATGGTTCTGCGGAGGCTCCACGCAGAGCTTTTGCCATAGTGGCCTGATGTTTATACTTGTGGGTTGGTGTGTAAATCGAGCTGGCATGTGTGTGTGTGTGGGGAGTGGGTGATAGAGCGAGGGAGATCGTCAGAGAGTGACGGTGATTAGCTTCATAGCGAGTAGTGACTCTAGAGTCATAGTGAGAAAAACAAAGTGTCTCCCCTGTTCTATGTGACAAGGTGGGAAATCTGGAACACGAAAAGTTAACCCTTGATTTCATGTTGTTTATGGAGAAGGAGAACCAGGAAATGAGTCGGTGGGGGGGAAATGCAACGCATTTTTTGAGAGGTGCACGTCAGGCTACGGCGTAGGCTTGTGTCTCCACCTACCTTCGTACGTAACAACGGCGTATATTTTACGCAGAAGTATAAATCAAGCTTAACCCTCCTGTTGTCCTCGGGTCAAATTTGACACATTTTCAGAAAGTTTTCATATCAGAAATTTGGGGTTTCTTTCAACCTATTTGTCAAAAAGAATAACATGGATGGTTTCATACAATGCTCTTCACAAGTAAAATGAATGATCAGTTCACTACTTTTATTGCACGTGGGTGTTTATTCAAATGTATAGCATTTAAAAAATAATTGTTAAAAGAACATTGAAAAAAGTGACAAAAATGTCGTAAAATGTTTCAAAAATGTGGGAAAACAAAAACAAAACCATCAAGAATCGAGTAAAACATGGTGAAAAAATGACAAAAACGTCAGCAACAGCAGCAATAACAGCTTAAAAACAATTTGCGACCCAGAAAAGAAAAAAAATGGATGGTCGACGAAGACATTACAAGGGTTGTTTGTTCAAGCAGCAATTTTGACGAATATTTACATTTATAGTGACGGTGCCGTCTAGTGGCCGTAGTAGTTATGATGGGAGCCAAGCAGGAAAGAAGGTGACAAGAGGGCCAGATTTCCACATATGGAGATAGGTTGGTGGATGAGTAAAAAAAACAAAAAAACACAGGGCTTTCACCCGGGAGCCTGGGATTTGAGTCCTGTTTGAAAATAAAAGTAAACAGCAAGTTTTAGTTAACTTTACGGAATAAACAAAGATACGTCATTATGTTCTGCGTCACATGCGTGAATGAAAGCGAAGTAGCGTAATACATCCATGATTTTAGGGCTGTCAAAATGAACGAGTTCAAGGTGTGTGAACATCGACAACGTCTCAATTCCTCCCCCCCTTTCCGCTAAAGCCCAAACGGTCTCCTAAGCCCCTTCCCCAACAAGGGAGAATGAATGCGTTTGCATGAGCAGTGATTGACACACAGTTAGACACCCCCCCTGGCCCTGATTGGTGCATCTGAACAGGGAGCGGCGGATTTTTGCAAATCACACTACAGGCTGTAGGTGGTGCCAGAGGAGCTGGATTGTTTTTTTAAATTACCTGCTTTATTTAGTTCTACTGGAACATAGGGATGGTGTGATGCATGCGAAAGGAGGAGACTCCGCGCATGACACGTGTGGCATTTTGTAACTGTAGTCCAACTTGTGTAACTTTTTGAACACATTTGTTACTTTGGCCTAAATACAGCCTATATAGATAATATTTCTGATTATGGCATAGCTTTCTCCCCACCCAATTAGGCTAGTAAAGTAATGATTAAAAAAAAACACAAATGCTTAATCAAGGGTCCGGCCCGGCCCGAGGATAGTGGCAGAAAATAACGTCCCGGGTCGGGCTCGGGCAGAGACTCTAAACTCTAGTTCGGGCCCAACCTGCGACCCTTTGCTGTATGTCATCCCCCCTCTCTTTCTCCTTTCAAGTCCAGGCTCTCCGGATAAGAAAAAGGCCTAAAAATGCCACACACAAAAAATCTTTAGATATAAGGTTGTATTTCCTGCCACCGCTAGGTACGCTAATTTATTAAACGCTCCTATGAGTCGTATTAGAGGGTAGGAATAAATGGCCAATATCGTTGTATGGTTTGGAGGACTTGTGTATTATATTTGTGTTCTTAGTGGCATGTATACAATTCTCGCACATTTCAAGTTTAGAGTATTTTGTGTGCAGGGACTTCCCAGGTGTACTTCATATGATCAATTTGTCAAAGAATGCATAAAAATATATATTTGTGCCAAACAAAATTTGAACTGCACAAGGCAGTTGTCACTGGTGTACTGTCATATTGTTTTACACCCACAACATATCTGGCAAAGACTAACATGGTAATACTGAATCATGCAGGTTTTGTTGTGCCATATGCACTCGGATGAGTGAAAATATAGAGAACATTGTGGAAGCAGGGGTCTGGTGTCTTGAAAATTTCTGGTGTTTCCAGAAATGTGTGATTCACAAAACTCTAACACTAGGGAAAAACTTAATTCTAGTGCAGACAGGTCATAAACTTAATTCCTCATGTGCCTCTAGGTGAAAGCTCAGTGGGATTTAATCCATGATTATAATCCTAAATGAGTCTCTCTCATTATTAGGCAAATAACCAGCTTGTGTATGAATAAAATTCAACCTAGTAATGGTGGAGATCAAATTGGACATGTGTGAATGCTTTGTGGGGATGCTGAGCAGCCAATCTTGAATGTACATGTAGCAGTTAGACTGGAATTGGAAAAAGGCGGTGTGTAAAGTAAGAAACTGGCGGTCATGGATGACCACACTGATCTCCATATCTTCCAAACACAGCCTTGTTCTCTGGGGTCACCTTGTCTGACTGAATCGCTTTAAGGGGCTTCCTGCATAATCCGCATTTAGTCCCATGCTCTAAAAGTGCTGGTTTACAGACACACAAAGTTCGAGTTACGCCAGCAAAAGCTTGTGTTCCTGTGCTGATCCACACCTAAAACACCCAGGTGGCAAGCTGACCGCAAGGGGTATGGACACAGATAAAGCTGGAATTGCTTGTTGTCTTACAATGACATGATTTGCATGAAGCCTCGGGGAAGAAAGAATCTAACAATAAGGATTATAATTGATTGTAATTTGTATTTATTGGTTTACAAAGTGGTTTAGCATAAACGAACACAAATCCTACTGGAGTGAGCTTTGAGGATGCAACTTGTTTTACAGGTAAATACATTGCAGAAGCTTAAAAGCCTAGTTAGTATGCTTGAGCACTGCTGCTGACATGTACTTAGGAGAAGATTGGGTAGCCTATACAATTCTAATGTACCTCCGGCACACAAGCAATTTAATTTCAATTAAAACAATTTACTGAGAATCATTTTACCAAGTATGAAGGGCTTTAATAACTGCAAACGCATATAGCAATTTGCTTTGTTGTAGCAATGTTTATGTCTGTTTTTGTAAACAGACAAAAACATTTGAATCTATGATGAAACAATATTTTTGACTAAAAGACACACTCCAGAGGCCTGACCTACGACTCAAGATCAACATGCCCTGGATTGATTTCAGTTACCCGGCTTTACCTAACCTAACAAATATATTGGGCAAATATATTGACCCACGAACACTTGTTTTGACAGCATGTATTGTGTTTATTGTCCATTTTATCACATCATTATTATGAGTATGTTTTTTTTACCCGTGGTAGTGTCATTATGTACGGTGGCCGACAGGGGCAAACGCCCTGCAACTTAAGAACACACACGCAAATAGACAAAAGACAAGCAAATTAAGAAAACAACTTCTTTAATTTGACAACACATGCGCAGCATTCAGCAAACGTGCTGCAAATACACACAACCAAATACATAAACGCACTGCAAATAAAAGATGATGCAAAAAGAAAACCACACAAACCCCGAAAACAAATGCAACAAAAAAACACTGCAGATCCAGATTACACAACGGAAGTTCTCCAGACTTCTAGAGGGAGCAGCTAAGTGGAACAGCTGGATTTTCGACCCCACGGGGAGAGAGTGCTCTGCCTTTTTATTAGAGTCGGGTATGGCTGCATAGTAAAAGGAGAACTCCCATCTCATGCCCTCCCGTCAATAAACTGTATATTAAATTCATATTATTATTAATAACATATTAATATACAATCTATGCTCCCGTCTCATGCCCTCCCAGCTGGTGCCGTCCCCGAGCTTCGGCTCTTCAAAACAAAAGCTTGCGGTGGTCTGCTATGTCTTCGTACTTTAGTGTTTTGGATGTTTTTTAACTAAACAGTATGGCAGTCATGCTAATGAATACAATAACTTGTTCAGCAGATGTCTTAGTTACAACACGGAGTTAGCAAAGCAGTTTTGTGTTTATATGTGCGAGCGGGATTTATTCAGATTGACAAATCCCACGGTAAATTGTCTGGTTTACTAAACAGGAAGGGACTATACATCCTGTCTGTTTTTTGTATTTCAAGAGCAAATTGCTCCACAATATGAATAAAGATTCATCACTTATTTTGTTGTATAATCACAATATTACACTTGAGGAGGCCTATACTTCAGTAATTTTGGACCTTGAAATTAAACCCTCATGTAATATGGCTTAAACAAACGTCAACGTTAAACGCTGATGCAGTTTTAAATGTTTTATTACCACGAGTTTACAGACACGTCTCTGCTGATTGAGAATCACCTGTGACCTGAGCCGAGACACACCCACCAAACGAGAGAAAACATATCTCAAACATAGACTTAATATATATATATACACACACCGGACAGCTGCATATGTGAAATGGGAGAGAAAGGGGGAATGACATGCAGCAAAGGGCCGCAGGTCTGAATTGAACCCGCGGCTGTGGCGGCAAGGACTGAGCGTTCATACATAGGGCGCACGCTTAACCAGCTGAGCCATCCAGGCATCCCCTAAGTTGACATTTTTGAATCGTAGTGCCATGTCTCAACAGCTATTGGATGGATTCCAATAAATAAATAAATAGTACAGACATTCATGTTCCCCACTGGATAATGCAATAACTTTGGTCAGATGATGTTTGTGAAGATTTTCAGTCATCCATGACATTGTTGCCCAAGAAAGGGTTAAATCAGGGGCAACTGGACTTGGTTGAAGATACTTGAAGACGTTTCACCTCTCACCCAAGGGTATTTTCTAGTTTTATCTCCCCGCCAGACAGACAGAACTAAAGTCCAGTTACCCTCGATGCCACCCTTTCTTGGATTTGGTCAGTTGATCCCCTGCTTTGGTCTGAATTCAATATCTAAGCACATTTTGGATAGAGTAAACCTTTTTTTAAAGAAGCATTATTAAAAAAAAAAATCTGGGATTTCATAACAAACCCTGTGGAAACTTAGCAATCACAGGAGTGTCCACATACCAATTTGCCGGACTCGAGCATTGAGGAAGTCGATCAGTCTGTCAGTGTTATCTTGGTTTATGAAAGGTATGATTTAAAGTAAAGCT
Organism: Sander vitreus; assembly: GCF_031162955.1. Classification (NCBI taxonomy): domain Eukaryota; kingdom Metazoa; phylum Chordata; class Actinopteri; order Perciformes; family Percidae; genus Sander; species Sander vitreus. The sequence goes on from NC_135876.1 coordinate 21,881,845, forward strand.
GGCAGAAGGAGGAATGGTGAACTCATGAGATGAAGCATTTATAGCCCACACACACACACACCTTTATTGAGCAGACAGCCAGTCTAATGCAGGATCAAATATCAGACATTTTTATCTTTGCCTGTCAGTGTTGGTAAACTCAAAATTGGCCCACAGCTCACACAGCCAAGGAAACCTCAGGAAAACCCCAATTAAATCACATTGTTTTCCTAAATGCTGTTTTGTGTATTGAGCATATTGACTCAGGCTGCCATCTATCATTCTATGCTATTTATTTTATTCTGCAGTTACAATCTCCAAATATTTTCCAACTAAGATCTTTGCTGTGGTTCTAAATGTTGTCTTTTTCACTTCTTACATTCAGCTCTTTGTTCATGTCCCATCTCATACCAACAGTAATTTGTTTCAACCATTCATTAGAGCAATCCTTCCCAAAAAAAAAACTACTACTACCACTAAAACAATCCTTTAAAAAAAGAAAAAACGAATTGATCAAAATGATTGCAGCAGAAGCAGAACTATCATGTTTTTTATTCCACGCATTATTTTTCTGCCAAAGCCGTGTGCAAAATTACCCATGATGCAACATGACCGTCAACAGTTCAGTCAGAGATTTGTGCATGTTATGCTAGTACTGGCTAATGTAGCCTTGATCTGTTAGCCTCAAGCAGAGCTCACTTCTTTCTAACTCCACAGCCCCAGATTTTTTTTCCTCGAATTGTAGTCTTTAGGTAGCTTAGAAATCTAGACGCACATAGCGGCAGCAAATGTAATTTGCAGCCAGGGTTGTCTAGCAACTCTCCGTTGGCTTGCGAGCTGGAAAAACCAAACTCTAGTCAGGCCAATCACATCTTGTATAGAGTCGGTGGGCGGGCTTAACATAATGATGGCAGAGTTGCGACGGTTCCGCGTGAATTCCCTGCTACTTGAAAACAAAGAAGATGGCTGCTGCTGCTGGCGAACAGCGGTCTTTGAAATCGGCTTTGGCCGCGACTCTGGAAGACTTGGAGTTAAACTTTTCTTTGAGAAAAGAACAAAGAACGGCACTGAAGTCATTCTTAAAAAGGAAGATGTGTTCAGAGTTTTGTCGACCGGATACTGCAAAAGTTTTATCTATCAACTAGTGTTGCTCTGGTTGGTTGTAGCGCTATCCTGTTGCGTGCAGAGGGAATTTGAAAGACAACCGTTTATCCCGCCCCTCGGATTGAGCCCTGCCAATGGTGAGTTCCCAGACCCAACATCTTGATGATCTACATCAAGACCTGTAAACACACTATGATGAATAAAATCAGTGAAGTTACCCTTTAACAAAAGTGGTTATATAGCTGCCTAAGGAAAACTTGGCAACTTGAGGAAAATAAGTGATACACAAAGCTCATATGAATTGTTTTTGGAACAGTCATATGAGTAATTTCTAAAACGGTAACCCATTTAGTTTTTTCCGCGTGAGGAAAAAAAGACACTTTTTAGGACACAATTCCCAGATGTTTTGCCCCAACCATAGTTGTCAGAATTCCTTAGAGAATAGTGCCTTGGGGTCTTCAGCAAAGAGACAGCACAACCTATCTCATCTCAAGGATAGAGGCAGGTTGCATAACTTCAACCTTTATTCATCTTTTTCAGTTCTTTCACTAGAGCTCGCCTAGCATCCAAAGACAAAGAATCCATCTTTATATTTTGTCTTTTCTAAAAATGGTTTGTGTGTGTTTTTTTTTATTTTCAAAATCAGTATGTCACTCTGATGACATTCTGTCAATCTGTTGTTTCCCTGGCACTGATCAAATCAACTTTGTTACAGCCCTTTTTCTTCCCTGGTTTGTGTAGTTCCTCCAGGGGGTAAAGTACTTCTTGTTTTGTATTTGTTCTTTCATGGCATTATGATGTTCAGAAAACATCGCTTGGGTGCATATACTGTATTTGTTTAAGTCTGATAAAGTTTATTTGGTTTGTGCATGCTGTTCTTATGAACATTTCATTCATATAAAGTAATCCATTGTAATTGGCTCCACATTGACTGAACAAGACAGCGAAACATCATCGTCACATGGAGGAGTTCAGGGTGGTGTAGGGATCCCAAAACACAGGACTTTTACGTGGAGGAGTAAGGTTAGTGTCCCAGAAGAAGTTAAGAGGGAAACAAGACTTTTGCCCAGGAAATAGGTGTTTGTGTCCCAGAAGTACTGTACTACTAACCCTAACCATAACCCTATTAACACAAACCACCATTTTTTTGTCCAATCTTAGTCATCATTTTGATGCCTAAACGTAAAGGTCCTATGACATGCTGCTTTTTGGATGCTTTTATGTAAGCCTTAGTGGTCCCGTAATACTGTATCTGAAGTCTCTTTCCCGAAATTCAGCCTTGGTGCAGTGTAGTACAGCCACTAGAGCCAGTCCCACAATGAGCTTTCCTTAGTATATGCCATTTCTGTGTCTGTAGCTTTAAAAATGCTATTGAGAAGGAGAGAGGGGGGTCAAGGTGGAGGGTGGGGCCTTGACCAACTGCCATGCTTCGGTCTTTTGCAAGCCATGATCTCTCTCGCTCTCTCTCTCTCTCTCTCATGGGTGGGCCAAATTCTCTGGGCGGGCAAAGCAGAGAAAGGGGAGGTAACCTTTCCCCTTATGACGACATATCGGGAAGATTCCAGATCGGCCCATCTGAGCTTTCATTTTCTCAAAGGCAGAGCAGGATAGCCAGGGCTTGGTTTACACCTATCGCCATTTCTAGCCACTGGAGGACCATAGGCAGGCTAAGGGAACTCATATTAATGTTAAAAAAACTCAGTGACATTTTCATGCCATGGGACCTTTAACTGTCTTTACCCCATGACAGTCATCTTTTTTTTTGCTGAACTTAACTGTCACAACCCTTAGCTCAGGACAGCACTGGCGCTGTTCTATGGCGACACGCAGCAGCAGTTGTGCGCGTTGTTTGTTTTTGTGTGTGACCACTCACATAGCTCATTGTCATTTTTAAGTCTGCTCATACGTGATTTCGGGAACAATGTCTCACGTCAGACTGACTCGTTTTCTGCTCATTCTGACGCTTTTTGATCACTTTATGCAGGTGCTCTGTTTGGATTACCACCTCCGTTACAATCGGGAGTTCCTATTGCTACTCCAGGATACAGGAGGGGGGAATCGTGGACCCAGCTGGAACCTTCCCGGCAGAGATCAGACATGGTCCTTCCAAGGGGGACCAGGGGACGAGGCCAACAAGGGCGAGGAAAAAAGGCAGCCGCGGCGGGGTCTGCCAGAGGCTCAAATGACAGGGCAGCCGGAGGATGCCTCGCCCCTCAATAATCCTCGCCAATGTACAATCCCTCCGGAGAAAGGTGGATGAAATCCAAGCAAATGCTAGATTTGTATCGGACTACAGGAATGCCTGCCTTATTGCACTGACTGAGACGTGGCTCAAGGAGCAGAACCTACAACCTGACTTGGAAATTGATGGTTTTGCAGTACCGTTGCGACTTGACAGAGACTCGGCAGCAACAGGAAAATCACTCGCTGGTGGTCTGTGCTTGTATGTCAATAAGAGCTGGTGCGGTCAGAGGAACTGTGTGCGCCCCTGACATCGAACTCATGTCTGTCTCTCTCCGTCCTTATTACATGCCGGGTGAGTTTCCACAAATATTTGTCACACTTGTATACATCCATCCGAGGGCAAACGCTGAGATCGCATCAAGGGTAATAGTACAAAAGTATTGCCCCTTATAATGAGCGAATTTAAATCACTGTAGGCTTGGAAAGTCGCTAAGTAACTTTTCCCAATATGTCACATGCCCTACAAGACATATGAAATGTTTAGACCTCTGTTATGGTACAGTTAAAAGAGCCTACAGGTCATTTAGTAGAGCTCCCCTTGGCCTGTCTGACCATAACGTTGCTCATTTGGTTCCGGTCTACAAAACTGTCCTGAGGAGAACAAAACCTGAGCAACGTTTGGTTCCGGTCTGGTCTGAAGAATCTAGACAGGAGCTATTGGACTGTTACTCATGCACAGACTGGGACTTATTCAAGGAAGCATGTTCTAACTTGTTGAGACTGTTTCTGCTTATATAGGTTTCTGTGAAAATTAAATAATTCCCAAAAAGGCCATTTCCATTTTTCCAAATAAACCATGGGTGTCCAAATCTGTTAAAAGTATCCTAACCAGAGACATTAGTTTTAAGTAGGGGGATGCCATAGTTTATAATGATATGCAAAAGCAAGTTAAGAGGGAGCTCAAATTAGCTAAACTTAAATATAAGGACATAGTTGATTCCCTATGAGTAGTGGCAAGTGTGAAGTCGATGATAGGCTTACAATCCTATAAAATAAATAAATAAATAAAAATAAAATAAAACTCCTTTGATGGCAAGACAGATTCTGAGATTGTAGATGAATTGAATATTTTTAACAATCGTTTTAATATTCACGACTTCACCAAGGAATTGTCCACGTACAGGGAATCATGGGCAGAACAAAATGTTCTTATCACTATTGATAAGGATGGAGTACACAAAATTCTTAGGCGGGTGAAGGAAAGGAAGAGCCTTGCCCCAGACAATATTGGTGGCCGTCTCCTCAAAATATGTGCAAAGCCACTGTCTGACATACTCGCCTTTTTATATTCAATAAGTCACTTCAATCACACGGGTCCCTCATCTCTGGAAAGAGTAAGTGATTCTGCCTGTGCCTAAGACCAAAGGACCTAAATCACTTAATAATTTTAGACCAGTGGCCCTCACTTCCCTCATTATGAAAGCTTTTGAAAAAAATTATCAAACAGGAGATTGTAGCAATAACACAGCCACAATTCGACCCCTTACAATTTGCCTACAGGGCAGGAAGGGGGAGGGGGGGGCGAGGATGCTATAGGCAGCCTGCTCAACACAGTTTTGTTGTCACATTGTGTCTCTTCTTAATGAAAGTGTGATTGACCATGGACCAATAGTGAAGGATTTTAATGATTGGTGTAAGCGCTCCTTTTTAAACATAAATGTCTAAGACTAAAGAATTTATTATTGATTTTAGGAAACAGTGCCGCCCTCTTCCCCCCACTATCATTGATGGCCAACCTGTGAGACAGTACACGAATATTAGTACCTTGGCACAATAATTGATCGCAAGCTATGTTTTGAATCACACACTGATGCTGTTTGTGCCAAAGCCCACCAGCGTATGTGCTTTTATTGAAAACTGAAGAATTTTAACATTGACCCCACTTTGATGAGTGTTTTATTCCAGTTTTAACCTTCTGTTTTATCTGCTGGTTTGGTTCTCTGTCCATAAAAATCAAAAAACTACTAGAGTGTATCGTCAGGACATCGCAGGCATCAACTTCCCCACTCTGTCCCACATCTACTCCAACAGAGTGGCAAAGAAGACCCAATTCGTTGCAGCTGACCCTAGCCACCCCTTGTCCTGCCAGTTTAACCCTTGTCCTTCGGGTCACCGGGACCCGAAGGACAACACAAGGATTAAGCCATTTCCCTCAGGCCGTAGGTACTTCATGCCCAGATGCAGGTCCAATAGATTCAGAAACTTTTAACCCTACTTGCATTTCCACTTTAAACAATTTGCCAGAACTGTTTTAAATGTATGTATTTTATTTACTATTGTGCTTACTTTAGTATTCCATGTTTTGCTGTATTGTTGTGTCTTGTCCTTATGTCTGTCTGCTGGCTGTACAAACAATTGCCCCTCAGGGACAATAAAGTTACCTTGACCTCATGGTGACATTACCCAGCTCATAGTCGCTTTTTGTCTAAAGTTAACTAACGGTCGCTAAACGTAAATTGTCATGTGACCGCCCGGTGCGCGCTGTAATTTTGTACGTTTGGTTTGAGGGAGGCATACAGCGCTCCTCTCAGCTCCTGCCAGAACCAGGCTTTTTAAACTGCTTCGTACAGTCATGCAGAATTTATACGAGGTCAAATTGTACCAAATAAACGGCATAATACAATGCTCAATAAAGCTTTCAACACATCTTTCTTGATTTATCACAGGGTCACATGTTTTGACCTCGCTCGTTACCACTTTCCCTACAGATTATACATCACTGATCCACAGGATCCCTTTTTTATGTTGCCTAGAAACAGGAATTGGCTGATGTAACCCACAAACCCTGCTCTCCCCAACCGTTCTTGGTCAGATAAAAGAGAAGATCGTATTTTGAAATGGATGTTCAGGGGAATCCAATTAAACACTACCCGCAACAAATTGATTTGTTCATATCCAGTTTAGCTTTCAAGGCTCCCAGTTGTTCATCTTCTCATTAGAAAGGTGTTCAGTGCTTATTGCCACCAGACCCTTTCATTAAAAGGGCAAGAGAAGAAGTAGATCTGTTGCGCTTGTTTACAGATATTATACTGTAGAAGCAGAAATGTGTTTTCCATCTTTATATTCTAACTTCAGTAAAGCTCCTGTGCTAATTACAGGCTAGGTTGCACTTCCATCTTCTCAAGCAAACTTCGAGAAAACTCCTGCAATCATTAACATGGTTGTTCTCAACAGAATCATGTCAGAACAATGACTACTGAGAAAGAAAACCAATTCTGGCAGTGTTTAGACATTTAGTTTTGGTCTTTTACTTGCTAGAAATTTGTTTTTAAACTGCATACTACATGTATTGTGTATTGTTACTATTTAGAAGTAAATTGTAATTTTGTATGGCAAGATCTATAAAGGAGTTCAACTCTTGCCTGAAATGAAAGTTCAGGACTTAATACAATTAAAGTTTGACATACACTCAGTACGTAAGTAAGTAAGTTTGCATGATATATGTGCAATAGTTACCCATGCTGCTTCAATATTAAGTGTTCTGTTTGTACTGTTTTGTTTAAGTTATTTCACTTACTGACAGTTACTGTTATAACTTTAAGCCACTTTATGTCACGGTTTGTCAGGAATGGCTTGGACCCAAATGAAGTACATACCAGAAGTTTCCAGAAAGCAACAGGCAAAAACTAATTCCAGAACAAACAAAACAGGATCTCAAAAACTGGAATTCAGAGACAAAAAGGTAGAGTCCAGACACAATCACACTCACAGAATACACAGCAACCAGAAAGCACAGCAACAAAATCATAATGCTCCCACACAAGACAAAGACAACACAGAGACTAAATACACAGGTTAACAAGGACTAACAAGAAACAGGTGACACAACAGGTGAAACAGGCGGGAAAACAAAAGACAGGAAGTAATCTAGATAGGACAAAGGGAGACAAGACAGACTTCAAAATAAAACAGGAAACAGAACATAACAATCATGACACTTTATTGATTATTGCCATTTGCACTATTTTAATAGAACATTGCCAGATATCATTTACACTACCAGATACTGTTTATGTAATAACCATTGTAACTCCTATAACTGAACTGAGACACAAAGAATTTAACACTTTTAGAACTGACAATGGTGTCCTAACTCTTGGCATGAACCGGAACAGTGTTGACACAGGTAATTAGAGGAACTGTGGCAACAAAAGTATTATTAATAATAATGGACATCGTTAATTTACATTCATTGTTTAAAGAAGCAATTATTTAGAAGTCACCAGAAAGTGTGTGTTTAGAGTTTGGGTGGATCACTTAAAGAATTGCTTGGACTTGACAGATCTAAAAACAGCTGTGCAATGAAACCACATTCACTGCATAAACATTTGCTTGTTCAGTCTAGTGTCTAGACTCAGATACTTTGCAGAGGAAACCCTGTTTGCTGTATGCAGTGGCCAATTTCCTTGTTACTATATTCTTTTCTTCTATCCTCCCCCCTGGCAGTTGTTGAGTTAGAACAGTGTACTTCTCATCAGTGAATACAACTGACATGGGTAATGACTTTCCTCATTTTCTCTTGCAGAGTTTCTATTTCAGCACTGTAGGAGCTTTCGGCAAAGTCATTAGAGTTGAACTTGTGCCACTGTCTGCTGGTATGTTCTGCACCAGATTTTGTAAAGTCTCAAGCAAGTCAAGCACTTCACCCCGACTCATTTTCTATTATCTCAAATTAAATATGAATGCAAAATAGTTATTAAACTAAAGACTTATAAAACCTGATAAAAGGTATTTGTTTCTATCATCGTGGTCAATTACAGTTACAAGTATCCAAGCTGTTTATGTTGCATTGCTTTTGGCATGCAGTATATGGCTTCTTTCTGCAGAAAAATGTTGCCCCTTTTGTGAACTTGTTTACCCTCTAATCAGCCCGATTTGTAAAAAAAAAAAAGAAAAACATCTTTTAAAACACTGAAGTTTTCTGCAAGAAGCTAAATATGAGAGGAGCAGTGCTGCCAGTAACACTTACCTCTCCTGGCAGAGGTGGTGAACTGCCTTTCCATTAACAGTTTGCTGAAAGGATTTCCACTGGAGGAGTTTTTAATCTCGAGTGTTGCAAAGGTGTCAGAAGTGTGATGACACCACAGACTGTATTAAATAGGAAGACCACTAAGTGTGTATTTATGGAAGACAAAGATGATAAATAAATAAAAGAACTGAGATTAAAGTGAGATAATGAAAAATTAACAAAACCCCTAAATCGATATAACAAAAGAAAAAGTATGAAACATAATGGTAAGAGAACAAAACATGTAAGAAACAATAACTACTGGATCAAACTGCTCGAGAGATTAAATGAATTAATAGGCTGCACTAGCCTCCCTGGAAGATATTCCCTTTCACTGCACAGGATTAAGAGAACTGTGTGGTTGAATCTTTGAACACAGACTGAGGCAACAAGAATCTTACGACTTAGTGGTGGAGTCCATCTTTGACTATGAAGCTCAAATAGATATTACATCCACACAGTATTAAGATAGAATCACGCAGATCAAAATCGGCAGCACTCTCCCCTCGAGACTGGCTCATCCCTGGAGTATGGCAGACGGATCTGAATAAATGTTTACGTTACCTTTCAGATCTCAGATTCTAGTATTTCACATGAATACTATATAACTCATTCCAAACACGGCAGAAGGACTCAAGGTGATGAAATCTGGATTCTGTGACGATTAAGGAGACTGAAACCTAGCAGAATTACAAATCCTGTTGCTACCTTCTCAGAAGTGACAAATGGGAATTCATGTGATAGCATGCATCAACCAATATCAATATATTTTGTGTTTACATTTAAATATATAAATTCTTACTTTTCCCCTCATATTAAAAACAGTACACCAAATGATAATATTTGCTAAAAGGTAAAACATTAAATTATCTAAGTGTGGGAAAAAAATAAATCTATTCATCGCATACCAGTTTGAATGATGAAGACATAATTACTATGATCAAATGTTCATGGACATGGACATCATATGTCACTTCTCTACTGACAAGTACAGCAGCCTGTCTTTGTATGGATACTGTGAAAGGCAGCCATTAGAGACATAATGCAACGGGGTGAATTGGCATCACTTAGTTTTTATTTCATTATGTATCTAGATATTGCTTGTGAAAGAATATAGATGTGGACTGTACTGATGATATAAACCAATATGTTTTATAGCAAAGGACAGAGGGATAAAGATGTGTTACAGTATGTCTCATTGTAGCGCTATGCAATGAAATGATTAATACACAGCATATGTATGTATAATTAAATGAATACATAAAATATATGTTAGTTATGCTGTATACTGTTTATTTTACCCAGCTGCAGCAATTTTACCGAATGGTATAGAAGGTTTTCAGATCTAAAACAGTCAAATTCCACTGAAGCTGCTTCAGTAACATTTTGATCCTTTGAAACCACAGCGGTTCTAAAAAATAAAAAATAAAAAAATCCATCATGCTGACCAGCAGTGCTGGAGGAAGTGTTGAGATCATTTTACTTCAGCAAAAAGTCAAAATACCTCAATGTAGAAGTAGTCAGTTAACTTACAAGTAAAAGTTCTGCATTCAAATTGTAACTTTTGCAAGTACAAAAATATTATTGGGAAAATGTAGTTACATATAAAAAGTAAAAGTATGTAGTATGGTCCCCTTTCAGAGTGTTTTTGTTGTACAGTGTCTATTATATTTCTGGATTTTAATTATTGAGGCAGCATCTAAATGTAGCTAGTTGAGGTTAAGATAAGTTGATCTATATACTGTTGGTAGTTAACCAGACCTTTTCACTCCATTGCTTGGCAACCCTTGTTAACTTCCTGTCAGTTGATGTCATTCACATACAGTGCAACAGGAAATCAGCTTGGAGCTATTTAGAATGGCTGCGTCCGAAGTTCCATACTAACATGCTATTTAGTAGCTAAAACAGTATGTGAGATTTTTTTAGTATGTCCGAAACCTTAGTATGAAACCAACAGTCCGCGAATTGCATACTATTTCCGGTAAAATATTTCAGTATGCAATACTGGACGACGTTCATAACAAACTGACAGAAACCAATGAGCTCTGGAACGTCAAGAACGCTCTAATTTACATTTCTATATATACAACAACTGTTGGTCTAGTTATTCACCTCTTTCAGTAATTTAAGCATTATCTGGCAATGCCACTAAAGCTGAGGTCGGCAGGGGTTACTATGGTTATGCGTCTTTACCGGCAAAGAGGCTCTCAGGAAGTGACATTGAAAATTGCAGATTAATGCGTCCGAAAATATATACTGTTTATTTACACAAAAGTATGTTGAACGATAGTATACATATTAAGTATGTAGTGCAGAGTATGTGATTTTGGACTCAACTAATATTTATGTTTACATCTATGAAAACTCTGAAGCAGGAGCTGGGAATGATGTCACAAACGAGTTGAATGCATTCCATTTACAAGTCGGGATTTTTCATTGTGGGGTTAGCTGTAGCCCGGTTAGCCATTGTTAGCAATGCCAGTTGATAATAACGCATTACGCATGCATTTTTTGTGCATACAAACAGCGTAACAACATGTCCAGAGATAGAAGTTGGACAGGACTGTGTGTACGACTGATTTAGTGAGACACAAATAAGACAGAATTGCCAATAAACTGTATGTTACTACAGCTTTCACTACTGTTGATGCATGGGGCAGCCATGTTGGATTTTGAGCTTGGGGTACTGCAAGGTTGATGGACTTCCCACCTCGGAAATTCGAGTTTAGGGAGAGTGTTTCGGACTTTGACCTCAGAAATTCCAACCTCCCAGTACATATGGAACCGCGCTATTATTACCCGCTCATATGTTCTGTATGCAAACTCTTTATATACAAAGAAACTAGTAACTCAAGCTCTGAAATAACAGAGTAAAAAGTATCAAATGTACCTCTTAGAGAGTCAAGTATCAAGTAGCGGTAATGTAAATACAGTATAAGTACCTCAAAATAGTTTTTATGTACGGTACGAGAATACATGTACTCACTTATCATCACTTATTTGTAGCAGAACCAGGCCATTGTTTTTTTAATTTAAAATGTAAATGATGAAAGATAGAATAAAGATATAGTGTAGCACTTGATACAGTAACCGCAAAAATCAAGTATAATATTTATTTCCTCCAGTAATTGTTTTCCCTGCTGCCCCTCCAAAATAGACCCATGAAGGCTTATGTCGCCTGCATCCACCCCAGCTTGTTTATATTCCCACACTGGGTTGTGAGAATACATTAGCTCGGAGCTTCAGACTGAACGCCTGTGTTTCATTCTAGAGTTGAATAGAGGAGGCGAAGGTGCCATTCCATGGAGCACAGGGATAATCACAGACGTCGTTACACTGTATTATATGGTTGAGATATTATTTTGGTTGTTATTCAATAGAACGTAGGCTGGTGCTTTTGAAAGGTGTTCAGTGGCTACAGTGGATGTAGCATGAACTCAGCAAATTAGTGTTATTATACAGTAGGCAACATCTTCAGCAAGTGTGAACTTTTTTTAAAAGGGTTATCACTATGCTAATTATCAGTTATTTTATTTTGCTACAACAAATGCATCCTGCCCTTAAATAGACTAAGTCTGTTTCTTTCTTGTTTAATTCAGCAGTCACACCTACATGCCAGCCGCATGTTAAATCTAAAGCTTTTGTTTTCAGTGTATATGTTTAGATCAGATCCCTGTTGTAGCTAGTGATGATATAAAAACTGCCAGACAATATGAAATCTATGAAGTTAGAGTTTGGAGTAGAGCATACAAGCATACATGAATGTGTATGTATGTTTAGGTGTATACATGTATGTCACTGTGGGGTTATGCATATGATATGGATGTATACTTTATTTTCCTTTTCTGTGCTTTTTGCTGGAAGGCAACACAAATACATTTAATATCATCCAAGCGTATACTATTCCCCCTTATGTATGTTATTAAGTTTTGTGTGTCACTGTGTATTATGTTGTTGGTTTGCCATTAATTGTCCATTATCATGACAACAAAACATAATAGTTGCCCTCCAGATCGGGACATACAAGCGTTTCTTCTATTGGCAGGAAGACCTCATTTATCCATAGGCGTCGATGATGGTGGGGGACGGTGGGTGCGCGTGCCTATCAGCCTATCGGCTTTAAAAAAAGCTCTGATGTCCTGTTCACTTCTTTTTGACATGATGCAGAGGTATAATTCTCTTTCTCTATCTGTCTGTCGACTGTCGTGCTTCTTCTATTTTTAAAGAATGTCATGAGTGTAGATGTCCCCTCCGTCGTTTTTTTTTCATTTTTCACATGAGCTGACAGCTTGGCATGGACAGGGAACGAGGCATCATATGATCCTATCTATAGGCTACATACTCTTTTTCTGTGATGAGCCGAGGTATCATAGACGAGCAAGTCATTTTAGCCTGCATACAGTATAAAGCACCATACCAGGTTGCTAGTTCCATGGACTTTAACATATCAAAGTGATAACCTGTAGAACAAATGGATGTTGTCGTACACAGCATGGATCTGCAGACCACTGACACAAAGGTAAGACGCGATATGTTTATTACTTAAGATTTGCTGGTATTGTGGCTGGGTCCTGTGCATTTGCACACAAGTGATCGGCTGTTTTAACTCTTCTCTTGCAATTAATGTTAGCCTTAGCCACCAACTTACTTAGTTACGGTTTACGTTCGTACAGGAAGCATTGGTATACTGGAGATGATTGTGGAGTAGTCAGTATCTTGTTTAGTTATTGCTTGAATCTATTGCAGAATTCGGGAATAGTTGTGATGATGATGATGGGGATTGCATGCTTTGAAGGTTTGCTCAGAATGCCTGATGTAGATTGGATGGATGCAGATTGTTGTGAATTGAGAGCAGTCAGCTCATGGTGTGACATAGCGTTCATGGTGTGATATAGCATTCATGGTGTGATATAGCGTTCATCTGTGCAATTTGTAGTGCAGAACTTGCAGAAGTTGTGTTGTGTGTAGATATGGTCAATTGTACTGGGAATTAAATCAAAATATTAGCAAAAGCCACACATTTGCCCACTGAACTTCAACACATAGCCTATGGTAGGCCAGGCCTATTTTCCTTTCGTAGCTCCTCTCTCTGAGTCTGATGTCACGTCATGTCACATTGTCAACATGGTACATGGATACATGAAGCAGAACATAGTGGGTTATATGTCTAATACTTTTTGAAAACTTAAGGCTTTCTTCTTCATATAACGTGACGGACATCATCACCGTTTTGTATACATTTCTATTTATTTAAATTAGTAAGCTACAGGACAGCGTCTTCCAAAATGAAAGAGAAAAAAAAAATGAATGCGTCGTTGTACCCAGCACTTCTGAAAATGCACTTCCGAATGCGTCTCTGTCCCCAGCACATTTCAAACCAAACTGACGCCCATGCATTTATCAGTGGTTTCCAGAAATGTTACAACTCACTGTTGCAAAACAGAAAAAAAAGGTCTGCTCTGACATCACTGTGGTTAAGGTTGTGCTATACGTTTAGGCATAAAAAATGACTAACTTAGGGAAATATCCTAGCTTGTTAAGTCGTGTTAAAATAGCTACTTGTTTAAGGTTAGAGAATAGTCATTTCCATGGTCAAAATAATCCGTCGGTCAGTAGGAAACAGAAAGCAAACAGTGGTTCTAGACCTTCTAAAAATAACAGATTTAGAGGACTGTGCAGCCTTGGGAGAGGTATTCACACTCTGAGAGCTGTCTAGTGTTAATTAGTAATTTGTTCAATTTCACAGATCTGTGGGCAGATCTTTTCAAGGAATCAGTCTCTTCCACGCTAACTCATTTACTCTACCAGTCGAGCATAGAAGAAAGCTTCAGGCAGGGATGCTCTGCTAAATTCAATACTCTTGAAGCTCTCACTGTCAGCAGATCCAGATCCAAATCGGGTGCCACGTTAACAAGGTGAATTCACACACAAAACCTTGACAGATAATAAAACTACTGAACGTTCACAACAGTTAGATATGTGGATTGCCTTCAGTTTATCTTCCCAAGCATGAGTAAGTGCTGCTTACTGGATACTAACATCCACCTTTTTTATGGCCATAAAACATTGCATTTGGGGTTTGTTTGCTGCATTTTGTTTGGATGATTTGCACTCAAATACCAATAGTTGTTACTATATATATATATAGATACTACCACCGTAGTTGGAGGAGACCTGAGAACTGCATTTTAAATCATCTTGGTGTGGTTCTTTGGAGTTAAAATAGAATAGAACGGACTAGTCAAAAAGTTGAAATAAACCGCTTCAAGCATGATGAATGTGTACATCCTGAACTTAATCCTATATTTCAGGGTATTACCGCGGCAACCAGCTGTGTGATGCTCCCTCTGGCAAAAGAAAAAATACAAATGTATTCATAAATTCATAAATATACTGAAAGAAGCCTAAGAGGAAGATGAATGCAAACAGAGCAACCCTTCCTTTAGAACCCCCCATCACTCTGCTATTCCTTGGTAGTAGTTGGCTTTGTAATAGCACCAGCATGCATGTTTCTCTCTCACCAGGCAGCTCAACCTGTTATGTACCAGCTTTAAAGATAGCATAGATACACACACACACACACACACACAAACACATTCTCTAGGACAGTAACTCCGTAGGAAATGGTCTGTGTCTGTTAGTGTTAGTAAAGCACACAAGCAGCCGATTGGATGGATAAGAGGAATGAGTTCAAACCATGTGTAGTCTACATGTTCAGACTGAACAGAGCACCGAGCATACAGCCCTTAACTCAGTCAGCAGTGAAAAGAGAAGCGGTTTTCTCTTAAGTTAATGAACTGGTAAAGACAATGGTGTCTAAAAGATTTCTGGTGTCACAATTACATTTCCTGCTTCAGAACATAAAGAACGTAATACAGCATCAAAGTATCTTCTTCGGCGCCGTTTGTCGACCATAAAAAACAAACTTGTGAGAATATCTTTTTCTGTATAAAAAAGAGTAAAGAACAACTGCAACACTAGTGTGATGTACCTTCTTAGCAATATAACAAGAACTGCTTGATTCCTATATAAATAGAAAGAATAACATGCAAATTGGCATTAATTTCCCTTTGCTATTAGTCCTTTGTAAGATTTAGTGGCCTTGTGTCAAACACTTAACAATCACTGGCCGTGTCATTATGACTTTTGAAGAGGGCTTAAGAAAATCTGAGTTAATGACACTAATGTCATACATTTAATATTATTAAATTAATAGCCAAGCATGAGTGAAAAGGTGAAAGAGTTGATTGTAAGGTGAGGCAAAAGGCACATTAACCTGCCGTTGAGAAGATGCAATCATCTTTTTTCAGTTTTATATTGTGTCATTCAGTGGTGTAGTCTACGTGCTAGGCAGGTATACGCAGTATACCCATTAAGAAAGCTCCAGCATGTCCATATACCTTCTTTAAAATGCCCAATGACACAAACAACATACTTTCCATTATATTTTGGATATATTTGGAATTGTCATCTGTGTTTTTCTTCTTCGCATAGACTAAATAAAGGTACTTCCACCGTACATTTGTGAATAAAAGTTATCTGAATGCAGGAAATGAAGCCTTTGACACTCAAAATAACCCTGGGGGAGGACAGCCAGACCCCCCACTATGATATGCCCCCCTCCCCCAAAGGCAGATTCTGGCCCATATATATAGGCCAATATATTTATATACAGTACAGTATACCCACTACAATACAATAGACTACACCACTGGTGTGATTGCCATATTAAAGCCTGAGAGGATGAGTGTGGGCCGGAGTACAAAATGCATGCTGGGATATTGTGGCGTTTTAATGTTTAATGCATCTCTTTCCTCTCTTGCTATTTATCACCCGGAGCAGTAATATCCAGTGAAGTCAGGATTGAGGTGAAGATCGAAAATCGACGTAGAACTTACTGTACTGTATATGTTGCTTGTTGAACTACGAAATGTCACTAAAGAAGAAGAAGATGTAGAAGAAGAAGAAGAAGAAGAAGAAGAAGAAGAAGAAGAAGAAGAAGAAGAAGAAGAAGACAAGACAATATCTACTTTATTGATCCCCAGGGGGGAAATTACATTTTTTACTCTGTTCATATATATTACACATTACACACAGGCCCAAAAGTCACACACATGCACAAACAGGCACTAATGGAAATATGTCAGAAAGAGGGGGCTGCCCATTAAAGGCGCCTCGAGCAGTTGGGGGTTTGGTGCCTTGCTCAAGATCACCTCAGCAGTGCCCAGGAACTAAAACCCTAAAAATAGCATAAAACTATGCAATCTAGTAAGTGGATTATTTAACATTCCAAAATTAAACTATCAATGTTCTCCCATGAGAAGAGCTACAGTAAGTGTTCAGTTGCTCGGTGTTCTGAAGTGTATTTGTTCCCCACCAGCTCTGCCATTCCTGCTGAGTAGAAATAATTGATTGCAATACCGTAATATTTTTTAAATATGTTAGGAATCATAGCGCTACTGGAAAACAGCGACAAGTTATAAAATAAAGACACTACATGCACTCAAAAAAATGATTCAAGCCCTTCTTAGAGGTGACACATTTAAATATGATTTGCTTTATTTAAATATATCTATTTAAGATCATATGTATACACATTTAAGTGGTTTAACTAAAAATGTATTAATAGCTCCACCTAAGAGGTGCGGTCCACATGTCCACATCTTTCAGTTTCCGCCCATCTCTTCATCCTCCGGCTGCAACGCGAAGGTAACGTTTGGAGGACGCTGCAAAATAAAAGGGGGAAATCCGCTACTTGGTAAGTGTTCGTTTTCTGTAGTAGATTAGAAAGTATCAAACTGTCAAATAACGTTAATTCCATATTACTGACCGGAATGTGTGCAACAGTTGAGCGAGCCGAATTTCACTCTTCAAAGTTGAAGGGAGTTGGTGGCTAGGTAGTGCTAAGTTTAGACTTTTAACGTTACTGTTTATTGACATATAGCGTTAGAGGCCACACATTGACTGCTTTGGTTAACTTAGCTATTTGTTGCTCTTCGTCGCCGCAATATTGGACCGGGCAAAACTGGCCTGTAGACAAAAGTAAAAGAATGTGTGTGTGTGTGTGTGTGTGTGTGTGTGTGTCCAACCCCTGTGGAGCCCTGCATCACTGTGTCTGTCCCCTTATTTCTCTGTCCATCTTTATTAAACATTTGCAGTGTTTTCTGTGTTTGTGGTGTTCAGGCACTGGCGACTGAGGATGCAGAAAGGGACGTAGCAACCACAGTCATGGAGATTTACGTATACGAAGAGATGGGGATCAGGAGCCTGAGGATGTTGGAGTTGTGATTGAAGGCATCAAAGTCCTGAGCAACTTGGGCAGTGTCATCATGGGCTTCGTCATGCTTTTTGGGCTCATTTATGCCCTTGATTTGAGTTTTCCAGACAACCTCAAATACACTTTCGAGTTTTTCCAGAAGATCATAATGAATTTGGATGGGCACAAGCTGAATGCAAAGATACAACAGCTGAAAATCAAGTCGTTTGCATAAGAGAACAAAACCATGTGACAATCTACCTTGATGGAGGGTTTAAGACCTGAGATTACTTGGGCTAAGTAAGTTTGCCCATTTCACCTCTCCATCATAATTTCTTGACTCTAACTCCTCTGTTCATCTCTACTTATTTGATTTCATGACTCTTGAGTTGGATTTAAATTGATCTAAAAACAGCTCAACACGCTGTATTTTACTTTGATTGTGAGTGGCCAGAACCTTTTTTTTTTTTTATGTTGCAAGTGACATTTACGTGAAGTTCTTTTTAAATGAATTCCTTGCTGGTTATAATCACTCAGAATGTTTCGTGATTTTTTTCTCTTTCTTTTGCTAGTCTTAACAGTGGTCCACAATACTTGTTTCTGTTACCAGCTATGATAACACACCAACCACCAAGGCTCTTCAATTTAAATGAACAGTAGTGGGGAATGTTGTATTTGCCATAGCCTATTGGTTATAGATGCCAATTGCAGATTTTTTTCTTTCCCTTTATGTAATGGCAGTTCAAGGCAAGCAACTACAACATACTTATCCAATCCTATAGCAGGAGTGTCAAACTCAACTTCACTAAGGGCAACACTGGACAATGAGAATTGCATTAAGGGCCAACATGTATAGTTAATTGACATGCTTTTATTTCATCGAAAGTCAAATATTTTTGACTGTATTATTGCATGTCTCATATAGCTTTCTTAATTACAGTTTGGTCGACATTAAGCCCTAAAAAGTCAGCAAAAAAGTTCCTTAGCCATCATAGAGTTCAACAAATTCAGCAAAATAATGATTACCTTTTTTACAGCAACCTGTTTCACACCCTGAATATGAAAACTCTGCTTCTGTGGGAATTTCTGAGCATGTCAAAGTCGGCAAATCTGCCAAATTCTACTTTGAGTGTCCCGTAATTAGTTTGAAAACAGTTCTGTCTTTTTGGTTTGGTGCACATCTAGGCGGGCCAAAATTGATTGTAAACCTGAATTGATATGCAGGGCCGGACCAAAATGTGCATGGGGCAGGATTTGGCCCACGGCCCTTGAGTTGACACGTGTAAGCTATAGTGTCTTTGTTGTTGAGATTTGGGATAGCTTGGCATTCATTTTGTTATTTCAAGTTCATATACTTGTGTTTTATCTAGTAAAAAAGTTAATATGTTGATATTTTTGTTTAAAGATGCCCTCCAGACATTATTAGTATTAAGACTCTGCTTGGAACAATAATTTCTGTCTTTTTTTTTACGCAGAAAAAGTATTCCTTTCACATGTAAATCCTTAAAAGGGGAATTTACTCCTACCTCATTAGAATTTCCAGAATCTATGAATTTGCACATTTATTAAGTTTTCCATGTCCAGTGGTGCAGTAACATGCACATGTTATTGCGTGCATGTGTTACATGCATGCAGTACTGCACACCCATGTTCAGTGTATGTGCACTTTACAGCTTCAAGTTTCTACATCACATTAATATTAATTGAATATTGGATCAGACATCTGGCAGTAGGCCTGTCCTATAAAACTGGATTTTCACTGAGCTTGGAGAAAATTCCCACTTTGAGCAGATGAGTGTGAAAATAGTCTTTTATGTCTCAAACTCTGCACATACATGTTTGAGATTCACTGTGTAGAATAATGTAGATTGGATGGCACTTCAGTGATCCCCACAGTGGAAGTTCACATTATCGCAGCTATGTTTGGTGAGCTGTGGTAATATGTGAATGTCCCCTGTGGGGATCAATAAAGTCAATTCTATTTGACATCATTCAGCACAGTGAAGCTCAAACATCCAACAGGAGGAACAAGAAGAAAAACATATTTTTGAGTGGAGGGGCTCTAAGTAACAAATGTTCAAATCTTTATGTATTTCAATGAAAAAGTGTCAACCAGGTTGTTTTCATGTGTATGTTAATGGGGGATCAACTTAAAAAAATAATTTATATATTTAATTTCCTTTCCAATAATTATGTACGTTTGAGTTGGACAAATGTAAATCAATTTCATTTAGCTAATGTAATCATTTCATTTCAGCTGAATTTGATAAAAATGTATTAGGCTAACTCAATGACATACTGTTGTATCTATTTGATAAAAATAATTTAGGCTCACTCATTTATATTCTGTTGTATCTATTTGATATAAATGAGTTAGGCTAACTGATTTACATTTCGTTGAATGGATGTACTTAGATGTACTTAGTTTGAGTTGGGGCTACATATATTTATTGGATGGAAATCCTGCTCACAATTTAATTGAGTTCATCCAATGAGTTATTTTTTTGAGTGTGTGTTTAGAATTTAGAAATTTTCACACATGCTTCAGAAACCGTGTGGACGGATTTAAAACATTACTTTGCAGCTTCATTTTTCTGTAATACAGGGAAAATAAAAAATAAAGGGAAAATGCAATGCTTTCACTGTGTTCTTTTTAACCCATGTCTCCAGTGTAACACCAGCGATAGGGCTGTGTGTGGTAGCTGAGACTTTAAAGTGTTCATATTATGCTCATTTTCAGGTTCATAATTGTATTTAGAGGTTATATCAGAATAGGTTTACCTGGTTTAATTTTCAAAAAACACCATATTTTTGTTGTACTGCACATTGCTGCAGCTCCTCTTTTCACCCTGTGTGTTGAGCTCTCCGTTTTAGCTACAGAGTGAGACATCTCACTTCTGTTCCATCTTTGTTGGGAGTTGCACATGCGCAGTAGCTAGGTAAGCACTGCTAGCTAGTCAGTTGCAGAGTATGAGGGCGTGCCACGCTAGCAGCTAGGCGAGCAATATAACATTTCTTACAAAGTGACGGAACGTTCACGTTCGGCACGGAAGTAAAGGCTGGACTACAATAGAGCTGTTTAGAGCAGTTTGTGAACAGTGTTTTCTGTTGGAGATGGTAAGTCCCTTTGGGGTGGACTTTGAACTGTTTCACTTTGTAAACCTATAACGTGCACAAAAAAAAATATATAACACAATAAAGCAAACCATAATATGAGCACTTTAAGTTATTTCCAAGTGAATGAGCTGTACATGTAGCTTGACATTGCAGTGGCATTGGTGCTCCCACCCCTCCTCACTTAAATGGGGTGTGACACCAAAACAATCCAATACTCAGCATTTAGGCTTAATAAAGATATAATACTTTGCAGGATTTTTCCTAGGTGCAACTAAAAAACTGTCAACTTATGTAAATTGCCTGTGCAATCAATTGCACTCTTGTTTCTCCGTCAGTTAATGTCTTAATTATTGCTGAACACTCAGTAAACATGTTCTTAAAGTGTAATAATGACTGCTGTGTTTACTTACATGCCATTCTCTTGAGGTTAGTCACCGCCGCTGCTGCTGCTGTTGCTGCATAATTTTAAGGGTTAACAAAGGTTAGTGGCCACAAATGTATGCACAACAAGATCAGCGCATTCCCGTAAAGCAAACCTGTCAGCTTAGAGAGCACCCGGCAGCAGTGGTGACGGCTTTATTTCCATATGCATAAACACTCTCAGAAAATACCCTTAGATGCAGAATAATTCAGTCACAAAGTGACTGGTTTTAATTGAAGAACCCATATGTATCAGATCTACAGTCCCTAACCGCATACGTCTGCAATACAGGGGTTCATTTCATAATCTGAAGCAAACTGAGATGTAATAACAAAGAGTGGTCTTTGTGGTGCTGTGTGTTCATTTATTTCAGTCTAAGCAAATTGTTCAGTGCCCACAACAATAGAAGAGTTTATTCAATAGGTACTGTGACAAGTCTTCTTTGTTAAAACATGACAGCTGTACTTTACTTGCATGACTAAGACATTGAAATGCTGTAAACACTTTGGTTCACAACCAAACAATTCTGCCATAGTTTTTTTTGGGGGGGCATTTTTAGGCCTTTATTTTCACAGGACAGATGAAGACATGAAAGAGGGGGAATGACATGCAGCAAAGGGCCGTAGGTCGGAGAGGAGTAAACCTCTATACACGTGCACCTGCTCTACCAACTGAGCTAACTCAGCCTCGAATGCTCCCATAATTTGAACGATCTGTAAGTTGTGATGTTTCCCTACGGTAAGTCAGATGTTGCCACATCTTTCCTGTGGCAAATAAACGTTGCTGTTGTGTACAATTATAGAAAATACATGGCTTGTAGGGAAGAGGACATTTTGATTTAATGGAGTCACTCACACTGTTGGTGGAATACTGGCAGTAAAAGGCTAGAGAGGAAACTGGACAATGAGACTGGACAGTGCTGTTCACTGGGGCACAGAGGGTTGAACCCGATCCAACATAAACAGAATCAATGCCATCATTTCTTTTTGCTTTGGCTTGTGGTAATAGCAGCTCTCCCTTGAGCTATTGCATAGATCGTTCCAGTGGTCTCATGTTTATGCATAGCACTCCCACGCCCACCTCCTCTCCCTGCTTCCGCTGATGTTTGTGTTTGGTCTGTCTATGCTGACTAGTGCTACATGGTGAGTATATATGAACAGTGCAAAAATGCTGTGTTTGGGAAACACCATGCAGGGGAAACAGCAATGAAAATATGGTGTTTAGTGATCACAAATAGGGGTAACCCCGAATTGTTGAATATGCAATGACTTCGACTGCCAATCTCACCGTTGAATCTTTGCACAGACGTTATAAAAATGAGGATCACGCCATTTTGGCTATATGGGGTGCTCAATATCGGATTTTACATATAACTACCCGTTTTATCTCAAAAAGTTGACAGCATATTATGATATAAATAGGCCTATCAACACATAATGCTGTCAATAAAAATGTGCAAAGAAAGAAGCTTTTAATAAGTCTTTTTAAAGTGTGTGAATGAATAAGACTTTAAAAAGGCCGCCCTATTGCAGATTTAAGTTTCACTTTCCATGAACTGTGACCGATGGAGGAACATCTTGGCAGCAGGGATTTAAACCTTTAACTGAAAATGTCTGGTAAAAGAAAATCTAAAGTGTGGGTGTAATTTGAAATACCGCCCGATACAGGAGCACAGCCGTGATCCAGTGGGCAGCCCACGGCATGATCCATCCGCCCCGGTGATCACCAAATCCTGCACACCAGACCAGGGCCGTGCAGAGACCTTTTGAGAGGCAGGGGCTCCAAATTCAAAAAAGGGCACATGGAACAAGATTTGTTAACAATATATGTCATCTTTATTTTAAAAACTGTAAACTTTACATTTTCAACATAATACTAAATCCACAATACTGTACACCTCAAAATGAAATATGGAGCCTTACATTAGACTACATTCACACAAATATATCCAAAAAATGCAACTGTTGTCCAAGCAAAATGTAATCTTACATACAGTATCCAAACTGTATATAGAAAGTGCAATATGACATTTTACATAATACTAAATCCATAATACTGTACACCTCAAAATGAAATATAGAGGCTTACAGTAGATTACCACAAATACAGGATAATGAGATATCAAACCAGATAAACAGTTTAATTGTAGCCTATAACTGCAACCTGAGCTGACTATCAGATTTCTGTAGCAGTGGGCTAGTAGGCTTTGAATCAGAAAGGGATTTGCAAAGGTATGCAGCATGTTTCAGATTATTTTCTCAAAATATAAGGATGTCCTTTATTAATGAGTCAAAATGTATAGACCACCAACCTACACCGCAGACTACAAATAACCTAAGCTAATTTACCAAAGAAGTGATATGTTCTTTTAAGTGGGCTGCTGGTTTAGAGGCAGAAAGCACACACACACTCACACACACACACACACACACACACACTTCTGTTAACCTACAGAGAACTGCTGCTGCTGCACACACACCCACCCACTTCTGTTAACCTACAGAGAACTGCAGCTGCTGCACACACACACACACTTCTGTTAACCTACAGAGAACTGCTGCAGTCTTCTCTTGTGTATCAGATAATGAAACGGTGACGCTATAAGGCTATCACACGATGAGTACATAGAGTGGCCGCAGCAGCTCGTGAAATGTCACTACTTCAAAGTTAGCTGCCGCTGCCACAAATTTAGCTTGTCTGCTGGCTGTTTTAATCCTGGAGGAGACTCGTTATCTAGCGGCAGCGGCTAGAGGCCTCTATAACAAACCAAATGTGCATGCATGCATTCTCATTCACTTCAAAAGCCTCTTGCTGGCCGTGCCGCCGATGGACTCACTTGTATCTAAGTGGGGCGCCTGGCAGGAAGCGGACATGTGTCACGCGATAACCCTGGTCATCATGTAACATGAAGGTTTAGGTTGTTTTATCTAGCTAATTATTATTGTTAAATATTCTTCTTAAACCGACCATTTGTGGGCCATCGTCAAAGAAAAAATATGAAGAAAAAAAATCTGGACAAAAAAAGGGCCATGAGGAGCAAAAGGGGCAGGTGCTCAAGCACCCGTAGCCCCTCCCCCCGTCCTGCACATGCATGCACCAGACCAGCAAGCAGCGGCAATATATGCAATGAGGCAACGTTTGCGTTTGTGGCAGAAAAACATTATGACAAAAGGATTGTGAAAGAAGATAGAGCACGCGCGGCAGGACAGTCTTTTACTCTGTGCGCTCTGCTTTTTGTCACCGGGGGCGCGTGCAGCTTCTGCCTGCTTGACACGCAAGTGTGCGCTCCGAACCTCTTTCAATTAATCTTCTACACCCCTGCAACACTTATACAAAAAGACGCTACTCATTTTATGTCTCTGTCCTAATTGGTTGCATGTTATTGCTCATTAGTTTGTTGTTTTGTTTTTTTGATGAGGACAGTTTCCATTATTAAGTTTGTTTTATGCTGATATATGTCTGCCCTCATGAGCTAACTCACTCTCCTTTCTTTCGAAAATGTGACTACATTGTTGGTGGAAGTAACAGACCACCATGACCAATACAAGAAGCGATTGTATGGCTGTAGGAAGTTCCGTTATGTCACTCTTGTTGCAATGCCTTATGCCTGCAAGGGTCATAGATTACTTAATGTCCATTCAAACACTTTAGTGCACATTTACTGAAGTTCAGCCTTGAGGGCTACCTATTGGATGTAATAGGGAGAGACAGAAAGCGGAATCGCTTCACATCCATCGGTAGAGGCTCTGCATTGTATGGCACTGACTGCTTTGGCTTTCATCCAGACCTTCCATTATGTCGTCACCAGACCATGGCAAAAAAGGTCTGAGCCAATCCATTCAGTGACTGGGAAATAGGGTAATTTTGATACCTTACTGAAGCCTCTGTGTTATTTGTAATTATTGAACCTTGATTGCCTTTTTACTCAGCATGGGTATGTTTAGCCGAATCCGGAAACACTTCATTTAAAAGCCTTTAATTTTTGATTGGTCCGAAGAAAACCAATCAACTGTAAAGTAGCCCAAAGTCATTTATCTCTTCCAGAAAGGTTGTGCTGTCTTGTTAGCGGGATTTAGGACAGAAGTTCACATGCAATGCATGCAGTGCAATTCACATTATTTGATTATATGTCATTTGATGGAGAATATGAAAGGTAGGGACTGAAGATGACTTTTCTTTTACAGTAAAATGACATGCAGGTAATGTTTACCATGGTCACTATTGTAGTTTAGCATGTTAACATGGTAAAGGCTAATGGGATATAAAAACTGTTGGACATTGGGAATTGAAGGTTTGACCTGATTATGGGGCTGGATTAAATGTGAGGGCATCACAGAAATTCAGCAATCCATTCAGTGGAGAACATGAGTATCTGTACCAAAGTTGCTCACAACCCATTCAAAAGTTGTCATAGTTGTCACACTGAACCAGAAATGTCCAATGGTGGCTCTAGAAGAAATGTCAGTGACCACTAAAATCATTTAGGTACATTTTCTAAGAGCCATGAATGTCTGGACCAATTCATCTGGTAGATGTTAAGAAATGTAACTTCATTATTCATACATTTGACCAGTTGCGGGTGTTACATCAAGAGTCAGGGGATCACCATAGTAATTAGGATTCATCCTCTAGGGCTGTTTGGTTATTTGTGTGGCAGTCTATATTTGTTGAGCATTTACTGTTGACCAAGGTGGTAGGCCAACGGACCAAAATTTCTGATCTTTATTGAGATTATATGTTGTTCCGAACCCAAATGTTGTGTTTCCTGCTTTAAGCAGACACATCAATGCAACAGCTCTCTCCAGAACTATTGTTTTACGTTTCTACAATTCCACTTAATGTACCGATCAGCTCTAGAGTGCTTTGCCCTATTCATACTACTTGCAGACAGCCTCAGTACTGTATTTTTTAATGCAGTGGTGGATTAACTTTAAATATTAGATCATATGTAATGTGAGCCAAATAAGTGAACACAAAAGGGAACTTCTCCAAGTGTGGTTTATTTAAGAAACATGTGTTTATTACATGACTGAACTGCAGTATTTAGCCCTAATAATTGTTTTTACAACTCTAGTACAAGTCTATTCACAGGACCCACCTAACAGAAACATACATTTTCATGTGGGCCTTTTAATTACAAAAATCCCTTGTGTGTCTGCAAAAATAAAAAATACAGATTGATGACTGAGAGATAAATAGATAAATACACAATAATCAAATCAAACTCAATCAGCCAATAAATAAATAGAAGAATAAATAACATTCAAAACATCTTTGGCCAAACTCGGGCCACTTCGTTGTCCCCACAGACTTGACATTGGTCTTGGTAGATGCCTCAGCCAGTCAGAGCACAGTATGCTGACTGAATAAGCTTAACCTGTGGGGTTGTAAGGATCAACACTGGATATGTGGCATGAAATAGCAAGTGAAAGAACAATTATATTGAGGCACTTTTAAGGATGTTCTAGGAAATGACAACATTTCCGTATATATGCGTATTCCCCAAGAGGAAACAAAACATAAGACGAGAACATTCCATTGAAAGGTAATTGAATGGCTGCTTGGCTCATCTAATCATGTTTCCTTATGTTCCCTCATTTTCTCCTTTTTTTTCTTCTTTTTTTTTTACAATTTTGGGACTGAGCATGGTAAAGTACCACATAAAATAGAAAACAGTGAGCTGGAAAAAAAGATGAAAACAGATAACATGGGAGGAAAACAATGGTAAAATGTGTGTGTGTGTGTGTGTGTGTGTGTGTGTGTGTGTGTGTGTGTGTGTGCGTGTGTGTGTGTGTGTGTGTGTCATCAACCAAAAGAACATTGTTACATATTTGCTTTTCGAGTCTGTGAAAAACATCAATGTGTGTTCTCCGTGGTGGTTGAGTCCGACTGAGTTTCTGACTGTTCCCCAAATATCCCTGCTAGTGTCTTAAAGCGGGGCCCCCAGTCATTGAGGTAATCATAGTCCTCTTCGAGGTCTATGGCGAAGGACTCGATGGAGCTTAGCGACTCGGCGACAGAGCCGTCTCCCTCGTAAGCGTACGTGGCCAGGGAGTCATAGGGCGGTGCCAAGTTGTCCACGTCGTGCTCTTTCAGACGCTGGTTGATGAAATCTCGGATGTCGGCGCTGTCCTGAGAGACAGGTGGCCTGGGACCTCTCTTCATCTCAGGTTTGACGTCCCTGCGGAACAGGTTCTCTTTGACAACCTTAGGATTGCGAAGTGTCCCCATGTCAAATGCGTGCGTGTCCTCCTCTCCCCCTCCTTCGTCGTCATAGTGGATCACATTATCCCGGATGTCCTCCTTGGATGACATGAGTGTTTCCTTTTTCTTTTGCCGTCTCAAGCCCACATAGAGGACCACGATTACTGGGGGAACAAATTGAATGCAGAATTACATGTTAGACTAATGTCCACACACCCACATTACTCAGTCTTAAACACATTTTCTGTCAGGAAAAGACAGAATTTTGAGATGCCAAGATGTGATTTTCTTTTTTAGCTATGTTAGCATCATGGCTATAGGTATGGCAATGACGGTTGATCGGTTGGTCGGTCCACCCCTTTGGTCCAGCATTTGTGGTCTTTAGTCAGACAATTTTAGGATGGAATGCCATGGAATTTGATACAGATATTCATGTCCCCCCTCAGCATGAGTTTTAATGACTTTGGTACTGACATTTCAACTAGCACCACCAGCAGGTCTTAATGTTATTTTCACAAACACTTTGGTTTATCGCCCAATATCTGTAAAACTAATCACCTTCCCATTAGCCTCAGCTGTACGTTGTGTTAATGATTAGCATGCTTACAAACCAGCATTGTCAATGTAAGTTAGAATACTGATGTTGACAAATACTCCACCGTAGCTGTGGGGTATTTTAGATGTCTGGTTTACATGTAACCTACAGTATGTATTAGCAGAATTGCAATGATGTAGTAAAATCCTGCTTGTCACTGAGATAAAGGATCAAAATCCATTGAAACTATCATAAGTTACCTTGACATCTAAATTTCATTTTTTTCCACAAATTTCATCCACATTTGGCCCAGTTTGACCTGCAAATCAATGCCTTGTGGGAATTGAATTGCTTTTGGTGGCTCAGAGCAAATAATGTGGGCTGGCAGCATTACATACTTAGAATAGATAGCACAAGAACTGTAAGCACTGTTGGAAAAAATACCGCTGAGAATAGACCCAAAGCACACCGTTTACTGTTTTATCATGCAACCCTTCAGAGGTTGCTTGAGGTTCTGCACACGTTACACACTGTAGTGCCACAGTGTGCTTTTCAACCCATAATGTTACAATACATTTACTTCTCTCCCTTTCCTCTTTCAGTGCAATCTGTCTCCCTCTGTGTCCCTCTCTCTGTCTCCTCTGTGAAATATGCAGTAAAATGTGTTTTTCCTCTGGGTTTTTAATATACAGTTGCATCTAGGCAGAAGAGCAATGGCCAGGACAAAACTGGAATCATTCAGGTGAAAGAGTCCAATAAATACGTGAAAGTATACTTAAGTAGGTCTCTTCCTTTCATCCTTGCTGTATCACATTTCCTTTCAGCCTCCCTTAACTCCCAAGCGATTTTATCTACCTGTGTATAGTGTGCCAGCTCCCCCCAGTGGCACCTACGTAGACTTCAACAACAGTCAGCTATTATAGGACACAGTGGTTGAAGGCAGTTTGTCACTGGGTGCAGTCAATCCACATCAGTTTGTAAGAGACAGCAATGCAGATGAAAGTCTCTGCACCGCTCGGTTTAATTTACCTCATCATTCCTTCGCACAGGACAACTGGGTCATCCTGACAAATCCTGCACAGGAACTAAGTGGCTCTATGGAAATGTTCTTGGTGTGAGTTCTGATTTTCTCTGCCACTTTCCTTCTCAGGGACAGCATGAGAGTTTGGCGTCAGCCTCAGCCTTGGGGGCGAATCGATTTGGAGCTTTGAAGACATTCCTCTCACATGCAGTGAACACACCAACACTACAGCACACCACTACAGTGGACTGTGTGCTTTCATGTTCCCTCACATGAAAAACATTGAAATCTAAGCTGAGTTCTTTTTACATGAATACATTCATGAAGGTAATGAAAAATGATTCATGATGAGGCATAGCTGGAGTATAACAGTGCCGGACTACATGTTAGAGAGAGAAAGTGAAATGTAAATACAGCTCAATTCAGAGGTCATGGCCACCGTTGACTTCCACTGTAAAATATGAACATCTTTAACAACCGACCATCCCCATATTCATAATTCAGAAAATGATCCCATAAACCTACATTTACTTCCTCCCTGCTATGTAGATGAGTTTGGACATTAATAGCACAGAATTAAGGAGGAGTTTTACAACCATGACCTTGTGGGGAATGTAAAAGCTGTAGCCTGCGAAACAGCCACAGGGCAGCAAGATTGGATTTAGTTTATAGAGCCAAGAGTCCCTCCCTCTACTCTTGAACGTCTCATTGAATGATCAAATTCATATGCATTCTATAATTAACTGCGGACATTCCTGGTGAGATGCCAGACCAAGTGTTACGGTCAGCTCAGCAAGTTTGGATTCAGGTGTTGTCAAAAATGGCAGGAAATTGATATAGATCTAGCCGTTTAGATTTATATTTCAGGTGTTGAGCTTAGTGCAGTGTTGTAGTACTCAAGACTGTTCTCAATACCACTTTTTGAAGGTCTTGTCTTGGAATCGACTGCATTTTTAGTCAGTCTTGTCTCATCTCATACAAAGAGGACTCTTGATTAATAAAAGAGGTGAATAAAGAACTATCTTAATTTGTTTTCTGTGGGTGTTTTTTTATGGGAATGTAAATCTTTCGGATCAATTTGAGGAGTGACTATGATTAGCGTTTTCCACATTTTATCATTTCATGCAGTGTGGGACTCGCATTGGTCTGGTCTTGGTCTTGACTCGGTCTCACCCTGCCTTGGTCTTGGTATTGACTCAGTCTCCACCCCTCAAAGTCTTGATCTTGTCTCGGTCTCGATACACCCTGGTCTTGGTGATGACTTGCTCTCGGTTTAGGTGGTCTTGATCACAACACTGGCTCAGTGTCTTACAATAAGCTTTAACTTTGACATCACAAGCCAATCAATACCTAAAAACTGTACCAGGGAGAGATTTCAACTCTAAACAATCCTGTCAATCGAAATTATGAAGAAGTTAAGACAACGCACACATGCTGGTTTGGACAAAGTAGTAGTATAGACACTTCATTTCAGAAGCTTATTGAAGGTATTGCTCATACTGTACGTGTTCTCATTAACTTGAAAGAAAGACCAAATCACGAGCAAAGGTTAAACAATTTTCGGTTACACTTTACTTGAAGGTATCTACATAAGAGTGACATGACACTGTCATGAACGTGTAATAAACATTATAAACAAGTCATAAACATTTATGACATAATGCTTCTTTTAGTGTCATTTGGTTTTTGTCATGACAAGTTATTGTTAGGGTTAGGGTTCATGTGTCATGACTGTGTCATGACAGTGTCATGTGTTCATGATAGTATCATGTCACTCTTATGTAGATACCTTCAAGTAAAGTGTTACCCAATTTTCATGTTCTTCTCTAATACCAACAACTAATGTTAATTCAGAAAAGCACACAGCTCACTGGGATACAATTTAATCCTAATTTCTGGAAGAGGTTTATGATCATGGCTGTAGCACTAAGGCAATATATATATATATATATATATATATATATATATATATATATATATATATATATATATAAAACAACTCCCTGTTTCCTGTATGAATATCAAGGATGCAATGCTACAATGAAGAATTTTTACAAGCCATAAGACAACAGGTCTCACCTAACAGGATGACGATACACAGAAGGATGGCAATCAGAGCTCCAGTGCTGAGACCCACGGGGAGAAAGATGGCCTCAGCGCTGCAAGTTAGCAGGGAACCGTCTGCTTCGCAGCCACATACGCGGATGGTCAGGGTGCCGGTGCTGCTCTTAGGAGGGTAGCCGTTATCGTCAATCACCACAGGAAGGAAATAGATCTCATGCAAACGCCGTCTAAAGCCACTCCGCTTTGTCACAATTCCAGCTGTGTTGTCTAGAGGGAGGGGAAAATCAAAAAGAAATCTTCAAAACAGACGTTGAGCTTTTGAGAGGGTATGTGGTCTTAGATTAAAAGAGTCGTCCAAATTTGCATGGGGAGGCCTGAAGTAGTGCAGCAAGTGCTTTTTCCTTGATCTATACAAGTTAGACGGGGTTCTGACCAAAGCAAAAAAAAGGGGTTCCACCCAGTATAACCTCACATCAATTAGCAAATCCTCTGAGCTACATTACAAGTCTGGAGGTCCAAGTTTGAGAAAGATAAAACTTTCAATGTCTGATAACTCGTCATGTTTGATATTGAATCCTCTACAAATGTGCCTCTCTGAATGAGATGAGAATCTGCAACGTATCAAAGAGTTGTCTTATCAAAGCTCTCACCATTTTACACCGCTTTCCGTAAAAGCTGACAGAGCCTAACCGCACCCAAGTACATCAT
This sequence comes from Sander vitreus, assembly GCF_031162955.1. Taxonomy (NCBI): domain Eukaryota; kingdom Metazoa; phylum Chordata; class Actinopteri; order Perciformes; family Percidae; genus Sander; species Sander vitreus. The sequence goes on from NC_135876.1 coordinate 21,913,506, forward strand.
TCCTTGAAACACTGCAAAGCGTTTTTCTGTCTACCTGCACTGTGGGATATTGGAATCTGTTGTAATGTTGTTATCTCTGAGTGCAGGCAGCATCACTCCAGAGAAACAGCAGATTAGCAATGAGAGATAATAGATCAAATAAATATATAAATGAAAACACACAAAGGGAACAACTCGGGAAGACAGCAGTAGGTGTGAGAACGGGGGAGTGGAATAGAGGTCGACAACGTACGCAACAAAGAGGGAACGTGTCACGTTGGACCTGCCTGGTTCTGTCTGCTACCGCTAGACTGTCTGACCCCTGTCAAGTCCGGTTTGTTCCGCTGACGAAGCCTGGCACTTTTTCTTGACAGGAGGTCAGGCATTTTAGCACACCTTGCATGTTGTGCACAACTGTGATTTTGTTTGTGCTCTCTCTCTCTCTCTCTCTCTCTCTCTCTCTCTCTCTCTCTACCTCTTTTGCCAAACCTGTCCATGGTGCCTGTGGTGTTTGTGTTTCCTTGTCCCTGCCTATCAGATCGCACTCTGTATCTGGAGAGTGTGTGCTCGCAGGGCCTCTAGCAGCCAGGAAACTGCAAGACAGTGTGTCCAAAAGGTAAAAAACTGGATCAGAGGTTCAGACCTGGGCTTGTCAAGGATAGTGAATGCATTCGTCTCCCTGGCCTCATCCTGCCATGTCCCACTTTTCATTACCCGTCTTCCTGGTTAGACTTCAAAGGCTCGGCCAGTACGCGCTGCAAAGTGTCATATATATATATATATATGCCCTTATCATAAGACGTCTGACTGCATGCGTTACAGACATGCCACTCGTATAAGCTCTGAGAAACACACTTGTTAAATAACAAATGATTTATCTTGAGAGGGGAATTTTCCTCATTCCAAACTAATTGCATGTAGAGATTGGACGGTAGCTGTTAAGATGTAATCAATAATGGTTCTACTCATTTGATGTTTGTGCCACCAAATTCAACTATTATTAATATACTATGTAAGGGATAATGTAGAGCGAGCGGGTCATTATTGTGAAATAAATATGATGCAGAGCCCTGGTGCGAAGCAGCTATTACCCAAGTGCTTACTAAAGAAATCAATAATACATATAGACACATAAATATGATTTATAAATGATTTTTTAAGAGTCTATGATCAGAACTGCTTCCATAGCAACGGTCTATTATTCATAGCAGCGGCTTGCTATTCAGAAATAACGTATAATGGAGAATGCCACATTTGACCAATCAGAATTGAGTGTTCAACAAAGCCGTCTCATAAAGTTGATATTTTTTGACTATAAAGGCCAATTTCCATACCATTTACAAATAGTTCACAGTTGGTTGTTGCTGTCAGTTGTTTATTTCTGTCTAAGAAACTGTACTTGACTGCAGGCATCATTTCTTTATCATTCACACTGCTTTTTGTAATTTGTCAGGTGTAAATAGCAACTTGTCAATGCTGAGTGATGTGTTTTCCATAGTTTAGAAATTAAAGCTGCATTATTAGGATAATAAGTATGATTAGGTGACATCTCCTGAGAGAATATAGTTAAAACTCAATCAGCTGTTTTGCACAGTAGTGATTTGCCATGTTACCTAACAGAGGTGTTGTCAGGATACACTTACTTCCAAAGTCCCGGATGGTGAAATTCTTGTTTTTCATGTCTTCTTCCTTTGGTGATTTGAAGGAGAACTGTTGTCCAGCCGTCGGTAGATCCTGGTCTTTTGCACTGAAAGTCTGAATCACCTGTTAAAAATGAAAATAAAAATCATGTTCTATGATTATGAAATAAAAAGGAAGGCATTCATCTCTCACTTGTAGTTTTACTTTTACCGGTACATTTGTTGAAGACTGGTAACCCTTTTATCTACACATTTGGATTGGATTTGGATTTACTTGAAGGTATCTACATAAGAGTGACATGACACTGTCATGAACGTGTCATAAACATTATAAACAAGTTATAAACGTTCATGACATAACGCTTCTTTTAGTAAGTGTCATTCGGTTTTTGTCATGACAAGTCATGGTTAGGGTTAGGGTTAGAGTTAGGGTTAGGGTTCTGTGTCATGACTGTGTCATGTGTTCATGACAGTGTCATGTCACTCTTATGTAGATACCTTCAAGTAAAGTGTTACTGAAGGTTTTCATTTTGAGTAGTTGTTTCCATGTCAAATGTTTGTTTTGAACAGAACATACAACTCCTACAGTTCAAATTGTTTTTGGCAGAACAAATGTGAAATTATTCAACACTGAACAGAAGTGTCAACTAGTCCTGAAATGATCAGACCTGTCAGCGCTGAAACAAGGCAGTGAATTGTTCTCTCTGTAGTTTTGGATACAGTCGCTGAGCACTTGATTTATACCGTGTTCAAATTTCTGGATCACCTCAACACACAGAGTGATGGATTAAGATAATTCCGACCTGCTGGAGCTTGTTCAAGGGTTAGCAGTTGTTTTATATTGTTCTTATACTACAGTACATCTTCTCAGAGCACAGGGCCAACTCCAATTGCATTCCCCAAATAACCCACAATAAAACGTGAAAAAAAAGAAGAAAAAGACACACTTTCATAAATCCAACACCTACATACAGCTACTACAGCACTTCAACAAACTGGATGACTTATATATGGAAAATGTGTAAAAGCATTTACTGAAACAACCACTGACTTTTCCACCCTGCTATACACAGACTGCTGATTCAGCCGCCACTTTACCAGACTGCTGACGGCTTTCTACTTTCTTCTTTTCCCCCCCAGGCGTCTCGGAGCTTTGTCTGAAACCGGCTGTCCTGCCAGCCCATCTGTGCTACCAGTGTGCTCTTCCACCTGATGCCTCGGCCCTGATGCATGCAGGAGCCACCAATCAGCCTCCCTGCCCTGTTACATCACCTCGGCTATGTTGCTCTTCCTCTCTTTCCCCTCTCAGTGTTCGAACAAAATCCCCTACAGAGGAGTAAACCTGACACCAGGTGGGATGAGTGCTCTGTTGTATTCCCGACAGAAGCTGTACAATTTGCACTATTGATTTCCAGTGACCAAATTAGCTTTGTGATGAATAAATCCAACTTACACATTACTTTCACTTGAATTTAATCAATCAATCTTTTTTATGTCAGTAAATAAGTTAAGTCAGAAATAATGGCTAACGTCAGTCAACATTTCCCTTTAAAAGATTTATTTTGCAGGGTGTTCCGGAGGAAGAGCAGTTAAGTCGCATATCATAAAGCTGCAGTCTCCTGACCGGGAAATTATACAATTATGTGACATGAATATGTTATGTTATTATGTTTGAATATGTTTATAACACATAACCCTTGAACCCTACACTGACCCAGATGTCCTGCATCTGAACCGCATGTGTAATCATGAATTATTTCTATTCCATATAACTTTGCTCGAGCAAACCTTTGCCTGATTGAGATCAAGAGTGCTACAGATATAGCAAAAGGTTCCTGGGAAAGTGTGTTCAGGACAGAATGTCTGCTTGTGTTAGAATGTAACAACAAGCTGCCAGCAGTAACCGTAAATCGAGAATAGACAGTTTCCACCAAGGGAAGCAGCCTCATCTTTGGAAAAGTCATGCATGGTTCGAGCTTGACCCTTAGGAGTGCCAGCTAAGAGTTTGGTTCAACGCATTGTCATGAACGGACCCGTATGATATCGTACAAAAATGTATGCGCACCAAAACGTATGAAATTCTACAAAATTAGGAGCCCGCTGGCTGGTCACGTGATACCGGGTGGTCACATGATGATGACTGGCTACGAGCTCCATGATGCGGAGCGGCAGTTGATAGTTGTTTAAGCCGCTGCAGACCTCCATTGTGTCAGCGGTAGTTGGTGGTTCAGTTACCCAAAAATAGATGACTTTGAGCTGGGTACAAAGCCCCGCGAGCTGCAGGTCGATTCAGCGGACATTACGGTTCAATTTAGTCCACAAAATAGGAGTGTTTTGCTGCGATGAAAGTTAGGATTAGGCACCAAAATGACTAGTTAACATCAGGAAAAAGTTGTGGTTTGGATTAAAACACTCCTAAGGAACACACATTTCCTGGGTGAAAGGCTTTAGTTTTCACCAGGAAGCAAACTCCGCTCCCTGGCTTGAAAGTCCCGTATGTTAACACCCACTCATCCACCGACCTCCAGCTGCGTTCTCATACAGCGCCCGTCAATGTAGTGAATACAGCAAAAACAACCTGCAATGCTTACGAATTACAGTGCTTCGCTTTTTGAACGGATGGTTCATGAGAACAGGCTGTTTGGTTAGTTATTATCTGAAAGGCCAAAGTGATAAGAAAGCAGCGTGGCTGAAGGGAGGTTGATCTAAACAAAGAAAGAAAAGGCAGAATACCAATTGTACTGTGTCTGAACAACAGTCCAAAAACCTAAATCTAATTAATTTACAATAACGAGTGATAATGAGAAAAGCTGCAAATATTTACATTTTAGAAGAATGAACCTGCAAAATGTTTGGTATTTTTACTTAAGAAATGATGAATGAATAATCAAAAAACTCATTAATTATCTGTCAACTGAACAACTGATTATTCAACAAATGGTTTTAGCTTTTATAAAAACTCCTAATAAACAACACTAGATACTGGCCAGCCACCTCTACCACTGATATTATGGCACTTACTTAAATAATAATAATTTATACTTTATTAATCCCATGAGGGAAATTACAATGTGTTCACTCTATTGTTATTATACACATTACACACAGGCCTGAATTACACACACATGCTCAGCCTATACATGCACTAATGGAGAGATGTCAGAGGTAGGGGGCTGCCCATGGAAAGGTGCCCCAAGCAGTTGGGGGGTTCAGTGCCTTGCTCAAGAGCACCTTGGCAGTGGCAGGAGGTGAACTGGCACCTCTCCAGCTACCAGTCCACCACCATACTTTGGTCCGTATGGGGACTTGAACCAGCAACCCTCCGGTTCCCAAACCAAATCCCTACTGACTGAGCAAATGCCACCCACTTCCTGCAGCTACAGGAAATCGATCTAGAAAAAGTGTACATAATAAACACAGTTTTGTTTGATTAGTGATGTTTCTAAGTAACAATATATGTCTGATGATTCTTTAAATGCATATGAAAATATGTGTCAGTTATGACACTGTCTATCATCAGCTTCAAAGAAGGTGAAGAAGGAAGAAGACATACTTACTACACTATTATTCCCACAAGGGGGAATCATCGGTATATGGCATTAGCCTTTGAAAGCATGTTTTTTTTAATGTTTTAATTACACTATTAACTATAAATACTGTGTAAGAAATGCTCTTTTTCATGGAATCAAAAATGCTTCCCACCTCTCCGCGATCATAAGTGGAACTGTGGCTGCTGTAACTGCTTATTACTGGGTGCTATTGTACATGTCAAATGGCTTTAAGTGTATTCTGCTTTTGCTCTTAGCTGCATTGTAAATTAAGCTAGATAAGAGTGCCAGCTAAATGCTGTAAATGTAAATGTAATTATTCCACCATCACTAACTGATTCTGTGGGTTAGCATTTCAATGTGGCATTATAAAAAGCCTGTGAAAGGAAATACATTAAAGAGCGAGGAACACATAATAGCACTGGCTGTCCTAAGTACAGTATATTTAATACGGAACAAACTCTGCATTAGTAAATGTTCTTGTTTTATGTTTCCTTTGTGGTTACTTTTTCTCATTTCACACTTGGCCAGTTGACCAGTCGGGACTCTGAGTGTAATAAATAATAAAATAATATATGCTGTATTACTTTGCCATAGCCATTTGTATTTGCAAATCTCAGTTTTAAGGTCTCAGGCCACTCTCTTTCCTGCTCCTCCCCACATTTAAATCAAAATGTCCTGGTGGTTGTGCCACAGCGTGAGAAACTCCAAAACAAGCAGTTTGTATGTTTTTCCAGCGGTGTGAGTGCACATAATCATCTAGGGAGAAGTGTGATGGATTTTTACAATGATACAATGATGTGCAATTCTTTATCATCCACCAGCTGTGCACAACACCTGGTGGAATCAGGCTGTAGAAACACTGGAAGAAAGTGCATTCTGCACTAAAGGGCAAGGGAGAAGAGGAGGAGAGAGGGAAAGAATAGGAAGAGATTAAAGTAAGGGAGTAAGGAAGGGAAGAGAAGAGGAGAGTCTTTTGTATAGAGGGCACATATTGCACGATAATTGCAGCTGATATGAACAGAAGGCTGTGGCTGTCTAGCTGTCTGCACTTGTTTTCTGCCTTTTTTTAAATGTAACTCTTTTTGTCTACTTTTTGTACTTTTTGAAACGTGTTCAGGTAACTTTGGCAGAAGAGTGTGCGTTCATGTAGGATCCCAGCGGCTGATTGAAGGAAAAAAAAGTTTTCAGGGCCTTTAAGAAAAATGCAAAATAGTTATTTTTGCATTTGGGATTTGTTTTGTTTAGAATCCAGCATCGAATTGGCCTCAACCCCATTCCTAAGTGTCTTGACTCAATCTTAAAGGCTGAAAACATGTCAGAAATCACAGACAACTTCATGTTCGGAAGACAGTGATGGCTTGGAATGCGGGGCACAGCCGTTGTTTTGATTGCAACAGGCCTGAGGACCCGTGAAAACATCCTCAATGTGATGAGGAGTCTACAGCAATTTGATAGACTGCCAAAGAAGCTGTTCCCTCAGAACGCTAACTGCATATAGATGCTGGTTAATGGGCTAATTTACAGGCACAGGTGGTTTACAATGCGCACCGGCAAATTCTCCACTGCATCTCAAATAGATCATCTGAAATGTACTCTAGGTTGCTGATATGCAAAGTGCTGCTGTGCTTTATGATTGTTTCTCCCGCTGAATTGAACTCTACGACACAATCAGCTCAAGATTGAGATTCATACTCCGTGCTGAAGGGTTCTCTGCAAACTCCGTTGAAATAAAAGGTTTTATTCAAGTGACCTTGAGTATAATGCTGGAAAACAACCTTCTGTTAGGTATCAACGTGAGAGTTAAATGTGTGTATTTACTACAGCAATAGGGTGCTTCAAAAAGCAGAAAATACCAATAAACTTTATGAACACGCACCTTCAGTTCAGTGTTTATTTCTGCCTAAGTGTAAACATTGACTCTTTGCCAGCGTTTATAGAAATCCACACCTTTCAGATTCAATTTAACACTTTTAGATAGTTTTCAACAACCACCTTGAAGCCATATTGGCTTCATGGGAGGACAGACAACACCCCGGTCAACAGTTGTCAACTCACTGAAAAATCAACACGTCTTAACACAAGACAATTTGCTGTGTTAAATGCCACGAACGCATTCATGCGCGCACAGAAAGAGGCAGGGAAGCGAAGAAATGTGAAAGTACCTGTCCCACTTTGGCATTTTCGCACACAAAGGTCTCATATGGACTGGAGAGTTCCGGTGGGAACTCGTTGATGTCCAACACATGGACGGTGACGGCCACCCGACTGCTCAGAACTGGACTATCTGGAGAAGAAAACACGACATAGAAGTGTTTAAATAAAGCACAAATGTGCACACTGTTACATGAATGCAGAAAAAAATACAACATGGGAGTTTTGGGTTTTTTTTTTCACAACACTGACATCATGTGGATATCGAAAGTACTACCATCATATGATTAGCAAAAGCATAAAGGTTTATCAGTAGGATAGTCAAGTGGTTAAGGAGGCTGTCATGCCCGAATGTCCAGTCAGAGTGTCCTTGAGCAGATGCTAACTGCTCTCCTGCTGCAAGTCGCTCTGGTTAAATGCGTTTGCTAGAAAACCCTTGATGTGTCTGGAACATGTTGATGCATAACTTGCACCTGTGTGCTGCTGTTTTATGGGGCTTTTGATTGATGATGTCATGGAGAATTAAATAAAATCACACAGTAAATGCATCCCATGCGCTGCCTGCAAATAAAGCATGCCTCGCATTACGGAATATGGCTCTACAGAGAGAATATTTTCTTTACAAGCTTTTTTTTTCTCAGGTTCTATTATGGGTTTTAGCCATAAGATGTGCAGACCATATTAATTATAGTGTGGAAGCCCCCTTGAGAGGGACCAACTTGAATCCAGGGTTGTTTGTTACAATGTTTCCTCACAGCAGGGGCACAATGGGGAAATGTTCTTTTTGTGCGAAAGCCCAAGTAAGGTAAACTTTATGGATTTGATGTGGGAATAGGCTTTGCTCTGCAGCAGGGGGCTTAGTGTGCACTTGTTTGTGTGAGTACCAGTCCATGGGTGTGTATGTGCGTAAGTTTGTGTGTAGGTGGGTGGTTTAGAAGAATGCAGGGGGGGGGGGGGATCTGTAGAGTCATCTCAAGGGGATTGGAGGGGATGCAGCCACAGCTCAGTTAGTAACCTGTCTCTGACCTTGATGGAAAAAGCAATCTTCCCACTGAAGTAAAAATGACACAGAGCATGGAATTTGCTGCTTTGCACTGACTGAACTACCAACAATGATGCTCAGCCCGCTGATACTGATCTTTTCTGTCATCGAGGTGAATTCTTTGGCCTCTAAAAAGTCTGAACAACTTCATATCTTCTAGATCGACAAAATCTGTAAAATTTGACTTTGAAGTCTAAGGCTTATGGATACAAGGGTTTATCGTTTCCCCCCTCATCTCATCTCAAAAACCCCATCTCCATAACTGTTGACTGCCTCCCAGTATGTCATCAGTGATATATCTTTCAGCCCACTAGATGGAGCAATGGTATAGTGATTACATTCAAATCTGACTTGTGTCAGCATTTCAGCCCAATAACAAATGCTCTATTTATTTTATTAAAACAGAATTCTGCGTTGCTACAGAATGCTTGATCGGTCAGCCATAAATTTGCCTGCTTTATACTGCTTTGCTACTGGATATTACTTTTTGATTAGGCTCATTTTAATGAAAAAACAATCAACCAAGCAAGCGAGCAATCAACCACAAATCTATAAAAAAAAAGAAGAAAAAAGTGCTGCAAAACAGAGATAGAAAGATTCCTTGTAGTTAGCAATCTTTTAAAAGTGCAACTGTGGACAGAAGTAAGCAAGCTCACAACACAAACTCCAGGGTAAGTGTGAAACTACACACAATTTCTGTAAATAGATAATGTATGCTTCCTCAATGCATCCAGCCAAGGTTATTATTGCATTTAATAGATCCTCCCCTCGCTTTGACTTTTAGAAATTGCACTGGGCTTAAATGCCAAAAAGCAAACCGTTAATCTAACCCTGGCTTTTATTTAGCAGGGCTTCTGCTGTGCACTGTGTCTCAGGAGAGCAGCAGAGACTGCTCTCATTTTGCTGCATGACTGCAGTGTCTAGCAACGACCGGACAGATCTCTGAGGCTTTCTGAAGTGAACACTCTGCAACTCAGGTGTTGTGCTAATCATTGAAGAGAAAAAAAGGTCATTTTATTTCAAGGAAAATGTCATCTGACAATTCATCTGGTTGGACATTTTCCTCCGGGTCATTGTAATGGCAAATAAAAGGTGTGGGTGGATAAATGTTAACAGCATTAGCAGCAAGGACACACAGTAGATGCAGGTCAAATATAGAGATCTAAAAGTACAATTTACTATTTATTGAAAACCTTCTATGCAAGGCCAACTGAGGCTTCTGGAGACTGTGCATGACCTCTCCTCCCACAATCCATAGTTATCATTGTTTATTGCTGGCCTTCGTGGTTTAAAACCAGAATTACAGACAGAAGACAACATCCCAAAGATGATAATAGAATGCATCTCAGAGGAGCCGTTACAGCTATCGAATACTCGGAACACAACGTTCTGCCAAATCTCGCACAAGGTCAAAAACAGATTGGAACTCCCTCAAGTTGGGACACAAACTCCGGGGTGCTGGGTTTTTATCTCAATCCCTATGGCACCAGTGCAACCACTATTTTTTTCAACCCAGGCCCTGGATGTGAATTTTGTTCTTTTCTGTCTTGTTGTAAATAGTCACTAGAGAGGAAATAGAGAGGGCAGAGGCCTGAATAAGAGGCTGACTTGGTGTGAGGTGATAAGAAAGGAGTGAAACACATGCGGCCGAGGGCATGATGTGTAGATATACTGTACTGCTTCACTCTTGCAGTCACGACAGCAGCCGTGATATTTTACGCATCGTGTATACATGTTTTGTGTATGTTATATATCTCTGTTGTTAGGGTTAGGGTTAGCGCCCTCACCGGGGAGTGACGGTGCTGTTTTCTGTGAAACATTGGGACCCATCAGTGAGTATTCTCAGCACTGTTTTGAGTGCTTAAATAAACCACTTAATACAAGAACTTTAGCCTTGTCTCCGACTGGTATTGGAACCGAACAGTGAGCATGTGTACATAGAACTGTGAATAAATGGATCATATTTAGATAGGCCTATATTAGTTTTGTTGAAAGTCACTACATATATGACTATGTTATTTTGGCCATGTGTGAAATTATGAATATTATATATTGTGTGAGAATGTGTGCATGTGTGTTTCTATGTGTGGCTGGCTGTGTGTTGCTACTGGATTCTTGGGTCAGGTATCATAAACTGAACATGTAACACCCTGGTACTGTAAAACCACCATCTTCCTCCAACTCCTTCCTCCCACCACCCTATATCCTTTCAGTCTACCTCATCCTCCAGTTCCTTGACATTAATGCACAAAAGCCACACAAAGAACCACACACACACACACACACACACATTGAAAGCAGAATTAGCATGTCACTGCCGTGACCTTGAGGGGAAGTGACTAATATCAGTTTCCAAGGCGACGATGACTCCAGTTTTAACAGCCCATATTTCACAGTCTGTCCTAATGAATATACAGCGTGTGTAATTTTGATTGAGCACCAGCCTGCCTCTGGGATAATGACTTTGACGGTTCTTAGCAGATTTGATGACTTGATGACGATGGATTTGCTTATTTATCCGGAAATTTGCTCCACTTCCTTCATAAAAACATAATTAGCTTGATGACATGTCTTAAAGCCACGGCTCCGCATTGGTTCACTTTTTTCACAACGTGGTGTGACGCCCGCTCCATCTGCTCGCTATAAAACTCCAGAAAGGTTCAAATTTTACTGCGGTGTAAGTAAAAGTTGACTCTGGCAGGAAAAGCTCCCTCCCAATGCCAATGTCGTCAAATGTGTTAAAAAAGAATAAGACAGTTAAAAATGAAAACAGAGTTGAGGAGACTATGCTAGAGGAGACAATGTCCTGAAGATACATACCTCCGGGAGAGCCATCATGGTTTATAGTCACCTATAAACCTTTCCAGCAAAATGGGATTGAGTATTTACTTGAGTAAAAGTGTGTTAAATCCTTCACACAGATTATGGCGGTGGAAGGACAACGACACCTGCATGAATCACAATCGATCTTGTTGTCATACTTACTAAGTTTGGTCGCCACGATGGAGATATTGTGCTGGGCAATGCTCTCTCTGTCAAGGAGTTCGTTTGTGGAAATCGTTCCCTCCACTGGATCAATGTCAAAGTAGCTGTCCAAGTCACTCTTCCAGTCAATGGAATACCTGAAAGAAATGTTTGTTTTAATGGCATCCATTTCCAACATAAACCAGAGAATTAAACCACAGTGATTTTCCCTCTGGGCTCATGCACATGAGTTAGGTGTAATATAATATTGGCGTAGCCTTCATTACTCAAACTGAATGGTCATTTCCAGAAAATGTGCTGAGGACCGCATATACATTCCAATCTTATAATGGGGCACATGTACTTTGGCCATTGCTAAGCAAACGTTTTTTTTCTTGGGAATGTAAATGTTTTTTAGGTGCCGCTGAAACCGTATCAATCTCGCACAGCCAATGTACAACAAACATGTTGGTTTGGTGTCTGAGAACAGAGAGTGCAACGTCCTCTCTGAGAAATCGTCTTTGGTCTTGCCCAGTCGCTCTGAATGCAAACTATGGAATACAAAAAAAAATGATCTGAAACCAAAGCGCATGCCACTGACAGCTCCATTCATCATGCCACATTATTTGATCTTAAAAGGCTATTTTTCATTAATAACTTTGTGACTTTGTGTCAGTGGAGTTCCCAGAGGAGAACATATGTTGTTGTCTTTTATTCCTCTTCACAAGGAGGTCAGAGGTTGGGGGTTCAATATCTTGCTCGTGGGCACTTCCACACACCAGATGCTTAATTTCTCATGGGCTTGAGCCTGGACTTTCCACATAAAGGACAGCATCTCTGTCACCAGTCTGCCTTTTTTTCTCATGGCAAGCTATTTGATCTTGAAAGGGTATTTCTCATTAATATTTCTTATGCTTGTTTTTTACACTATAGAGTCTCAAACTGGACTTGAGTCATTAATAGAAAGAGGCCTAGCATACATTGAAACCCCCAAGTCTTAGCACCGTAATGAGAATGCTAACAAAACCATTTCAGTAGACTTTTTACAAGCTTTAGTTCCATCAAATGTTCTGTTTCAATTTGGATTTGTCCACATACTCTCCTTAACTCTGTGTGTCCCGTAGCCTTGAAGTGAACATGCTCATGTCCAAATTGTTCAGTGTGAGTCTCTTTGATAAATATTACAGGCACACTCCTATGAAGAGTTCAAAAGATCAATGGTTTACAATTGGTCCTCAGGGCACAAATTATTTTTTTGGGGTGCTATTATTGGACTCAAGCTGCTACTGAAGCATACGTTTCAATGTCTGTGGTTAGACAGAACCGCCTCATACCCAGAATATTACACATTCAATCAAAGTAATGTTTTGAAAAAAACAAATTTGCAATCTGTAAAGATGAATGGCAAAAACATTTTTTATTTTGTATTCATGTGAGATAAAAAACATCAAAACTCTTTGACTTCTAATTGGTTCAATCTCTGAGTTATCCTCAAGGAGACAGGAGTTCATCAACAGCTGAGAAAGAAATCACAGATCTAAAGAGTTTACTTAAGCTCAACTCAGTACTGAGAACTGCAGATATGAAAATTAATTACAGCGTTATCTCCTACTTTGAACTGCGGTAATGTTAAGTCAGTCCAGAGAAGATTACACACAATGCACAAGGTGATTTAAGAAAAAAATAATGGCACAATTTGTGTTTCTTTTCCACAGGTATTGATTTTTAGAGTTTACAGGTTTGCTGCAGTAAACCCTTTCAGTTTATGTCCTCAGTTTCTTGTGATTTGTGAGACCACCATTTTTTGGACGGAGGCAAAAGTTCAGCCTTTAAAACTCATTCAAACTTTCGGGAAGCTCTTTAGAATCGGCCAACAATGCAGTATTCATGATGCCCTTTTGTTTCCCCAGCTAGAGATAACTCAGCTCTATACTGCTAAATAGCAGAATCAGTTGAGACCAAGTCTAAAAGCATAATTCCCTATGCATGATGGGTCATTGGGTCTATTGTTTTCAAGTGAAGAATGCAAGGCTGCTCTCTGATGGCACACAAATGAACAATGTCAGCTGTGGTATTGATAAATATTTAAAGTGCTGGAGACGAAATGGAGATCGACAGAATAGAGGATACAAGCGTCATGTTGTACAAATCTCCACTTCTTCCATTCTTTTGTTTTCTCTGTAATACAATATTCATAATAAAACTACTTCCTTTCCATGCAACAGGTGTTTTTTTTTGTTTGTTTTTTTTGCAATCTGTGTTACGCTTGAGCGATACATCTTCGAACAACCATTACTACGAAAGCAAGTGCCTGAGCAAAAGCAGTGACTGTGATAGGGTTTAAAAGCAAAAGGGTTCTCATACATTTTTAAGAATGCACTTCTTTTGTCTTTGTCAATGTCTATTGTTATCTACCACTCAAGTGTTATGTTACCGTGTGTGTATTAGTGTGTTGGCGGGTGCATAGCAAGACAGAGAGATTGAGAAAGAACTTGACTCAAGGATAAATCAGGATTTAAGTCAAGCATGTCGGATCTATAAAACTGAGGAGTGATCTTTGAATGTCCCACCTGATAATTACCAAAAAGAGACCAGCGGCATACGGTACAGTGCCTCGTAGCAGTTAGGACACTGGAGACATTTTGTTACACTATGAATTTTGTTAGATGACAATTAATGTTCCATTAAGTTCCATGAAAAACAATTAAAACTTAAGAAATGAATTTAATGTATGAATAAAACAGAAAGACGGGTTGCTTTCATTTTCAGTTTCTATGCTTCTGTGATAACCAAACTACTGTTTATAATTTTAAAATAGCTGTCAATTTAGATGTATTGTGACTGAACAATGTTTTCAATGTGTTTTGTGCAAACTTAGCATTAACTTTACTGCTAATTCAGGATATGGGGGAAAAAAATAAAGGCACAGGCAAAGATTTGTCTGTACCACCACGGAAGTTGCACAAAGAACTCAAAAAATAATCCACTTCACTTTACAGCAACACTAACAGGCAATGTGCACAGCATGTGGTTCCACAGCTACACAAAACTAAGACTATATACATAATTACCCTTAATTAACTATGTTAATCATCCCCATGCACAAAATAAATCTCCACAAAAACATCTCATCTTACAGAAGCTTCAAAGAACTGCATCCAACTGCACGGAAACAGTTGGACACTCCATTAAGATTTTTTTATTATATAATTTGGAAGAACATAGCCGTTTCTTGAATATTTTAAGCCTCCGTGGATGTCAGCCAAAGGGGATAATCTGCAGTCCTATATTATATATAATCCTTAAAATGTTCAAAAGAAAGGTGCTCTGAGAAATATAAATGTGCATCCAACAGGTATGATGCAACAATAAATACAATACAGAAATCCATCTGAAGCTAACTACGTTTTTAGCCTAAAGAGCTGCAGTTGTAGGCATTACTTTTAAGATGACTTTAAGCTAAGCTTTTAACCATACGTCACAGGTCAAACCTTTATTTTGTATCCATTACATTGTAGTGAGTAAATATATACAACATTTAAATGTCATAGACAGTGAACATAGTGAGCGAGTAAAGTTTGATCAGTCATTATCAAGCTAAATCACATAATATCTGCACTCAGAGTTCAGACATCACTCTCATATTAAGAGTGCACATGTCAGGTTCATACAGGCAAATATAGGGGCCACTAATAAAGTTCTAATATTGTCCCTATTACGTAACGTCAATCAACCAACACGTCCTGAGCTGCAGAGAGATGATGCTAGCAGGATTTTACATGCCAATGTCAAATGTTCTACATAGATTGATTAGTTGCCTGATGAGTAAAGCTGACAATACTCTCAAGATTAAAGCCATGATGACATTGATGAATGGAAACTGGAGACATTGATGAATGGATTAGTGTTCTAAAACCTTCAATCACTGGCTGCAGTATCACAGTACTGCTCCCTTTAGGTATTTTATCCTCGTGGGAGTAAACCAGGGATATTTGGTTCAATAGTAAAGCCTCTCAAGATGAAGATGTGCAGTCAGTCTACTTCATTCACTATCAGAATTTACTAGATAGTAAGATCTAGTCTTCCTGAATATCAGAATATAAAATGCTTCTTTAACCTGTGGGTCACACTGACAGTCTTTCTTTCTTTCTATCTTGACCCCTATCTGCAACCAAATGAAACTTTGTATTTTTCAACCAAAAGAAATGGACTTTACAATTTACTCAGTACTGCCCTTTATGCATTCTGATGCCCCCTTTAGTCAATTTGAATTCCATAACAGTAAGATTGGGAATTTGGACAGTTCGCTAGAGACAAATGGAACTAAAACATGTTCACCACTGAACACAATCTAAATATGTCATGACTAAACCAAACATTTGCAAGTGGAGAAACATGGATGACACCATGTAGATGTTTCTGTCATTTTCACGCGAAATGTGCAGCCACTTTGATACATGCATTTCGAAGTACAACACAATGTACTAAAACTTGTAAAGTGTACCTTGTTTTAGACAGAAGAGTTTAACGTTACCTGACTGGACTGCTGCTGGCATCTAAATCCTGTGCCGTCACTGCTCCAATGATGGTGGCCGCGGGTGTGTCCTCATACACATCCATCACATAGGAGGGCTTATTGAACACCGGGGGCTCATCCACATCCAAAACGTTAATCTTCACTGTTGCTGTGTCTTTGAAGGCCCCAAAGCTTTGAAATCGTGGATCCAGATGAGCATTGGAGGCATCTACCTTAAAGGTGTATGCCTTCTTGCTTTCATAGTCCAAGGGCTGCAAAAAAGCAACAGAAAATAATCCAGTTAATCCAGTTACCAAGTTACTTTTACAGCTACAGTTTATTTTGAAATCATTATCATGTGTCAGCACTCCTACTGTAATTGTCTTCAGTATTCATCCTGTACAAGCTAAAGGCACTTGAATGAATGCTGTAACTGAATATGAGCATCAGCGTTAGCCGCAAGTTTGCCCTCAGTTTATTTTTGTTGGTCTGGCATTTTCAAGTATTAGTTGCTGCCATCTATTGTCAACATCAGCCTCCTCATATCCAATACATTTCAGTATTTAGATGATTTCCAATGTTTATGTTGTCACTCAAAACACGTTCAAATAGCATTGTTCCCAGCTGCCTGAAGAGCAGAACTAAAGGAGTAAACACATATCATTCGGGTGATGATTACACATATTTCTGTTGTAAATGACAGCTCCAATGGCAGTCAATAGTAGGGTAACTATTTCATGAAAGACTCACTGTAGGTCCTGACCAGGTTAATGCCCCCCCCCCACCCGCCCCCCCCACCGCCCTCAATATGAGTAAGTCAAGCTGCGCTGTCTTGGTTCAACAGACGACGCCCCTTTACAGTACAAGAGTTCTCCCAACAACAGCTTCGGGTTCATATGTTCTACCTCCTGAAGCCTCTGACATATCAGCTCAGGGTCAATTAGTCAAAGGCGAGAGGTGGAATCTGCATCCTCGGCATGTCTGCACCTGAGGTGTAAACATCCGACAGCAGTGACACCCGTGCTCGTGCTCCTGCCTGTCTCCTACCCTCTCATGTGTGACCAACCGTACTTGGCGAGCTTGCAGTCCGTCACGCTCCCCTGGTCCGGAGTCACATGAGATACATTCCTTTCTGTGTATTTCAAATTGACTAACATGTAACCACTATGGCAGCAATGCTATCTTCCTGCCCCAGGACTCGGGCTTCTCTGGCATGTAGTTCTCAAATGACACCAAGTGAAAACAGCTGGTAATGGCACAGCAACATGTCCTTATGTAAAGAGACAGTGTGAGAGGGGAGGTGTGCTGGAGGCTGGCTTTTTTTGGATGCAAGAGAAGTAAGACTAGTGATCTGTCCAAATTAAATGCACATGAATTAGCGATCTAATTAGAGTCTATCCACTAGAAATGATCAGCGTCTGCGGAGTCGTGATTTCACAGTGATAGCAGATGCTTCTCAAGCCCTCTGTCTCTCCTCCATCTCCATGGTTTCACAGTCTTGCTGCTACAGCAGGTGTCCGTAAAAAGAGGAAGGAAAAAAAGAGAGCTGTGTGAAGGCAAGCCAATCTGAAAGCAATCATTGACCATCAACCACCATGATTGGTTTGATTACAGTGCGCCAGATGCAACTGGCTAGGCACAGCTATAAGATCCTTCAACAGGAAATACACTATGTCCCTTTCAATCTCTTTCAAGAAGTGACAACACTGTGAGAAGACCAAGCTCCCTGAAGCAACAGCCACGTATAAAGATGGAATTCATTGCGGCTGTCATTCAAATGCTGATCCCTACTACAATCAAACTTAAAGACATCCCGCCAACTTACACCTACAAAGTAGCCTAAAATTTACAGTCATTATTTCAGTTAACTGAGCCGCTTGCTGGTCCCTGTGAATCAGCATCAAAAGGAACTCAATGTACTTTGCTCCTCAAAGAGTGCGTTCAAGACACATAAATAAAAGCATCAATACTACAATTAAAGCCTTCTCATTATTTTTAAGTTGGTGAGATTCAAAAGCAGTTTGCAACAAAGCAAAGTAAATGTGATATCAATAAATACGTAATAAGAGGCCCTTGTGCTTGTGTACCCCACATTGTATTCTGCCTGAACCACCACATGTAGACAGCCATGCATAGCTCAGCTGAAATACATGCACAGGTAGAATAGGAGGAGAAGGGAAGGCGATGCTGGGGAGGTGGACAGCAGGAGGTGTACACCAGGCCTCATTAGCCAGAGTCTCATTTGGGATGAAGAGAAGCGTTGCTTTCCATTTCATTTTCAACATGCTGCATCGCCACAGTTAGGATAGATGCCCAAACGCTCCCCCTTTATAACTGTCTAATTGTCATGTAATCATCTGCTACCCGAAGACAGTGTGTTGTGGAGTATGATGGGGAAGTTCTCTTTTCACATATAGACTTTGAAGTTTTAAAAAAAATCTCTGAGCAAGCACAACTGACATCCTGGAGTTACGTTTGACAACTTACTATGCATATAATATATATTTAAAACAGTTGAGCTCATCAAATAATATATAGGTGCACGTGGGCTTAGTGATGTTAAAAGTGACTCGTTAGATAAGATACAGTATATCAAGATTTTAGCAATTCATATAGCTAAACATTTTTCAGCCTTGTGGCAACACCTCAGACTCACAGTTACCTTGCTGTAACTTTGCTGGCAAGATACATCAGCATTATAGCTACAAAGCAAAACACTACATAGGCCTATTTTGTGAAATCTCAGTTAAGACTGGTTTGGTATAGTCTTGGCTCTAAATGTAGCCATAACGCTTCTAGCACTCTCTGTCACAGAGAGACAACTAACTAGACAGCTAAAACTAGAGAGCTAGCAACTGAAAGCTAGCTTGTGATATAGCCACGGCTATCCGTAGCTCACTGAAACTAAATTCACTAACTGATTTTTCTTATGCTGTTAACTGTGATCGGAGAATATCCATTTTGGTGAAACATCCTGGTAATTCAGTGTGTCATTTGACATAACTTAATAAGACAGTGGTTAAATCCAATCATTGAAGGAGAGAAAAACAGCTAAACTCCTGCTAATGGTAACTAGCTTGAAGAGCTAGTAAACAAGCTGTCTGGCATGATACATTTGATACCAATAAACCCTGGACTGGAAATACAACAACAACAAAAAATATTCTAATATATACTAGTCAAAATGGACAAGAAAGCCAAAAAGAACACATTTCATTGGTAGTTATTGCATTCCAGGGCACATTGCAGTGTAAAAAAGGGCCTTCGATCTGTTCTCAGTTTTCCGGCCAGCCCACAAACTTTAAGCTCTTTTATCTTAACTGCACTGCTTCTGTAGTCACAGCTCTCTGCCTTTGTAGGGCACACTTTATTAATGTTAATGATCTTATTTTAAGAGCAACAGCAAGCCACTAATAACTTTTGAGATGCTGTCACTACTGTGCAAATCAGATACCCTCACCCTGACAACAGTTTTCTATGTGAGTCATTCTTAGTTGACCAGATGCCTTGATTAGCTGTAATTTACAAGTTAACAGTACCAACACATTAAAACATTATTTGCTCTGTTTGCCAAAGAGTGCCTCCATTATTGCCACCAGGGGGAATGTTACATGACCTGAAAAGTCTCTGCACTGAATGGCATCACACATCTATGTGAGATGATTTTGTACAAAAAATGTATCACTCAACTCTTATTACTTTTCTTAGTTAATTTGACATATTTATCCACTAGTACACACTGTAGTATTTCATCAGGATTGAAAGTTTTTGCTGGAAAAGGTAGTCATTAAGTAGCAGCAAAGAAAAGAGATGACGACGGAGGAACAAATTGCAGCTCATTTCCTCAGCAGATGGAAGAGGGAGAGGCTTTGCTGACACCCATGGAACAATGCACGGACTACCATGTGATTAACTGTTAAGCGAATCTCACAGATCAATTTACATATTCTGGTTTGGGTGTAAAACAGTAATGATGAGAGCTACACTGCCTTTTTTTTAATGTGTCTGAGACTCACGATGGTCCAAGTAGGCTACGCCCAGGATATGTGTTGTTAAATAGGAATAAAATGGGGCCAGGAAGGGGTAATGAGAAACTCTCAGTTAATGAGAAGATGTGCTAATGTGTCAACGCTTGACTTGGGGAGAATCAAATCACATCTGGAGGCCATAGGGGAAATTTCCCAGGATGGAAAAACGGCCATTTATTCTCTAACTGCATGTATCATTTTGCGTTTTTTCCCCTCTTCCTCGAAGATGACCTACTTATGTGTACAGAACCAGCGCTGTATGAGTCAGTAATACCCATATCCACACATATATTATCCTTAACGACTTCCATACACCTATGCATGTTCAATTACACGTTTGAATTGTCTCATTATAGCGTCAGTTGTTATGCACCTTTTATGGGTTACTGTGGACACAACAAGGAAGTGTATCAACGGAGGAATTTGTAAGGAAGACAGACCGAGTTCCTCTCATGTCAGTGCTGCTGCTCTTCAACATCACAACAGAACACACTTGAAATTCTAGACATGGTGCTGCGCCCTTTGATATGTAAATGTGCACCTTCATTGCACTGCCAGTGATACTGAATGAAGGAACTTTTTTTCTTGCCAATTGAACCTGTTATGTTACAAGGGAATTTGTTAATATAGAACAGGGGACTAATCAAGGCATCACAGTCTCACAGGTACAGTAGTATGCGTCAAACACAATAAAAACAAGTCCTCATACGGTCAAACAATGAATGTGCTAGCTGATGATCTAAACTGAGATATGATAAGAGGAAATCCATAGAAACTGAAATCTGTTTCTCACTTGTTACTTCTTGTCCCTCCCCCACAGCACACTGGTCCATTTGCACAGTGTAAAGTGTAATGTAATGTGTTGCAGCTGGTTTTTCAGCTTGCTGGTAGTTATTTTGGGGATGGAAGAATCAGGATGATATGTATATTAAATAGGTTCCTTAGTTTCTTTGTGTGTTCAGTTCACTACAATAGCAAAGTGCAATACTCTTTTCAAACCTCACCCTCACCCTATAATATGGGGGCCCATCTTCTGCCGACACCCATGGGTGAATCTAGCCTTTCCCCTTGGAGAATCATTATCACAGCACAGCAAGCCATTAGCAGGCTGATTTAATTTGTTTATGCTGAACACAGGTATTACCTGAAGAGGCTGATGATTAAATAGGGTGAAAAATACTCCAAATATTTAATCTGTCATATAGGGCAGAGCAGTCTTAAATCCATTTACCACAGTATTATGTATTTACAATAGCATTTATGAATCATTAACACCCCCTCACATGAGTTATCCTTTGAGAGTAAATCAAAGCTAAGCCAAACATGCCTAGAATATCACAATTTCTAATTGCAGCTGTGTGAGCCAACACACATCTCCAAACAGCAACATTAGGCCATGTCTGGATGCTTAATTCTAGTGAGGCCAAAACCTCCTGATCCCACATGACAGCACCCATCATCTGCAAGCTAAAGAGTTGCCTGTTGGGTTGCAGTAAGCACAAATAGTTCTAACAATGCCCAATACGCTAAACAAATTATTTCTGGGATGCAAAGCTACTTGAAGGTGAAAATTCCACTGAGATTTTGAGATAAGCAATTATGACTCAGTGTTCTGCGTCTGGCCTGACATGTCTGTCTGTTGTGAAAGAGTGACTTCTTTATAAGGTCATTGCAGTCATTGGCTGACAGTTCAGCATGATTCTGCCATGCAGAAGAATGCTAAAAGACCTCTAGCCACCATTGTGCCATACGCAGTCAATTGACCACAGAGCACTATGAGCTTATCATCAGCGGAGAAAAGCTTACATGCCCCCGAGAGCGATTTGATGTACCTCTGAAGACCCGGGGGTCCTAGCGCTGTGGAGAGAAGATGCTCACTTTATTGTGCTGCCATCAGTCACATTGCTTTGTGTCCTTGGCTGCCTCGAAGCCTCTCCATCCCCCCAGTACTCACAACAGTGGAGTGCCATATGAGAGCCATGCCAGCAGCCCTGTCCACACTGCAGTGGAGTGGAGTGACTGTGAAAGACTCGCACTGCCACTCTTAATAGGACAGGGTTAGCCATGGGATGAGCCCCGAGACACTGGTTTAATCTATTACACCCACGCCTCCCCAGGCCACCAGAGAGAAGGCACTTCTCACATCAACTCCAAGCACCACCTCAGCCGGCTCTTTGTCACTCTCTCTCCTCTTGTTCTCTCTGTGTACTCCTTCACTCACGTACAGCACATGCATAAGCAAACATACAGACACAACGACATGGACACACACATTGCTCCCGTTTTGGTTGCTTGGTGAGGTGTTATTCATCTGTGTTGGGCACCTAGATCTCCTGTTGTTCTCGGGTATTGTTTCCTTCTCTTCTCCTTTTTTCTCTTCCTTTCACACCAGGGCCTAAAATAACTCATTTCACCTCCCACTGGAACATTCAGCACCATAATCAATAGATTAGTTTCAACTTGTGTCTGTGAGCAAGGCTCAGTTGGTATCATGCTGCCGGATGAGCTCTTAATGCTATCAGTTTTAAGCTATAATATATTGCAATTACCACGTGGCAATTTAAAGATTAAATATCATTTCATTCACTTTCCCAAGCTAAGGACTTTTTTGTTTTTTTACGATGCATGGTTGTGTCCTTGTATAAGTCTTAAATGTCATCGCACAAAAGCCCTTTGTGTTATTTAATATTTAACCAACATTCCTCACTGTTTTCTGGCCTTCAGTCAAGTTAGCAGTTTGTTCATTACTTTTGTCATTTGACCATTAGTTTTTTATTGCCTGCTAGTGTTTCATCAAGACTGAAAGGCAGTTACAGCTTCCATTATTTACTGTTCAAACAGCCCAGTAATGACATTTCTGATAGAGAAATTACACTGCAGTCACTGTCTTAATTGATGGCAAGCGGCCTCAGTACTGCCAATGGCTATGATTTAAGGGAAGTCTAAAGGCAATCTAGGCAATTAGTGGCATTTGTTTGCAAATGTTTGTCACTTTTGCACGTTGTTGGTGACAAGCTATTTTCTTAAATGCCATGCAACACTACAACATTAATCACTTGAATGTGCTGTTCTTTGGAAGTGAGTGTGTGTGTGTGTGTGTGTGTGTGTGTGTGTGTGTGTGTGTGTGTGTGGGTGGGGTGGGGGGGTGGGGGGTGGGGGGAGAGACACCTTATGCAAGCTGAATGAATCATTGGCCACTTTTCTTAGAGTGTTAAAATTAGAACAACATTTAAAAACAGTGGCAGAGGTTAACTAATAGCATAGTTGTATAATACCTCAAAACATATAGCTGGTCTGGAATCAGTGTGCTCGGACTAGAGACAAGGATCCAACCATTCATTTAGTCTTAATTAAATTTGCAATATGTCTCATTCCATTGTTCTGAACACTTCAAACTGTCTTTCTGTCACTGTCCATGGTGCTGAAAGCTGTCTAGCTGTATCAGAAATCTCTGTATCATTCCCAATTCCCTATATAACGGACACTATATAATTAATTTATAGTGAGCAGAGATTTCAGAAACTCAAATGAGCTGCATTTATGCAATTTTCAACCTCAGGTGGAAAAAGTGCTTTACAATATGCCACTCATTCCCCAGTAGAGTAGAATAGAATAGACTTTATTGGCCCTGAGGGGAAATTTGTATTGGGTATACTGCTACAATCTGTTGCTTCACAACACAAACATGTAACAGAAAAAAAACATTTTAAAATCAACATAAAAACATAAACATAAGATCAAGAACAACATCTTAGGACATAAAAGAAGGACACATACAGACATATAGACAGACATTACGACATCTTAAATAGTAACTGTAATAATTAAAGTGCGACGCGCAAAAAGCGCTGGTGTATTTTTGCCCTTTTGCTCTGTTGTGCTAAGATTTACTGTTAGACTACTTGCAGCAGCTTGCCCTACACAAGTCACCTGCACTTCTCTTCAATGTTTTTTGAACCCCTCTCACACCCAGGGGCAATGGATTTGGAGGCAGTGCCAGAGGTCTGCGGCAAATGCTTTTTATTCAATGCACTGTGGCCGCTGGGGGCATTCAGTTTGTACAGTGAGGATATAGGCCTGTATTAAAATGGATTCCCTGAATGTGAGCCAGCAAATATTATGCCACACACGCTGCCACTAAACAATGCCGTTCCTCTAGGCCTAGAACAACACATTTCAATTACGTAGCTATATCTGCCACCTTTTCTTCTCCCAGGAGGTAAATAAACATGCAAATGGAGAAATAACATTAAATCTGACTCAAAATAATTTAACCAACAAAACCCAAGGTTATCATGCCGACGCTCCCGACGTGTGGAAGTGCCATTGCTCTCCATATACTGTACGTATGGCAGTGTTTGAATGTGCCGTTGTTCTTTCACCCGCTTTTTCATGTATAGCATGTCGCTCTGTGTGCACATACAGGTATTTGTCTGTACACATTTGTCTGCATGTTTCCCGGGGAATTCATTGGTGGATTTATCTATTGTCTCCCATAATCCTATGTTTTGCAGATGGGATGTGCAAACCCCCTCTGTGCCTCCGTGTCTCTTTTTTCCTTTCCTCCCTGTATCAGACTGGGAAACAGATGATCATCCTTTGAACCCATTACTCAGCCTGATCCTCTTATCATTACCAACCTTCCCGAGTCTCTAATTTGGGGTCTGCCAAACTCCGCTCTGTGTACAATGTGGCTTTCGTCTTCGTCCTGCTGTGTGTTTTTTTTTCGTTGTCGGTGCGAGGGAGGGAAGTCAAAGGAGAAGAAAAAAGAGAGAGAGACAGAACGAGAGTGAGAAAGGTAGAGAGAGGGATTGTCTGCACACATTTGCACACCTGTCCCTGGGGATACTCCACCAATCTGAAATAAGACAGGTCTGTGGGCGGGTCAGTATTCTGGGAACACAGTGAACAACTCATAAAGGCTTCATCTCCAGCTACCTACTATCCACACTCCCAAGGGCACAGCTCATTCTTTCTCTCCTCTCTTTCCCCCTCTGTCCGTGTCCATGCTAATATCACAATCCCACATGGGTACAGGCACATGGTGTTCAGTAAATTACCCTGTGGGGGGATTGGTCAGTTAAAAGGGGCTCAGAATATTCCCCGTCAACAATGCCTCTGTGCAGTAGATTATCACTGTAGGGAATAGATCACACTGCCTCCTTGTTAAATGGCAACATATTAAACACTGCGAGTAAAACAATAGGAGGACAGATGCATCCTCGCCATCCACTGAGGGTATGCATGATGTAAACAAATAACTGTCTTCATTTACATCATAATTGCTTTCTGTCCCTTTGTTATTCAATTACTGTCAACGAAAAGGTCACCATACAATGATCTATAGCCATGACTATGAGCGCATTAAGTACATACAGTGCACACATACCTGATTTACACACAGAAGTTTGCATACGTTCATACACATGCACAGAGCATCCTGAGGCAGCTCTTACACTGAGCAGGGAATCAATTACTCACTCAGCTGCATATTTTCGGGGATCAAAGGATCACACACCTTTGCACGCTTGTGTGCAGGGGCATGTACTAAAAATGTACCAGTTAACGAATACCTCACTCTGATACATCAGAAAAACAAACAGAGATTTGCATTCCCCCAAAGAACATTTTAGACACTTACATCAGAAATACCCTGAAAGGCACAGAAACATAATTGGCTACTTTTGCAATCAGATGAAATATTTGCTGTAT
Source organism: Sander vitreus (assembly GCF_031162955.1). Classification (NCBI taxonomy): domain Eukaryota; kingdom Metazoa; phylum Chordata; class Actinopteri; order Perciformes; family Percidae; genus Sander; species Sander vitreus. Next base: position 21,939,089 of record NC_135876.1, read on the forward strand.
CCCCGAAATGAAACAAGTGACAAAAACAGATATATTACCACTCCTTAAAAGTATTTTTTGCGGTAAATTTGCATGAAAGAGGCAGGATTTAATGAGACCCTAACCCACTTTTCTTTTCTTTTTTTATCTTTCAAAAGTAAATTTGTGTGTAAAACTGCAAAGTTTTGAAAGAAAGTTTAGGGTTTGATGGTGAAATAAAATGTATACTGTCACATTCTAACATTATATGTACACCCGTTTGTGACTAAAACTAGCACCGATAGTGCTAAGTGATCAAACACATTCAAATGAAATATCCATTTTTGGTAAATAATAATGGTTGTTCTAACACAATTATTGCTTACAAGATGGTACAGCAAACTAAGTTGTTAGTAAAGTTGTGAGTTATCTGTTACCTTTTCTGACAATATATTTATATGTATGTATTTTTTTTTTGTCTTTTGGATATGATGCCATAAATCTTAGGTGCCAATATGTACCCAAAGCTCAAACAGCATTTTGGGAGAATAACTCAATCCAGAAAAGAAATCCATCTCATCCACGCATTAGAGCATTGCCTACAAAAATCTTCACTTTCTGACCTTAACATTTTTCTGCTTTTCCGTATCGCAGAGACATTTCTGTGGCTGTTGTGGCATTATGCAAACGTAGCATCACTCTGCAGTTCTTTTTTTCTATTGAATCTCAATAGCACTGTCAACAAATGGCATTTCAACTCACCACAGGGGTCTACTGCATCCTGCCAAAGAGAAATGCAGCACAGACTATGAAGGATTTGCTTATATATTTGTGCATGTTTTTCCTGCATGTGTGAGTGCACGAGGAATTCTGTGTGTGTGTGTGTGTGTGTGTGTGTGTGTGTGTGTGTGTGTGTGTGTGTGTGTGTGTGCACCCATGTAGTTTGATGTGTGGGCGAGACCTACTAACTTCAATCCATTCATATTATTAGGCTTCTTAACTGTTATGTGGCACATTCAGAGACACTGAGCCAAACATTTGCCAGCTGTTCAAGTGAAACTGACGTGATGTATTTTATTAGCATGCTGGCAGAAGTGTGGAAGCGTTAGTAGTGGCTCCAAATGGCAGCAAGTAGTAACCGTTTGTAAAACTAGCGAACACTGCATTGCACGCCATTGTCTTGTTTGCCAACCTGGCTAGACTGCAATGCTTGGTGCAGTAGTATACCGGACAGATTAGAGATCATCTGTGAGCCCAGAGCAATTACACTCTGATTTATATGGCCAAATGTGGGCAAGGAGTCAGTGTAACGACGGTTTCATTATTGCAAATGATCTTATTAATGCGCTTTATGTCCTATTGACGCTTATCACCATCTTGAAAGTAGGTGTGCCTTTTAAGAGCAGTCTCCTGAAACCTTAATGAGATGATACTGAGACTCATTCAATGTCTGCTCATGCAGCACTCATAAATGCATATTATTATCACCCCCTGTCACTGAGCTGAATGCCTTCAATGTCCAAAGAGAAATAATATCTTGCTCTTGCTTTCTGCAGTCAAGACTGTGGGTGGAAGAATAATTATGCTTCTATTAAATGTGTTTGGATAATATGGAACCAGGCATACCCTAAGGAGAGCTGAGAATGTACACAAACGAGGAAAGACTGTTAATGTGGCGAGTTTCACAAACCAAAACAACATGAATACATTATGAAAGCTGACGTTAAGATTGATGAAAGAATTCTCTGACAGGCTTTTCAACTGAGCCGTTGTGAAGCTCTCACTCTATCACTATTTGTCCTATTATCCAAGTTTCAAGTTGGTATGGTCATTAATGGAATTGTTTAGAGAAAACTGCACTGTGGTATGTTTTAAAATGAAATGAAATCTCCATAAATTGTTAATTCACTCCTACGGTTCTATAAGGACATAAGATTGTAATATTATTTTTTAAGTATGAATGAACTGAATCTTGGACCAGAACTCTTAAAACATGTTTCATATATAGGCGGAAGTTTTAATAATTGATTGCATAATATGTCTTCTCAAACAAAGCCTAGCTATTTAGTAGATTAGCACTCATTGCACTGGCTGGCTCACTCTATTTCTCGCAGTTATTTTTTGTCTGTGGCTCTAATGTCCTTTTTCTTTCACCTCTGACAGTTGTGGGTCCCCCTTGAAAATGAGATGATAGATCTCACAGGGTTTATCCTAGGAGTAATACTTTTTTTCTAATATCACTGGTCCTTTTGTGCCACTTGACATATGGTGAAGTGATATATAAGTGCCCTACAAATGCTATATGTGGTAAAAAGTTGGTATTAAATGAGATACTTTTGCTCTGTGGTTCAAAGAAAGTGCTACCAAAAGCCTGAATCTCTTGCTGTGGGTCAGTGTGCACTCGATGTATTAATCCATTCCTCAAAAAAAGAAATTGTACAGTAAATGAGCCTGGACATGCTGAGAATATGCTTTATATGGCACAGGCGCTCAAAAAGAGAGAGAGAGAGCTATGCCATTGCTTTGAGTTAAGCTTTAAGGCATGGGCAGAAGGAGACAAACCATTAGAGAGTAACATCACACACACACACACATATCAAAGATTACAAGTTCCGCCCTTACACCTGCCAGGTGTCCTGCTGCTACAGCGGTATTTAACACAACAAGGTGTAAATGAAAAATATACTGCAAAGATATCAAAGATCCAAAACAGTAGTCGCTTCATTGGAATAGTAGTGGGAGGTGTAAATTCAAGGTGTAAATATAACATACAGAATGGCATATTTGGAAGTAGGAGAGCTCGGGGTGCTGCAACATCCCCACCCCCTGAAAAGAAATATAAAGTTATATAAAGTAAAAATATAAAGTTCAAATGCAATATTTATGTTAATGACTAAAGATAATTTCACCCTCTTTAATGTTTTTCCTTAATGTTTTAGTAGTTTATTAGTTTATTTGTACGGCCCGGTAATGACACTGAATACTATTTTTTATATAAGAATTCCCTATGTATGTTTAACATTTTTCTCTTAGTTTCTGAGACTCCATACCCTTTTGAGAATGATCATCCCCTCTTGGTTGTGTTCATTGGTGGTAATGTCAAACATGGCGCCTCCATCACCTGGCACAATGGTGTACTCTACTTCGGCATTTCTCCCGATGTCCAAGTCATGGGCTTTGATTCTACCGACAGCAGACCCCACTGCTGAAGACTCAGGAACTCGTAGGTGAAAGAAACCTGTCAAAAAACAAACATCACACCTGACTCATTTATTATCATCACTTGGCATCGGATGGAAAATATTGAACTCTTCACATCCTCTGTTCTTTATGTAGTCTCTCACATACCCAAGGGTGTCTTATCCACCCACAGGCAAGCAGCTGCTATGCTCTGTCTGAAGACAGTCCTGTAGCTATGGGCATGACATTATTCAATTTTGACGTGCTTGGACATCAAGGCTGCTCAGCTCCTTGTAATTGGCTGGTTTAACCTGTACAAACCACAAACACAAGAGCCTAGGGGCTCTGATACTCCATGCAGCAGAAATCACTGCTTAGGACTTGAAAACAAAGTGTGATTCATTGATTGATTATCGCTGACACCTGACAATAAAAGTCATAAAAAGTCATCTTTTTCTGTGTTTTCCTTCACTCTCTGACATTGCTAGCTGTTTGAACAATAGCATCTGCTTGTGCCACAGCAGTGTTGTAGTCAAGACCAAATAAACCAAGACCAAGTCAAGACCAAGACTTTGAGGGGTTGAGATTGAGTCAAGACCAAGACCAGACCAGTGTGAGATCGGTCTAAAGTACAACAGCACTGTGCCACAAATAGGTAAACTTTACTGGGTTAGGGTTATGGGCAATTCCATAATGCTATACAGTAATAGTGTCAAACTTATTCTGAGGACATGGAATATTTTGGGGTAATCTTTCAGTTCAAGACAGGCAAGAAAATCAATCTGACATTCATTTTGAACATTCATTTTGAAAGTGGTGCCATGTCAAAGACTGACTGAACGAAAAGACTTTTTGGGACTATTCATTGTGACCAAATGAGGGAAATGTCATGAGTCCTTCTAATCACAGTGTAGCGCCGGTGCTTGACCACATGACTGGTTTAGCTGTTTTGTTCATTTTATTTTAAGACATTCTCAACACATTAGCCAAGACGGGTTCTAGATAAACATTAGTTTTTTGGGATTTTGATTTATTTCCCCCATATAAGACGCATAAACCCTAAGAATGGAGAAGACAACGTGCAGGAGAGAAAGGCAAGTGCGAGACTCTTAGAAGCTCCTACTGAGGATAGTGCTACTTGACACACATAGGCATCAAAACTCGGAGATGGATGAACTTAAACATAAATGTCGACAATAAGTCAGAGTGTCAGACAAGAGGCACTCGGAGGGTGAAAAGCGATGCTGCTTGGCAGAGGGCATATTTATTTTTTCTTGGTGGAGGACCAAAATAAATGTACTGAAACAAAACCAAAATGTTCACTCTTTGCTTAGGTTATAGGACAAGGTTGCATTAAATGTTCTTTAAAATCAATACTATCCTTGAGATTGTGCTGCACCATGCAATACTGCTGTGCATATGTTATTGCACTCTCCTATTTGTTATTCCTCAATTTTACTATGGATCTTAGCTTTTTCCTCAGTGTTGATCCTAGGATTTTGAGAGTGGAGCAGAAGCATATGGGATGAATTTGGCTGCCATAATTTCAATAAATAATCAAGTACTTTCAAGGACATGCATTCATTGAAAAAAAAAGTATTTTAAGGTTCATGTCCTTTCAAGGATAGGACGTGGTGCCGCTGCCAAAACAGAGTTAGTTGCGAGATAAGAGACATAACAAACAGCTGTTATATGGCACTGTCAGTGGGTTCATTAGCGTCGAGGATAATTCAACAAAGCCACGTGCAGTTATGTACACCCCTATTAGTAATCACCATTGCAGCCATTGCAATTGCAACCACATCTGGTGCCATCACAGAGGTTAATTCAGGAGATTTACGGTTTACAAATTCTTAATCTATAATAACTAGGGAGGGGGAAAAAAGGATTTCTGGAAAAGACAGATGTGGGATGGATCCATGCAGCAATATAAGTAAACCAAATCATCTGATGGGGTCCTCCAATATGGCCACCACATATATATATTTTTCTTTTTTACCTGTAAGCCTTTTATAGATGGAAGCGAGAAGACAACAAAGAGAGGATTTGGGATGGGGCAGAGGAGCCACCATACTTGGCCCAAACCTCTGTGCTGTGACAGCATTATGGAAATATCATCTTTTCCTCGCAGCCAAAGGAGCTTGACCGTCTGACTGCCATTTACATTCAGAGGAGACCACTCGGTGTCGCCTCAAAATACCCGAAGAGACTGCATCAATACAGAACAGTATTTTTGCTTTCCTGTCATACGCTTCCTGATTTGGAGTAGCAAACATTTTGCCCACAATTTCATATTTATGCTTAGAATAAGTAGAGAAGCTTTCACAGATCAATGTGTTTACAGTAATGAGTTTTTTTTTTTCCAGCTTGGCTTTTTACATGACCTGGTGAACTGTACAATCAAATTAATCTGGTTTAGCAGCTTATACAAAATACCGGATGAAATACAGTGTTTAAATACACTGACTCAATCCCTGGTGCAGCACCATCATGCTCAAACCCAATCCTAATATAGAAGGAAAGCCCCATGAGAGAAATAACACCAATCCTAGTTTATTTGCCAGGAGTAGTAGATGTAAATGCAACCATGGTAAATAAACAGGCCTTTGCTTACTACAGCGCATAATGACACATAATGAAAACCAATTACAGAGAGTAGACATGATGAATACCTCCTGCCATGTTGTAATTGCACAGTGTTTATTTTGTTATCATAAAAAATGTGTGAACCTGCGTGTGCATTGTTATTGTTTGACAAAAAATGAAAATAAATGATAATAAAGATCTACAAATGGCACTCACTTTTAGAGAACCTGGGTGGATTATCGTTGACATCGCTGAGAGTGATGTTGATGGTGGTGGTCCCAGCCAGCCCCCCCAACTGGCCCCCCATGTCCTTGGCCTGGATTAATACCTGGTACTGTTCCTTCACCTCTCGGTCCATATTAGGCAAGGCTGTCTTTATAACACCTGGTGTACAGCAAGATGAATAGGAAATACAGATAACAAAGGAGTGGCAATGGAGTGAGATGGGAAGAGAGTGATTGAATAAAATAGTGAGATACAAAAATACAAAAGGGAAGAAGTGGTCAACATCAAATCTCATGAAATATTTTTGACGCTAAATATATTTCCATAAAAAAAACTCCCAAGGAAGAAGCTGCTTGTGCGGCTCTGACCAAGGCTGAAATAGAGGTCATTTCGCAAACTGGAGACACTTGACATTCAATGAGAAACTCTGGTGAAGCCATATAATGATTCACTTGAGGATCAGAGACCCTGAGATCAGAGAGCGTTTGTACTGCAGATTAATAGCTAGGTCAGTGGGAGGTTGGCAGGCTAAAAGGAAGCGGACAGCATAGGTGGGTCTGCACTTTTTCCCTCCTCTCATTCCATTTTATATGTGGTGAGGATGTGAGAATGTACCATTTGATCCGCAGACCCCTAACAAGCGTGAATACAAAATCAAAGACTATGTTTATTTTTTGATATTTCTCTAATCTTTTTCTGTTTCTGAGATTGACAATTCTGTGACATGCATGGAGATTAACGCATGTTGTTGTAATCCCCTTCCCTTGCTCACCTTTTTCCTCCCAGTGTTTGTTCTCTTTGTTGACATGCATTTGGAGATAGATGCAGGCCCAGCAGGGCAAACATTTACTTTAACAGTTTGATTTTTTTCCATCGTCAGTTTGAAATACAGTCACAGTATGTTCTCTGTGAAGCTCTGGGAATCAGCAACAGATTCCACCGTATCTGCCTGTGTGATATGTATGAACCTATTTTCGTATGCTTTGAACTGCCCCAGATGGTAAGCCAACAGCAGCCCACTGCCAGCAAACTGGTGGTATGAAGGTATTTCAGATTTAAAGCAGTCATCTGCAATACCCTGCCTTGCTGCCACTCTGCAACCTTTTAACTGCCATCTTCCTCCTATGACACAAACCGCCTACACCAGCAAAGTGCAGCTGTATATGAAGAGGAATTAACTGAATAATGCTCCAGCATTGCCTGTGTGTCTTTGTATTGGGTGCATTTTGGAGATTTCAATTTAAGCTGCTGTATCGGTTTGCTGGCTAATTTCAGTATCCTTGAAGTAGAGATACAGAAGGTCACTGGTGGTTTTGAGATCACAGATCATTTCCTGATGCTGGGGCTGTCAGCTTGTGGGTTCATCTGACATTGTTATATGTAGCAAAAAGTGATGGCATTCCTTCACCCCACCACTTAACTCAAAAGGAACTGTACATTTGACTTTTTTTTTATTATCTAGCTTGTGTCTGAAGCAAATATCCTGAATGTTTACATTTGTTGTCAAATGCAGTGTTTGATACAACTGACCCTTTATTTCACACCTGTCATAAATAATTCACTGTCTTTACTGGAGAGCATGTGTCCTTTTATGGCCTACTTATTTGTGGAGTGGCCCAGGGGTCATTTCTGGGACCAGTTTTATTCTCATGATATATGCTTGCACTGGTCCACACTTCATTATATCGCACACACTGTTTAGAAGACTAATGGCCTAGATAGCCTTATTTTACTCCATGATTGCCAGGAGCACATAAAACAGACATACAGTACTTTGTTTTCGCATATTTAAGGTAAAAACGTGAAATATACACTGACTAAAAACTATATTGCAACATACGTACATCTGCAGGGATAATAACTTTACCTGTTTTGGGGTCAACAGAGAAGTATGGCTGGCCATGGAGGATGCTGTATACCACTCTAGCACTGTTTCCATAGGTAGGGTCATCTGCATCTGTGGCTGTCACTTGCGTCACGTATGTCCCTGGGGAAAAGAGTGGGAAGACGTATTGGCTTTGACTTCATTTGTTTCCTCGTGAGACTGCGATCCTAACTCTTTGAAGTTCATCAGTTCACTGAAGGATCTCGCCTGACACTAATAAAGGACGAATGGTATGTGAGAAAGCTACAGCTAATACTGAACAGTCAAAGTCGTTGTTGGGATGTTGTTCAATTTTCCTGTTGTATGATTTGATTTGCACATTTGTTGCATTACTAAGAAGTTATTTGTAAAAAATATATAATAAAGCAAGGGTGAAAATAAATAGGAAAAAGCTTGTGTGACCATTCATTAAACAATGCTACCATTAAGAAAGCAAAGGGCCATGGCAAGAATAGTATTAGGATGGCAGTCTTCCAAACCCCTGCAGTAAGAGGGACAGAATAATTACTTGTTGGATGTTTGGCTCATCCTCCTTAACAAGCTGGCATTGCACACAGACCTTATTTACCATGTATTTAAATTCAACAGATTCAATTCAAAGTCTCCAGTTTGAGGAGAATAACCAACAAAAAAATGCCTTGTCAGCCTGACCATTTTATGAATGTAAAACACAAGCCTAGTCTTTCTTGAGCAGATGGTTAGATTCTTTGGAAAGACGACTTGTAGACAGGTTGACATGGGTGCCTTCATAGGCAGACAGCTCAGTGCACATTTGTTCACCATGTATCAACCACATCTGGCTAGCTTTAGAACAAGGTGTGTGAAATATTTTCAACTGCAAGATGTGTGGAACGCTTATATGAACAGGAGACACACTGGCCAGAGGGATGGTCATTTTAAATTCTGGTAAGCTCCTAGTTGTCTGTAAAGAACTTGTTGTATATTAAATAGGCTTTGCAGTCCGAGCAGATGGCCACAATGGCATTAAAACATTAGGTGAGAGAGATTAGCGTCCCAATCCGTTATAACAAAAAAACACATGCCTGATTAAACATATAAGAGAAGGACTGCATCGGGTTCCAACAGGAATATACAATAGCTGTGATAATACAGCAAGGAAGAGGATGAGCTCAGATGTAGTGAAAGTTTAAAAGCCTGTGAACGTGGCAGACACCTATGCATTTCCAGGCAACAAAGCTAACAACCCCCATCCCCCCAGTGTGAGACAATAAACAAGCCGAATAAATTCTATTCCTGCAATTATGGAAATTCAGGTGTGTGAGTAAGAGCTAGGTGGAAGAAATGGCTTTAAAGGTCATTGCTGATGAACAGGGGAGGAGAATGCAGATCTGTTTTTGCAAAATATAAATATTTATCTGACTTTTTAAAATATTATCTATATCACAATATTCAAATCACTGTAATGTTGCAATGCAATGCAGATGAAACCAATTAACATATATCAATCAACAGATTTTATATTCAAATATGAAGAGAAAGAGAGAAGAATTAATATAATCAAAAGACTGATCCGAAATCTCATATTAACTTAAAGTGCTCATATTATGCGTTTTGGCTTTTTCCCTTTACTTTATTGTGTTATATATCTTTTTTGTGCACGTTATAGGTTTACAAAGTAAAAAAGCCCAAAGTCCACCCCAAACGTGACTTACCATCTCCAACAGAAAACACTGTTCACAAACTGCTCCAAACAGCTCTATTGTAGTCCAGCCTTTACTTCCGTGACAAACGTGCGTCACTTTGTAACACACGTTATAATGCTCGCCTAGCTGCTAGCATGGCACGCCCTCATACTCTGCTTCTGACTGGCTTGTTGTCCATACCTAGCTACTGCGCATGTGCGACTCCCAACAAAGATAGAATAGAAGTGAGATGTCTCACTCTGTAGCTAAAACAGAGAGCTCAACACACAGGGTGAAAAGAGGAGCTGCAGCAATGTGCAGTACAACAAAAATATGGTGTTTTTTGAAAATTAAACCATGTAAACCTATTCTGATATAACCTCTAAATACAATTATGAATCTGAAAATGAGCATAATATGAGCACTTTAAGTTTGACAAGTTGAGACAAGGAGTGAAATCGTTTGTGTGACATTTTGTTACTACATTTTCGTTTTCAGGCAACTCCCAAAAATACGTTGTGAAATCTGTCACTTTCTTTTAAATGATTCAGCGTTAAACTAATTGCATATAACTCTAATGGCGTCTACAGATTATTGTCATGAGTGATTTCCTAATGTCTGGCAATGGACTGGTCTTCATTACCAATCATTATTGCATATTTATGTCCAGCATCTCTCTATTTTAGTATTTGTTTTGCCCTGCTAACATAAAAACATCCAAAGGGGATTCTAGCCAAAGACAACAAGAGGGATGTAACAGCTAATGAACCCATTGATCGCATAAGTCTTGCTGGCATAAATATTGATAAAGACTTAAATTGGTTTGATGATTCTTGCACTGGTGGTAATTATAACTTTTCACACAAATGATCAGGGGCTGGTAAAAACACACAGTTGTAGTCTCAGCAAAGATATTTCTGATAGTGGTGTCACTCTGCATAATTTGGCTGTGTCTAGTTAGTATTGTTTTCTAATACTGAAAGATTTTTGCAGTTAAAATAATTTGATCTTGATCACATATTCTTAAATGCAGAAATTCAATTTGAGGTATTCTTGCTTTGATGTTTTACTGATGTATATATCTAACAATTGTTATACCCGTCAGGGTTATTTCACTGATGATGTCATCAGGGGTATTTCAGTTTGGAATTTATACTTTCAATTTATAAAAGAAAGCCTGTGTTACAAGCTTTATGTATGGAGATGTAGACGTTTATGAGGCAGGGAGCATCTAATGAAAGATGCTATACTGTTGCATTATGGGAAATGCAGGATCCAGAGTTTTGGGGGCAACTGGTAATAGGGAACACAAGTCAGGATATCTCTGCCTCTGCTGCTTTGCTTCTGACCATTCTTTTTGTTTCTGTCTCTCACAAATACAACATTGTGGAAGTGACACACTTAATCGCTGGAGTACCACTTTAATGTGTCGAAGATAATGGCAGCTAACCATTCATAGTAACTAAACATCTAAGTGATGTTTTAAAATTACTTATGTAGACTGTCCAGCATCAAATTATATAATAATGGAAAATAAATTAAATTTTACAATTACAGGGAGGTAACATTTTGAAAATGTTTGGTTAATTCACTTGAAAGATGATACAAATGTGCATGCGACTATCTAAATGAAAGTGAATTAGTTTGCTGTCAAGTATCTAATTGATGATCTACTTGATTCTTTCTTTGGGTGTTTTTTTATTTTATTTTAAGCTAATCTCTGTACTACATGATCACACTAGATGTGGTTTTGATCAACTTGAAAGCCTCTCTGATTCAACAGTAAACTGTTGCAGAGCAGATTATGATTTAGATTGTTCACCGGGACAAGGCTGTGTTGTTTTTGCTTTCTACCCATACTCTAGAGACTGCTGACTTTGGAGTTTCGAGGGATTCATTGCTATCCAGATCAAGAGGAATCATTCTCCCAGCAAATTACCTTGATCTGTTGTCCCTGGTGGGGATGTAAAAATACAAAGCTGTGGAATATACTCAGGGCAACACCAAGAATAACTGATTCTCTGAAATGTCAAAATCTGGGGGGAGCAGCTTTGCCCCTCTGGTTGTACCTGTAATGCTCCTGAAACTTTTGGATTCTGTAGTGCGAGAGGATATAACAGCTTTCAGTGCAACGGATTCTAATCAATTAAGCGATATATACTGGGTTCTCTATCTTTACTGGATAGAAAATATCACTAGATGGTCACTGACCTACTGGTGACATCTCAGGGACACTGGCCGTATATGGTCCATCCAGGAATTTTGGTTCGTTGTCGTTGATGTCTTGAACCTTGATTACAAATTCTGATTCAGGCTCTAGGGGCCTATTGGTGTCCATGTCAACCGCTTGGGCGCGTAGGGTGTAGTAAGGCTTCTCCTCCCTGTCAAGACTCCTTAAGGCATGGATGTCCCCCGTTGTTTGGTCAATTGTGAAAATGGAGCCAGCCCCGTCTCCCGAGAGAGTGTACTTCACCGCATTGTTGCCCCTATCGAGGTCAGTGTGCAGCTGCAAGACAAAAGAGGAAAAAGACAGGTTGAGTGCAAACATTGGCACATATAATGATTCATTGAATGCACTGGGGAAGGGCTGTCAAAGAACTCTATTTCACAAAGAGAGTCAAGGAAACTGACTGCACATCAAAGAGCAAATTCATGTCTCAGCAAGGATCTGCGAAACACTAAGTCATGAGAAAAATAAAATGATGGTACTTTCAGAACGTTTCACAGATTAATGAGGCTAAATCTCTCATAAATAATGTATTCTCTCCGTGCAATTACGCTGCAGTGATAACTCTTCGACATCGTGGACCCATTTCTATTCAAGCGTGACTCAAAAATCTTACATGAGATAGTTTTTCTCAAAGTGGCATAGGTCAGACTGTGAAAACTAGAGGTAAATACTCGTTTTCCACAAGAAGGATTTTTAATACTTTCACCTGACAGCGGAGGTCTATGACCAGATGACTCTCAGCACAGTTGCAAAATATCACTACTCCAGCCAGAGAACATCTTTGTTTATATAGATCCAGGACAACGGCAGCTCTCTTTGTACAAGACAAACACATTCTAGGCTGGTGGCAGAAAGCCTATTGATATAGTTATGTTCACCTCCCTGGGGAGATCCATCATACATTTTGAATGATTTTAAATATTTAAGGGCGCTAATGCAATGTGATCATCACCACATATGATATGTATGTTTGACTTCTCATCAATAGTATGAAACTTCCCCCACACCTTTGAACAGCAGTCTTACTCCAGGAGATAGGAACAGATATTTTAAGCATTGAAGCAGAGGCATACAGTGTAGCCAGCTAAATTGAGTATCTGCTGACTCTGGGAAACATGGTTTAATTATTCTCTGTCAAAAAAAAGCTTTCATAACTTGCAACACAAAACCTCGATTTCTACACTTTATGATTGACTATGGGCCATTTTCTAGCACTGCAAAAACAGAATGAACATGGTAACATTTTAGTTGCTTTTGGATTGGAACTTGTTTTGTCAAACTGTTGTCATCTGATTGAATATTGGCGATGTTTGTTTGCTGACTTGCTAACAACAATAATATAGGTAATATAGGAAAGCCATTACTGTCCTGTAATCACATTCTGATTAATCAGCCTAGGATGATTATGTCACGATTAGTCGCGCTTTGCCAGACCTTTCTCCACAGCGCTGTGGAGGCGTTTTACCGAAGCCAAGACACCCGCAAAGAAACGGTAAAAAAAGTAACATCTCCAGGTAGTTTGAGGCAGTAAAGTTGGCTATGTCACTTGAATGGACAAGCACTAATGAAGTTCAGCTGCATAGCAGGAGGACAGCTAGCTAAAGGTGAGTCCCACTGAGAGCCCACCACATCAAGAGAAAAAGTGCATGAGAAGTTAATTGATGCAACATGTACAAATACAAAGCATTGCATTGTAATAAAAAAAAAAGAAGACTTGGACATAACGTTACTGAAATGCTAATTCTTTGAACTTTGACCCCTCAAGAAAACTTTTCTGAGCAAAACGCTACGCAGTTGATATGACCTTTATTGGAGCTAGCATATCTTCATGTGACAGTGTTGCTGAGCTGCCCACTGGAACAGGTTGAACAAATTTTGGATAAATAATGTTAACTGTTGTGTGGCTACGATATACCTAGAACAAACGGCTTGGTGTACACCTGCTGTGGGATTGTTGTCGATAGATTTTTTTTCTAGATTAATCGTTTTCTCTTGAATTGTCTCATTAGTTTTGGGCATTTATTTGTCAGGCCATGTCATCAGACAAATTGGGGAAATACGTGGAGCTGTAATGGTTGTGGATTTATCATTGTGAGACATGGCATGTCGCTAAAACGTAGGTGGGTTTCAATAATTATTAATTAGCACAAAGCCAGGGTTTTAAAACAATGAACCATGAAGAGATTTAGGCAATTATTTTGGATTGTCATCATTGTCTTGCAATATGTAGTTGAACGTGTTTTGATTTCAGTGAAGAATCTTTGATAGCAAGTTGGAAATGAATACTGTTATGGTTTTGGTCAGGGGCAGCAGCACAGGTACACCATACCTCCAACATATCTTCTGTTGACATGCCTACATCCATTCTTTTCTATTCTGATGTTTTCAATGAGTCTTGGATTTAGGCCACCTTGCCATTATTTTGGTCACTGTATCACTAGTTTGTGTGTACATATACCTGTGGCAGTGTTATTGACAACGGTTGCTTACTGTTTTTTGTATCTGGTTTTGTTGGGTAGGCTAATGGTTACAGTCTCCTGAAATATTAATTGGACAGAGAACCTCCTCTCTAATTTCTGAAGTGCTCCATCAGAAAAATTGGTAAGTGCTTATTTCAGCAGTAATGATCATAGTTATCTGTAACTGTGTGGTTGTGGCATGTCTGTACCCTTGACAAAAAAAGTGAGCTGGAGTGCTATAAGTGTTTTTATATGAAACGTTTAAAAACTTGTAAAATGCACTAGACTAGGGTATGGATTGGGTTTTGTAGCCATAGACAATGCAGACAAAAAGCAATTATCCAACAGTTGCATTTCAATTTAGCCAAATGAAAGGGAACTAGGCTATTTCTTGTGGGCGATTTGGCTGTCAATATGGTTACAGGGTGATGTTGCCCTCAGGTGCTTCGCAGAAATGTGTGCTTCCAGGTTTTTAATGCAACACTGTGCTATTCTACTACCCTATGTTTTCATCAGATAGTAACAGGGGATCCTGCAACAAGCTGTGTTGTGTCTCTGTTCATTTATTATCCATCTTGTTACCTATTATTGGTGATTCCTGTTGTCTTTTGCAATCCATTCACGTGATCCACAGCATCATTTGTACTAAATTGCCAGTTTTGTCCTATTAGGCAGATGACATGACAATACCAGTAAACAATAATCTAATTTTTAAGCATGATGAAAGTTGTTCCTCCAATTGCTTGTGGCGTACCAGAGAGATCAGAGTGACAAATGGACTGTTGCAACAATGAAGTCACAATAGAAAGTCTATCTTGAAGAGCTGAATCAACATCTTTCAGACACTCACAAAAATTGAGCATTGTAGGCGTATATGTTGCAGGGCAATTGTAATGGGTTACATAATATTGTTTAGATGTGTATGATAGTTACATCATGTTACCATTACCATATAAATACTAATTACTAAAATGAGAACTCATCGAGCTGTACAGACTGTTCAACATACTTAAAATAACTGAAGCTGGATTAATATACTCTGTAATGTGGGCAGACTCATAATTGTGAGTACTATTGAATACATTATCACTTTGTATTTATGATTAATGGGGTGTTTATATTTGGTTGTCCTTTGACTGGCAAGAAAAAAAATTAATATTTGAGCATAGTTTTCACATATGCAGATTACTCAAAGAAGTACCCAGGAGAGGCACCTGCAAATTGATTCAGAACTCCACAATTAAAGATGAAAAAGAAATGAAAATGAAAATATAAAAAGAATAGGCACATTGCCTCATTAATTATAAATGAAAGTTGACTGATACTAATTAAAAATTCCATTACTCTAACAATGGTAATCAATTATATAAAAAGATTAATTAATAGGGAGGCAGACAAAGGCTTCTTTTAAACTACAAATCACCCATTTGGCTCAATAGACAAGAGGCAGAATCACAGCCACAACTGTCGTAACCGTATGTCAAAAGACAAGAGGTAATTTTCCTAAAGAGAGGAACCAATTGTCCATTCCTTTCACGTAAGAGTTGTTTCCAATTTATAACACGCAAATCAACAAAAGGGAGTCTATGTGGGCAGAATTCAAATGATGGCTGATAACCTTTACTTAAGTATTTGAAGTGACTAAATGAGCGGCTGTTGGCTCATAGAGAGAGTATGATCATTTGCACCCATATTATGGTGAGAATGTCTTTACACTCCATTGTTCATGATACACAAAATTAGCAAGATTCTCTGCTCAGGGTACCAGATGAAATGGGAAGCAGCTATAAAGAGAAACAGGTAGTGTGAGGAACTGAAAGATTCATTACCATCCAAACTTGCACCATCTGTTTGAGTAGATATGTTAAACTTTGTTATTTTTCTCTCTCTGTGTTCACAATTCTTTCCAAGACTGTCAAACATTTACATTTTATACAGTCAGTTAATGTTTTTTTGAAACGGCTGTTTCAGTGATCACGTAGCTGTTCAGAGTCTTGCTTAACCCCATTTTGGCAGGATTTATGGCTTGTTATGGATATGCGTTAGACATTGTAGGCTTAAAAGCTGTGACCTATAATTTCCATAATATTCTCTCTAACCATTAGACCACACGTGTCAAAAAATTTTGATCCGGCCCACAAATAAATTTAAATTCACAATAAATTATGGCCCGCCTTGTTGTGCGCCAAACCAAAAGGATGGGAAACAGTTTTTCAGACTGTAATTACGCGAAACTCAAAGCATAATTTGGCAGATTTGCCAACTTTGAGACTCATAAATTCCCACAGACCCAGAGAGTTTGCATATTCAAACCTGTGAAACAGGTGTGAGTCGGGTAGCCTTTTAAAAATGTAATCATAATGATTGTTTGCTTGACTAAACTCTGATGGTTAGGGAATATTTTTCCTGACTTTTTTTAGGGCTTTATGTGGACCAAACTGTAAGGGAGAAAGCTATTCGAGACATGCAACAATACAGTCAAAGATATTTGACTTTTTCGACTATATAAAATCATGTCAATAAACTCTACATGTCTGGCCCTTGATGTGATTCTCATTTTCCAATGTTGCCCTTAGTGAAATAGAGTTTGACATCGCTGCATTAGGCCATCTTTTGCCCTGTCTGGAACAGTTGAGGCGATGCAGATGGCCAGCCAGTGCATCTGCAGTGTTGTCAAAACAAATATCGGCAGGCACATTACTCATCTCCTATTTGTGAAAAATACTTCTATTGACTGAAGCTACTGAACTACTGGTACAAATGGGAAGAATGATGGCTCATCTGTACTGGCTGTGGAATAGTCACATACTTAGCATCCTAGATTGTGCTATACAGGGAATTCTTGGCTTTGAGAGATGGTGGTGTTCCCTGGCACTTTCAGGATTTGCAGCACATGGTCCCTCATTGGCTATGTAGTAAACGCGCATATTGATTAATTTGAGTGATTTCAGAGGAGAATGTAACCAACCGTTGTAGAAAATGCTGTAATTGGATTTCTGCGCCCAGGATTATGCAGAGCTCCTCTCAGGAACGCATATGGAAGCCACAACTCTGTGCTGATATCAAACCCAACATTGTTCCTTAAATGGCCCAGCAACCGTGCACCAGCAAGTGCATTCACATATCAGTAACATTCTGAAAAGGTTTAGAATGTACTTTTTCTTCTAGTCTTCAATGGCAGTTAAACATCAGTGCGGATTATGTCATGTAAATTCCAACTGATATTAAATGGCTTTTTTTTGTTCTTCTCTGCAACAACAATGATATCTGCTCTGTAAAGCACTTGTCCTGTGTACTCCTGTGAACAAATAAGGAATCTAAAGGGAGGATTTTATGTTTTGGTTGCATGTTGGCACTCTCTAGTTTTGCAACAATTTGACATAGATACTTAAATGGATACCTTATTTCGATACAGCCAATCAAATCTTGAATTACGCAGTAACGTGAGTTTTTTGTCAGTCACAACACAGGAGCCAAAACAACAATCCACATGATCTCCTTCTTGTGGAACATGTGCATGCGTCTTGCACCTTGTTGAAGGAGCGATACTTCTCAGGACATTTATTGTATATTAATTATACCTTGTGAGTAAATTGATCCCGTTCCATTTTTAACAGTGGGTTGCGCTTGTAGCAAAACCAGGGCATATACTACATAACTCCCATCAGAATTCATAATATGTGCTGTTAATCATTGTAAATCATTCTATATTCATTGGTGCTTTTGTATGCACCCCGGGCCCTACTGCTGTCTTGAAATTATTTTTATGTTACTATTCATTAATAGGTATAAAACTACCCTTCAAGCCAACAAACATTCAACCACTGTCCTACCAACCCAGTAGTGTGATGGCAGAGTGGCAGTATGTTGGCATATTGGTATGTTGTAGGTGGCTCAAAGTTTGTGCATTGTCAGGCTAGTGCCATGTCATACCACAGCATGACTGCTGGTTCCGTGGTAAGTTTCCACGGGTAGTCGGTGTACTAGTGAGCTGCTGATAGGTAAAAAAAAACACTGTGTCAAATGCGAGCTTATTATAGCTGATCGATATTGGCTTGTGAGCCATTTCTTTGCTGCTGACAGCTTGGAGCTTGCTATCTGGGTTGTGTCATGCCTCAGTCAGGTAATGGGGACGGAGGGAAAACTGCACACACACAGGAGGCTATGCTGGTAGGTATGCTGGTAGATATGCAACCACAGAAAATGTGTTGATGTGTGTGCTTGTGTATGCGAGAAAGGGAGGAAAATAGGACCAAATGGAATAGATTGACAGATATAGCCTAGGGTGTGTGACAACAGGTAAAAGCTGTTGACTTGTGGTCAACTCTGTAGCTGTATTAGCGCAGTTCAAATGCAGCGCTCTACATATCTAACCTGCGGTTATAGATGGCATTAATCAAAACCCACAAACATGGTTGTTAATAAAACTGTAACCTACCAGAGGTCAAAAATCTGAGGAACTAAGACGATTCAACAAGAAGCAGCTTTATCAAACATTACAAAACATTTCCAAAAAATATGTTTTCATGTGAGGTTATCTTTTGCATAGCAGATAACATGGTGTAATAATTATTTTTGACATATCACATTCATGTACATGATTGTTATTGATCTTAGAGACTGCGGTTAAGGCTAGATTCCCATATCTCATATCACACTTGATTAAACAATATAGTGATATTGATACAACATGCAGAATGCAATTTTCGACCCAGAATCACAACAATATTGCCCATCAATGTCAAAGAAGAAAATGGACAATGTTGACCACGGTAGTAAGTGATACTGATTGGGGCATTAGCACACCGTTTGGAAATATGATCCAGGCAATTCAGGAGGAAAGTCCATTACCCATGAGGGCAAAATGTATGAAATATATTACTTTGGCAGGACAGATGAATGGTATCATTAGCTTTTTATTTCCGATGTTCTTTTCAGAATTTCATTTCAGAACATTCATCATCAACATACATTACAATTGTAAATGCCCTCAACCTCTTAATATGTTCTAACGAGCGGCTGTATCACTGGCACACCTCATGCCAACCCTTGAGGAGAGCAATCCTTTCAAGTTACTTTGCATTTGACAGTGAATTACTTACTACACATTTCTAGATACATGTATAGACAAGAACATGTATGAGCATTTTTAATAGGAGAGTGTTAAATGCACTTTTGTTTTTACATAATCCACACATTTACTGCAGTTTCTTTACCGGCATTCTAACATATATTCCATTTAAGTATAATTCCTATTAAAAGACTGTATTAACAATAGAGACATGAGTCATCCATGCTGATATAGTTCTTGTGTGCTATCTTCCCTGTTTCAGTGATTGCAGTATTGTTGTATCAGAAAATCAGTTACGACGTTGGAAATGTTGCATGATCAACAAGATTGTTTGCCACTTTGCTCTCCTTGCTTTGCTGCAGGTCAGTGAATAGACCTCTGCACTGAACAGTGCAAAGCAATCAAGTTATGAAGCCTGTGATTTTGGAGTCAATGTTAATTTACTACTGCCTTTGCAGTTAGTCCCACTGAAGTATTTAACAACAGTGGCTATCATCACCATAGTGCGTAAACAGCTTTGCTGCTTTTATATAGGCCTCTTCAGGTTTTCATGCATTTTACAGCTAAATTCCAAAGCATTTAATCTGAACCAGATTTAATAGCGTGTAACACGCTATCGATGGTAAGGCTGCTAAATTCCACATGCTCAAATGATGGAATCTCTCTTTGTTGGACCGGGTGCATAAGTCTTGTTGAAACGGTGTTCATGTCCTCCTTATAGGTCCTCATTGAAAGATTAAATTGAGGGCTCCACCTCAGTAATAAATCTCCGCCAGGTGTGGGGTGGGACTGAGAGGAAGAGCCATCAATAAAAAGGATGGGCATTCCTTCTCTGGCAGGAAGCAAGGGAATAAACAAGTTGTAGGAGAAGCGGGGCTGCCCTTTCCAGCAAAAGTGGTTATTGACTTGTATTTAAATGAGCGACCTTTTGTCTGCATGTGTGTGAAACGAGGCATTGGAGCATGCCACTGCATTCCATTGCATGCTCAGTTTTGCAATAAAGGGTACTGAGACTTTCCTTTTATAGGTCATTAGTGTGACTTTATCTAAATTGATTTGATTTGTCCTTAACCTTCAGTTCATGTGCTGTTATGGGTATGCGTAACTCTCGCCAAAATGCAACCTAGGGTCTTTTTGTGAATGTACCCGAGTCAAACTTTCGTTTAAAAGCATAATTAGGACAGAAACGCCACTTTTATGATTTACCGTATTTTCGTTTTTCGGTCAAATGGCCTTTTGAATGGGAGTAATAGGGGCACTACTATGATAGCATCAAAATAGCTATTTTTAAAACACTAAGAAGGCTTTACACAACATGAAACTTTGCTCAAAGTATGACCAGGGTCTCTACACATGAACTCCAGCATTGAGAACATTGTTTGTGTACACAGAGTTCACTAAAAAAGGTTTTGAGCAACTCACTGTAGCTGTTGGTTTTCCGGTCGCGGTCCATCTCGCAAGTCAAAAATAGTCGAGGGAGGAGTGTGAAGATGGAAGGCTCCTAAAGCTTAGTTCCACATAAATACACGGATAATTTATTGTTTTGTCATTAGTGAAAAACAATATTGACTTTGTAGTTGAAAAAGGAGCCTCATATAAGAATGACATTTCCTGAAATGGAGTCAGTTTATTCGCATTCGGAGATTGACTCTTTTTGACTGAGAAAATGGCGGATAGCGTAAACAACAACTGCTAACGTGAGTTGCTCAAAACCTTTTTTAGTAAACTCTGTGGTTCTCTAGGTTGCATTTTGGCGAGAGTTACCCTTTAATAGCTGTAGCGTTGGTGAGTAATATTCATGGAACTTATTCACTTTCTGCATTTTCTTGCCAAGAGTATAATTAGTTTAGTCCCCTTTTTTGAGACATTGCCTTGCTATCATGTTCCTATGACTTGTTTAAAATTAAAACATGGTTGTGTTTAGGGCTGGGTACCAAATTCAATGCTTTTTAAATGTGGGGTATACTCGCCGCAGCCAACCTGTCGAGCGCCAGTTTGACGTCATAGGAGCGCCGTAACTGTTAATACTCGCATGTGGTGGTCGCGACACTAGTTGCGGTCTTCTCCTGAACAGAGGTGGCGCTAATGAGGAAAGACTACTGACTTTGCTATTTCTATGGACTAGAAGAAGAAGAAAAAGGTAAACAACTGCAGAACTGGCAGCAGCATTGACGTCAATGCTTCGATTTGATTCTATTACCTACTTCGTAGGCTCAAGCCTTTCAATCACCATAAAAGAACTCATCTTAACCCAGTAAGTTTACAAGAGAGACTTGCAGTCACTCTGAGAGTCCTGGCATCCGGTTGCCCTCGAGCTTGTTCATGCTTCCTGTTTCCGCTTTGTCGCGCGCCGCTGAAAAAAATAGAGTGGTGCAGCTTGTCTATCATGTCCATATATGTTCAGGTTAGGGTTAGTTTTTAACTCAATCCTGGTGCGCCATTGGATCTACGTCATTTTGACGTCACATTGGCGCGCGCGAGCTCGGCTGTGGCGACTGTAAAACGGCCCTCAGGCACCGCCCGAATTGCCTCTTTAGTATTGAGTATCGTCATTCAATACCAAATTTCAATACCTAAGGAGCAAATGTCATCTACAATAGTGAGACAATAGGCATGCAGCATGCTTCTACCAAGATATGCTGGTGGTTGGCTGTTTAACATTGGACATCGTAGAGACACGCCGGAAAAACTCTGTTACACGCAGACAGAGCTCACGTATCAAAGTCACTGTATCGGTATTGGTACCAGTATCGAACATTTTTCAAAGCTTCCCAGCCCTAGTTGTGTCTGGTGTCTTTTTTTAAATGGACTGAGAATCTAGAGACCAGGTTGTACCTTACGTAGGTCCAATCCCTTGTCATTGATATTGCCAAGGATAGAACTCTGTGAAAACCAAGTTGTAGCTATTGAAGTCACAGTGACACACTGTATGCTTTTGATTACACCTCTACTGGTAGTAAGTGGTCATTATATTTTTCATGCTCATGAATGACAAGCACAGTTCCTTTTTTTTTTTTTTTTTAAGTGGATTCTGATTTGCAACATTACTATAATTCTAGGGGAAATACGTCAAACAGCAATTCATGGCCATTATGTTCAAATGGAGAGGGAAAAAGAAATGCTGAAAAATAGCTGCTGAACTCAGCGGAGAGTTTAATAGAGAGTGAGAGGAAGCAGCTTGGCTTGATATACTGATATAGAGCCACACCACTAATGGCAGATTTTTCTTGCAGATAATCACTGCTCAGCATTATCTAATTGTGAGCTCACAGGGTTGTTACATTCACCCCTTTAAGGCTTCTGGGCTTTAATTGCTAATCTGCAATAATGTGGTTGTCAACAGGAGGTTGTCAGAAGTTTCACAACATGGAGCCATGTGTTAAATGTGAAATGTTTGTGCCCAAACTTTCTTTGTTGGTCTTTTGTGTCTCAAGTGACAGAATGATTATATGTATATATATATATATATATATATATATGTATATATAATATGGAATGGAATGGAATGGAACGAAATGGATGCCAGTAAGGCCACTTTTTTATATATATATATATATATATATATATATATATATATATATATATATATATACATATACATATATCTAGAGGAAGACAGGCACACAATTAAAATGGTTTATTTGTCTCTGTTTATTCTTAATGTCATGGAACTTGGGAGTTACACGACGCTGCTTTTTAACTCAGAAGACAAGCCTCACAATAAACTCAAACAGTTAAGTGGTGTAAAACATTTTTTAATATTCTTGGTAGACTGTTTTTCTTTATTTACACTACATGTTCAGTGTGATATTAATACCTCCCTTGTACTATTTCAAATGTCAATTTGAGTCACTCTAAGTAGCAACTAGTTGCATTTTCCATAGAGAAATTTTAGTGGCCCAGAGACTCTTGAGACATTATGTGTGAAAATATAACCACCTTTATAAACAACTGCAGTCGAGTTGCTTTAGAGCAAGGCCCCAAAGCAGTTGCGTCCTTATTAATGCATGCAGTAGGGACTAAAAGTAGTGCTAAACACCATGCTGAATCTTGTCATGACCTCATTTGCACCTCAGGGAGCAAATAGGATAACAAAATAAGTAGTGTAAGTTGCAGCTCCCAGCTGTAACTGTAGGTTTTCTAACATTGCCTTCATGTTTAGTGTCTGCCACCTCAACTTGCCTGACCAAAAGGCAAGAATATATCAATTCTGGCATAAATATATTAGGTTATAGTGTTGTGTGCATAAAATCAATATGACTATATTAGTGCTACTTGTTGTTTTTGTTGTCAAATTAAGTTGCATGCATTTACATGGTGATGTAAAAACCTGAGGTCAGATTCACTCTCTTTATTTTGTAGTCATACCATACCACCAAAACAAGTGGAAACGCAGACATGGCACCTTTTTTGTAAGAAAATAAATGTTGCTTTGCTTGCGTTTGTTATTCTTAAATCGACCACTGCATCTAAAGATGAATGTGTTGGGTGTGCAGATAGGCCGATATCAGTATTGGTGTACGTCAGTCGCTAAGTAACATGAAATCGCAGTAAAGAAATGCCAAACTAGTTTTGATGTGATTTTAGAAAAGTGTCACCATTACATAGTTTGTCCACCAGATGATGTGTCACCGGTGAATTCTCCCACTCAGTATCTTGTGCACAATTTAAAAAAAAACAACAACAAAGAATCTGTATCAAGATCATGTATTATGTTCTATGTAGGTGTGCAACTAACGATTACTTTCATTACCGATTCAACTTTTTTTTTTTTTTTTTTATAGTTGGGGATACAAATTTTAGTCGCTTGACTAAATATTGCAGGTCTAAATATATCTTCTTTATATCAAGTTTACCTCATGTATTGTGACTGTGTATGGTCATTTTGGAAGATGATGTGTGTTGTTGGATTTCACTGTACTGAAAGATTTTAACATTTTGTCAACTATGGGCAATTAGAAGTGAGATAGTCCTGAGATAGTCCTGAGATAGTCCTGAGATGCCCAAAATGTTGTTTTGCAAGCACAATGCTCCACTGCTGTTTTGCACAGCGGTATAATAGTGAAATGGATTAGTGAATCAAGCAGCATTAGACAATAATAGTTGTGATGGATCTCATTAATGTGTCTGAATACTTTGTGTAGTTTATATAGATTCAGGGCGGTCTAAGACTCGGATGACTATGTTTTGACATTTTAACGAAAAAGAAAATAATTAGGCATTCACAAGGACAACTAAATGTTATCATGTCTCCAAACATCTGCCGCCACTACAAGCAACCACTGGAGCATTCAGGCAAAAATCACCAGTTAATAGCCAAACCAGTTGATCCGTAACACTGGCACTGCATCATCAGTTGTTTCCCTCCTTCAGTGGTTGTCTTGCTGTCAGAACTGACAAAATGACTGCATCTAGTTAGCAATGTGAATTATATTTTTAATGGTCAGCGCTAATTAGTAGTGAACTGGCTGTTGCAATTATAGTTGGCAGTGATGCATTTATTACAACAGTCCTGTTCCTGACATGGTCAGGTTTGGTTAAGGCAGAAATTTAGCAAGGCTTCCACACCGTTGCAATAATTACACATTTCTGAATAATCTTGTCATTTGTTAGTTTAATTGCACTGTGAGGCAAAATAGAGACAACCATAAAAGCTGGACGAAACACTTTATATTGATCCAGAGACCTCAGCGATTAATAGCAGCTAACAAGGCCTTGAAGCCGCAAATAACTAAGGACTGACTTTTTCACCTGGTTTGTAAGTATGTGTAAATGTACAATTGTATTACATTTGGTTCAGAAAGGCACTTCTGCCACTGAGTGGAAAGCGGCAGTCGCTTGAGACACTATAGTCACAATTCTCTGCAGGTCACTGAATGGAAATCATGTTTACACTTGAGACTGAATACATTACCACAATAAGGCATTGATGTATTATAGGACAAACATTCATTGCACGAGGACTCACTGTCCATTAGAGTTAATTGATGTGCCTTGAAAACAAAACTGTTACCCTTCCGGCCTCTATGATGGTACTTGATAACTCATTGGAAGATATGTCACTAAGGGCTCCTGCACACTGCCTGCGTGGCGTGAGCGTGGCGTTTCTGTTGCGTGGCCTTTTCTATGTCTTTGCACACCAGAAACGTGTCTGACGCAGCGCTGCTGCTGCTAGCCTTGT
The DNA here is from genome assembly GCF_031162955.1 of Sander vitreus. Lineage (NCBI taxonomy): Eukaryota > Metazoa > Chordata > Actinopteri > Perciformes > Percidae > Sander > Sander vitreus. Next base: position 21,964,507 of record NC_135876.1, read on the forward strand.
CTGTACACATGTATGCAGTGTTAGGAGTAACGGCGTTTAAGTATAACGGCGTTACTAATGGCGTTATTTTTTCGGTAACGGAGTAATCTAATTAATTACTTTTCCCATCTTTGCAACGCCGTTATCGTTACTGAGAATGTAAAGGTGGCGTGTTACTACAATTTGGTTGAATGAAGCGCGAGGTGTCAGGCTTTGGCTACACATCAGCTGCCTGGAGAGAGCAGGGGTGGGGGGGATGATGACACCGTTGCAAATGCGATGATGATTGGCTGGGTGGGCGGATGCCCTGCTCACGCTGTCTCACTGCACACTCTGACTACCACTAAACAATCAGTTTTTCAATCAGTTAATATAAACATCTTTGACGTTAAAGATGTTATAGAACGTAATAGCGTTATAGAACATAAAAAATATGTTTACTTTGCTGAGTAACTAATTACTTTTACAATGTGGTAACTGAGTTACTAACTCAATTACTTTTTGGAATTACTTTTTTAAAGTAAGATGACCAACACTGCATGTATGTTCCCCATTGACAAAATGACCTCAAGCAGTAGTATACTTCATGTTAAACATAAATATAGACTGATCTGATTACAGCAGAGACATTGTCGGCAGTATTGACGGCAAAATAGTCTACAGAATATTTTGTTCTGTATTGAAAGGTGCATTTGAAAATCGATAATTATTTATTATTTTTTTTTTAAATTACATTTATATCTGCATTCGTGTCAAAATCTTGAGACTTTCAAACATCAAAATGTCATTTATTAAATGTATTTGTGTCAAAGTGACATCTTTTCGTCTTCTATTTTGCCTGGAAACGCTTCCAACACGCTTGCGAGTCGCGTGAAAAATAGGCGTTGGTCCTATTTCCAGCATGCACGCGTTTTCGAGCCGTGCCGGAGACGTACGTGTCGCGCAGGCAGTGTGCAAGCTCTAACCTGTTAACATGGGAGCCGATATAAAAACGGACCCGCCACGCAGCTGACACGCTCACGCAACGCAGGCAGTGTGCCAGGAGCCCTAACACCCCGCTCTCCCAGTCTCCAGGCATTATCTGTTTAACTTTCATCCTGTTATAGCTACAATCATTTTGAAGCCGAAGCCTCTCCCTTAAGATTGGCCCGACAAAGGTCCGAGGATCTCATCTCCAAATGCTTTCCATACTATATGGCAAAGAATCAGTCAATTATTTTGAAGCAGTGCAGCAGCCCAGGATTAAGTGATTTAGGAGTGCAGCAGATAGCAGCCTCCCTCCCCCTGCCTTTAGCCTCCGAGACTTCCACAAACAGCATGGTTTGTCAGGGCTGATTGCAGCGGCACTGGGGCAGATAAGTCAGTCTTACTATTATCCTATGTAAGCCAGGAGTGCCAAATTACAACTTTAGCCTTAAACCACAGAGTTTACTTACAAATGTCTTAAGCCACAGCAGAGAATAGAAAAAATCCTACACTAAAAACAGAGATGGCCAAGGTTTGAAGGGGGACCTAAAGGAGTGTCTGATGGGATGTGTGCATATATCTCAGTCTGAAATCAGTTCAGGCTATTTGGTCACTCTGCTGTCTTTTTATTGCTGTCAGCATCTCCCCTGGCTCATAACTATGATGTTCTGACAGCTTTACAAGGACTGTAATTTAAATTCATTCCTGTCATGCCATCGATCCTCTCACCACCTTAATGTCTTGTGTGTCTGGCTCGTCTAACATAGAAATGTTGCCACAGCTCCATTAGCATGTATAGATTCCCATGCCTGAGACCATTTATACCTTAAAAAACTAACAACAAGGACCGTTTCACAACAAGAGCATTAGTAGAGTAAAATGGTGAGGCTTAGTTCCAGGAAAACGGGTAAATTGCCCCAGTTGCCATCGGAGTTGGTACAGTGTAGATGTAATATTTTGATAGCCTTACCCAAAAGATTTTCACACTGTTCACATAAATGTATCAATAATAAATAAACCAATTGTGATATTGTATGTAGTTGATATTGCCCATCTGAAACCAGAGGACTTTTAAACTTGCTCTATATTAGCATGCTTTTCTGTGCCTTTTCTCCTATTTTATCTCCCTCACGTTCTATCACTTCCTCCATTTACCACCAATTCAATTTCTCCCTAGCTCCTTACTATGTGATTTATGACTTCTCTCGCACCATAAAAAAGCTGGGAAAAATAAGGCTTTTTACCTTGCCCACGTACTGCGGGTCTGACCCCATGTACTCCTCCAGTACAAAGAACTGGTTCCACACCCAGCCCCTTTTGACCCGTTGAAATCCAGCTGCCCCATTCCTCATCGGGCCCACCAAGCTCCTGGCGTGCTCCCTCCCCGTCCTGCTCCGTCCCAGTGGTGGTGTAGGTGGACGTAAACAAGAGACTGAGCCTTCGTCGACAAGAATCCAGAGGAACAGCAGCAGGCAGTTCCTTGTTAGCATTGGCGATCTGTGAGGTTCAGGTCCCCAAGTTAAAGTCCAGTGCTGAGAGCTGAGCCACGCTGAAACAACTTGTGACGGTGGTTATGGGAAAATGGGTGAGGTGGGGGGGAGGGGGCTGTGCCGGTGCCCACAAAGCAGTTTTCTTGGCTCTGTCAGGATGCCACTCAGAGATTTATGCTCTCATCACCTGAAGGAAAGAAAAACAAATGCATAGTTTAAAAGTTTGATTTAGCTGAATCCCCATTACATGCATTACCTATATCAATGATGCTGTGTTATTATTCTGATTAGAGACAGCTAAGGGCTGTCTAATGATACACATGGTGACTATACAATAGGTATAGGTTGTGGCTTGTTGTTAATAAATGACAATGATAGTGGCATGTTCGGGCTCATAGTCTTTGCTCCCACCTGCTTTAGTTTTCAACTTTTTAATGATGAATGATACGGGCATTCTCAAACATAAAAATAAGTGTTGTAATTATTTGGCTGGTGATATATTACCACAGCCCAAGACAGTTCTCTTGGATGCATACTCCAATTAGCTAGATTACTTGTCTCTGAAGTGAAAACTGTGACTTTGTTTTTGCTGTCAATTAGGCCGCCGCACACTGTGCCACAGACCTGTCGGTGTTACTTCAGTTCCTTGATTGCCCATAGAGGTTGAAAATCATGTATTATTTAATGACACTTTAATGAGAGGGTGGTGAAGAGCTTTTATGTTTCTGCTTCACAAAACCTTGTCTGAGTATTTTTAATCAAACCAAATCAGTGAGCCTCTGAAAATAGCGATAAACCCTTTTCAGAAAACTTGACACAAATCAGTTGCAGGCAACCATCTGAAGATATATAGCATGAAGCACTGACAGTTCATATATCAAATTGACATGTGCACTGTATAAGATGTCAGTGCAAAGCAGCATGCTCACAATGATTTCTTTAAGATGCTTTGCTTTCTCTCAGACATCACTCCGGTGAGGACCACAGCAGATTTGACAACCAACGGCCACAGGAGATTGTTCTGCTTGCCGCAGCATGTCATTTGACTGACACACGTTCTATGGAAGAGGCAGCTCGTACAGAAGATTACTAATATATAATCCAGCTCACAGACAAGCAATTGAATATTGAATTTGTTTTCTTCCAATGCGTTTTGTTTGTCTTCACATAGATCAGTGGAAGTAACAATGAGCTAAAAGATGGATGCCCCATGTCACAGCATTGTCGTGTCAAGCCATGAGCCATTGATTTTGCATGCACAAGTAAAGTGTAGTGAGAAAAAAATATACATATATATTTACACAATTTTGTAGCTACTCAACCACTTGTTAATGCAGTAGATTTTCATTCATGAAAACAACAAACTTGAAAAATAAGGTAAAACATGATTCCAAAAGTTGATCTAGGTTGATTTTGTTACTCTCCACCTTGTGACCTTTCTCAAAAGCTGTGAGTGTAGAAAGACTATGGTAATGATAGACTCTGGTTATACATCTACAAAGAAAAGTAATTGATGTAAGGTAAGTTATGTTTGGACAGGCAGCACATTTTTTATCATATAAAATGTGATGTCTTAATTAATAGTCATTCATTACGCAGCCTAATGCACAGAAGAAGAAATATTACCGAACCAACCTCATTTGTTAAGCCTCATTTATTATTGAGCACATAACTATTGCACTGTTGCTGTTCACACCTTGTTTGCAAGCCAGACTACCATATCAACAGTCAAGCATTCACACTTGTTACGAGACTCTTAATTGCGCTGAAAACAAGAGAAGAGAACCACAAATGGTTGGCCTGAAGAATGGATCTAATGGTTTCCACACCTGGCTTATTGTTCCTCTCTCCTTACTAATGCACTCATAAGTTGTACAGTAATGGAAGGCAGCGTGCCTCTAATTTCATAACCGGGGCCCCTCATTGACATCATTGTCTTTGATTAATTATACAGACTTGGAACATTGGCTTCAGACGGAGATTGCTTCAACGAGGTTATGCTGTGCACCCAGATCCATTTATTCTCTCTGTCACTGCAGTACCTTAAAAGTCAAAACTGATCTGCAAAGTTCTCCGTGCAAAATTTGCAGGAACTATCTTGACACGGGTCAGACATGGCTCTCCCGCAGGTCACTCCTCATTTAGCATTGACATAATGGAAAATGACTGTTTCCATAATTCCTGCAAAATCACGCCTCTGCCACTGTACGGCCCTGGGAGGGCTTGATGCATATTTTATGAGATAAGTTCATTAGCATGTGTCGGGCTTCGGTTGTGAGCCTTGACCCGTGTGTCTACTTCAGATAACTCGACGCAGTGGGCTGACAGCGTTCTTGCACATCACCTTCAATAATCAAAGAACATATGGCTAGCCGATCTGCTGGTGCAGATTACCGCCCACAAGAGACTCCCTCACAAAGTTATTAGTCGTCAAGGCTGCCATAAACCTGACAAACAAATAAGCAGGCATTGACTCCAGGAATGGAGGGAAGAAATGAGTCATCTGGATCAAGTTCTTGTTTTGCATACACTTTGAGTTCCTGTTAAAGTGCTCAGATTATGCTCATTTTCAGGTTCATAATTGTATTTAGAGGTTGTACCAGAATAGATTTATGTGCTTTAATTTTCAGAAAACACCATACTTTTGTTGTACTGCACATTGCTGCAGCTCCTCTTTTCACCCTGTGTGTTGAGCTCTCTGTTTTAGCTACAGAGTGAGACATCACACTTCTGTTGCATCTTTGTTGGGAGTCGCACATGCGCAATAAGCACTGCTAGCTAGTTGGTTGCGGAGCATGAGAGCGTGCCACGCTAGCAGCTAGGCGAGCATTATAACGTGTGTTACAAAGTGACGCACATTCGTCACAGAAGTAAAGGCTGGACTACAATAGAGCTGTTTGGAGCAGTTTGTGAACAGTGTTTTCTGTTGGAGATGGTAAGTCCCTTTGGGGTGGACTTTGGGCTTTTTCACTTTGTTAAACCTATAATGTGCACAAAAAAGATATATAACATGATAAAGGAAAGGGGAAAAGCCAAAAAGCATAATATGAGAACTTTAACAAATGCAGTATTGTGCATTGTCATTCAGAAACTTAATGAAGTCATAGTTTTAATAAGGTTATGAACCTGTCTACTCATGATTCAAAGAGGAATTAATGAGTCATTGAGGAGTTCTAAAAAAATGCTTTTGACGAAAAATAAAAAAAAATAGGGTTACAATATTTAATTTGGATGAAATCTCCATGTGTAAATGGGGAGGATGCTCTACATGGATTAAGTCATAACTCTGTTGTGTCAGTTTATAGGGCTATATTTCAGATCATGCAGCCAACGCACGTACACTTCCCTGTAAGGGCAGCAGTGCAACCAGTGGAGAACAATACAGTAATCTAATATGAATAATTCAATATCTTACAGGGTCATTTTGCGTAAGCCCACTTCACAAGCTTTTACTTTCAATAATTGAGATTAAGGTGAAGTTGAGTGTATGGATATGAGATTGACTTTAAGATTGGATGTGTTGAAGTGTCCTGGACGGGGGTAGTCGTTGGAAGTGTTGTGATGAGCATGCGTTTCCAGACCAGAGCTGCCGTTTTGGGAATTGACCTAACTAAGTCTAATGTGGTGGTGGTATTATTCAAAGAATTTCTATAAAAATTATAATATTCTCAAATATTTAGGCGATAGAACCTTCAGTGTGTTAAAGGCACATGCCGACTTATTATTATTCACAGTAACCCCCAGAGTTAGATAAGTCCATACATACCCTTCTCATCTCCGTGCGTGTTGTACCTCTGTCTGACGCCCCCACTGCTAGCCTCGCTTAGCACAGATCCTGGAGGTAATCGGTTCCAACTAGCCTACTGCTCCCAATAAGGTTCATCTGTGTTTTTTGCCCCCAACGGCTCCTTCCAGGCAGCGCTGCCTGGAAGGCACTAGGTACTGGTTATGGTTAGGGTTAATGTTAGGGTTAGGTGCCTTGAAGTCAACGGTCGCAGCGCTGCCTTGAAGTCAATTAGGCAATGGTTATGGTTAGGGTTAAGGTTAGAGTTAGGTGCCTTGGAGGCAGCGGTCGCAGCGTTGCCTGGAAGGAGCCGTTGGGGGCAAAAAACACCATTGAGCCCCAATAAGTGACAATATAACGCCAACATGTTCCTATTTACAGGTTGTGATTTGTATAGTCACAGGGTGTACAAATAACAAGGTCACTATGCTTTTACTATCTACTAATTGTTGACTCTATTACTCCAACTCCTGAGTGAACTCCAGGCGAACTCTCTGCTCCTCACCACAGGGCTTCAGGTGCTGCTAGCAAATCACTCCGCCCAAGTAGCAGAAGTAGCAGTGCTTCGCCTTTCTGAGAATATAGTTCCCAGTTTATGTACGGTTAGAAGATGGCTGTGTCTCATATGACCTTGTTATTTGTACACCCTGTGACTATACAAATCACATGTAAACAGGAACATGTTGGCGTTATTTTGGCGCTAGTTGGAACCGGTTACCTCCAGGATCTGTGCTAGGCTAAGCTAGCGCTGGGGGCGTCAGACAGAGTTACAACACGCACGGAGATGAGAAGGGTATGTATGGACTTATCTAACTCTGGGGGATACGGTGAATAAGCTAAAGTCCCAATAAGTCGGCGTGTTATTGGAAAAAAAAATCTGGAAGTATTTGTTGTATGGCACATCAATTAACACTTTTCTGCACATGCATCAAAGGACCGGTAGCATGTTCATCAGTACACATCATATTGTTTTTGACTGATTGTCATAGCAGTGAAGGCTCATATCATAACTGATGTGTTACGGTTCAGCGCTGTCACCACGATCGAAACAGTTACCTCGACTGAACTACAGCCTCGACTGATGGGAAAATATGTTCACTAAGGTTGAGGAGATGAAGGAATATAAGTGTTAGTCAGGAAAATCACTGTGAAGACATTGTGTTTGCAGGGCTAAGGCCAAAGAAGACTGTAATATCCTTGAAACCCTTCCGGGTGCAAGTGGGAGGAGAGAAGTGTAGGTGGAAGCAGTGTAATGAAAATGGGAGTAACAACACAGCTGGCCAGTCAAGCTAAATTATCAAAGAACACCTCATGCGTAGGTTACAGCACAGCCAACGTAATGAATAGCAAATACAACGGCTCTGTTAGTTACTCAGATACATCCAGTATACTCATTTACGATGCAGTTTGGCTTCAACCGTTCTGTTGGCTTGGCAAAAAACAAGGTGCTTTATCCATGTCTAGGTGTGACACAGTGACATGTTCTGCTAGATGCAAAGCACTGCAGAGGATATGTTGCTGTTGTTGCTGTATTGGGAAAAGAAATATACCGCACTATATATTTTTTATTTTCTTTATGACATTCATTGGAGGGCTGCTTGCATGCAAGGCTTGTGCCCCGAGCTGAAAGGAGCTCAGAACTTTGTTCCCTGAACAATGGAAGCATTAATATGATTCGATTGAGTTGTCTTCCCCACTTTTTTCTTGCATCCCATTCACATGCATACGTGTGGAGAGAGCCAAAGGATGCCTTCCACTCACATTGTGACTGGGCAGTTGTTAAACACGGTGGTGGATATGGAATGCCATGGGCACTTATAGAGGCAATGTTATTAATAGTTTGACTTACAAAGTCACCGTTCAGTAAAAATATAAATCATGTTGTTCTCTCTTTTTTAGGGCAGGACTGTTGGATGACTGCAGATTAGTTTTTGTTACATACTCATAGGTGTTTCTCTTATTTTGTCCAGTCCCTGTGTGTGCATGTTAGCTTACACACTGCAGGGATTTTTGACTACTTGGAAAACACTTTAAATTGGCTACCTTGGTGGAAAACCGATACAGCCATAAATAACCTTGGTGATTTGAAAGCGTGATTCCACTATTGAATGCTACTAAGTTTTTTTTTGAACCATATATTTGTCCTGTTGAAGAACACCTCTATCTTTCATTGAGTTCATTAGAACACTGAGGCAGTTAGCCAAAACACATTGTTTTAATAGTGACAAACGGCAACTTCTCCTGTTGCCAAAGGCTATTTATGTGATAAATGTGCCTTGATGCTTACTTTACTAAAGTGCTATGTTGGCAGAACTAAGACTGGAAAGAGACTTTTCAGAGGCCTTTGGTCTAGTTTGTGGAAGCTGCTTTGGAACTGTACTTTTACACATTTAATATTGGAAGATTTTGGACTAATATGTTACCCTCAAGAAATTTTGTTTAAAAAAAAAAAAGTTGTTTAGTCACAAATGATAACATTATTTATTAAAATTATAATACACATATAATACACATTTAATTAGACTACCACATAATAGAAAATGATAGTATTTTGAATTGATTCAGATTCTCTTCAGTTCTTGTCCTAAGGACTGGTATCGGGACTGATCTGGGCACATTTTAAAGGATCAGTGTTGGCTGAAATAAAACTCTTCTACTCTGTTTTGCCCACTAGTAATGTAGCAGTGCTCTCACTTGTGCGCCCGGATAGCTCAGTTGGCCCATATATAGAGGATTACTCCTCAATGCCGCGGGCCAGGGTTCGAGTCCGACCTGCGGCCCTTTGCTTCATGTCATTCCCTCTCTCGCTCGCTCTCCTTTCATTTCTTCAGCTGTCCTGTCAATAAAGGCCTAAAAATGCCCAAAAATCAAAACAACAAATATAAATTCTTTATATCCTGATAATCCAGTGCTCAGCTATCTTTTATCATGTCTTGACATCTGACGTTTTGACAGATACAAATATTCAGAGTCAGGAGACATGCCGGTGAGAGATGGACTGCTACAGAGATGAAATCTAGCAGCCCTGTTGCCCCAAGGCAACTATGGAGCACCGTTAGTGCACATGCAACTGCTGGCATCCAGCAGACAGTTCTCAAGCATGTACTCTATGGCTTCATCTAATTTCTGACCCTGTGACTTCTGCTGCTTAAAAACTGTTTTGTGGTGGCTCTTCTCTCAATCAGGGACTGTCAGTTCCTCCCTATGTCACTTGGTACTTTTTAGCCTCATCCTTCTGTGTGTGTGTGTGTGTGTGTGTGTGTGTGTGTGTGTGTGTGTGTATTTTTGTTTTTGAACGTGTCAAACAGAATCTGCGAGATGCGGCTTCACGAAAGCACACCGGAAGCAGAGCTGCAGCAGTGTTGGTTTTCAGAGTCTACACTGGATGCATTCAGTCACAGTCTTGCTATGCTGTCATCTGCAGTCTAGCAGTGCTCATAGCCCATTACGACTGAAACGCACGGCAGAAATGTGTCCGGTGTAAACAGCCTGTTGGAGGGACCTTGCCAAAGCAGCTGACAGACACATTTGTTGTTTTAAGAATCCAACCCGTTGCCTTTAAAACTTTGGTTCTGTCACAAATCAATTGTCTCAATCACAATTATTTATAGAGATGACTAAATGTCTGCCTTGGTTCTTTCTTTGAAATGTATTTCCTGCAGGGGAAAGATGCCCTTTTCTGGGATGTTGTTTCAACCCTGGATTACCCCTTCTTACAATATTATCCATCATATTGTAATTTAGGAAAACCAGACTAGATTATAGACTGAGAAGAAATGGCTTTGTCAGTTCAATTTTGGCCAGTTAGGAACCAAATCATTGAGCACAGACACTTCCTGAGATGGTATATCACCTTGAATATAATCCAGTGATGATGAAAAATAAATTAGCTGCGTGTCCTACTGAACGAAGGTTGCCTCTCTGTTAGAAAATGAACTTTTCCCCCCCTGAAGATATTGAAGGCTTAGCTGTAGAGACAAAACTGGCCTGAGGCAATAAAGAAGCACCACACTGACTCAGCTCTCCCTAGTGTGAACACGTCTGGATCCCCTGCCAACAAAGTCTATGATGCAACGTATATGGCTCCAATGAAAGGCTATGATTAAAAAGGAAATATATATAAAATGTCAGGCGCCCGGGATCAGAATTATGGATTTTTCTTCCTAACTGTTAGATGCTGTGAATAATCTGTGACATATTGTACCCACATACAACAGAGAAGAAAAAACGTCTCGAAACAGATGCCTGGTTCCTGTTGTGTGAGTCAGAGCTGCCGCTGTTCTCTGATCTGACTAAATGTACAATAAAAGGTGTGAATGTGGAGAACTGTCAGCACTCAGCTTGACTGTGAACCCAAAAGCCAATTTATTTATGGTAGGGGGAATCTTGCTTTACCCGCGACTACAGGATGTGCAGTGCAAACTCCGATAGTGCCCTCGGGCCCCGCTGCTTTAGTTCGAACTAAGAAAAGACAAACTCTAAGGCTAAGTTTTGAACCCTGTTGTTGTCTGGTGCAGTGTGTCATTAAATTCTGCCGAAGGCGATGCCAACTATTGACAGAGGAGGTTAGAGGAGGCAAGTAGATTATAACAAGACAGATGGCATTGGGCAAATGGTCAAGCACCTGTTCATTTCTAGGTGGAAAAGGAAAATAGAGTTTAGAGTTGCACAAAACCGTGTGTTATCAGAACACCTGAGGCCTGTTCTACGAAGCGAGATTTGGCGTTAACGAGCTAACTTCAGGTTCAACCCAGGGTTTTCTGTACTACGAAGGTGGATCACTTGTGATCGGGTTCAATCGCCGTGGTACCTTATGCTGAACGCCTAACCTGGTCGGGAGCAGGTTAAGTTGGACATCAGAGATTAACCGGTGTAAAAGCACCACCTACTGACCAATCAATACTCGATTGATAACGGCATCACCGTTCTTAGAAGATCAGGCGGAGCTCAGTGCGCAGAGAGAGAGAGAGAGAGCGGGAGAGAGGTAGAAAGGGGTGCGCACATAAAAGTTAAAACATTTAGAGACCGACAACCCCGTTAGCATTCCCCGATGTGTATATTTATGAAATATATAGATTGTAATGGGAGGGAATTACATATCGGCTCGGCTTGAGCCGTGTGTTGCCAATGCGCACGCCTACACGCAAAATCAGTTTGAATTTTGTTTTTATATATTTTATTTGCTCTCACGATGGCTTCCCACTGCCAGGGTTGCAACTGAAATAATAGGCTAAAGCAACGGCAGTTTATGGAAAGTGCACAAGTGTAATTATGGTCAGATCTAGGGCCTGACTGATGGGGAAGTGATATTAATAAGCGTTGTGATTCACGCATCTACAGCGTCGGCCTTTTTTTTGCCAGCTTTCCTTCCCGTTTTAGGAAGCAGCGACTGTATTGCGTTTTGCCTGCAAAACCGTGTCTGTGTTATTCATATTTATGTAGAATTATAATTTCCTCTTCTTATGTAAAATATGCGGTTGTTGACAGTCAACAAATGTGATCATTTTACTTTTCTGCTACCACAACTGTTGTAACGGACATGCGTTAATGTCCCACTGAATAAGTGACTCTTATTGAAAAATTAACAATGCAGTCAGTTTGACCACAAATATCCTGCTACCATCATGAAGGCCATTTGACGGTCCCAAAGTTCAGGAGATACTGTGGTTGATAGGGGATGAACATTTTCTTTTCATCAAAAATCAAAAATGCCTTTCATGTAACTCTAGTCCCTTTTAATTGCTAAATCAAATGCATCCGTTGCACCCATACTTTGTGAGGTAGAGGATGGGGCCCTTAAACGTAGTACATTAAATTCAGTCATGGGTTAAACCCCTTAAAAAAGGGATACATCAAGGAGCAAAAGCACCATTAAGGGGTGAGCTTTGGACTGTTAATCGTTTAGCTGTTTTTCCCCTTGAATTATTTATTCCATCGTGAGCATTTCACTTTAGTCATTGTATGAAATTTATGGAGTGTTAGGTCATCATTCAGGGATTCTCATCCTTATAGACTTCTTGACTTTTGTAGACCCTACAAACCCTAACCCAACACCCACCATCCTATCATATATGGCAAGTTTTGACTGGGTTATGGATCATGGACTAACTATATTTTTCAGAGTTTCACATCTGCTCAACTTTAGGTACATGAATTTGTTTTTAAATCAATGCAGAAAATCAATCTAGAGGCTTACGGTATGCTTTAGATTGTTGTAATGTAAAGTATACACAGCTAATAGTTCTAGTGGATTTAAACAAGCAAAGCCTCCAGTATGGTTCCTGGCAACATGACAGTGAAAGCTGACCAGCTAATGCTGTTATGTAGCAGACAATATGACATTAATTGCAACACAAACTTGATTATATGTCAAAATATTGAGTCAGCAAGCATGCAGTACACATCATTTCATGATTTCCTTCAGTTAAACAAGGTCACACGATACCACTGCTACTGCCCAGAACCTCAGTCACCTTTCTGTCTACATCACACCACATGCTAAGAAACCTGGGTGTCCTATTTGATAGAGATGGCCCGATACCACTTTTTGCTTACCGATTCTGATACCTGCATACCTGCAAACTAGTCACTTTTCGGTGAAATTCCACCTGAATCGTGTACGGACGTTAGAGGGAACTGAAACATCGCCGCATGGGACGCTAGTCAACACTACACCTGACAGCAGCTAACGTTAGCCTACCGTTAGCTAGCAGCTGGAGTAAACACGGTTAAAATGCTGACAGCTAAACGGTGTAAAAGTGTGTCTGTATTTCACTGGAGAGGATTCAAACAGTCTGTAGTCTGTAGCTGCCGTTGTCTGAAAAACAACACAGATGTTGTGTTCACTTGAAATCCGCCTTGCCAGCCTCGTGCTGCATTCAAAGTTGTTGTAAAATACCCTTTTCCCATCCAGTGGTTGTTTTTGTCAACTTTATATACTTTATATTTAGGGCTTTATTACGTGGTATTGGATTGGTGCATAAACTCCAGTACTTACCGATACCAGAGTTTTAGGCGGTATCGGTATCGGAACATTTCTAATATTTAATGGTGATCTAAGTGTTAACAGGCAGGTACATTTTGTTGTCGGTTCCAGTTTCTTTCAACTCCAACCATCTCCAAAAATATGCATTTCCAATCACCCTCTAATCTTTTAAGAGTCATTCATGCACTAATATCATTCAAGCTGCTAATGTAACCCCCTCTACTTAGGCGCTACCATTTCCCCATTTTTTTTTTTTTTAACTAATTCAAAACGCCGCTGCCCAGTTATTAACAAGGTCCAAGAAACGAGACCACATCACCCTTATTCGTGCGTCCTTACACTGGCTCCTCATTCATTTCACGATAAAAAATCCTTCTAATTGTCTATAAATCTCTCCATGGTCTCACACCGCTTACAGGACCACCAGACCCCTCCGATCCAACCACTGTGGAATGTTGGCTGTACCCCCCTTCGTGGTGGAAAAACAAAAATCACTGTGCAGGGCATTTTCTACAGCAGCTCCTCAGCTCTGGAATAGCCTGCCAGAGGCCATTAGACAGGCTGAGTCTGTTGATGCTTTTAAGATGCACCTTAAGACCCCCTCTTTTATTCTCTGGCTTTTAATTGTGTTTAACCTGTTTTTTCCCCCCTGTTTTTATCTGAGGCCCTGGGTTTAAGTTGTGTTTAAACTGATGTATGTCTTTGTGAAGCACTTTGGTGCAAAACCGGTTTGCTTTTTAAGTACCCTATAAATGAAATTAACTTGAAACGGTAAACGGCACAGAAAGGTACCTTGTCTATTCATTTGTGTTGATGTTGCACATAGCCTAACTCATGTAGAAATGCACTCAGCTGTTTTGCTGGCTGCTGGTGGATGTAACCTTACCTTCAACCCTTGTACTGAGTCAACTTAGTGGGGATTCAGTGTTGCGGTGCAGTTTATTAGTGTTGTCTTTATCAGGTTATCCAAAAGAGCATTTTCAGCATTTGCTATTTTTTTTTATCAAGCCTTATTAGGTGTTTTCCTTTTGTGACCTTCATCAGTCATTTGCACATCTGAAACTTTATGACAAAACAACTGAAGTACTGCAAGTTGGCCTCTTTAATCACAGTTGAACAGCTTTTGCCTATTACAGCTGCTGTCATCTTCTAATTACTCTGATCTAATAAGTGCTTTTGCTTGCTGTGACAGACATATATCCCAAACTATTATGACTGTCATTATCCGGCTGCAGTATTTTTCAGCCAACACGTCTCCCATTTCTTAATTAGACATTGCTAAATGTTAACAGATAAAGCTTGGGCGAGCAAGTCGGTCTGTGTTCAGATTTACACCCAGGCTGAGCAGATGGCAATAAATTAGATATGAGAGAGAGACAGGAAGGGAGAGAAAATGGGCAGTGGCCTAAACAATTACTGAATCCCTGTTTAATGGAAGCAGGGAAATAACCTGCCATATTCACTTCTGTGGCATTTTTGAAGGTGCCAGTCCATTCTTACAAACAATTGAATAGAATTCCACCTCTCCCCATCCTCCCTCCTACTGCTATTTTGGTTCGTATGTGGTGCTCTGGTTATATACGTAAAAGCGTAGCTATCATGCATGGCTGCTTCGATATTGCATCTCATGTATAACATTTAGATCAAAAGAGTTTCTCTACACAGCCTCCGTTGTACTTAAGACAGATGTCGTTGTGCAGTGGACAGATGTCTCACATTTCACACCAAGTGATACAAAGCTCTCCTGAGGTTGCTGAAGTGAACACAAATGTATCATGCAAGCATGTATTCAATAGAATCACTCAACTGTTTAAATTGAGCACTCACAAATATGGTAAGCATTGTTATTCACTGAAGTCTAAATAGGGCTAACATTTTCACCTCTTCATTCGACTGAATGCTAATGGCATCTGACGGTCCAGGGTTTGCCATTCATAAGACGTCTGTTGCACCACAAGTCTACATTTGAACCCTAAAGAAATTAAACCCACTTCTATTTGCCACCAGTTGTGAGGCAACAGACGGCTTGTTGCTGTGCTGCAAAAGTTCTCTCTCAACTTGAAAAGTAATTGCAGCATAAGGTAATGCTGAACACATTTTCCCCAACTTGTGTTCAATTGTGTTTCTTTCCTCCTGTATACGTTTTCCCCACCACGGACCGTAATGACTACAGCTGACGGTGGAATTCTTGCCTTATTATTTGACAATTTAGAGCTCTTAAAAGTGTGTATGTGTCGAAGCTTTGTGATTCTTGATTAAGTGTCTCAGATGCTGTGGAGCCGTCACTTCTGCGATTGGAAAACTGAAAACAAATTAAGCCCTTTTGGCATGCACTATTGACAACGTGGGGCTCATGAATATAAAGTCAGCACTTGATGTTGTGTGTAGCAAATGCTTGATTGAAATACAGTAGATGTATCATTTCCCATGTCTCTTAAGTTATATGGTATACATATGGTATTTTTTTGTACCTTTTTTTGTGGAGATTACATGTAGAGAGTAAGCTAGCTAGCTAAATAATGATTTATATTTCCCGATAATACACCCTGGCATTGTTATTACTCTGTTTGAAGATTCATGATATGAAGTTTAAACTTAAAGGAGAATTCCGGTCGATTTCAACACGTAGCTCTGTTTCTGTGTGTAAATTTGGAGTGCTGTCAGTAGCGAGAAAAATGAAACCAATCGGTGCTGCCTACACCGGTAGGCACTTTTAATGACATTTTGAACATGTTAAGAGGCTAAAAACAAGTTTAAAACTTGCCCTGGTTAAGCCTGTTGGGTGCTAACGCTAGCAGGAGGATAACACGGTGTAGACAGCACCGATTGGTTTCGTTTTTCTCGCTACTGACAGCACTCCAAATTTACACACAACAGAGCTACGTGTTGAAATCGACCGGAATTCTCCTTTAAATAAACTAGAGCCCGATTCAAATGATGGCATTGTCAAACAATGGCAACCAATTGTGCTACTTGGCTGAAGACATACAGTAATATACCCCCTAACGATACCTCCACAGTATGCACAGTGTGTGCAGTTACTTTCATTATATTATTCGTTTTCTACATGTTATGTTTTTCTATAGATTAGCTGTTGTGATTATTGTTTAAGCATGATGGAATGATTATGGCAAATCTATTATACATCTTCTTATAGTGGTGTTTAACTTTACAATTTTATTCAAAATACAACCACATTAGTTATATTTTCAGAACAAGATTCATCACCATGGTTTTTCTATTACCACTGTAATCTAAATGCAAATTTCAACTGTCCCCTTTTCCACCAGGATGATGCTTCTGGCACAGCATATGCACTAGAATTGAGATGTGTTTTACCCCTTTTATTCTACCTCTGTTACATGGAAATGTAATCCTGAATGAAGACTGCTTATCGTGTTGACGTATTGTAAAAGAAAAGATGTCACTAATTGAACACAAATAAAGCCTTGCAGTTAAATTCTGACATTTTTCTATCTATTTAGACAGAGTCAGCTGTGTAAAACTAAATACTTTCTAAGGAGAACATTTTTTGAATCACAAGGAGTGGAGGGGAATATGATGCTAAAATAGATCACATTAAAGGGAGCAATCAGTAGCAGAGTTATGGATTCATGGTGGTACTCCTGCATGATCCAGGTGTTTAATTTAGAATTTCATCAAATTATAGTTTCAACATCTAGTAGTAATACAGTGTTTGAGTGTTTCAATGTAATCCTGGAATGGGGCAATGCACATCATACACACTGTCTACACACAGCTATTCTGGATGCGCTGGTATAGATTGGTGGCAGTGAAAGGCTTCATCATCTCTGCCTTCCTTCTTGCCCCTGCCATCAATTTTCCCTGCATGGATATAGTCCTGAGTGACACCTGGAGGTTTGCTTTCTCCTATCTCTGCTCTTCCTCAGCACTGTTAATACATCTGCAGCGCAGGAGCTGAACGTGCCTGTCCTCGTGTAACTCTAAACCCACGTGTTGGTGGTCTGATACAAATAATCTTCCTCTGCACGTTGCTACTTTGGCATCGCCACTCAATTGTACTCTATCACTGTGGTCAGGGATGCCTGATGTGGCCTGTTTATCATCTCCTAGTCATTAGAAGAGTGAAGGCTGTGGAATAATTTGATCCACATTCATTTCTTTACTGTCTAGGCAACATTTATCTAACCTTAAAATCTCATGAGCCTAAATCACAAAGTTAGCCTGCAACATAGAAGTAGTGTACACTCCTTACTAATTATGTATTACATCAAAGCCTTCTCTGTTTTACAATTACATTTTCGGTGTCAAGAATTGTGCCTCGATGTACAAGAAGGGTCACCGTATATTCATAGTTCTGAACTAAATGCAAAATCTTGACCTGGGCCTGTCAAAAGAATGCTGGACTCTTCTATGAAGGCCGAACCTGCAAAAAGAATTAACAGATAAATACAAGGTCTACACTTTTTGGCTAATAAAACCCCTAAATAATTCATCTTGCATAGTGCATATTTAGAAGGTTTAGGATGTTTAAACAAGACCGCAAATTGTATCCTTTCTTGCAATCTAGGGGGCTTTCAGATATTGAGATATTTCTAAATGAATTCCAGCCGCCTCTCACAAAACTTCCACATAGCATGGTTTTTCAAAAATGATCATTGTTGCTTATTGTGTTACCTGCCAGTGGGACCCTATTTTTGCTCAACAGTACATTTAAGGTTTAATTCTGTTTACTTTCCAAAGAAATATAACTGTTACTCTGACGTCAGTTTGCCAGTTTTTTGTGTAGCCAGAAGGTGTTCGAACTGTGTGTGTGTGTGTGTGTGTGTGTGTGTGGTAGTCTTGTGGTACATTTGGTTATATTGTGAAATTCGAAATCTTTTTAATCTTTTCTAGGGTGTGAGTATGACAGCCATGCAGACATTTCGTCATTTTCCTTTGTAAAACAAAGTTGAGAATCAAAGACCTGGGTAATGCCAACCCTGTGGTGGTGGCTGCTATCGCTGCTGGCAGAACTACTTGATAAGAAACTGATTAGTGCAAGACGGTGCCTCTCAATTGAGGCTAATTATACATTTTACAGTCTCTGCTGACAAACTACCCTGTCTGTGTGTGTTGTTTTGTAACGTTAAGGTAGATTTAATGTTTCAATTAATTAATTTATGCATTTAGTGGCAACTTAGAACAGCTAGGGAGTAACGTAGGAGTAGAGGGAACAACACAGGTGCAGATGTACAGTAACAAGAACAGTACAACTAGATAATGCATGCAGGACTACTGCTACTAAGTAAGAACTAAGTGAAAATGTAAAAAAAAATGTAATCAAAAATACAATAAAAATACATTTTAATGCAACATTGGAAAGATGCAGCAGTACACAATAGGGACTGGAGGGTATATAGGTTTTATAGTAGCAGGTAAGCAGGAGTGTAAATTGAATTTTCTTGAAAACACAATTATTAATGATAATAGTATAGCACACTTTAAGGTGAACTGGCAATTACCCTTAGTCAAAGCATAATTAACTCAGAAAATGAACAGGCTGAAAGGAGTTTTGTCTACGTTGTTGCTAGAATTGGCATCATGGACTGAAGCATAGCCCTGCACCTGGTCCTGTTCTTGGTGTTTTGAATGTGCACATAATGATAAAAAAGCATGTTAAGTGCAGTCCACTGACAAGGTGAATGACGTTGAACATTCTTTAACTGTCATCGAGTGTCCTTGCTAGGTTATTCCATGGTAGTCAAGTACCAGTTGAACTTTCTTATATACAATGTCAACAATTATTTAATTTTTTACTATCAAAGCAACATGCAAAAGCATACAAAATGGTTCTTACTCTGATGATATTATCTAAGTGCTTTCTCAACTTCAGAATATACTTTAGATGGTAATGAAACTGGAAAGTTTGGTATATGTAAGTGCTACTGAAATGGAGATTTCTGGCTGAGTATGAGAAAAACTCATTTTGAGAAAACAGCCTTTAAAGAAATGGATATATCTCTTAAATATGCACTTTTGCAAGAAAGTACAGGTGAATAGAGTAAAACATTGTAATTAACAGATATCAACAAGAAACTTTCCCAGTTGATTACTTACATTAACGCATATATTTTTGTATTACGTTTTTTTTTTTTTTTAAAGTTTTTATGTGTTAATATGCAAATTAGGCATTAGCTAATGCTAACTTTTGGTGAATCTAGGATACATTTTACAGGTGCAAATAGACAAAGTGGGATAAAATAAACATCTAAGTGTGGATTTTGGATGTGTTTTTTCCAATAGTCTGAAAGAAGATGAAGATGTTATGGAAGCAAAATAGCATAATAACACTCAAAATTGAAAAATTATGTTTTTTTGCCCGTAGTGCCTCCCCTTTACAATAAAGTTAGTTTTTTAGTTTGTTGAATGTAACGGACGTTCACTGATATAAAACAGTTGCGCACTATAGCTTTAATTTAAGTTTTGTCAGCATTTGACGAAATTCCAATAATCTATAGTGGCATACCCATGTTGAGCTTTCCTTCAGAAAGATAAATGGATTCATACAAAGTATTTTACTTGTGTCTGATGACTATAAGGTTTGACGGCATATCTGCTGTAGTCCAATAAGCATTTAGAATAAATAATGTGAAAAATTTAACTCTGAAAGGACTGCTTAATTATTTAAGGCCTCAAATGGACTCCGTATTCTACATCACATGGATGGACATCAAAAGGGGGATAATGAGATTGCAATTACTGCACCACAGAACTTCCACTCCAAATGAAGCTCAGCTGAATGTGCTGAATTCTGTAGGTAGATTTGACTCACTTGTAGGCTACTCCAACAGAAGAAAATACTTTTTCCCTTGTCTATCACCCGTTGTCAATGATCTATTTTCTTTGCATGTGCACCTGTACAAAAGCACATTCAATAGTGGCACGTTTTGTAATGAGGTACAGGACTTCATGCAGTGTATTCTGATATTTATGCAAATAGTAATGAAAAGGATGTGCTTACTAGGATAATACAAAAGTACACATGCTAAATCAACAGAGGCAAGCTGTGATAAGCTCTGATTATGTTTGATTCTGTCCATATTTTGACAGATTCAAAGTAAGCAAACTCCACAGGTGTTGCTATTGTTGGACTACATCTGTTGCAGCAAATAATGATAACGATGCAGAGTAACTGCAGGGAGTCGGCTATAATCCTGGCACGGAGAGCTGCACATTACGTAGATTTATTATACAGAACCGCTAATCAGTGTGTAGCTAGGTTCAGCGTGTCTCCTAATTACCCTGTACGACAGGGGACTAAACTATCAATGGATGTTGTATGGATCAAATGTTCAGTATTTGGAAAGGAAAGGATACCCTGACCTCATGACCCATTGCAAAGGTTTGCCAAGAGGATTACAACTGTATCATTGTATCTCATTAAAGATAAGCAAGGATCAAATGGCTGTACGAACAATCTCATTCTATGATCACGAAATTCTGTTGTTGCACAACTTTCCTATTGAATCATCAGGTGGGACCTGTGATCATAACACAGTAGTGGAGGGCATTGCATGCACTATTCAACCTATGGGTTTCTTTAAATTCTTTGCGCTGGAAAATCTATACCAAATATCTTTGCAGTTTTTCAACTACAACATTTATATGGCATGGAAAATGATTTTTAGGATCTAAACTGTATAGTTGGGAGTGATTCAACAGTTGTAACAGACACTTCAATACATCCACGTTTGGTCGTTCCTCCAAATACGGATTTTTAGAGTATTGTGTTTACCTTGTTTGGTTTTTTAAACCCATCAGGTCATCTGAGTGCTCCTGTTGCTTGCCCTATGTAATGCTAATTAATAGTCGGGTCATTAAACGAAGACCCATTGTAAATGATAAAAATCTTCAAGGCAGAGGTGGCACAAAGCACCTCTTCCATGGCACAGAGAGCTCTGGGATACATTATAGGCATTAATGAACAGTCAATACATATAACACGCCAGTTTATTGAAAATATAGTATGCAGGTTTAACAGGCGGTTTTTAAATAGCTGCAGCCTGGGTGAAGTTCAGATTTAATCTGATTGCTTGATGACTTGCTGATGAGCGATAAAAGGCCAATTCTAGCCAGAAATATGCAGCTTGGCTAGTCTTGCTCTAATTATGTGAGTTTAGAAATGTATTTTCTTCAAAAGTGTTGACAGATTTTAGATTATGAGTGAAGGTTGCAATGTGGATAGAAAATAAATGCAACTTGAGTCTGCAAATCAATATTTCTACCCTTCCCAAAGTGTGCCCTCTCTCATTTGGACTGTGTCATAGGGAACAGTGTGATCACAGGAGCCAGACATGAGGAATGTATGTCTTAAGATCAGTAATGATTTACACCTGTCTGCCTACTCTGATGAAAAAGCATTTGCAGATGACTGTATTATGGAAATTAGGGGAGTTCTATTTTGCAGTTAAGCCCGAGACCCCCAACCGGCACCTTCAGACACCACCTACCAAGAGCCTGGATCTGTCCCAGGTTTCTTCCTAAAAGGAGTTTTTCCTCGCCACTGTCGCACCAAATGCATGCTCTTGGGGGAATTACTAAAATTGTTGGGTCCTTGTATATTATACAGTGTGGTCTAGACCTACTCTATCTGTAAAGTATCTTGAGATAACTCTTGTTATAATTTGATACTATAAATAAAATTGAATTGAATTGAGACACACCAAGCCGATAATCGGCCGTCTGACAGTCTGGCGAGGTCAGTGACTCGAGTCTGTTCG
Organism: Sander vitreus; assembly: GCF_031162955.1. Classification (NCBI taxonomy): domain Eukaryota; kingdom Metazoa; phylum Chordata; class Actinopteri; order Perciformes; family Percidae; genus Sander; species Sander vitreus. Next base: position 21,986,455 of record NC_135876.1, read on the forward strand.
GTGTGTTCCGTCCCGTCATCCGTCCGAGGGGCCGTCGGTCTTCATTTTGGCCGATTTCACATGTTGAAACGGAAGGCGGGCACTGCCGGCAGTCAGACTCAAATGACCCATCTGATTGGTAGAGTGCTAACCCGGAAACGAGGAGCGGGATGAGTGTGACTGAAGTCTCTCAAAATCTGATGAAAATCTTTTAAACTGACCTTTGTCGATCTGAAATTAAGACAGATTCAGTAACTGCTTGGCCTATTTCTCGCTTAAAATGTTTTCAGAAACTATTTTAGTAAAATATGAGATCGTATTTTGAACAAGACGCCATGACAGTCTGGCTTTGAATTTCCGGAGAAACCAGACCCACGTGACGCGTTTGTCCAATCAGCTGCTGGTTTTCATTTTTGGGCGACGATTGGCCTCCTGCTATTGTGGAGACGTATTACGTCTCGTCGCTTTGGTGTGTTCCGAGGCACTTTTTTGACCAACTCTGGGAGACTGATCAGTCCAACTGCCTTTTCTGCCGAGGGTCGGCCGTCTGGTTGGTGTGTCACGACCTAAAAACAACCTTTCTGTAGGTAAATAGACTATAGCTAACACACTGGAATGGGTGCATTGCACATTAAAATGTTAGCATCACACACCATTAAGCACATCTGTTTTAGTGTCAATATTCCATGGAGTACAGATACATTTCTAAATGGATGTCGATGTGATGCCATTACTTTGGTACACTAAGGATCATTTTGGCGACATTCCCCATGTACTATGAGCACAATTCTTAAAGTATACAATGTCACATGCAGGTAATGGTGCTATTTACAGGTAATATAATTAGAATTTATCGGTTTGGTTTCACCTGAATTTTAGATTCAAAGAGTCTACTCAAGAGTTGCCCAGCTGTGTAATTTCTTATTTTTAAAAGAAATACTGATTTGATTGACACTGTAAACTAATTCCGTACTTACTGTAAACATGAACAGAAGGCATTTGGTACTTTCAGACGATGTGTAAGATTTCGAATCTATTTAAAAGCAGTTTACCTCAGGAAGAATAAGTCCCTCTTGCAAGAGTAGTCGGATATTTGCATGTCAGTTGTGTTAGAGAAGGGTTTTCAAAGGGCTTCACATTTGGAAATTGCCAGAGGACTGGCTTGTTGTTTTCACTATAAGTGCGGGGTGCATTGTGCAGCTGCTGTGTTGCTTTTTGCTTTGTTGTGGGTTTTTTTAGCTGTCTGCTGCTATTAATCAGCCCTACTTTCCTTCTCACATTTTGATGACATTCTTACTTCTTTTGTCTTATTTACCAGAAAGGCTGTCTACTTATTCGTCTAGCTTGAAGATTCTACCGAGGGCAATGCATTGCACATATTATTTATACTATTTGTTTTAAACACCGTACATTTCTTTTCATTCTAAAAACGGTAAGGTTTCACATATTTCTTTCAGGGCTGCCCCATGAGTCTTTGTTTGCTGAGTTTGCTGGCTAGTCTACTTGAAAAGAAAATAGTTTGTTTGTATTGAACAGCCGAATCTAATTTGGGTACGGTCCTAATTTCTTTATATACATTGAATTTTTTGTATTGTTAATTTCGGTTTAGAAACAATCAAAATTCTGCACAATCTGTACTTTCAAGTCGCGCTGAAAGTGGCAGACATCACACGTAACGTCAACTTCCCGGAGAAGGCAGTAAAACATTACCGTGCTTTTTTGCTCCGCCAGGTGATGATTATTAATCCAGACATGACGCTATTTAATTTGATCCTGGGGATCAAACTCAAGCGACTGGCACAACGCAAATTTTATTTCACCTTGGTGTGAACACAGCATAAGAGTCATGTCATTTCCTGAGACATGAACAGAGGAGAATCACAGGTGAAGCACATGATATAATGAAGGTTTTTCATTAGGCCACTACACTTAGACTTAAAGAGCACAAATGTGATTTGTCTATCTACTTACTATACTATTTACTGATGTGTGCTGCATCTCATCTGGATGCAGAGAACCCTTCGACAGACAGGGCGCTTTTTTATTTTTTTAAATGGAAAAATAAATGCAAAAACATGAGGTGGAAGCTTGAATATATCATATCAGTAAACGAACCGAGCGGATTTCTCCTTTTTATTGGAGTTATGTCCTTGAAATGAAACCTCCCGACAAAGCACTCTGGACCTAATTTCATTAAACTGTAGGTTTTGCCAAGTCGGTGAACCTAAAATGATGCAGTTGAACTCTCTGGTCTCCAGTCCCTGTCAAGGGTGGGGAGGGAGTGAATCAACCTTAGGCCGGTTACCATGCCTTGGCCTCCAGTCAACCTCAACTCCTCCTATACTTGCTCTATTTTATTTAACCTTGCTCTTACTGTCTCCTTCATTTTCTCCAACATGTAGTACATTTTCTGCTCAACTGTGCTGCAAAATAAAACGGGAAAGAGAGAGACAAAAGCAAATATTTTTCATGGTGTTATGGATTATTAGGCACACAGAGTCACATTAAGTTGAGCCTCATTATCAGGGCAAAGATAGACTCAAAAAGCATTAGGGTTGGAACTCGCTGATGTATAGCTATGATCATCACATTGGTTATGTTAATGAGTGTCTGTTTTCCGTGTGTGTTTGTGTGTGTGTGTGTGTGTGTGTGTGTGTGTGTGTGTGTGTGTGTGTGTGTGTGTGTGTTGCCATAACGGTCACGTTCATCGACGTGTGCATCTGTGAACATGTGCGTGCATGTCTGTATATGTCTGAGAGTGAAGAGGAGTATGCAGTGTGCAGTGTTAAGAGGACTGACAAACAAGGAAGTAAACATTTCCTCATTTCCATTTTCATCACTTTATACCGACTTTGCGAGCAATATAAAGTCAGTGGTCCAATCAAATCGACCCAAACTAATGCGTCGTTATGCACATTGCACACTATGAATTTAGTGTAATAATTATCTAATTAATGCAGATCAAAAGAATGCAAACGGAAGATAATGTGTTTTAGGATTTTGCCTTAGGCAGCCCTCAGTGACCACAGTATGCACTATAAACGATACGCCTCATGGAATCTCATCCTCCCCTTTAGCAATCGGCACCGCAAGCTATTGATGTTTTCAGCAATGCACTCCGTACTGCGGGATTGCTCTCAGATAAGTGCCGCCAAAAAAAAAGGTCCATTTTAACCTGTGATACCTTTTTGTATGAATGGGAGACGAGCCGCTTTGAGCATCAGTGACTTTGAGGTGGATGTTCTATGGGATTATCGTTTTAACCGTCGGTGATCTCATTTATTTGCCACTTCCACTGCCTGCTGTCATCTGACTGTGATTACTGAAAACAATATGAGGCACAAAGCTGACTGAAAGCATTAGGACAGGCAAGGGTGATGCGCTTTCAATTAAAAGGGACTTTTTTTATATTCTTTTTATATTCAGCACACTGGAGTGTATAAGTCTTAATGCCTGTCTGACAATGAAAACAGATTTTGTAAGTAAATAACAAGCTATTGCAGTCGCCTTTTTTATTTATTGTTTGATAACCCATCCCATTTAGAGCTTTCTATTTCTGAACACAGTTTGACTGCCACCGCGCTCTCCATTCCTGAGATTCCCTTTTCAGGCTGTCAAGCCCCCATCTCAAATCACCGATAATCTAATGGACCCTCAACTGAGCCTCGCTACGGAAGTGGAGTGGTCTGACCGCCAAGGCATTCAGAAAGCTACTTAAGCACAGTGTTTTTCAGCACTTAATTAAAATGACACAAGCACTATTGCCTGAGTGTCAAATCAAAGCATTTTTGAAGGTATGATTGTCTCTTTATTTCACTGGAGAGCACTGCCGCTTTTCCTGTACTTCTCGGTGCGGGTCAGAAAAATATATATCTTGTAAGATTTGAAAGGCTGCTGCAATAACATTTATTGCATACCGTGCTACCAACACAGCCTACGTCGGAATTAAAATGGGTCAGTTTGTGGCATTTATGAAAATGTATTTGCATAGTTTATTGATTAATAGTTGTGAATTCTGAAGGCTACTTTGTCACAGAGGGCCGATCAGCATTCCTAATCAAGCATCGCCGTTCGACATTATTAGCCTCAAGCAGTGCTGGCATAATCAGTCAGCCAGGTAATATTAAAAGGTGGGCTCTTTCAGGCTCCCGAGTGACATAACTGCCTTAATCAAACCGTTATCACGCACAAGGCCAGAGGGAGAGGGACTAATGAGAAAGCAATATCCTAGATCAATAATTAGTCTTTTCTGCAATGGCTGTCTGTCTCACTGGGTCAATGGTGCATGATGGTATAGCATACAAAATCGCGGTAACGAAGATTTAAGGATGGTACACAAGGGTTATATGATGCACACTGATGGCAACAAAATAGAACCTTTTTTTCCCACAATACAGGAGGTGTGTGTGTGCGTGCGCGCGTGTGCGTGCGCGTGTGTGTGTGTGTGTGTGTGCATGCGCGGTTTAGTGGCGAAAGCCACTCTTTAAAAAATAAATCATTGCTGACATGCCTGACAATAGAAATTCCTACGTTTAACAATGAAATATATTGACTGCTGAATTTATGATTTTATATTTTATTTTAGAAAAGCCCTTCTATTTCATTTTAGAAATGGAAACACCTCTTTCATACTGTACTAAGCTGAGTTGTAGGCAGGATTGTTCTTATTCCAGATAGTATGCAATATCTTTGGTCTGTGTGGCAACAATACTGGCCCTAAAAGTCCCACAGGGAGGAGCTTTCTCACTCACTCTCTCTCCATTTGTACTTTATTCTGTGCAAGCTGTATTGAAATATTGAATAGATGGTGTCTAATGCTGACAATGGCTATAAAAGGCTTATAAATATCTTCACATACTTGCATTTTTTTCTCTTTTGCATTATTCTGTTCCAGTTTGCAAGTAAACTTTGAAAAGCTATTGCCATGTATTCAAACTGGAGCAGGTTAATGTGAGTACCTTTTCAAAAAGAGGAAAATCTTTCCCCTAGAAAATAGTTGTTTATCCATACTTCTGTGGGCTGAATTGAATATACAAAACTATTCTAAAAAGCGGGGTTTTTTTTCAAAGCGTTCCCTTATTGTAGGCTGTAAAATATGCACAGGTAATCTGATACTGTGATGAAATGGGGAAAATGCTTTTCACCTTTTGTATCAAGTAATGTTAATTGCATTCATCTGACTTCAACCTCAGTTTCCACATGTGTAATGTTAGATAACAGATACATAATCTGTAATATTGATAATTTTTATAGAGCTCAACGGTCCCGCCCACAGCAGGTTCCGTAAGTGAAAATGCAATGCAATTTTTCCATTGACAAATTGGAGTATAAGCCATAAAATGGTAATGGTAAGGTCGATGGTAGACTTAAAACCAGCTACGACATGACTCAGTGTTGTATATGCTCATATAGATGCCAAAAGTTCATGGGGCACCAACCTTGTTTTGAGATAAATGTCTTTTATTCGCGATGTCTTGGATAAGTACTCCATTACCCACAATCCTGAACAATCCCACAATCCCACAGTGATGCCTCTGATTGGTGGAACTGGTGAGGAGGGGGAGCTGTCGGGAGCTGCCTGCATGATCCGTCATACGCATGCCCAAAATGATAATCCTGTTTCGAGGATTGACGACACTGCACGAAACACGATCGGTTCCACACTTCTGCCGTTAGCCTCCACTGGGAAGCTAACGTTAGTTTAGCTAACAGCTAATTCGGCTAACCGCTAGCTGACAGCTTGATTCAGTCTAAAATAACATTAACTCTAACATTAACTAAACACTGGGTAAAGCAGGCTACAGCTGACGTAACAGCTGTTATAGAGTTTAACGGTTATTTTCAGGATTTAATTTGAGGGTCTTTTAAAGTTATTACATTCTGTCTCAGCTAGCGGTTAGCCAAATTAGCTGTTAGCTATACTAACGTTGCTTCCTTTATTCAGTGGTGCGCGGTGGTTTATGGGATGAGTAGTTCCTTCGCTCAATGATGAAACAATGTACACAGTCTTGTGCCTTTTGACTTTTTTTGGATATTCTGTTAGTTTTTTCAGTCGAAATTATATGTTGTATGCTTATAAGTCACGTCGTAGCTGGTTAAGGCATGGTCTAAAACTCTTTATGTCCCGATTTTTCCAGACGTCAATGGGAGAAATGAATGGAAAATTTATTTCCGGAACCCAAGGTCTCTCGGAGGAGGGGCGGGACTGTTGAGCTCTATAGTGTAGGATTTTAAATCACATTACGTTGGATTCAGTGTTATAGACCATTAATACATTTCCCCAACATGCACAAGGTTGGTGTTTTGAACTAGAAATTGTGTGCATAAAATACTGGAAAATAACTATAATGACTAGCCTCTCTCAAACAGAGTCCGCTTTAAAAGTGAAAACATGCATCTATATGCAGAATTTCTGAAGTGAAAGGAAGAAATTGATTAAAGGTTGATGAGCAGCTACTGTGAGACATCATCTGTCTGTTACATACACCCCCCCTCCCCCACTGCAGCTTCAAGCCTCCAATCATGATTTCCCCAGAGCAACTGCTAATTATATAATTCATGCTCATACATGATAACAGATCATCCATGTGTTTGAGTGAGTCACATGTCCCAGATATCTTTTTTTTTTTCCTGTCACACAGTTATAATGCCTGATTTGTATATCTAAATCTGCTACTGTCATGCTATCACATGCATTACCATATGGAGACGTATTTATCACTTACCCAAAACATCTGCAGAGTGTTTTAATTATTTCTTTGAGGTGAGGTAAATGGTTTTCATAAACTTTTATGCTGAATGTACTTTTTTTTAACTTTTTTTTTCAAATCCAAGGTTACAGTGTACATTCGTATCTAAACCATGATCACTAACCCTGAATTATTCGCTTGATTTCTAAATAACAGAGCCACACAGCTCGGAATGGTTTTCGGTGTATTTGCAGTGAATGCATTATGGATTAAGAGTAAATGTGCCACACAGCAGAATGCATCAGCCATCAGGACAGTTATGCATAACTAAGGGTGCAGTAGGTAAGCTTTATAAAACTAACTTTCTGTCATATTTGCTGAAACTGACCCTATGTTCCAGTAGAACTACATGAAGCAGGTCATTAATAAATTACGGCTGTAGTGTGATTTGCAAAAATCCACAGCTCCCTGTTCAGATGCACCAATCAAGGCCGGGGGTGTCTAACTGCGTGTCAATCACTGCTCATGCACACACATTCATTCTCCCTTGTGGGGGGAGGGGGTTAGGAGACCGTTTTGGGCTTTAGCGGAAAGGGGGGGAGGGACTGAGAAGTTGTCGATGTTCAAATCTTTTGGTTAAGTCCTGGATCTTCGCAATCCTACCTACAGCACCTTTTTAAAGAGGAAGCATTGCTTTCTTCACAGACAGTTTTGGTTGGAGGCACACAAAAAAAGTAAGATAATATGGCCAACATTTTGGTTTAGAGTAAATCAAGAATAACCTTTCTTAAAAATGTCATGTTAAACATTTTGAAGCGATGTAAAACATATGCACATCCGTAGTTGTGTTTATGCATCTCATTTGTTCACTTATCCCCGTTCTGTGGAATCTATCAAATGCAATATGTCCAGAATTGTTACAACAGATTGCCTCTCAACTTCTTTAAAAGCCTCACAGCATAGTGTTCTCTCCACTGAATGCACGCGTCCTGCAACTGAACACTGCTAATTCATTGTTTGATGTATTTTGCCACCTTTTTTAAGGTCTTTTGTTCGTTTCTTTTATCCAAATTCTTTTTATGCTGTTTGAACTTTTTTAGTCTATTGTTTGTTCTTTCATGTGAAACTTTGCATGCTGCTGTACAAAGACTCTGAATATGAATGGGAATATTCCTGGTGAAATAAAGGTAAAATAAATGTGTAATTACCACAGAAACTGAGAGATACGTGGGAATAGCTTAGCACAGGTTTTAACCAAACACCAAAATTCGGTTCTAAGATTAGGAGATCTAAAATTAGATTTTCACATTTGTCGCCTTACTCAGGTGCAGGTTACTGCAGGTGCTCAGTCCATTTTGGATCAAACCTCCAACACATACAGGTAATTAATGTAAGAAATGGCCCCCTTTACACATTTTTAATAATGCCACGCAGCTTATGTCACTGAAAGTTATCGAATCCAAAACTTATCCAATTTAAAGTTAAGATGTTTCCTAAAACGTAACCCGAGTGATTTATGGCTCCATATGAGAAAGATGATAGATCTGTCAGTCCAGTGGATTGTGTAGACAATCAGATATGGGGCTGGCGGAGGCCTTGCTTGCACAAGGGTGACTGGGCACATTGTTGTTTATGCTCCACACAATGAAGTCACAGGAACTGTGCTCATCAGTAAAACTCAGCAGGCTAGGTCACAGCTGTCAAACTCAGAGCCCCAAGCCTTTGGAGTTTTGTCATTTTGCTTCTTTGACTCATGGTTATGCTCACATGAACAGTACAACTGAACCTGGGAAGGTTTAGTAAGAACAATAGCCACTCCTGTGGTCCTGTGTCCACTTTCATAGAATGGAGAAAAACCAACCAATCTGTACAGTGACATCATCATCCAGCCCTAAAAACATGTGCATTGACACAAATGGACGCCGCTTACTTGGGTTAATGCATGAACATCTGTGCAGTCTAATTTACTTTTTGCCAAACTAAACAGCACACTGTAAATAAAGTCAAAAATGGGCATATCCGCAGTAGGGCTGAAACGATTCCTTGAATAACTCCTCGATGCAAAATGATTTGCCTCGAAGCTTCGTTAAATCAATGTTACTAACGTTGTATTGCTGACGGACGGTGTTTCCACACAGATCATTATTTTTGTCGCACACCAGATGCTGCTCAGTCTGCTGGCGACACATGCCAGAGCGTAAATAGTGAGCGGCTAAGAGAAGAGACAGGCTGGAGAAAACGACAGAAAGTGTCCAAAGTTTGGAATCAGTTCAAACGTGATTAAAACGAGAACTCTGTACAGTGTGTCTACTGAAAAACCGAACTAGCTTACCACAATAATATCACGACGTCAATGCTTCAGTATCTCAACAGAAAACATTTCTTATCAATTCCACGAAGCGGACCCGACAAAAGTAAATCACAGAGTTGTATGGACAATGAAACTACATCAAACTACTACCAAAATCAAAGACAAGAAAATACATAGCAGTGACCACAATTTGATCTAAAGAGCTGACTTGTTGACCATCCCGTCGGAGAAACAGCTGATTGTTGCGCACCATTTTCTCTCTCTCTCTCTTCACGGAGAAACAACTGATCAACGATCTACTAGCATAAGTGTAACAGAGCTCAATCTATTTTAATTTATATATTTGATTACAATGCTACGTAGCATTGTAATCAAATATATAAATTAAAATAGATTGAGTATAATTAATATTTACATATACATATATTTACACATAGGCCTATATACAGATCAGTCTCAGGATGAAACTTGTAGTTCTGAAAGTTAAGTTGCACAACTTAAGGTCATGTTTAATGTATGCCTTAGTGGGAGGTTGATGTCATTTCAGAAAATGTTTTCTTTCCATCTGCATGAGCTAACACATGCATGTTAACGCCTCCAGTATGCAGTCACACAAACACAAGTGGCGCCCCAAGCAGTCATCTAGTTTCACGTTACAAGTTTCATATCCAACATTCAATACTACTATGGTATCATGGCCAACAACAAAAACACGACTAGAAGCTGTTACCCCATTGACTCAAACAGATTCGTAGAACCTTTTGTGTTGTCCATTTTTTGGTCCTGTCCAGTTCCATATTGGGGACCTGGAACCAGTTACACCAATCTTATTGTACAAGGCAAGAGAGACTGTTTGATGCTGTTGCCACATTTTCATTTGTCTGTTGCACTGACCAAAGCATTTGATTGTCAAAATCCAGACTTACAATTCCAATCCTCCTTTGCAAATATCATTCTCTCTATTTTTCTTTGCTTTGAAGCAGGCTAGAAATACATTTCTGCACTCTATAGTAAGGCTGCCCTCGTAATATGTTCTATTTCGGCAATGCTTTATTTGAATTGTCCAGTGTTGGTACTCAACTCTCTACCCTAAAAACTGAACAAAAAAACGTGAGCCAGGGTGTTCTCTCGGGACAGCAATCTAAGATGCATACCATTGGAACACAAACTACCATTTAATTTAATAGGCTGTAGATTGCATTTTACATACAAACCACAGTTCCAGTAAAGGTATGACGTGTGTAAAATGTAAATAAAAACAGAATAGAATAATTTGCAAATCCTTTTCTACCTATATTCAATTGAATACACTACAAAGACAAGATATGTAATGTTTAAACTGATAAACTTATTGTGTTTTTGCAAATATTCACTTCGCTCATTTTGAATTTGATGCCTGCAACACGTTCCAAAAAAGCTGGAACAGGGGCATGTTTAGCACTGTGTTACATCACCTTTTCTTTTATCAACACTCAATAGGCGTTTGGGAACTGATGGGAGGACAATAATTGTTGAAGCTTTGTAGGTGGAATTCTTTCCCATTCGTGCTTGATGTACGACTTCAGTTGCTCATCCGTCCGGGGTCTCCGTTGTCGTATTTTGCGCTTCATAAGGCGCCACACATTTTCAATGGGAGACAGGTCTGGTCTCCAGGCAGGCCATCTAGTAACCGCTCTCTTTTACTACGAAGTCACGCTGTTGTAACACGTGCAGAATGTGGCTTGGCATTGTATTGCTAAAATTAGCAGGGACGTCCCTGAAAATGACGTTGCTGGGATGGCAGCGTGTGTTGCTTCAAAACCTGTATGTACCTTTCAGTATTAATGGTGCCTTCACTGATGTGTAAGTTACTAATGCCATGGGCACTAACACACCCCCATACCATCACGGATGCTGGCTTTTAAACTTTGCACTGATAACAATCTGGATGGTCCTTTTCCTCTTTGGCACGGAGGACATTATGTCCATAATTTCCAAAAAAAGGTCACAGGCATTCAAAGCCTTGCCGCTTAAGTGCAGAGATTTCTCCAGAATCTCTGAATCTTTTGATGATATTATGGACTTTAGATGATGAAATCCCTACATTTTTTGCAATTGTACGTTGAGAAATGTTCTTTAACTATTGGACTATTTTCTCACGCAGTTGTTCAGAATGTGGTGAACCTCTCCCCATCCACGACTGAGCCTTTTGGGGATGCTCCTTTTATAACCAATCATGACCAATTAACCTGTTCATCTGTGGAATGTTCCAAAGGGTTAGGGTGTTTTTGAGCATTCCTCAACTTTCCAAGTCTTTTGTTGCCCCTGTCATAGCTTTTCTTGAACGTGTTGCAGGCATGAAATTCAAAATGAGCGCATATTTGCAAAAAAAACAATAGTTGATCACTTTGAACATTACTTATCTTGTTTTTTTAATGTATTCAATTGAATATAGGTTGAAACGATTTGCAAATCATTGTATTCTGTTCTTATTTATGTTTTACACAACGTCCCAACTTCATTGGAATTGGGGTTTGTATAGTCTTGCTTTGCCAGACCCTCATCCAAAGCGAGCTGAAGGAGGGTCTGGCTAGTCCACATAGCATTCGGGGATGGGAGGAAAACGTACTCTGGTTTAATGGCATTTCTTTAAACCAATCAGAATTGTCATGGGCGGTGCTAAACTCCGCACAGAGCCGCTGCAAAAATAGTTGCGCGAGAGAAAACTCAGATTGGACAGATAGTCTAGCTAGCTGTCTGGATTTACCCTGCAGAGATCTGAGGAGCAGTTAACCACAGTCCTCACAAATCCACTGAATTTAAAATTACAACACAGAGCGGAAAGAAACTGGAATTTCCTGCAGCACCGGCCCTCACTCGCTCTTTTCCTCACACTGTGTCCTATTCATCACAGGCACTGCACACAATGAGGAAAGTACCATCATGCTGACCTTGAGGAGGTCTCGCTCATAAGAAGACTCACCCAGGCCAAGATCTAGGGTCTGTCAAGATGATTTCTTATTCTATTTAATAGAGGAAGTGCAATGCTTTATCACTCCCCAGGTTCATGGTTTATATAAGGCATAAGGGCCGACCCCGTTTTAAATCGTAAGCTGTTGAGTAAAAAGCCCTGTACACAAAAAAAGATGTCCTTAAGAGTCGCAATGATTTAGGTGAAGGGGGATTTATGTTAAATCAGCACTCTTCTGAATAGTAAACTAAGAAATAGATGAAAAGTCTCCTCAATGTTATTTTCCACTAAGGCATTTGTTGGAAGATAAGCATGAATGGATACAGAGGGAAGTGATTTTTTTGTCCTTATGTTCTCATGTAAGACAACAGCTCAGATTGTTTTGCTTCTACGCAAGTTTTTGACTGGTTTGAAATACTAAGTCCCTGGGTGTATTGTTTCAATATTTGCCACTTTACGCTAAACTCACCAAATTTAGCTGCGGTGTGTCCCTATTGCATTTGGACATTTTCACTAATGATAAACCAGATTCGCCATCTCTACTATCATAAACTCAGCAAAAAAAGAAACGCCTCTTTTTCAGGACACTGTATTTTAAAGATACTTTTGTAAAAATCACAATAACTTTAGAGATCTTCATTGTAAAGGGTTTAAACAACGTTTTCCATGCTTGTTCAATGAACCATAAACAATTAATGAACATGCACCTGTTGAACGGTCGAAAAGACAATAACAGCTTGCAGGCGGTAGGCAATTAAGGTCACAGTTATAACAAACTTAGGAAAGTAAAGAGACCTTTCTACTGACTCTGAAAAACACCAAAAGAAAGACGCCCAGGGTCCCTGCTAATCTGCATGAACGTGCCTTAAGCCGCTTACACACCAACCAGAGAGGCAACCGTCAGCAGAAGAGGCAGTTGGACTGATCAGTCTCCCAGAGTTGGTCAACAAAATGCCTCAGAATACACCGATGAGACGAGACGTAATACATCTCCATAATAGCAGGCGACGCTAATCTGTATTGTCGCCCAAAAATGAAAACCGGCAGCTGATTGGACGAACGCGTCACGTGAGTCTTATTTGTCCAGAAATTCAAAGACAGACTTGTTCAGAATACGATCTCATATTGTACCAAAATTCACAAATCAAGTCACAAATGAATGCAGAGTGATTTGTATCCGCAAATGTGTATCTGTGTCTGTGCATCTAATTTGTAACTCGTATTTCATCATTTGTAAATGAACTTAGTATTTTTCAATGTAAACATACGTGTAAATCTCCTTCTATGTGTGTGGGTACTTTTGAGACTGTTTTTCCGCGCCGTTTGTGGTCAGAAGATATTCGTGTCTCTGGTGACGATCCCAACAGTCTCCAGTAGATGGCGGTAAAGCAACTCTTATGGATTCCAACCGCTGTTAAAATAAATGAAAGCTGTGAAGAAGCCTACACCATTCGCAAAATCTACTTGATGTTCCTTCGGGTGAGTTGATATTATTAGGACTTTGTCGTCAGATAAATTACATTTATGTTTTCAGCATCATTGTTGTAGTGCATTTACAATTCGCTTTATGTTGTTATGGCGGCAGTGACAGTTTGCTACATTTTAGAGTGTGCTAACCATAGATATAGAACTATATCTATGGTTAACACACTCTAAAATATATCTATATCTTATATTCTATATCTAATATATATGGGCTTGCTTGGTCTTTGTATGGCAGTCTGAAATATTATTAAGCGCAAAGTTATGTTAGTGTTGCTATTATTTAGTACAGTTGATCATATTATGTTTTATGTTTCACGTTTACTCCCGTTTATTCATTGCTGGTAACAGGGTAGCCAAAGTGTGTTCTGGTTGGTATGTTATAGCTGACGTGACAGTTAATAAACAGTATGATAGAGTTAGTCGGTCAGTTTTATTGTAGTTGTGAGCGCCAACTTGTCTTCAGAGTATGCGTAAATCAGAATAGTAAGTATATCTGATGCATCGTGATATTGTATTTCTTTGTTAAAACAGCTGTTATTTCTGCTATTTGATGTGGATGAGAGTGAGGGGTTGCTACGCTACATGACCATTGTGCTAATCATATCCAGGTTCGTACATGCCAGTTTCGAGCTTCGGCTCACCCGACTCGGTACGTCAGGTCTAAACATGTAACATCGTGTTTAAACATGTTTATACTTTTACTACTTGTTGTTAGGATTGTTCAGTACTTTGTGGTTGAGCAAAATAAGAAGTAAGTGGTGTTAAATAATGTTTTCTGAATAAAAGCATCCAGCCGTTTTGTTAGTTGGAGGCTTTAAAGCGTATCATAGATAACAGGAAGTGTCTTCTACATTAGAGGTAACTTAACAGATGGGTGAATATGTCTGAGAATCCTTTTCTCTGTTTACATTATTGGAGTTTGAGATATATAGCCATATTCCAACTATTGTTTATATTATGTTTGGTATGTATATTACTGCTTAAGGCGGAATGAGTGTATACATACAGTATGTTTCCTTTATTCATTTGTATTATGTTTCTCTATGTATAGGAACCACACACACTCAAACTCAAACAAGAAAGAGGAAGAAATAAACCGAATAAGAACCATCTCTCAGCTCTTCATTTCATCCTCTGGAATATTTGTCCTTAAGTGGTGTTCTGGCCGACATACCTGAGTGAACCTGGTTGGAAACCCAGAACTAGCACCTAGACTAAGCGTCTACCCATTATCTTCACTACACTCCTTTATTCAAGACTAAATGTATGTGCAGTTGTACACCGTTATAAAAAATGATAGCCTAGTTCAATCTAACACTGAATCTGCCGTGTTTTACTGATCTGACTGACCACTGATGAGGTGTACTTGGACCCACCAGACTCTCCTCTAAGTATGAGAAACCATCAGGAGGAAGTTATTGCTCGACAGGTGTCATACTTCTCAACTGCTCAGTAACTAAAGTATCAACTGCTACTGTAAGGACTATACTGTGTCCATAAACATTGATCAGGCTGTGTGAAAGGGACTCTTGTTTCACAAAGTAACTAATAAATTTTCACTTGAAGTTTTTATCCTTCCATTATATTGATGCTGTGAAATGTTTTTCAAGCTGCAGATTAGATTTAATACCCTTTTCAAAATACTTTCGTTTTATTAATATTGTCATCTGTCAAAACAATACAGTTTAACTGTTAAATGTTTTGTGTTGCTTACTGTCACTATTACCTGTCTTAAAGGATTACATTTGTATAGTCAGGATGTTAAATGGACTTGGTGTTTGACCCTTCTACTTGCATTGAATCAGACGTATCACCTGTATAAACAGTGCAATTACAGTCTTTGTGAAAAAACATGTTATATAACACTTAAGGATCCTTACTACTAAATTTAAAAATGACCAAACCCTGCTTAGAAATAAAGCACTTTATTCATAGTCAATGAAAGGGAAATATAAAGTGCGTATACATAATGCACAGAGTAGCAGATAACTGTCCAGATCATGTCCTCCGCCAGTCTAAAGGATTTCTTTTCTACTGAGGATGTGTCAGCTGGTAATGTAGGCTCTCAGGTCACAGAAGTCATCCTGTGGATACTGAATCTTTCCTGATGCTGCTGTGTTGTCTTCAGACCATCACTTGGCAGAAGTATGGCACCTGTCCCACAATACCTTCATACTTTGAGGAGAGTATTGTGGGTCCAGGTAAACCTCGTCAAACAGGTGTTCAGGAGAGCATCTGATCAGTCAGATCTGTAAAACATGGCAGTCAGTGATTAAACTCATTTTTTGTCGGAGTGTACAACTGCACATACGTTTTGTCTTACAGGAGAAGCATGTATTTAACCCAGTGTGTGGCAATTACTGTATTAATAAACATGGTTACAATATGTCGAGCAAATGTTAAATTTGAATTCTTTATAGTTTAACTTACAACATCATCGATTGATTCCTTAGATCATCTAGTTTCATATGATACGCCTACCAAATATATTCACTAGCTTTACATCTGGGCCCACTAACAGTTTAAGCAGCGCTTTATATTTCAGACTGCAAATTCCTCACTTTAACGAGCTAAGTTAGCATCGCTATTTGCCGTTAGCACGCTCTAAAAAGTAGCGAACTGTCACTGCCACCATAACAACACAAAGCAAATTGTAAATGCACTGCAACAATGATGCTGAAAACATAAATGTAATTTATCTGACGACAAAGTCCTAATAATATCAACTCACCTGGAGGAACGTCAAGTCGATTCTATAATGTCTATGGAAACATGAAACATTTGACAAGGCTTCTTCATGTAGTTTAACAGCAGTTGGCATCCATAAGAGTTCTACTGGAGACTGTTGGGATCGTCAGCAGAGACACGAATATCTTCTGACCACAAACGGCGCGGAAAAACAGTCTCAAAAGTACCCAAACACATAGAAGGAGATTTACACGTATGTTTACATTGAAAAATACTAAGTTCATTTACAAATGATGAAATACGAGTTACAAATTAGATGCACAGACACAGATACACATTTGCGGATACAAATCACTCTGCATTCATTTGTGACTTGATTTGTGAATTTTGGTACAATATGAGATCGTATTCTGAACAAGTCTGTCTTTGAATTTCTGGACAAATAAGACTCACGTGACGCGTTCGTCCAATCAGCTGCCGGTTTTCATTTTTGGGCGACAATACAGATTAGCGTCGCCTGCTATTATGGAGATGTATTACGTCTCGTCTCATCGGTGTATTCTGAGGCATTTTGTAATTTGTGACTTGTGTTTCACAAGTCACAAATTAAAGACACAGATACAACACAGATTTATTCTAATAATTAAATTCTTATGAGACGATTATCGGCTCTGTGTGTCTGGGCCTTTAGGCATGGTGCAAGGAGGCATGAGGACAGCAGATGTAGCCAGGGCAATACATTGCAATGTCCCTACTGTGAGACACCTAAGACAGCACGCACAGCTGATCGTCCTCGCAGTGGCAGACCACGTGTAACAACACCTGCATAGGATCGGTACATCCGAATATCACACCTGCGGGACAGGTACAGGATGGCAACAACAACTGCAAGAACTGGCCAGTCTGGTGCAGTACATGAGGAGGAGATGTACTGCAGTACTTAATGCAGCTGGTGGCCACACCAGATACTGAGGGCTACTTTTGATTTTGACCCCCCCCCCCCTTTGTTCAGGGACACATTATTCCATTTCTGTTAGTCACATGTCTGTGAAAATTGTTCAGTGTATGTCTTAGTTGTTAAATCTTTTAATGTTCAGGCAAATATTTGCATATGTTAAGTTTGCTTAAAATATGAAAGCAGTTGAAAGTGACAGGACGTTTCTTTTTTTTGCTGAGTATATAAAACCTGAACACCATGAGCATACTCTCCCTGCTGTCCATCGCTCAAAGAGGTTTGTGTCACATTTCAGCTTTCATAAAAGTTGAATACAATTTACTACAAAAGTCATACTTCATTATTGTGAAGTTCCATGGCATGTTTAACAGACTTAAATGTAGCTGTGGTTACAAAGTGGAACCTCCATCATACACTGTATAGCAGTGGTTAACATAACTTGCAGCCTAACTGTAGTATATGCTCAGAACATGATAATAAGAATATAAATCAGCAGGCTGATATTTCATGGATAAGTGCAACTGAGTTTTGCCATTAGCTCCAATCCTCCCATATCAAACTGCTAGCTCAGCCTCTGTTCTACTCCAGTAAGTTATGATGTAATTTCCCTCTCTACCATGATAACGATTCGAGGAAGAGATACAAGGAGTGACTTCCATTTTTGCACACAGACTTGGAATTGCACCTCAGATATTGTAAATCATACAAAGCAGTTTTCTAACGTGTATATCTTGTGTATATGGTTTGTTACATCAGTTTGTAGTCACAACTGTAGTTTTGTGTTTTCCTTCATCCTAAAATGTTCATAGAATAGGTTACCTTCCACAGTATGCACGGCAGTATTCAAGACTTTTTGATACATGAATTTAGTGATAGATACTGTGGTAGTACTACTGAAAACATGGGGAATAGACTAAAGCATTTATACTGCACTGGTTGCATTTACAAGAGTCTATATGCTGGGGAGGGTAACTTGCTCAAGTGTGTTAAGCAAAATGTGAAATGTTATGTTATACTCTGTGAGAGGTGCTTCACAGGACGGTGGTATCTGCTGCACTGGGAAATGATGTGATTTAAGGAGCACATTTTCTTTTAATAAAATAAAGATGAGTTTTGACGTGGCTGAATAAAAGTGAAAATTGTATGTGGCATACAGTATAGGGCAGAATTAATTGCTGAGGCTTCTTGAAAAGGGGAAAAGGGAAACACTGTTGTGACATATACTAGCTTGAGATTTCTTACATGTGGGCAACACAACCATTGCTTTTTTACTTCAGATGTTTTAGACTGCTGACTGTTGAACCTTACCTTACTATGCCAATGTCATGTATTGGGATCGTCAATAAGCTTTTGGACTTGTGCTTTTAGTCTCTGTGATTTTTTTATGACTGCTGTGCAGTGTTTTGTTGTTTAATCATCAGATAAAATCAATGAATTTATTAAAATAATGACCTGCCATTTTTATTTAACTTGTTCACCTAAATGCAGTGTTAAAAACACTTAAAAACATATTTTCATAATCTATTAATTGCCATTTATCAAGCATGTCACATTTACTGGTTCCAGATTTTCAAATATGAAAATGAGCCGGTTCTCACTTTTTTTTAATTCAGTGTAAATATGAGTTACTCTGGGTTTGGGATGTTGGTTGGTCAAAACTACATGTTAAGATGCCATCTTGTTTTTTTTAGGCTACATACAAACTGCAGGTAAATCCGACTTGTTTATCAAATCAATTCTTTAAGGCAGACTGTCCACACCGCTGTTTTGCAAGTGATCAGATTGGATTTGTGTCCGATTTGCATCAACCGATCTGCATGGGTTGCTGCGGTAATCACGCAGGCATCAGTAACCACGTAGCTATGCTGGTGACAGGGCTTTCCAACGCGAAAGCATGTGAAATAGAGGTCCGTTATTTTGCCAACCCCCAAAGGGGCCAGCAGACAATTGGTCGAAGGACAGTAGTTCTCCTCCATGTTGTTCTCATAACGCTCTGCTAGTAGCAGCATGGATTCCCGCTCAGCACTTACATCACTCTGGATTGGACATTGTTGTTTATCGCGTTGCGAGTGACTCAAAAGAATCTATTAAATTAATTTTGAGCAGTCAGCGGTCCAGACTGAGACACATCCATAGAAATCTGATTGGAATCACATTTCAAACCACCTTCAAATGTGGTTTGGATCAAACTTTTGTTTTGCTCTCCAGACATTCTAAAATCAATCTGTATATTGTAAAAAACCCGATTTGGACTGGCAGTCTGAACAAGGCCTTGGAGACTAAACGGATGACTTGATCTTCAAAATAATAGGCAGTTAGAGCCCTAATGCCAACATCCATAAATAGTACTGCATCTTATTGGTCATCTTATCATAACAAACAGAAAACTGACAGATTGCCACGGTACGAAGGATTCCCTGTGGATATTTTTTCACCCCAACTCAAATAATAATAAACATGTATGAATTGTATTGATACCTCAAAGCCATTATCTTTAAAGAAGGTATGCTGATAGCTTTTTGAGTCATCTGCAAGATTTAATCAATTCACCAGAATGGTGTATTCCATATCAATTTTTACCTCACACTGCAGGAGGGCTACAGCTCTGCTCAGTCCCTATAATGAAATGCCCCCTAGCACCCTCTCTAGAAATCATTACAATCTCCCTTTACCTGTAGGGTCAGTAAACTAATAGTCATTCACCTGTGTGACAGGAAATCTTTCCCAAGTTGCCATTGGGGGCTGAGGAGGTTGTGTTTAAGGTTATAAAGCAGAGGCCAGCCAGAGATGACTGTTTATTGTTTGGATGGTCCTGTTGATTAAATGTGTCAGTTAGAACACATTTCATCACAAATGCAAAGGATGGGGATTTTATATATATATATATATATATATATATTGATATATATAACCTGTTAATTGCCTGTCTTTCTGATACTGGCAAGAAATGAAGACCTGTATTCAGTGCTTGCCAAATATGGAGACACAACAAAGAATAACTTTATGAATAGTAGTATAAAGGCATTGGCAAAGAAACACTCTCCATCATCCACTTGTACATGTGCCTGTGCATGGCCTCCAGTGATTTTCATGACCACAACCAGTTCTGCCCAGTGTTGGCTGAGAATCAGTGGTGGATTTCTCAAAGGGATGGCACAAACGTATTCAACGGCAGAATGGCCCCAGGGTCTTTTGGGGTTATTTTAAGACCTTGCTCTGCAGTTTTCAAATCATGTATGAACGGAAGTTCATAAACAAAGTATTCTAACAAAATGAGAGACAACTGATCTCTCTTTGGACTTTCTCCGAAATATCTTCAAAGGAAATGGTTGTGTATTGAAATCCATTCAAGTGGAATTGTAAAAGCTTAGAAAAGCAGCTTAATAATATCAGTGAAGTTTTAAAAAAGCTGTTGTCATTTTCCTTGACCTCTCCTACTGTGGTCATTCTAAGATAAGCCACAGCGGTGTTCGGATATGAGTAATAATCAATGTTCAAACTTGGCACAGTCGCCTCACTTTTATCTCACATAGCACACACCATAGCTGAGCTCACTGTTTCGTATGATCATAGGGTAGAACAGTTTTGTCCTCGATATAAGATGATATCTTCAGGTAACTGCATCCTTCCTACTTCTTTATTCTCCACTGCTTCAAACAACATGAGTATACCACAGGGAAGGGTATATATGTTTGCTTTCCAGAAAAAGCCTCAGAGTCAGTAGGCTGCAGAAACTGAGGTTTTACCTCTGCAGAGTGTTCCTACCACAGGGAGGATGAAACAGGATGTCCAAAAAGCTGACAAATGAACGGAGACAAATCTATATAAATACTCGCTAAGTGTAGTGAAGAGGAGATGCCCATCATTCAGAGCAGAAGCGTGCACAATATCTCCTGGAGTTTGAGAGTCATTCATCACCGCAAGACTTTAATTTGAGATGTTTAGGACTCTTGCTGATGATTGTCTGAGAGCCGGGGAGAGCCCTGTCTTAGAGGTCTGCAGGGGTCTTGGCAGAGTGTAGCTCGCTGTGGGAGAAATTGCTGCCTGACACAAAGCACGTTCATACGAGTACAATAGTTTCATCTGAGATTGGCCTTGAGACTGCAGACAGAACAACCGAATCCACTCTCTGATTAGCATTCAAATGATTTAAACTGTGCAAGCAAGTTTCTGACAATTGGCTTATTACATCTTATGGTGCTACAGAAATGCACACAGGCAGACACACTTTAATGCACACACACAGGCACACACAGGCACACCTGATTTGGAGCCTAATGATGTTAAAATGAGTCCATTGAGTGGGGGCAGAGATTGAATAGCCCAGGGTAAAGAGATTCTTAAGACTCCAAAAAATCTCAAGTATTGATCCCATTTAAGCCCGAGGCTCTTGATGGACACTTACTTGAAAATGCAGTGATAGGTGGCATATCCGGATGACTGATCACTGTAGTTCTGCTTACGCCAAAGGCTGCGGACCATCCATAAATAACAGTTTACCCTAATCAAACAGTGCAGCGGATGCACAGATATGATGACAGCTTATTGGACACGTGCTTTGAGTTAACGCAAAGCACTCAGTCTTTCCATTAAAGTTACATGGACTCAGCCAGAGTAGAAAAAAAGGCATAGGAGGACTTTACATTCACCCTGATCAGTGTTCTTGCTGTGGCAGATGCATATCATATAGACCATGAAGGTAATTCATAATACAACAAATTCCGCTTTAGCTGTTTTAGGTTTCTTCTGGTCCTACATGAAAAACGCAAAAATGAACCAATATATGATGGTGAACTATACATCATCGCTTAATGCAAAATAATGTATGGGCTCGTTAAAAAAAAAATATTGTCCATTGTACCAAGGTGGTAATATCTTTGATTTGGGCTCCAGATGTCTTGAGTTAACTCAAGCATGAATACAAAAAAACTAATCAAACTTGATTGCAGAGTGATATAATAAAACCAGTTTGTTAGAAACTGCACACGCTCAAATGATTTCATTGGCCAGCAAGAATTGAGACTTCAATCTGTGTAAATAGAATGCAGTGTGGCACAGTGTGAAACAAGGTGATCTCATGTAACCCTATTCAATATGGTACAATACGCGGCATCATCCTACCGCATACCGAAGTTTCATCTTTCAAGAACTAGAAACTATAGAAACTTGACAATGTTTCTGTTATAAACACTTAGTCAACCCTGTCTTCCACTTCACTCTGCCACTGGATTTGTTGTCACAATTTGCACCTGATCCTGGTGGTGTCACTATCATCACTTCATATACCACAAGTTTATTGTGTGTTCCTTCATTTATCCCCCCTAATGCATTTATAATACCTGAGTGGTTGGTGGCTGCATGCGCTGAATGCTCATTTTCTGCACAGTAGCCTCTGTGTTCTCAAAGGGTCCGTCTCCTCTTTTCCTCTGGAAGTGGACTCCTTGGAGCGTAATTTGATTATTCCAAAGCAGGTGTTTTCAGCTGAATGCTGATAAGAGTCCGTGCCTCTGACACTAAAGTGAGTTACATTAGATGTGCTTAAAGTAGTGGAAAGCTAGAGTTTTTATTTATTTCTTTTTTCATCTAATCTGTAAATGAAGATGGGATTGACAACCTGTGCTGGAATTCACAAGACCTCTCTTTTAGTCATACTGAAATAATGTTACACACATACTGAGAATGGTAAGTGAGTATTCTCCAATCTTTCTGGTGTAATATAAGCAATGCACATACATCAAAAGTCTTTAAAGTGACGTTAGTCATTGGATTATGTATGTCTCTGTCCATGTGGCTGCCAGTTGCTCAGACTCTTGATGCATTCGATGCAACACGGTACTCGAGATAACTTAGCCTTGGATGATTTGAAGAGATGCAAAGTTGCTCATATATCAACTTCAAGTGGGACTGCTGTAGTAACAATCAAATGCATAACTTCAATGCAGATTTACCTCCGCGTTGCTCCAGGGTACATTTATATATTTTGTGTCCTTTTATTTCCTCTCTGACTCATTCAAAATGAGCATCTGCTACTTTAGAATGGGGGCAAGGTTGCATCTGTGATCCCATGTTTCTCAGCAAATCACATTCTGTCAAGCCTCTTTGATATCCTCTCGGATTGTTCTCTTTAATCCCTTCCACACCACTTGAATGGTCTTTCCCACTAATAATGTTGCTGAAATAATGTGTGCAAACAAAAGGAGTAATCCAAAGCCTGTGATTGAGCCATCAGACCCTGTGTGCTATTGCTTTCTGCTGAAAGCAGTTGTATCAGCACTGCACTGTGTACACACTAACTGTTCCATGCAAACTGGTTGTCCTTGAGGCTGTCATTTCTATGCAAAATAGACTATTCATTTATCTAATTCACATTTTTACTACAATCCTATATATATGAAAATTAAATGGGGTTATAAGATTTGTAGTTTGGTGGCTTGTTTACGCACACTTTAATCAACTTGCCAAAACCACTTGACATGCCACATTGTCTGTGATGTAATGTGTATGTATTGTGTGTTAGTGTGGACCCCAGGAAGAGTTGCTGACTGCTGCGGCATCGGCTAATGGGCATCCTTTTTTAATGAACAATAAACAATTCCACGGTGCGATAATCAGCGTTGAACCCTCTCCAACACAGAGCTGAAAAAGCTACATAGCCTTTCATATGCAAATTAACTCACGGGTCAGACCTACAAATGGGGTCAGCACATTCAGAGTGAAGTGTTGTCTGACATGTGAATCTGCTTTAATTGACCACTAACTGGATTCTTGTTTCATTCCACAAGCCATGACAAAAAGCCAAAGAGACGCACAACTGCTTAAGTATCTGCGGTCCTCGGACTTGAACAGCAGTCCTGTTTCTCGCAACTCCTTTTGGTTGAAACATTGTCAAGGGCACAGCTGAACCACATTTCAACCGGCTTGACCCAATGTTAAAAAGAAGTGTCTCAACTGTGTTCGAGAGGGAATGATACCAATAACATAGGCTTATAAAGCACCTACTGCTATGTAAAGCTCTGTCAACAAGCTATACAATGTACTGCACAAACCAAGTAACATTGGAGTTGCTTGAAATCAGTTTCTATTCTACGAGGGTGAAAACTAGGCTACATGTGAAATACCTACAGGCAGAAAGAGAAGACGCACTCACCTTTAATGGGACACTTTAGAGCAGAGACGTAGCCAGTTTATTCCAAATGATCACTGAATCAAACTGTCCTCCCACCTTTTTTGCAAGAGCAGACTCTTTTCCTTTGCTGCTTTTACTCCTCTTTTATTTCCCTCTCTCACCCTGCTTTCCTCTTTGGTGCCTTTCTTTCATTATCCCGCTCTCTGCGTACAGTTTGAGCCCCACGCCTGAACCGAACGGATCGCGAACGAGGGAGTGAGTGGTGAAGTGAGAGAAAGAAGCTTGTCTGTGTGTGTGCATCAGATAGGGAGAGAGGAAGTGTGTGTGTGTGGAGAGAGAGAGAGAGAGAGAGAGAGAGAGGGAGAGAGAGAGGGAGAGGGAGAGGGAATGTGAGAGGGTTTGTGAGCGCTGCTGGCTAAACGGCAAGCGACAGTCGTGATTGCATTGGTGTAAGGCAGTAGCGCAGCCCCCCCGTCAGGTCCCCTGAGCACTGGGGGATCTTCATCATCAAGCAGATTATCGCTAACTAGCAAGCACCCAACCCCTAAACCCCCCAATGACACACACACGCACAGAGCCGCTGGTGTGTGCTGTGGTCACCGGGGATATTCTTCTGTGCTTGCAGATCCTTTAAGGTCCCAACTGAAATTAGAGAACTTCTTGCTCTTTGCAGTCAGAAGTGAGTTAATTAATCTTTTCTTGGAAAGGATTAATCCAGTAATGTCCTGGTGAAAGGTTGGGGCTGCTGTGCGTTGGGGTGAAAGGTGGGATCCATTATTCTTGTTTGACTGACAGCCGAGCCAGCAAGGGGAAGGGGATGTAATGTAAACAACACTTGTTCCAAAAACTGTGAATTGCAAGCCAAATCATGTGTGTTGCCACCACGCAGCTGTAGACACCTGCCAATTACTGCTATTTTATAATGAAATGTTTTAATTGGCCACTGTTGCAATGCAAACTGGTTCCCTATTTACATAGTTTGGCACATGAACACTACTGTGCTACTACTCTACTGGCTGATGAACACGGGGGGGGGGGCTTAAACAACTAAATCATTTTTATTTGTATTTGTATTTTGTTCTTCAAGGGAGGCGACAAGGCATGTTATTTACACAGCATATATATATATATATATATATTGAAGTGGGAAATAAAACCATTTTACTTTCAGCTCAACTTAAACGGTAGTGCAATAGTGTGGAGATGGTGTATGAGTGCATTCATGCTTTTTATGTTCTGTGTGAGACATATTGTGTGTGTTCACATCTGTAAAGGGTAGTTTTAAAAGTTACACTTGGTGTTAATGGCAGACGCAGAACCTGGTTAAGGGTAGATTTGTAAGGTTATTTTTGGGAACATAGCAGCCAACAAATCAGTCAGTATACGGGAACCATTAAACATTAAAGCTCTACAAACAAGATCGCATGGGTAAAAATGATTTATTTGCTTAATTTAGGTGAGTTTAGGCCTCACCTCTCCATTTCATTTTTTTATATAAATACCCTTATATTGATATTTATGGGGTTCTTAAGTATTTAGAGTATACAGTAGACTTAAGGATAGGTCTAGTTAATGGTCAGTGGTGGTTTTGGTATTTGGTTTGAAGTAAGTATTACAGGAGATAAGGAGCATGGCTAAAGTTCGTCGATGATAAAGGTAAAGGCTGGTTGATATAGGATTCAAGGGTCGAGTGATGCATGTGTGGGTGTGTGTGTGTGTGTGTGTGTGTGTGTGTGTGTGTGTGTGTGTGTGTGCGCGCAGGGGTAAATTGTTGAGGTTGTGATATGTGTCTTTGCATGTGTGCTAGCTATGAAAGTGATGATGAATTACACAGGCAAGGGAAACAGTCTGGGGTGGGGTGGGGTTTGGGAGAATCCAGTTGGAAGAGGAGGCATCAGCTGGTTCCTGCTAATACCCATAACCTCTAAAAGAGAAAGAGCTAATAAAGAAAGCCAACACCTCCCCCCGCTATTCCCAACAGAGATCACTACAAAGAAAGAATTACATCAGCGAAACATCAAAACTTTACGGATTTCTCTCAAGTCTGGCAGTTGTCGCTGACAGTGACCTAAATTCCCTTATTTTCATGTTTTGCATGAATTCACTGCTACTTGCCTTACTTGGTCATGCAGAACACAGATGTCATATTGCATCTCCCTGGCACATTGAGGAGCAACCACCAGCTCTAACCTTTACAATTAGACATTGATATGGTGAGGGAATCAAAGGTGGCACACATCACTCTATGGAAAAGGTTATTGAGGCATTAGCATTTAGTCCTCTCTATATTTCATTTTGACTGTCCTGAAGATGGACAGGACAAAGTGGGGGGAATAATCCCTTTATTCCTTCCCTTTGCTTAAACTTACTTTTATTTTTTATTTATTTATAAGTGAAAACCTATGGTACATTCTTAATCTCGATTGTACAGACATTAAAGCAGTTTTCTTCAATTACCTGTACAAAATACATGATTCTCTTTAAGTTTCAGGACAGGTCAAATAATGGCAGAGTGCTCGACAGCGACCACTTCATCTGAAGATAGGAAACAACACATTGGTATCATGGTGGAATTTCACACTGACTACTCCCACAGTTAGCCTATACCAATGTGCCATCATTCCATTTGAGCTGTCAGCAGAAAGAGAAAAATAGATACAATCAAATGAATATAAATAATCTCCGCTTCTCAGAGGAAGAAAGCAGTGTGGAAAGAAAGGAACACTGAATTGCATGTAAACGACGCTTTACAAAAAATATGACTCAACAGCTGAAATCTGTATTTGAATGTAGATATGCAACATTTTATACACTCAGCAGTCCTGGCTGACAACCCTGCTCCCAGATCAACTGTGTCCAGATGGCATGGCGTGGCCCTAGAGGACTCCATTTTTAATCCTCTTGGCACACGCTCAGCTAAGCAAGAGGTGGAACGGATGCTCAGATTCAGGCGTCAATCAGGGCATTTCAGACTTGCCAACTGCTGTATGGGACACTTGTGTTTGCCCCGAGAAAAAAATGCTTTGGCATCAGTCCATACAAAGGATTGACTGACATTTAATTGAAGGTCATGATACGTTGCAGGGCAGTCAAGTAGGCGCACTGCCTATAGAATGGTTATAAAAAAAAAAAATCAATCAATCAATCATACAGATGAGTTTGAAAACATCTAAATATGTTTGATAGAAAATGAGGGGATTTGTTTAAAGATGAATAATGAAGATAAAGTGAAGTGGTCAAAAATAGAACAATTAATAATAACTTAACTCCCAACATATTGGGTTTCACAGGACAGAGCCATACCCATATATTTGATACAAACATTGGAATATTGCTTACGAATATCAAGACATAGCAGTGAATTATGTCTGTGAATTGTTAATAACCTAAGGGAGTATTTACGCTGTAAAACTAATGCACAGTAATAATTCAGAATTAATTGAAACTGTAATTGGCCACCAGAGGAGTGCAATTTCTCATCTTTCTTTTCTTTAAAATTTATTTTCGCCAACTATAGAAGCTATTGGAAAGGGTCAAGGTACATGAAATATGAAAGAAATGGAAAAGGGAGGAGAGGTGTGTGTCCTGCTCATCTGACTATTTTACCAAAATGCAATCTTTAACCATCTGGCAGAAGATTCAGCTTTAACCATTTATTTTTACCTATTGTCTATTGTTTAAACTACACACTTTTTTTAATTACATGTTTCTATTGCAACTTTTGTTTATTTTAGGTTTATTAAGGACTTATTTAGGTATGCTGTGAAGATTAGGGCTGACAACTAACAATTATTTTTATTCAATTATTAGTCGATTAATCTGTTGATTTTTTTTCTTGATTAATCAATTACTTGTTTGGTCTCTAAAATGTCAGAAAATGTGGACCAGTGTTTCCCAAAAGCTCAAGATGACGTCCTCAAATGTCTCGTTTTGTCCACAACTCAAAGATATTCAGTTTACTGTCACAGAGGAGAGAAGAAACTCTTAATGATTAAGTATGGTGTAAATGTCTGGTGTTTACGTGTGGATCAGCAGTGCAGTACATCAAGCTAGGTTATAATATTATATGTAGAGATAGTCCAGTAAACTTCCATCAATCCTCATCTGTGGGCCGACTTTTTGAGGCATGTGGAGAAGAGAAATTTATGTAGCTGAACTATTCATGTTTTACTCATTATTTTCCTGAAGCATGACTGGGGATAAAGAGCGAGGGGAGGGGGGGGTCGGGGTTTGGATGGATGGGGATGTGTTGCAGGACAACAAGGACCCAGGTGTAGTTCTTATTAGCGGCTAAGTTAATGGAATCACCAGACTGCCTCTCTCCGGCTGAGGCACCTCAAGACAAGACCAGCCTGTCCTGAGGGAGGTCTGGCCCAGAAGTGGGCATCTGGAGCTCTCGTCTGCCGCCTCCTCTCTGACTTACTACAATTACGAGCAGGAGAGACACAGGGCATTACCCTGTAGCAAATACACCAAATCTGTGGATCATAGTTTCTGCTTGTGGTGTCCTTTTTATATACCTTGTTTTTTTGAATGGCCTTAGAGATAACTCATTGTAATACATTGGTAAGAATTAATCTAAAATACTTTATTTTATATTTTTACTATGCTTTATTGTGATTGAATGTTGCGCCTAACCTGGTATGATTTCCATCATGTTTAGTGGCCAAAAGAATATACTAATTCTATATACACACTCTATACACTCTATTCTCACCAGATATCATATTGTTATTGTTATTGGTATTACCAGTACGTCTTAATGACCAGTTGATTTATAATGCATTGCTATTGCATTATAAAGCCATTAATGGCATTAATACATTATATGTTAAGCTAGGGACAAGAGGAACATGTCATACATAATGGTATCAGTCATTATTGGTGCATACAAAACTAGTGCTTCCACAAATCAATCGTTATTTGAGGGAACCATTTGGAAACTAGTAACGTTTGGATTGTTTAACAACTCTGTTAGAGTACTGCTATGCCTTGTGGATATAGTCTCATTTGGTTTTGAGAACTCACTCACATCCAAAGTGTTAAATCAGAGCAAAATATTCTTTGATTAAGCCTGCTCACATAAACAGGCTCTTCACAATGAAGACCTGAGGCACAACGAGTGAGTTGTTGTTGTCAGTGTTTTTAAAGGAAAAACTCAAACACTGAATACTGATCACAGAACCAATGCCGCATTGATCGGAATGTAGCAGTAATTAAAACAGCCATGGTTTTCAGAGAGAGTTGCTTGAACGGAGCGAGCCAAACACAGTCTGACACTGCCCCTGCAATACAGGTTGCCATTAACAACAATCAGCGCAGGCACTAGGAATGAGACATCTAATGAGTTTCTCGAAGCTGTAATGCCAACCTAATGAAAGAGATTAAAAATGCTTATTTGAGAGAGGCCGACGCGTGTTTCCCCGATGATGTCTTTCTTCCTTCCGGCAGCTGAAGGATAAAACCACATTAACAATGCTGGACGAATTATTCACGAACAGGATTTAAGATATTGAACATGGAATTAATTTTCATGGATGGAAATATTTTGGCTGTACGGGAGAAAAATCCACTGATTTAGAGGCACATCAGGCTTTGTCGGTAAAATGTGGATGTCACAGAAATTGCACCCGCAAATAAAATGTGGTCACATTTTTCTGAAGGTAGGAGTGAAAACTGTCTCAAAGTTTGGACGATTTGACAATTTGATCAGCAATCTTTGCAAGTAATCAGCTCTGGCAGACACAAGCCCACTTCTGTCAGTGCCACAGGCTGCTGCAAAATGAGCCCATATTACTTGCCTGCTGCAAAGGCTGAGGGATGTGTTGTCAAGCAAGCATTTGGCAAAGGGTGGGAGAGAGTATATGGGCTTTAGCCTGCAGAGGTGGAGGTATATTGAACGAGTGAACGAGGCTGGGCTGAACAGCCAGGAGGGCTGCGGTGCAGAAACGGCCTCAACTTACCACAGGCTCTGAATTGTGCTCTGCAGCTACAGTATATTGCCTTTTTCATGCAGTCCACCTGACTGCAGCCCACATCCTCACACTTGAACCTATTGAGAGTATTTTAGTATTTCACTCATGCTGAATAATTGTGCCTGTGGTTGTAGGAAGGACTTTCATCTCGTTTCCTCTTTTGAAAATATTAAAAAATGTCTCCCAGTAAATTTGTACTGTGTTTAATGTTGTGCATGTGTGTAGATGAGACAGTTGCTCTACTGTGGTCTGTTTTTCTGGCCACTGCAATGTGATGGGATAAGTACTGAGGTCTGTCCTATTAATGGTGGCGAGCCAACTTGATGTTGTGATGAAAACGAGAGACATGTAATCTCTGAGGGGAGACTGATGCCAGGGAAACGGATTTCCTGTTTGTCCACAGCACGGATTAAGATCCCTTCATCCCAGCTCTCTCCCACTGCCTTCACGGGTTTATTATTCTCTGAATTCCCACGGTGTGGCCAATCAACAGATGTGTTTAAGCAGAATTTGTCTTCCCTCCCAACAAGCCTCCCCCACAACCAGTGATATTCTGTCACGTAACAGAACATGGCAAATTCGTCATGATTGCCAAGGTATTGTTTGCAAATGCGCTTGTGTATAACTGACATTGAGCAAATGCTTCGTCCTTCAGCTAAAATATCAAGCCAGAGCATTTAGCTCTAGAGTAGGTATTTCTTTATGTAAATAGTGTTGTTTTAATAGTACATATTGCAGTTTTACACTATGATTGTATTCAAATGATAAAATATATTTACTCTGCAGTGATCGGTCAACATGGTGGTGGCTGGTGGTATTAACAATACTTAATACAGTTTAAGTAGAATACATTGTTTGAGATTGTAGAAACATTGAGACCCCTAAAAGTTTAGGAGAGAGAGGTTTTGAATGCCTGATTGTTTATTTATTGTCAGAATGAAATTACAGCAAGTGGGTGTTACACATAAACATCACTGAAGGACATCTTGTCAATTATAAAAGTAAAGGGGTGATAGAATGATTATATAGGGTATTTCACACTGTTCCTTAAGGTCTCCTAATAGGGTATGTAACATTGGTTGGGCTGAAAATTGCCCGAGTGCTATTCTATGGGCCCTTAACTACCCTGTGAATATGGCCCTATTTGGAACAAGAGCTTTTCTTCCCAATGTGGTATGCTCATGAATATTTAGATGAGCTGCGAGCTGATTGGTTGAGTGAACCACATACACATACATTGGAGACGAGACAGCAGGTCTCATATTTCAGACACTGCAGTGTTATACATTGTTTGTCTGCTATTTCGTTATTAAATTCACTTCTGAGACTTTTGTATGCGAGAAATCAACTATATAAAGCTCAAATATGGGCCGTTTTACGAAAATTGATGGCTAATTGCAAATTTGGTAATTTTGGTAATTTGGTCGGACTTCAGGAGCTCCACACAGACTGACGAGAAAGCAGCAGCCTGCTGGGCTCCATACCCAGGGCAAAGTCACCGTTTCTGGGTTACTGGACTACTGGGGCTCGGGCTGCCAGCATAACTATAGTATATTTACTGTTTGAACTTCGTCACAGCATGTATATCACAGCTACCCTAAGGTCTTAGGGCCCCTTCACATTGTACGCGCAAACGGCTGCCCTGCGCTATGAAACCCATTATTGTCAATGGCTTGCGCGCGCAAGAACTGGTCTGCCGCTGCACTGAGCATTGCATTTTGCGTGCCGCGGTCAAACATGGTTCAACTTTGACCGCGGCACGCGCAAGAACGGCCACAGTGCACTGTGACGTGCATTCAAGTGTCTGAAAAAAAACAACAAAAACACAGAATACACGTGGATCCACGAACGGAACATGGACGAGAGGTTGATTTTGGCCGTCGGCGATCTCCCAGAGCTGTATAGGCTACGACACAAGTCCGAGGTCGTACAGAGACCTCGGACACAAAACTATGCTGTGGAAGCATATTTTACCATAATAGGCATGCCAGCTGTATAGATTATTGTAGCCTCTTAATTTAAATCATTCAGGTTTGTTTTAGCTATGTGAAATCAACATATTTGTCTCCACTGAAATACAGTCCTATGTTACATTTATTCTCAGTTACTTTGGTGCATTTGTCAAATCATAACTGCATTTGCACAACAGTGAGTGCATTTCTTAAAACAATTGGTGTAAATTGCACTGCATAGTGACTGAAAAATCGTGTATCTTGCTGGAAATTTTTTGTTTGTGTCCAAAGCAAGTATTTATACCAATGAATCAAACTGACAAGTCCTTACGCCATTGTTTATACCAAGATAGTGAAACTGCTTTGTGGTGTTGTCCATATTTAACAGTTCACTCTGTAAGTATGGTCTAATGAACAATGCTCGTGAAAGGGAGCACTATTCCCTATGTGACAAAGTTACACATTATTGTCATCTCTGATCTGAGAAATGCGCCAAAACAACTGAGAAGAACTGTAGCCTACTGTTGTGAGCTGCGAAAACCAAATACCAAGTTGATTATACAGCTCCATACAGGTATTTGTAGGATATATTTGTATTTTTTATAAAACGTTTTTTTTTTTCTTTATTGAGCCCCAATGGGGAAATCACAATTTACACTTGGTTGTTATTACACAATAATTGTATTGTATTGTATTTGTATGTTTATATGATGTAAAATATGTTTGGACTG
Organism: Sander vitreus; assembly: GCF_031162955.1. Lineage (NCBI taxonomy): Eukaryota > Metazoa > Chordata > Actinopteri > Perciformes > Percidae > Sander > Sander vitreus. Next base: position 22,019,296 of record NC_135876.1, read on the forward strand.
ATTGACACAAGTCATGTTTATTTTCATTGAAGTTCACATATAGGTATATAGGTAGGCATATGGCCTTTACACAGACTAACTACACATTTCCAAATGTGTAAGCTCCAGCTTTTGGAGGAATTAATTGCACATATGCATTAAACAAAGTGTTTTCCAGAGAATGAATGATACATGTATGAATGTAGGCTCATATCTTAGCTTTATTATACCCAACTGCAATGACTGCAGACCTCTTACTTAAGTATATAAACATGCAATGACACATAGTGTTGGAATGCAACATTATATTTAGAAATGAAAATAATCCACACATCTTCATCTATTTAGAGGAGGAGTGTAAGAAAAGGTGGAAGAACCTAAGGGACAGGTACATAAAGGAGAGGAGACAAAAAAGTGGTGCAGGGGCAGACTTGGAAGTACTTTTCCATACTGTCTTGTCTGGAGCCACACGTCAGGGAGAGACAAATAGCCAGACGCTCCGTTGTAGAAATGGGCTTTCGGAATGTTGTTCGCATCCGGGACATCGTAGGCCCGACTCTCGTCAGCAGACTGTCAAATTGCTCTCTGTTGAGCCGAAAGTACCCCTGGAACCGGTCACAGTGAAAGCGGAACTCCTTCACCAGCCGGAATTCCCCCAACTGCTCTCTGGACCTGAGGGTCTCGTGCACCCACACCCTTCTTCCTGCTGCCTTCCTCCGTCTTCTCCTCACAACCAGGGCAAGTGCCAAGGCTTTCTTTTGTTTCAAAGACAGAAACATCGTCTCCACCAAATCACTACTGTGTATCCACAATGTCCCATGTACTGCACGTCTGATGTAAACACTGGACGCAGACGTGACGTGCATTCAAATATTGGTGCATGTATGATGTAAATTTGCGCTGAGCCTGGCGGCAAGCAGAACAAATATAGTTGGGAATAGGAGCACGCGCATGCCGTGTACAATGTGAAACGGCCTTTACAAAGCTAACACTTTTGTCCGAATTCAATTTTACGCATTTTTGTGAATTTGAGGGGTCTCGTTGGGAGGAGCTGCTAGCTAGGCTATGTGTCCCATTCAATCCTATGGGAAAAGATTGCCGCTACACTTTCGGCATAACTATAGTATATTTATACTTTGAATTTCATCACGGCATGTATATCACAGCTACCCTAAGGTCTTAAGGTCTCGTTAGGAGGAGGCAAGCTAGCTAGCTCTCATTGATAGAGCTCCATCCAGCTCACTCGCGGACAAGAGGCATTCATTTTCCCGATCGTTTGTTTAAATAACTCAACACACATATCCATTATAAGATTAACTGGAACCTGTGGTAAGAGATTGCGGACGTAACAAGCTCGCTGACCGCGCTCTCACAGACACACACACACCGGCCATTTAGCAGGAAGAGGGGAGGGAGAGCAGCGAGCTGCAGGCCCTGGAGCTCTGTCAGGGCAGCAGCGTTTGGTAGTCCAGTAACCCAGAAACGGTGACTTTGCGCGGGTATGGAGCACCGTGGGCTGCCGGCCGTGACAGCGCTCCATCTAGCTCACAGCGGGCCGGGGTCTTTGAAGGAGGACAGGCGGCGAGGCAGCAACCCAGGCAGCACCGGCCGCTGAATTCCGACACAGAGTCGGACAAAATTTGCAATTAGCCATCAATTTTCGTAAAACGGTCCATGTTTGACCTATACATAGTTGATTTCTCTCATAAAAAAAGTCTCAGAAGTGAATTTAGTGGTAAAAAAGCAGATGAACAATGTATACATTTTCTGAGATCTACGGGACCTATTCAGAAGACTACCTGATCTCAGATCAGTGGTGTAGCCACGCAGCCATGTAAATGTTGGTGCGTGACACAGGTAGAGACTAGAGCCAAATAAGGTAGGAGTTGAGGAGTTGACGTCAACTTTTAGCTTTGTTGAGATTTGCCCGTTTTCAGAGGCAGTTTCAAATTGTGAGATTTGCAGAGGAAAGAGGTGTCAATGGGATTTTGAGGTTCTATGTATGTCCTATTATACCCACCAAACTGTGGTTATTCAACTATGACAAGGAACAATCGGTTTTTCATTCTATAACCCCTTTAAAGACCACTGATGATTGCTTGTAGTCTTTTTTTAAAGATTCTTTTTAGGGGCTTTTCCCTTTATTTGATAGTGACAGTGGATAGACAGGAAAGGTGGGAGAGAGATGGGGGATGACACGCAGCAAAGGGCCGCAGGTCATGACTCGAACCCGGGCCGCTGCAAAGGACTCAGCCTACATGGGGCACACGCTCTTACTGGGTGAGCTAGAGCTCACCCCAAGCAGTCAGTTTTTTAAGCTTTTTTGATAAACGGAACCTTTTTGTAAACATAAAATGACATGCTTGAGTATTACGATATGGAGCAACTAATACACAACTACAGTATATCAGACATCTCCATGTGGAAACCTTCCATACAGAACATGTGAAATATTACTAAGATCCCATATGACTATTGGTGATTGTTACATGAATCATGTTAGTTCATGCAGGACACGCAAGTCATATGCCCACTAATTGAATTGTCATTCCAGCCAGTCACAACCAATCACAGCCATTTTTCACATCAGGCGGTCCATTTAAATGTCTCCCTATTCCTCTCTGCTTCCTGCTACTCCAATGCTGCTTCACACCGCTGCTGCTGGCAAAGATTGCCTCCACCAGACCAGCCTCCACCTTCCTTGTTTAGAGTGTCATCATAACTTAAGTCTGAAATTGTTATAATGTCTGGGATTGGGCCCACTCTTGTGTACAGGGGGGTCTCAGCAGCCTGCTTCCTGTTTCAGCTTAGCCTGCTCCTGCAAGAAAACACTGTTCTTTACTTAAATAAGGTCCTTCTGGCAAACACATAAGGGACTTTAAAGAGTAAAAGAGATAGAAAGGCAGATGTGCTGACAAGGCCTATGTGCCACGGTGAATACAAATCATCAAACAAGAATGTACATAGAATATTTCACCCGTTTATTTTTTTCAAAACTAAGATCTATGAAATATTTTTATTAAAAAAAAAAAAGAAAAAAAGAAAAATTGGTATTTTTTTTTACTTTATTTGATCCATAATGAGGCAAACCTGACCTTCACTGCCACATGGGTGGCAGTGAAGGTCAGGGGCCTCGACGGACCAGACCCGGGCAGCAGAGGCTGGCTCTGGGGACGTGGAATGTCACCTCTCTGTGGGGGAAGGAGCCGGAACTTGTGCGGGAGGTGGAGCGCTACCGGTTAGATCTGGTGGGGCTTACCTCTACGCACAGTCTTGGTTCTGGAACCATACTCCTGGATAGGGGTTGGACTCTTTTCTTCTCCGGAGTTGCCCAGGGTGTGAGGCGCTGGGCGGGTGTGGGGATACTCACAAGCCCCCGGCTGAGCGCCGCTACGTTGGAGTTTAACCCGGTGGACGAGAGGGTCGCCTCCCTACGCCTGCGGGTTGTGGGGGGGAAAACTCTGACTGTTGTTTGTGCATATGCACCAAACAAGAGTTCAGAGTATTCGGCCTTCTTGGAGACCTTGAGTGGAGTCCTGCATGGGGGCTCCAGTCGGGGACTCCATAGTTCTGCTGGGGGACTTCAACGCGCACGTGGGTAATGATAGAGACACATGGAGAGGCGTGATTGGGAGGAACGGCCTCCCTGATCTAAACCAGAGTGGTTGTTTGTTGTTGGACTTCTGTGCTAGTCATGGATTGTCTATAACGAACACCATGTTCGAACATAGGGATGCTCATAAGTGTACTTGGTACCAGAGCACCCTAGGCCAAAGGTCAATGATCGATTTTATAATCGTTTCATCTGATCTGAGGCCATATGTTTTGGACACTCGGGTGAAGAGAGGGGCAGAGCTGTCAACCGATCACCATCTGGTGGTGAGTTGGGTCAGGGGTGGGGGAAGACTCTGGACAGACCTGGTAAGCCCAAACGGGTAGTGCGGGTAAATTGGGAACGTCTGAGGAGGCCCCTGTCCGACAGACTTTCAACTCACACCTCCGGCGGAGCTTTTCGTGCATCCCTGTGGAGGCTGGGGGCATTGAACCTGAGTGGACAATGTTCAAAGTTTCCATTGCTGAAGCTGCGGTGAGGAGCTGTGGTCTTAGGGTCTTAGGTGCCTCAAGGGGCGGTAACCCACGAACACCGTGGTGGACACCGGTGGTCAGGGAAGCCGTCCGACTGAAGAAGGAGTCTTTCCGGGATATGTTATCTCAGACGACTCCGGAGGCAGTTGCAAGGTACCGAAGGGCCCGAAGGGCTGCAGCCTCTGCCGTGAAAGAGGCAAAGCAGCGTGTGTGGGAGAAGTTCGGAGAAGACATGGAGAAGGACTTTCGGTCGGCACCAAGGTACTTCTGAAAACCGTTCGCCACCTCAGGAGGGGGAAGGGGAACCATCCAAGCTGTGTACAGTAAGGATGGGACGCTGTTGACCTCAACTGAGGAGGTAATAGGGCGGTGGAAGGAGCACTTTGAGGAACTCCTAAATCCGACTAATACGCCCTCTATGGTAGAGACAGAGCTGGAGGATGAGGGGGGGATTGGCATCAATTTCCCTGGTGGAGGTTGCTGAGGTAGTTAAACAACTCCACAGTGGCAAAGCCCCAGGAATTGATGAGATCCGTCCAGAAATGCTTAAAGCTCTGGGTGTGGAGGGGTTGTCTTGGTTGACACGCCTCTTCAACATTGCGTGGAAGTCTGGGACGGTGCCTAAGGAGTGGCAGACCGGGGTGGTGGTTCCCTTTAAAAAAGGGGGGACCAGAGGGTGTGTGCCAATTACAGGGGTATCACACTTCTCAGCCTCCCGGTAAAGTCTACTCCAAGGTGCTGGAAAGGAGGGTTCGGTCGATAGTCGAATCTCAGGTTGAAGAGGAACAATGCGGATTCCGTCCTGGTCGTGGGAACAACGGACCAGATCTTTACTCCGCAAGGATCCTGGAGGGAGCCTGGGAGTATGCCCAACCAGTCTACATGTGTTTTGTGGATCTGGAGAAGGCGTATGACCGGGTGCCCCGGGAGATACTGTGGGAGGTGCTGCGGGAGTACAGGGTGAGGGGGTCCCTTCTCAGGGCCATCCACCTCTGTACGACCAAAGCGAGAGCTGTGTCCGGGTTCTCGGCAGTAAGTCGGACTCGTTTCAGGTGAGAGTTGGCCTCCGCCAGGGCTGCGCTTTGTCACCAATCCTGTTTGTAGTATTTATGGACAGGATATCGAGGCGTAGTCGGGGTGGAGAGGGGTTGCAGTTCGGTGGGCTGGGGATCTCATCGCTGCTTTTTTGCAGATGATGTGGTCCTGATGGCATCATCGGCCTGTGACCTTCAGCACTCACTGGATCGGTTCGCAGCCGAGTGTGAAGCGGCTGGGATGAGGATCAGCACCTCTAAATCGGAGGCCATGGTTCTCAGCAGGAAACCGATGGAGTGCCTTCTCCAGGTAGGGAATGAGTCCTTACCCCAAGTGAAGGAGTTCAAGTACCTTGGGGGTCTTGTTCACGAGTGAGGGGACAATGGAGCGGGAGATTGGTCGGAGAATCGGCACAGCAGGTGCGGTATTACATTCAATTTATCGCACCGTTAGACGAAAAGAGAGCTGAGCCAGAAGGCAAAGCTCTCAATCTACCGGTCAGTTTTTGTTCCTACCCTCACCTATGGTCATGAAGGCTGGGTCATGACCGAAAGAACAAGATCCAGGGTACAAGCGGCCGAAATGGGTTTCCTCAGGAGGGTAGCTGGCGTCTCCCTTAGAGATAGGGTGAAAAGCTCAGTTATCCGTGAGGAGCTCGGAGTAGAGCCGCTGCTCCTTTGCGTCGAAAGGAGCCAGTTGAGGTGGTTCGGGCATCTGGTAAGGATGCCCCCTGGGCGCCTCCCTAGGGAGGTGTTCCAGGCACGTCCAGCTGGGAGGAGGCCTCGGGGGAGACCCAGGACTAGGTGGAGGGATTATATCTCTAACCTGGCCTGGGAACGCCTCGGGATCCCCCAGTCGGAGCTGGTTAATGTGGCCCGGGAAAGGGAAGTTTGGGGTCCCCTGATGGAGCTGCTACCCCCGCGACCCGACCCCGGATAAGCGGATGAAGATGGATGGATGGATGGATAATGAGGCAAGAAGCATGCTATGAGAGGTTCCCGGACAGATATGTGCCAAAGATGTTGCGCTATTGTATATCCTCCCAATAATTTTCCGTGTTGTCCGTCTACCGTTGACTGTCTGTCATGCCTGAATCCATGTGACTGCAGCATTAGACTGCTAGGCCACCGTCATACCCCTTATTTATTCATTTTTAAAATTAAAATAAAACAAACCGAAAATATTGAGTCCTGAACATGATTCATGAGCAGCTTGGATATTAGGAACATACAAGGTAGCTCTGCAGAAGTTACCACCCAGAGCCCAATTTGTTACCGAAAATGATTCCAGCAATTCTGTTTCAAAATTGGGTCAATAAATTGCTGTCAGTCTAATTAATTTGGCACTGAGTCATTAAAGCCAGTATGATGCTGTTGTAGCACTGCCACATCCGCCATTCTTGGCAAGCAAGGCTTAAATTAATATTCATCTGGATTGGTTTGCCTGCACACGCACACTCATGCATACACAGGGAGAGACCGATAAAGAGAGCGGGAGACACAGATTATTTTAAAATGATGATGCAAGTACAAACGAATGGCCGCCTTCACCTTCTCCTTCAGGAGTTGTTTCACCATGAATAATAAGGGACCCTAAAGTTTTGGAAATAAATACTCAGCTTCATAAACTTGTATCACCGGCTGTATTTCATTAGTACAACTCATAAACACATCACCGTACATGCAGCTAGTTCTTTCACTGACTGAATGTGCCAGCTGTTTCTGTATTTTATACTGAGCCACATCTGTCTGACCATAAAAACCTTGTGGTTTTTATGGCCCAAAACACATTTTGCCAACAAATTCATCAAAAAGCACGGTATCATGTGGTGCACTTTCTTTTTTTTTTTTTTTACTGTGTGTCATTTAGCAGGCTAAATGAGTTGTCCAATCCATTAGGCATACATCCTTTATCAGTGGTCAACATGTGTGGCAAATAAAGGAAAAACTCTTTATATAATTTCTGCAGGGAAATCTGCAAATTAAAAAAAAATGCTACAGATGGTGTGGGTGCTTGCTAAAAATGCCATCCCATTTTTTTCTGTAATCTCTACCAGGGGGCTGCTGGGACTCGCTGTTGCCTCTGAATGTGTAAGCTAATAGTGGAATATCATTTGATGTGGTCCTCGGCTGTGAACATAATTCATAGTACTTTTTTTCTCTGACACAGTAAGAAGGAAACAAGCTTTTGGTATTCAGTAGAATCAGGCTCTTTGAGGATATACAGTGTGTGTGTGATCGTCTTACATGCAAGGGCATTTTCAATTTTCTCTTTTTTTTTTTTTTTTTTACCAAAGGAAATCAGGTTTTTTAAGATGTTGTGCATTTTACGCTTTAGTCGACAAGGGAAATCACAGGCATTCTGCACTACCATCACAGGCATTCTGCACTACCATCAACAGACTTGTGTGTGACAGATGATGCCGTTCCTGCTTGAATGCTCTTAGCGATGAAGAGATTTTAATCTGCCTGTGTTTTTTCCATTCAGACGATTGAAAAACGACAACATGCGTACACAGTACGTCTGAAGTAGACACTGTAAATTGATTCTGCTGTGAGCTGTGGGTTTTTATTAAACGTTTTTGTCACTTTTTTCAACACTTTTTTTTTTTATTCATAGTCAATAACCCTAGTCTATATGACATCATACCTCATTTTTGAGTTTAAAAAGAGTTACGAATTATTTTGAGTTAAGATCAGAGGATGTTGAGTGGATCACAGTTTATGTCAAAGTTTAGTCAGGATACTGTTTTAAAACCATTTACGTTATTTTTCAAATGCTATAAAATTGAATAAAACACCCCAAATTCAATGTAGGTAATCATTAATTTTACCTGCGAAGAATGTTACATGCATGCATCCAAGTTATTTTTGGGCAATTTGCTTGTAAGAAACCCATATTTCTAATATAAAAAAACTGTGAGAATGTGCCAAATTTGACCCGAGGAAAACACAAGGGTTAAAGAATGGTTGTTATTGTACAGTATTTCAGCACACACTTTTTCTATGACCTGCCATGAACGGGTCCAGCCTACTCGGGAAGGGGGGTCTGGTCGTTATTAGACTTAGCTGATGGTGGTGTTGAGTATGGGATCCTTATCAAATGGTTTCTTCCAACAGGCGCTAAAGAGTAGAGTTGGCAGCCTTAGGCCTCAAGCTGTTCAACCTTACGCTCACTAAATGGTCTCTGTCAGGGAGGCCAGAATGTGTCAGTTCAACAGTGTTCAAGGCTCAGGGAGAAACTCTCGTAATGAAACAAATTAAAGAAAGGAAAAGTGGATCGCATTGGGAAAGGAGAAAAGAAGCAGTGTCAGGAGTGAAGAGATGTGATGCGGAATATAAAAAAAACTTTAGCATATGGCAACATCAACATTTTATTTTTGTTCTATCTTTACTTACCAAATGGTGTCATGTATAAGGATTACCACTGCAACTATTTTTATTTTATTATCAAATAATAATATATTAACTAATTCATAATACTGTTTATAAAATGTCAGAACTTTTTTTTTTCTTCAGGGGGCCGAAGTTCACATTAAAATTGCTTGTTAGTTTTTTATTTTAATTTTTAATTTTTTAATTTTTTTTTATTACCATTGTCCAAAACATATAGTTTAGCTATCATAGAAATCTTATAGAACCAGCATCCACAGCCACATCTGAGAAGCTGGAATCGGTGATTAATGTCATTTATGCTTAAAAAAATTAATTGAAATGCCTGCTAGTAGTAGTGGATGTCACTCTTTATTATTTTGTCATTATGTATTTAAACAAAAGCAGTGGCAAATGCACTATAGCACGCCTTTTTCTACCAGAAAAAAAGGTTAGCAGGTGACCTGAAATAAGGAGCTGGACATGTGTTAGAAACATCTAGGCCAAGTATACCCAATATTGTTAAAAAAAAGAAAAGAAAAATATAGTGATCCCCCCCTATAATAGAGAATTTCAAACTCCAGGCTTATAATATAGTCCATTTGAGTTTCAGCCTCTGTTCACAAAGCACACACACAGGCACTTGAAGTGTAGAACATGACGTTGGGTTATTCTGCTCCGTCTGTTCTGGGGTCTGAGGGAATAGATTCCCAGACCCCTTTGGTCTGATTTTGAGAGCACTTCTTTTATAATCTGCCTTGTTCCACTAACAGTGGAGACTGTAGTTCAGTAGGGTTGTGACGAGATCTCGTCCCACAAGAACTCGCGATACTAAAACGTCGAGGGGAGAGCTGTCTCGGGATATCGGCACACGAGTGCAGGATTACGTCAATACTACCGATTCACGCTAGATCAAGCTTGCGCGTAAGCGCGTGATTCTCCGTCCTCTCTGCATGTTTCATGGCTCAGCTCCAACACACATGCAGATGTGTGGTGGAGACGGAGCGAACTACATCGCCTCGGTAGTTTGTTTACGTCACAGTGAGTCACGGCAATGCCGGTAAAGTGGTCGCAAGTGTGGTAACGGTTTTTAAAACTTCACACAGACAGCAAAATATAATATAATGGTGAGCAGCATGCTTAGGCACAATCTGTAATATAATGCAACCAAAATGGTAGCCCCCCCACCCCACACACCCTACAATAGATTCAGAACATACGTCTAATAAATATTTGAAAGGTTCTATTCCTTCAGCACAGATTTTCCGATATTAATATTGTTTTGCAGGAATGTGCCGTTTCACATACAGTTTCATTTATTTGTACCTCAGGCGGTCCAGTACAGTACTCTTACACTGTTCTACTCAGGGCTACTTATTTATACCTATAAACAGAAGGGATCAACTTGCCTTCTCAGTGCAATATAGCCTGCTGTTTATCATTGCTTTTCTGAAGAGCTGCATGGCTAAAATGGACATTACGAGTTGCCTTTGTTCAATGCAGAAAATATTATGGGTGAACTGTGGGCCATTCACTTATATATGTGCAGAGGAAGGGCAGTTTGCTTTGTGAGTCATGCACCATCCCTCCCATTTGATCACCTCCCCCTTCTATAGTGGAGGGGAACAAATGCATTACGACCCTTATAGCATGTAGCAGAGAAGGGATTTTGAACAAATAAAGAAGGCCAGTTTGTGCTGTCACGACAGTTACCCCTTTATTACACCCCATTTTGCCATTGTGATGTCCGATCTGCTTGCACATAAAGATGATGAAAAGGAAACTCCTCGAAGAAGAGACATCCATTCATTTTTAAATAATAAAAACACACAATCCATTATTAATGTGCCACATGTCCAGCTTTAGATATCAAATGCACTTTTGAAGTCTTGAAGGGTAAATCTTTTCACCTTGTTTGAAGCTGGTCCCAACAATATGAAAGGCTGTGGGTTTATACAGAATATAAAGATGACCGTGTTTACTTATTTATCTGTTTCATGCATTTGCTCTTAGGGCTCAGTTCACAGGAAGTGCAGGGTGGACATCTGAGCCTTTTGGGTAAAGATATTTCATAAAATGCAATAAGTGTTGTGCGCCAGCGGTAACTTCTCTTTCGAAGACAATTCAGAACTCCTTTGGGAGTTGCGTACTACTTTTTTCACCCTATTGAAATTGGATTGGCAGCTGGTTTCAAGTTTATATTACTGGAGAAGAAATAACTAAACTCACAAACCTTCTGAAATATTAACCATAACGCAAGGATACTGCAATAGAAAAGTTTATAAGTGATTGCAATGTATATTTGGAGATATTGAGGTTTTTGGAAAGAAGCTTTGAAATAAAAAAAAATCCCCAAACAAAATCCTAAATTTGAATAAAGTTAGGCATCAGATTAAATCAGTTAGTCTTTTTTTATGAAATGAAAATGATCTTTTTTTCGCAGTAAATTACTATATCAGTTTTTTTTGTTATTGTGATTATGTAAATATAATGTATAGTGCTGTTAGATTGGACTGCAGTAAAAATGTTGTTTTTGAAAGGCTAAACGCCAACAAATATGGATTAAGGCTGAGATAAAAACGTGAATTAAAAAAAATATATATATACATTTTGACTTTTCTGACTTTGCAACGGAGATATTGGAAATGGTTGGATCAAAAGAGTCAGAAACGGTCTTACGCAGCCCCGCTGGAATCTAAATCTAATCTAAAAAAATAGTTTAATACTAATAATATTAGTGTACAGGGCTCTAGAGTGCGACCAAAATTTGTAAGGGTGCGACTAAGATTTTTCCTAGGTCGCACCGGTGCACCTAACGTCCTCGCATCCGCTGCCTCTCCACTAACGAAGCGATGTCGTTTATATCGATATGGTTTAATGTTGCGTTACATGACCCGTTCCTTCTGTAAAGCCGTGCCCATGTTTGGATCTCTCCTCCGCGCAGCCCCACCCCCATTCACGCACACACTGCTCCACTGCTGCTGACATTTGTCTACAGTTTTAATTGTTATTAACACAGCTGTATATTGTTAAGTATGAGAGGGAAACCTGTATTGGTACCAGTGTTTCCGCTGTTAACTCTGTTATTGCGGCCGCCACGACGAAAAACACATTAGAAGTTATTAAATGCAACTAACTTCAGTTGGTTGAGTAATAGAGTGTGAGACGGAGCCTGCGGGACCTGGGCGAGAGATGTGACCCAGTGATACAGATATTTCATACACAAGACGTGTGTAACGGCGCTGACCTGCCAAAGCGCATTCGACCCGTGCTGGACCCATTCATAATGAGTCAGCCGTCACTCTGTTAGTAACATACGCTTCAGTCCATCGCTCTCCCCCTCTCTCCCCCTCTCTCCCCCTCTCTCCCCCTCTCTCCCTCTGTCTCCATGTTGCTCTGTCTGTTTTTTTTTTGTTTTAAAGACTTCGGCCTTTATTTTGATAGGAAAGCTGAAGACATGAAAGGTGAGACAGAGGGGGGGGAATGACATGCAGGGAAGGGCCGCAGGTCGGAGTCAAACCTCTATATATACCAACTGAGCTATTCGGGCGTCCTCTCTCTCTTTTAATCAGTCTGTTATTGTTGTTGAAAACAAGTGAAGGAGCTTTCTCAGAGATATATATATTTTTAAATATGTCCTAGGCTTTTTATGTCAGATAACTTTCATTTACAGTGGTGTGAAAAAAGTGTTTGCCCCTTCCTCATTTCCTGTTCCTTTGCATGTTTGTCACACTTAAGTGTTTCGAACATCAAACCAATTTAAACAAAAGTCAAGGACAACACAAGTAAACACAAAATGCAATTTGTAAATGAAGGTGTTTATTATTAAAGGAGAAAAAAAATCCAAACCATCATGGCCCTGTGTGAAAAAAGTGATTGCCCCCCCCCCTTGTTAAAACATACTATAACTGTGGTTGTCCACACCTGAGTTCAATTTCTCTAGCCACACCCAGGCCTGATTATTGCCACACCTGTTCACAATCAAGGCATCACTTAAATAGGAGCTGCTTGACACAGTAAGGTCCACCAGAAGATCCTTAAAAGCTACACATCATGCCGAGACCCAAAGAAATTCAGGAACAATTGAGAAAGAAAGTAATTGAGATCTATCAGTCTGGAAAGGGTTATAAAGCCATTTCCAAAGCTTTGGGAATCAGCGAACCACAGTGAGAGCCATTATCCACAAATGGCGAAGACATGGAACAGTGGTGAACCTTCCCAGGAGTGGCCGGCCGCCCAAAAATTACCCCCAAGAGCGCAGCGGCGACTCATCAAGAGGTCACAAAGACCCCACAACAACGTCCAAAGAACTGCAGGCCTCACTTGCCTCAGTTAAGGTCAGCGTTCATGCCTCCACCATCAGGAAAAGACTGGGCAAAAATGGCCTGCATGGCAGAGTTCCAAGGAGAAAACCACTGCTGAGCAAAAAGAACATCAAAGCTTGTCTCAATTTCTCCAGAACACATCTTGATGATCCCCAAGACTTTTGGGACAACATTCTGTGGACCGATGAGACAAAAAGTGGAACTCTTTGGAAGGTGTGTGTCCAAGTATATCTGGCGTAGAAGGAACACTGCATTTCATAAAAAAGAACATTATACCAACTGTAAAAATATGGTGGTGGTAGTGTGATGGTCTGGGGCTGTTTGCTGCTTCAGGACCTGGAAGACTTGCCGTGATAAAAGGAACTATGAATTCTGCTGTCTACCAAGAGATCCTGAAGGAGAATGTCCGACCATCTGTTCGTGTACTCAAGCTGAAACGAACTTGGGTTCTGCAGCAGGACAATGATCCTAAACACACCAGCAAGTCCACCACCGAATGGCTGAAGAAAAACTAAATGAAGACTTTGGAGTGGCCTAGCCAGAGTCCTGACCTGAATCCTATTGAGATGTTGTGGTATGACCTTAAAAAAGGCCGTTCATGCTCGAAAAACCCTCTAATGTAACTGAATTAGGACAATTCTGCAAAGATGAGTGGGCCAAAAATTCCTCCAGGGACGCTGTAAAAGCCTCATTGCACGTTATCGCAAAGCGCTTGGTTGCAGTTGTTGCTGCTAAGGGTGGCCCAACCAGTTATTAGGTTTAGGGGGCAATCACTTTTTCACACAGGGCCATGATGGTTTGGATTTTTTTTCACCTTTAATAATTAACACCTTCATTTACAAATTGCATTTTGTGTTTACTTGTGTTGTCCTTGACTATTGTTTAAATTGGTTTGATGTTCCGAAACACTTAAGTGTGACAAACATGCAAAGGAACAGGAAATGAGGAAGGGGGCAAACACTTTTTCACACCACTGTACATGTGTTGCAGCTGTATATTTTCAAACTGGGAAGGAAACCCTTTCGTTGCATTTTATTTTAATCAATCTGTTTTAATGAAAGAGCTTGTGAAAAGTGGCTTTGACTTGAAACTGAGCATTTAGCCCACTTTGTAAAACAAATACAGAGCTATATATATCGTGTATCGCCAGCTATATATATCGTGTATCGCCAGCTATATATATATCGTGTATCACCAAGGAAACATTTGAGTGCACCTACATTTTGTGTTGGTGCACCTAAATAAAAAAGTTAGGCGCACCAGTGCGACCAAGGCAAAAAGCTAGTCTGGAGCCCTGGTGTAGCGTAATCTTTATCTGCAAATGTGCAGAAATACCAGCTTTAAATAGAAAAATAAAAACAAAGCTTCAAAACGTCCAAGTATTTGGTATAGCTCTACAGTAATGTAATGCATCTCCTAATGTGTGCAGTTTGAAGTTGTTTATCAAGTCCCAAACACCCAAAGGCCTTGAAACATAAAAAAGGACAACATTCACTTATTAGCTGACTTTCCTGCTTGGTATTGGTCACTAAGCTCTATTTCCAGAGAAGCAATATTATAGCACCTATGTTTTGGAGTTATTTTGCTGCAACATTTGATTACAACCACTTCAAAATCCTACACATATAAGGACTATAGGGAAAATAATTTGGGATTTTCATGGAGATTTCACCTCTTCTAATTCTATTTACATCTGTTATGAATCAAAACAGGAGAAGACTTTTTGATGAGAAGACGGGTGCCCTTCCTCACTAAATTCTTGCTTTGAAATTTTGTTTTTGTTGACAGTGTGTTTTTCTAAAGGTTGTAGATGTGCTGGTTCTGTGTCTCTCCTGATATGTAAAATTGAGGCTCCAGTGAAAATGTGGAAGGTTTTGAAAATATTTGCAGCACAAATGCGACATTTCCTTATGTTAAATCATAGAGTGACAACTGTATGTTGTTGTATCCACAAACCACCGAGGTTGTTGATAGTTCTTTAATTAACTCTGGTCCCCACATAATGAAGGTCTTGTGAGAACAAGGCTTAAGGCTTACTTCTGTTAATATATTTATCTGGCATACTAATACATGCATTCATAGATACATACACACACATTTAAAATGTTTGAATTCCACATTTTTATAAATGGCTGCCTAGGTTTCAGAGGTTGGCATTTTCTCACACTTTAAATATTGTCTCTGGTGATAAATTCCTATACCAGTGTCTATAACTGATAGGTCTGTGTTCTTCCCTGCTTTCAAGGTGAACAAGAAATGCGGAAAATTATTTTTTTTTGGTGCAAATTACAGTCCGTGCTTCATATGGCAGGCTGTTTTTAAGGGGCACTCGGGACTTGACTTGAGAGCTGATCTCACTCAAGGAGATGACCATTAAATAATGGAGGCCCACGTCTCAGAAATTCCTCAGTATGGATTTAGGATTTCCCAGCAGTTTCACCTTCCCTACTGTACACAATCAATATTTGATCAAGGTCCCAGTCACCAGGGCCTATTCATCCACGTTTTAACTTTTAATTCCCTCCTCAGATGTGTCATTACTTACATTTGGGATGGGAGCTTTAGCCAATATTTGATTTTGTAAGTGTGCAACCACAATCTGTGCCCTTTTTGAACTGTATCATTTCAGGCATGAGTAGCTTCCATCGGTCTTGAATTGACCAAACATTGTGGTCGATAAATGCATTCAAGGCATCTGCCCACACATCTGCCATAAGAAAGTCACCACTTGATTGTTGCATTTACTACATGACATACAGTTATATAACATCGTTAACTTACAATCTTAGCTGTGGAGATCTTTTTTTATACGTTATATAGACATATTCACACACAGTCAACGTGCTAATGAACAAAGCAAAACAGATGGTTGTCTTTAGAGTTAAGTGAACCAGTTGGTGTTGAATTATTTAGTTATTTTTCAGTTGGTGTTAAATGATTCAGAGTTATTTTCAGTAGAAAAGACAGTAATATCTGGGAAAAAAAGTTTCTGCAGTAGTTCTGCAGGACTGGAACTAATTCAATTCATTATTTATTTATTTTTTAATTTTCCTATTTTATGTGAGGAAATGCCGTTTGGGAATATCTGAGGACTAGTGAAGGCATTCTATCCCCTTTTTAGACAAGCACTTTGATGACATTCAGAATGGGCAATAATTAAAATCTTATTTGCATAATGTTCCTCAAAAACTTCATGGACAGCAAATTTAATTAAACTACCGTGCTTAAACACCATGGCCTTGCAGTTACTAAGAAAAGAGATGCTATTTTGTCTTTTCAAATGTATGCTAATTATACCATTTAAAAGCATTTTCCACCCATTCCTCAATTTCTTAACATGCAGCTCATGTCTCTCTAGTGGTCACATAAAATATCGGTATGGTACTTACAGTTTGAACTGGTAAGCACAATTAGAAACCCCTCTGCGGTAAATATTAAGCGGATACTCTGCATTTGACTTAAAATGAGGGATTAACTACTTAAAGTGTTCTGCTTGATCCCTTGACTGGACTTCAAAGTGAAGTTACGTTGGAAGAGGAGAGTTTGAGAAAACGGGGCAGTATCGGTGGCCCTGTTGTGCAACTGACACTCAGAAGTCACAAAATACTGCCAACAAAGTTAGAACTCTATGAGAAGCGCACTATGATCTCAATGGACAAATGACTGGATAGACAAGTGGTTGGTTAGCTGCAGGCAGGACTAGCGAAATTAATCTGTGACAGTGCTTTGAATCCTAATATATTCCCAATATTTAACTGTATATTTACTGTTGTAAATACTAAGTCAGGGCTGTACCGGAATCCGATTTTTTCGAATTGGATTTGGCTGTTCAATACGAAGATGCGACAATCGGCTCGGTTGCTCGCGGCTCCTTCTGTGAGCTTTACAGCACTCCTCGCCCGGCCCCGCTTTCTGGGTCCGTGGACTTACTGTTCACTGCACCCTCTCTCCCTGCGGGGAGGGATGGCGGTCAACCTGGCCGGACTGTCCTCAGTGCGTCAGGGGTCTGCGGAGATGTTGGCCAACCCGCCCGACCTGTCTTGAGAGACTTCAAGTCAACTGAGTGGTCACTGATGGATGATTTGACTCATTGACTTTCAGGTTGTTGCTTTGGAAAAAAAATATCCAGTTGCAGTGAAGGATTGGGGTAGTTGGCATGATAAGTGAACAATTACACATAAAGAATTCAATACCATTTAAAAAAAAAAAACACTTGTGTACCTGGGGGGCAATTTGCAGATACACGTAAAAAAAAAACATATTACTCTGGTCACACTGTTAAATCTACAAGTCCATAGTTCTTTTATTTAGACAAACAAGATTTAAAGAAAGAAAAGCACCAGGCGTCGGCACACTGGATTTTACCTTTTGTAACTTTACTAGACGAACAAACAACTTGTCAACCCAAAATATGAGTGTATGAGAATATATATATGAGAACACCATCTTCTTTTTATCTTTTCAAATAATAAAGTGCTCAGCATCAAAAATGTCAAATTAGTTAGTATCACACAATGACATTTTATAACTTAAGTCATACATCTGGGACATTTGCATGTTGGACTTTGTGCTCATGTTGATTAATGTGCGTTGTCCCTTTTTAAATAAAGAAATCTAAAACGTGTGTGATAAATGTGTCTGTATGTGTGCATACAGGCAGGCTATAAACACCAGTACTATTTTCCTCTACAAAACAAACACAGGTTAGGCACTCTAATGCTATAGTTTACCCACCTTTTTTTCCCCTTTTATAAATGGTATTCTACCCAAGCTGTCACTTGGCTGCCGTTTCTCCTTTAAACTAATTTGCAGTTGGGGTATGTGAGAAGCATGCTAGTGTTTGGTGCTGGCGTAGATTCAAAGGGAATTGGCTGCCTTACACAGCGTTTATTCTTGATTCTTTCTTGGCCAAGCACGGATCAAAAGGTGGTGTTACTTTGCTTTGTTTTTCATTGCTTATTATGTCATGCCTTTCATGGACTTCAATGAATTGTTTTTGAACCCTTAGGTCTTAATAGTAGACTGCTCTAAAATCAAATGATGTTGAGTTGTTTGTTGATTTCTAATATAACTGAAAAAGAATGTGCCAGATGCCTTTGGAAGCTGTAGACAAAACACCTGACAACCTGGACAGCAACATAGTGGATTTTCTCCTTTCAGTTAAATCTGTGAGAACATACCTTTTAATTGCTTGTGGGAAGCAAATAAAGTTTCCATTATTTGAATTGTATTGTATTTCTGAAGTATATGATAATATAATTGGAAAATATAATTTTAACATTGTAAAAAAGAGTGTGCTATTTTACATCCAAAGCCCTATTTGTATGAATGTGGTATAGCACAGAATACAGAGTAAAGTCAAGTGCAGAATGCACTGGCACATTGTATATGGCTGCTACATAGCTAACAAATACCTTTCAACGCTAACATTAAGCTGCTAATGGTTTACTTGTTTCTGTATTTATTGAAAGTCTGGACAACATGTCTTATTTTGAAATGCTGTTTCACACAACAAAATGTACTCTACAGTAGTTAGACTTGGTCACATTTGGAGTGACACTAGTCTGTAGTCACTACAGTGACTTAACTCTACTGTAGGTGACCAACAGTTAGATGTACTTTAGGACACATTGCGGTGAAGGGATTTCCTGGAAATGTTCATGACAGCAGGGTGTGTCTACACAATCTTTGGGAAACAACTTTTGTAACAGAGTAAAGCGACACTTTCTTGGCAATATGAGTAGTGACTGTTTCAACTTTCTACCTCAGACTTTCTGTTCTGGTTTTTGAAATCCGGGTTATCGGGTCAATTATTGTTGTCTTACCCTTGTGTTGTCTTCCTGTCGACCAAAAAGCAACTTTTTTTTTTTCTGGGTCAAAATTAAAAATTAAAACTTTTTGGTCAACGTTTTGGTCGTCTTTTTTGACACTTTTGTCGCTTTTCCCCCGATGTTTTTGGCACTTTTTTCAGCATTTTTTTTTCACTTTTATCCAAGTTTTTTGGGCACTTTTTCCAATGTCTTTTATCTTTTCTTTTTTTCAAATGCCATAAAATTGAATACAACACCCAGATTCAAAGAAATTAGTGAACTGATAATTTACTTTACTAGTTGTATGGAACCATCCATTTTTTTTTTAAACAATTTCGTTGAAAGAAACCCAAATTTGTGACATAGAAACTTTTTCAAAATGGGTCAAATTTGACCCGAGGACAACAGGAGGGTTTATTGTTGCCTCCATTCTCCATGTGCCTTGACCCCTTGTTGCTCCCCGTCTCTCAGCGCTCACTTCAAACTAATTGCAATCAGTTTGTCTCTTGCTGTTGGTGTGAGCGCACAATCAAAAGACATTAAATCTGGCTCTTCCTTCCTTGCCATATACAGTATATGTGGGTGAAGGTTTGGAGCCTTATCTCTTTATTCCAAAAGAATGTGTGAGCAGTTTTGGGGTGATTTTTTAATCCAACTGAGAATCCTTGAGCTAGAACTATTTTGCTCTTTTTGATACCAGATACTCTTTCTCCAATTAACATACATAACTTTATAACTTTATAATTTGTGCCACATGATGAATGTGTCCTGATACACACAGTAGGGGCTGTAGTGATGGTGATCCAACACGGGTGCAGAATCACCGTACAGGAGTCTTGGTTGGCCTGTGTTTGAGAGCTTGTTGACCGCTGACAGCATTACTCCTTTGAACATGTCAACAGCAAAAATGTCTTATTTCAACCAACAGCTGTCATCAAAAGATCTTACACATGGTGTCATGGAGGTCACAGATGAGTGGTCATGCTAGTGAAGAGAGCTAAAGGAAGAAATTTGACTAATGCCTACCATACACTAGAAGACTTTGAATAGACTTTGAAAAGAGAGTCTGACACCATCTCACATCGAAAGACAATTATCTCACATCTAACGTTAAAGACTATACTAATATGTAAAGACTGGGGATCTTGCAGGGTCACAAATTGCAAGACTACAACTGGTTTTGAAAAATGTAACCAAGCTAGCTAGCTACCTCTAGCGTTAGCTGGTAACTTAAGGGGCAGTTTCCAATTTTCTGTTTTTGCCGTACATGCAGATGAAATGGTGGTAGTACCCTGAGGTCTGCGTTTATCTACCGGCAAAACTCCCATTGGATGACACGCTTCAGAAGGGTTGAAAATGGCAACTTTCCCTCTTTAGCGTTTAGCGCGGTGCCATAGCAACCATAAACAACACTGGCTCTAGCTGTTTGCTGCTTCCTCTTTGATGTTTGAGGGAGCGCACCCATTGGTTGTTGACAATGTTCACATGATACCAAGACTTAAAATTTACGATAATATCGAACACGTTTAAGACTAGAAAAAGACTGACTCGGACTGAGTTTTATGACCACCTTTCACCAAACGATTAAGACGACAGGAGCGCGCCCCAACTCTAGCAAGACTCTCATGATTTTACTCGGATATTAGAAATTAGTCTGCGACAGTGGAATTGCTTGAAAAGTTGTTTGGTCTAAGGTCGGCATAAGGCATGATTTAGCTCCATTTGGAGCAAGAGAGATGCTATTCCCTCTGACGCATTTTCAACGGGGACTCTTTTATTTCATGACTACAGTGTTTGATCAGGAGAGAAAACTGACCCAATTCCAGAGGAAAGAAAAACAAAAGGTCTTCTAATATTGACACCATCGATTTTCAGAGCTGTACCATTGTGGAAGACATTAAGAGCTGTGGTAAGCATATTTCAATGACACATTTTATTGCCAAAATGCTTATTCTCCATAGTAATACATGGATAAATAAATATTGGATTTGGTTGTTTGTATTATGTTAAAAGAAAACATAAGATAGCGATCAATTGTAAATCTCATCTTCCTGGATTATGTGATAGTATTTAAAGTTTACTATGCACAACTCCAAATAAAAATGAAAGATTTCTTTACTTAATTTTCCAACTGTCAGCGCTCACCTTTTTTGAAGCTCTGTTTTGCCAAATCCAATTTCACTCTTTACATTAATGTGTTTCCTCAGGTGTTTTTGCAAGTAAAGAGCACGACATAGCTAAAGGTTAACATTAGTTTAGACTTTAACGTGCTCAGTTCATTCTACTGTGCTAGTTTCAAGCATGAGTTGCTTGAGTTACTTTCAGTATATCAACAGTCATTGTCTTGTACTATTGTAGTAAAACACCGAACACAAAGAAATAGCTAAAGGCAGTGTTGTAGTCGAGTCACTAACTGTCGAGTCAGAGTCAAGTCTTGAGTCTCCGGTGTTTACGGCCGAGTCACCAAAGAAGAGTCCAGGTTGAGTCAGAGTCAAGTCACAATTACCTGAGTCCGAGTCAGGTCACGAGTCCAGAGAATAGCAACTCAAGTCGGACTCGAGTCCAAGTCCATTACGCAAATACTCCATCACTGTCTATTACACATAAAAGTCAGAAACTTCATCCAACTTCCGAGTCCTGTCATGAGTCCAAGTCATTACTGCCAAAGTCTATGTTGATTCACCAGTCCAGAGATTAGTCAGACTCGAGTACTCCATCACTGGCTGAAGGTTAACATTATTTTCGACTATAACAAACTGAAATAGCTGCTGTCAGTATATTATATATAACAGTCATTGTCTTGTACTAGTAAAACCTCACATTTGTGGGGTCATTTACTCGTACTGCTTGGGATGTCTTTCTCGTCACAAACTGCATGATTCGGGTCTCTGGGAAGAGAATAAACGTTTGCAGGTGTCTCAGTTGCGCACACCTGTGGTTCAGTGCCATTGTTTACCTGCCAAACATCACCAGACTAAAAGAGTAAACAATCCAGAGTTGGAATGAAAATGCTTGCTCCAAACCTGCTTTCACATTATAGAATTAAATGAGTGCATTTTACTGACTCCTATCCAAGCATCACTACAGCTCAATCAAGTGTGTTTATAATGAACTGTGTATAGGAGCTCAGGGAATCTATGGGCCGAGGAAATCAAAGCCTTTAATCAATTATCAAACAATGAAATTGTTTTTCGGCCTGATTTTGAAAAAAGAAAAGAAAAAGATTGAGCTTTTAAAGATGGATCATCATTGAAGATGAACCCCTAATGCTCAGGATCCCCATACATTTACGAATTGGTTCATTACGTTTCTCTGGGAGTTTATGTAGTTTGCTGGCAGCCTGCTATTTACTTTATTTTTAAGAGTGCTGCTGTGCAGGAGTCAATTTAATTAGGGACTCTACTCAAAGGAAACAGAAATCTCTGTGATGGCTTTGCCAAAGTTGTTTGACAAATTATAGTGTTGGCTGATGCCATAGCTGGTAAGTTTCATTTGAAATTCTAATTAATTAGAGGTACCGTTTTTATTTCAGCTTGAGACATTGAGCTGGATAAATAACTTTTCCACACAGCTTGTTGGTTCCCAAGGTTCATTCTGGACTTCCTCCCAAAACTTAAATGCATAATGTCTGACCACCATTAGAAGTAATACACTATAGACACAAGTATGCATTTTTTGTGTATACAATGTTATAGTGAAGCGCTAATATGTTCTAAGTTATAATTACATACAGGAAGTAAGGTAACATGTTAAATTTTCTCCTCTCACTTAACCAAGCAGTTTTGAATAACCCCAGAGTATTATCTTAACATAAATTAGCGGCTGATGAACAGCTGAAACGTAAAGTAAATAACCTGTTTAAATGAAATGTTAGTATTAAAAAGTGTCTCACACTTGACTATAAGTCAGCAGGGAGCAAGCTCCTGATTGGCCCTCGAAGTATCTTATTAAAATATTAAACTTTCAAGGGTGAACCTATTCTGAAGCAGATTTTTTTCGGGTTTTAATTATGTATGTAGTAGATAACGAGACCGTGTGATTGAGCTAATGGCAAGGTTTTACTACCCCAGGTCAAGGACTAGTACAACCATACACATCCAAGGGCCAGTCGTTCTCCTTATTATTCATGTTGGAAAGTAGGACAAAGTGGAGCCAGTACGTAGCAACCACGTCTTACTAGTACAATATCAATAATAGAATACAAAATTAAATAAAAAAATAAAAAAACACAGAAATTGGGATTACAGAGGGCCAGACATTCATGTGTCTGAGAAAATATGCGCGTTCCAAATAAATGAAGGATTGTAACCACGAACAAAGAGACATGGCTACTGTTACATAGATAAAGGGCCTGACTGTTGCAGTTCTATACAGTAGACTTCTCTACTGGAGATCTAATTTCAGTAATTGGAGCCATAAAGGAAGTGAAATCTCATCACAGTTAGAAGATCAAATCGGACACATCTAAGGCTGCTTTAGATCTTCTATTGAGCTTCCTTAGACAAAGAGAGCTTGGGTAATTAAGTCTGGGGACCCCATTGGCTTTGGCTGATTCACTGTTATTAGTTAGGCCTGCAAGAGGACAGTGACTGGAATAATAAGTCTGCCCTGCTTATTTAGCCATATTTTGAACCACCAAAAAGAAAATTAACCAGAGTGCTTCATGTACCATAATGCATCAGCTTGTAAATGCATTATTACTCACAACCTAGCTAACCATGTATTTCATGGTATTCTTGCACACATTGTATAGGCTGTAAAATCATTAACATAAGATAGTGTTGAAAAATGTGTGTGTAAATAGAATTTATTGTGAATACAACCATGTTTCCGAGATGTATTTCAAAGTCTAATTGCCAAAGAATCCTTTCTGCTTTCCGAGCACAGCTCTTTCTCCTCTTATCCCCCGCAAATATATTACTGCAGCACGTTCAAGTTTTCAGACATTCATAATTGAGTAGCATATGATGAATAGTGCTAGGGTGTTCCATTTTAGGCTTACTGGAAAACAGTGGCAGGATCTGCAGTGAGCCAGTGCTTTCTTCCAGCTATCAAACGCCATATTTCTCAATGCAGAAGACAATTTGCAGCAGTCAGTGCTTGAGAAGGAGTATGCATTTATAGTAACTAGACACTTTTACCATTTGCACTTCAGTGCCACATAGATACTGAGTATTGTCCAGTAATTTGTGTGAATCCAAGTTATTATATTTTTGCATTAAATAGTTGTGATTTAATTAAATTACATACAATTATAATCACAGTAAAATAAGATAAGATAAACTTTATTGTCCCGTAGGAAATTTGTCTTGGGCAAGAAGCGCTGCCAACAAACATGCATTAGTTATCAATCATATAGTTTGTCACAGACAGTACAGTACATGACAATATAGAACAAGACAACCATGTACTTTAGGACAAGAAAAATAAATATAGATCATCCACTAGTTGAGGGGATATTGCACAGGCCCTGGTAAAGTAGGGTATTGCACGTTCCCCATTATAAAATAAATTACGCATCGTTATGGAGGAAATATTTATTCATAATTCAAATTTAAAGTCCAAAGAGAAATTGAAAGTCCAAAGAGAAAACAAAGCGAGATCAAATTAAAAAAATTATATTCTTTTTAAATTTTCCATATGGCTTTTCCATTTGGATTTAATATTTGGCTTTTCAATTTCAATTTAACATTGGCTTTTCCATTTGGATTTAATATTTGGCTTTTCAATTTCAATTTAACATTGGCTTTTCCATTTGGCTTTTCAATTTCAATTTAACATTGGCTTTTCCATTTGGATTTAATATTTGAAAAGCTTAAGGCGGTTGCTTTTGCACCTACTGGCTCTATAGCGTCTGCCAGATGGGAGGAGTTCATACACATTGAAGAGTATGTGCGATGGATCTTTTAGGATCATGTTTGCATGTCTGATTACGATTGACTCAAAGGTGATTTGAGGGGATGGGTGTGATTTATTTATTTTTTCCCTATTACTTTCATTTTTGTTTTGATCATGTTTGCTATTTTTGCTACAGTAGCTATGAATGTGTTGGAGGGGCTCTTCACTTAATCATCTTATTGCAAAATCTTTACAGATATATTGAAATCTCTGATAGTTATTAATGTTAA
The DNA here is from genome assembly GCF_031162955.1 of Sander vitreus. NCBI lineage: Eukaryota > Metazoa > Chordata > Actinopteri > Perciformes > Percidae > Sander > Sander vitreus. The sequence continues at coordinate 22,044,030 of NC_135876.1, forward strand.
AACAATATGTGGGAATTAAAAAAAAAAAATTGGTTGGGGTGTGACTTAGTGGCACAAAGCACATACTGTAAATTTACAATATATCTAAATGAAAGTCCGTCTCCGGAGCTGCCACTTGCTCTCCTCTCTTAGCAGCTGATAGTGAGAGAGAGAGGGACTAGCTAGTTAATCTTGTCTCAATTGTGGCCTGATCATTGGTAAACTAATTGAATTCAGTTCCCCGAATTGCTATTTTTCAAGCTACTGTTGCTGTCATGTTTCACTGGACCCGCATGAGCGCAGTTTTCATGGGAACGCAACCGTCGATGCTTTGCCATGTTAGTCACTCTGCTTGAGGAGAAAATGCTGTCCTCACGCTGTTGTATATTTGGTTATCATGACATCACGAGTGATTGACGTCCTGTCATTGTTCCAGTTGCTCACCCTCAAAGTGGATAGCGAGCAGACAAAACGTTCTTTTGAGTTCAGTGGAGCGGATAGCTCAGCAGAGTCATGTAATTGCGACTTCATGACATTTCATGAAATTCTGAAGCAGCGAGCCTCCGCTGCAAAATGTATGTAATGTAAACACTGGCCTTTTAACTTTTCTCTGTCGCTTGTTTGTCACTCAGCACTTTCTATCTCGTCTGCAACAATTTGCTTCCAATTATAACCTAATACGTGACTTACATTCAGCATTGTGTAAGAGGTTTAATGGGTGTTAAACCATTCCATGCAAGAATGTTGGCCAGCTGTAATGTGGGTAAAAAAAACAGAATAACCTCCAAGAGGAATGAGTGACATCCATCTACGTATGTGCCAGAATCTTATACATCTGACCTTGACTGCTTTTCTAGTCATTCAACTGAGCCAGGACCTTTTGCACCTTTTTGACTGTGACCTTTCTAAAACGAATACCATGTCAAAACGGTGATGCAGCATGGTGATGGATTATCACTTACAGTTAGTGTTATGTTTTGTGGTTCAACACAAGGATGTTTGCATGGTGCTAGGGCTGGACGATTATTTGAAATTTATCGAAATTCTGAAGGTATTATCAACGTATTTTTCCCACGACGATAATTTCGATAATTTATTCCTGTTGATAGGCCTACTTTCTCCTTAAAAACATTATATTGCGTGTGTAGTCAGGGGACTTCGCCCGGACCAGTCAGCCGCGTGGAAAGCATAATGGAGGATAACTCAAACACAGAGTTCGAGTCAACTGAGCAACTTGTGCCCAAAAAAAACGCAGTGTCCGTCATCTGGAAACATTTAAGGCTTCAGAAAAGATGATTTAGAACAGTGTGATTAATTATCATTCATTTATCGTTATCGAGGTAAAATGTGCAATTAATCGTGATTTTGATTTCAGGTCATATCGTGCAGCCCTACATGGCGCTACTCCAATTTCAGAAGCCAATAAATAATCTTTAAAAATAACAGTACTGCTGTTTATGGGAATTGTATAAGCCATATTTTAGCAGTGAATTGTGAATATCAGCTAATACTTTGATAATTTAAATGTGTTTTGGATTATAACCCCCTCACCCCAGTCAGATATTAGATATTGCTCTTGGAGCACCTCAAATGTGCCTGCATTAAAACCTAAGTGTTTTTTCCCATGAAATTTGGGGCTTTGAATATAAGCCGCCTTAGGAAATGAAACATGAAAATACTAGTCTGTGCTCCCAAGAATCTTGTCCTGGCATTAGCTGCCATCCGTCTACATTCATGGCATTTGCTCAAGTCATTAAAAAAGCAGCATATCTTCTTTTTTCTTTTTCTTTTCAAGCGCTCAAGGCCACAAATTCAAACTGTATGCACAGTTCTGACACCCAAGTATTTAGTAAAGCCAATGTATGGCAAACTATTGATTTATTATGAGTCCTGCAGCTCTTGCCTTGGGGGAGCCATAATAGCCCTATTGATGAATCCCCCTCGATCCACTAGAGATTAAACAAGGGGCTATTTTATATGGTTTTGTTCCTCATGCTCATAAAGTCCTCCTATCCTGTTAGGTGACAGTTTAGTCTTTTGAACATGACTGCCCTGAAGTTTAACCTAGGATTTATTGGTGCATGATCATAAGATGGGTGCATAAATAAAAGCATTGACGGATACATCACCACCCAAGGTCACACACAAACTACCACTTCTCAGAGTGTTTATTAGGGAGGGCACTCACTTGATTAAAAAATGATTTAGATTGGGATCTGGGATAAGGGGACATTTAGCTTGGTTCATTTTATATATATATATATCATAATGGGAGGTATTAAAACATTAAGGTCCAATAGGAGGTGAATGCATTTGTAATGACTTGCTGTACATGCTGTGGTGACAAATTAACTACATAGCTTAAACTCTCATGTTGACTTGTGAATTAAATTAGTTTTCATCAATTAGATTAATCATTTTGGGAGGGTCACTGTCTGGATAACATGACAGGGCAAAGTATACTTATTTTCCTAGTGAATGCATTTCGCAATAAGACATCGGATGGTGTCTTCTTGTGTCCTTCTCCAAGTCACCCAATATCTTTTTTGACATTAAATCAACAGAAGCCTATTCTATCAGCAGTCTGACACTTGATATAAGAATGATATTTGCCCCAAGTTTCAAGTTTCTTGAGGTCATAACTAAAGCACAAAGTTTATAATTTGACCAAGTGGTTTGTTCAACATGGACTGCTTAAATGCAGACAGATTACACGCCAAAAGGCGAGAGAAGGAACTCCTTGAGGGTGCTTTGATCGCCAGCTCAAAATCCATTACTTTGACTCACTAGAGACAAGGGGATCCAGCAGTATAAATTAACATCAAAGGCAGATCAGCTAATGGGGAAAGGTCTACCCCATACCCATAGTGAGTAAAATGACTGTACCAATGCCTACCTGTTTAAATATGCTACACGAATCAAAAACATGGCTTGAAGCTAATGTTAAAATTCTGAAAATGTTTCTATTCTTTTGAATAATTTAGTTATAGTGTGATTTTTATTTATCTTTACAGGACACAGATCACATTGATTGGCTTTCTATGTAAATAATGTGTAGTATGAATATTTTCCAGGGGTTTAGAAATACACATGGAGCCCATACAATATGCAGCCCTGCATCAACAAGGAATTGCAAATTAGGATTCTCCCTTTGTCTTTTAAGTTCCAATATATGATTTGTGAGCTTATATTTGGTTGCTCAAGAACATGGAGTATTTTTTTCTAAGCAAAAAAAGAGGAAGAAGCCATTTATGCTATACCATTTTACCTTACAATTAAAGTGTTTTCTTTACTTTTTTAGCCAACGAAAGCTAAAAACAGATTCCAGTGTCCAATTGTAGGCGACTTCAGTTGGTTCCAGATCTTCATGTTTAAAAAGAACAATACATTTGCACGCTCTGGTTACTATATCCAAAAGATGCACAGGGGGGGGACTGTACTGTAGTCTTTCATGTTCAGTGTCCGTGATAATAATCTCAGTCAGTTTTTTTGGTTACTATCAGCAGGAATCCATGATAGATGATTTTCTCAGAGTTTTCCTCTACAGTCACCATCTTGGTGCAACAATGTTGAGCTAATCAAGACATACGAGCCACAGCACCTTTTTAGAATTCCTTTTCCTATGAAGGGCTGGGATTGGTTCAGCAAACGTGATAATGGATACATTTCCCACAAGACAAGACCTTTAATTAACTGCCTTTTGTCATTAACAGGAGCAGCCAAAACTCTTGATGGCTTATGACAGACACCCAAAACTATAGCCTGCATTAGTCATTACAACACATACCCATATACTAGTGAATGTGAAAATAAATGATAGCATAAAGAAGACAGAAAGCAGAGCATGCTGATGCCATGCATATTAAATCATCCAGCCCAGTGCTATCCTGTCCTTTCTTCTCACTCAGAGCTAATGAGTTACCCTTGAAAGTAATTGTCATATCGGTCTCATTAACACCAAGGATATTTCTTCAAGGATATTAACACCAAGGATATAAGTGCTTTTGCCCACTGAACTGTTTTTTTTTTTTTTCCTACCACCTTTCTGAACCAGGTAAGAGGGTTTATATTGTTAATCATCTCTCATGACAACTACAGTCTTTCAGTGGTATAATGGGTCGCAATGAGTACAAACAAAAACATCATACATTTAGATGCTAATTTAGTTTTTTATTGGACACATTGTTGGTGCTACAGTAAATAGAGCTCTACTGCTCATGCTAAACACTCCAAAATCACAAAGAATTATCTATCTAATTATATCTATTTATTCCATACAAACCATTACTTAAGTTTGTTGTTTAGTTGCTTGTTTGTGCATGCTTGTTTGTGTGCCACTTGTTCGTATGTATTAATCGTTTTTGCTTAGGCCTGCTGTCATTAAAGATGTAATGAAATTTATTTTAATTTAATTAAAAAAGGTGCTCTAAGCGATGTTGGGTGACGTCACTTCTTGTTGACGTTCGAAGTATTGTCAAACAAAACGGAGGCTAGCTCGCTCCTCCCTCCTCCTCATCCCGTCTCCTCCCCCCTCCCTTCCGTGCACTAACCCTCCAAACCCCACCCCCCAAAATCCTTCATGTCGGTTTGTTATGTTTCCTGGTGCAGGTTGGCCAGTTTGTTTTTGTTGCCGTTTGTGGAGCCTGGGCTGACTACAGAGACCGCGTTTTTTTACAGTGTGTTCAGGGGACAGGCAGCTAGCGCATAGTGAGATGTTTGCTGTATGTGACAAAAAATGTTGTAGCCTAAAAAATGCGTAACATGGCTTAGAGCACCTTTAACCATTATATTTTAGGGTGCCTATTGTCAGCTGGCCAGGGACTACAGCTGCAAATTAGCCTTAGAGGCTAAAAGCTGCTCCTTTTACTGTATAGTGAACTAAGGGGGACTGTCCACGATATTATAAACTAATAAACTAAACTAAACTAAGTGGATGTGACACACTGCTATTTTACCGAACTCAAAAGGTTTCAAGTCTCAGGTTGATCTCTTTTCACCTGTGGTTTCAACACAGCACACCTTGGCTACAATTTCCACCACGACAGCTACCACGTCACCACCCCAAATGCTAATGAAGGCAAACAGGAGAGGGTGGGTATGGGCGCAAAGGGTGAAATCATGTTCTGGTTGTTTCGTGTCAGCGTGAGCATCTTCCTGGGTCTGACAGATTGGCCAATTAACCTTATTTACCATGTCTCCGCTCATCCTCTAACGAGCTCCACTGGGCTTCTTTCTAATAACGAGCTGCTGAGATTGGGGACCATTGGTGTGTTGGTTTCAGTTGTGTTTGTCCTGCCATTATTAAGGTGACAAGATAGCATATGTACTCCTGTACTGCCTGAGCAAGAGTATTCATGCTGTTGTTCATGTTGTTTTTTTAATGATTGGTATGCCTCATGTGGACTTGCTTGGACTTCAATTACTGTAACCATAGTGGAGTTTGCTCAATTGTCAAATGATTTTGTTTCATAGGGAGTACATTAATTCCGACATAAAGGGATTATCTCCCCGACACAAATAAAACACAATGGGAGCTTTTCACGTTTACAAGCTTGAGTAAGCAAGTTCAGTGCCTTAATCATCGTCCTTGTTAATTGCCAGACTAGAGATTGTCACCAGTGTTGCATTTGGATGGAATGGGGATAAATATCAAGGTTGCCCTGTCAAATGAGCTGACAGTAGTGACAGCAAAAAGGAAGCAATGATTGTATTATATTTAATACAAAGCAGCTTATAAGTCAATAACAACATTAAGAATCGAATAACCAACAAGCATTCTAAACTACAGCCCATTGGTGCGTTGGTCTGAGTTGTTTCACCTGGCTCTAGTTCTGGCACGACGCCGCCGACACCGTCCACACAAGAATTCATTTCTCCCGCTCCCCGGTCCTGAAAACCTTCTCCTCCCAGCAGTCATACGCTCCTGTGCTAGCAGTGTAAACATTGAAACTCTGAGCACTTTCATTGTCAAGTCTCTTCTGATTTTTGTGCAGATTCCCCACTTGAAAGGGATTTGATGCATCCACCCCGGAATAAAGAACTGGATTTCACTCGATGACCAAAACACTTCTTTTCCTTTTTTTGTTCTTTTATTTTGGCACACTTCAGCAGTTCAATTTGAGTTATTGCTTCAGCCAAGGAAGGCATTTTGGATTTTTTGTAGGTCCTTAAGCTGCTTAACAGTTTTGTCTTTTCTAGCAGTAGCAGTAGCAGGTGAAAAACCTTTAACACAAAGAAAGAAAATACACATTTTTTATCATATTGTTTTAACCATTTTTTAAACCCATTTTAACATTTTTATAGTACTTTTTACCCATATATAAAAGTAGTAATTAAACATTTCATCATACCCATTTAACATATTTAAAGTGCAATTATTTAAACCAACACCATATATAACATCAAAAGCATTATAAATTAGCTCATATTATCCCTTAATCTCACCATGTTTGCTACAAACCCTGAAGCAGTATGCACTTTTAACAGTTACCAAACACTACCTCCCCATTGTTTAGTTAACATTTACAATAGTTGAAACACATTTGAAATCAAACGGTAAGCAGACAAGTCTCTCAGTCATTAAAGGGTTAAATGACGCTAGAGTCTCTGTATCGCAGTCTCCCCTTTCAACTCTCGCCGTTTGCCGCTCGTCAACTTGTGTTCCTCTTTACTTCCGATGTCTCCTTTTTAAAGCCCCGGGCAAAAGTCGGCCGGGCACATTGGTTCCACCCACTTTAACAATTGTCCGCTTCAAACAGTTTTCCTCCAGTTTGACTTGACACTCATGCTCCCAATTCTGGCAGCACAGCTAACTATCTGACAGCAGCTATACAGTTAGCAGCAGTAAGCATAACTTTTGCAAGAAGTGCAGTTATCTGTCCAGCAAAAACCCTGTAAATCACAGACAGACAGATAAACAGGCAGAGCAGCCAGAGGACATCAGGGGGAAAACCAGAATAACATTTTCTCCATAAATCTCCAAAATCAGTGGTAGTGCTGAAAAGTGTTAAAGCACTTCTCCTGGGAGATCGTACACACCCACCAATGTTACATATTGCGAGAACAGGCTTTGGGGGGCGCACAGGGGGAAATGACAGAGGCACCATCCTCCCTATTACATGTCAGAGTAGCATCAAAATGATTTTGAAGTTGTCAAGGTAAAAAAAAATCAGAATGTTGCTTAAATTACATAGCTAGGTCTCTGAAAACATTTTTTTTTTTAACTTTTCGTTCTTCCTTCTTCTTCTGAATGACTCTTCCCTAACTTTATCTTTGACAGTATTTTGGACAAAGGTTCACCTGAGCAAGCAATGGAGAAGAAAAACAAAAAAACTTTGCTCTGGTCATTTGTGATTCATCTATTCAAGTAAGCCTGCCTTTGGAGCAGATATACTCTCCGCTCCATGACCTTCACTGGACAAGCATTGGTTTCAGGGCTGTGATTTTAAGGTCCCCACTGTGTTTTGTGTGGATGCCTGTGGAGACACTAATACAACCCGTAGTGCAGTGCTTTAATATGCTACCCTGAGCAGGTGCTAAGAATCCTCTTCTATTCAACCTTCAGTCTTCTAGAGGCGATTGAACAATCTTCAAGTTGCCATTTTTATGAAGCAAAAGTGTGTTGTAAAACTAGTGGCGGAAACATTGAGATCACTCAACTAAAAGAAGAGACTACCATCTTTGTGTGTTCTTTGTGCCTGAGTGCATTATTTGTCTTCATACCTTTATCCCGTTTATTGTTCTAAATGCCTCTCGGTGCCTTTTTACTTACTTATAAAAACTTATAAACATGTCAATTCACAATAGCCAATATATGGCAGTGGCCCATACCAAGTGATGTGCTTAAGCATCTTGTAATGTCTCGTGTCAAGTTTATGTTTGTATGTCTCAGTAAGTGCTGTCACTATAACCGCCGGCTTCGCTGCTGTAGCAAAGCTGTCACAAGATGTGAGTCTATAAAAAGTCTCATATTTACCTCATGTCCTTTAAGCCACATTTAGCTTGTGGTTGGAATATGTTATAAGTTGGGAGAAGCTGATAAAAATGTACATTGTGTAGTCAATGAAATAAAAACAAATATTTGTGTGTATGTCCTCCTTACATAACAATTTAGGCAGAACTAAAGCAATTAATCAGTCAATCAATGACTTGGTTGACCAGAAAAGTATTTCTTTATTTTGATCATCAAAGATTGTAATTATTGAAGTCCTCTTTGTAAGAAAAAATACCCAAACCTCATTGGTTCCAGCCTTTTAAATCTGAATATGTGACAGTATTTTAAAGGACAATTCCGGCGCAATACAAACCTAGGGGTTAATAACAGCTGGGAGCTACTGTCTTTCTAAACTATCTTTTTAATAAACTGTCTGTACACTTACAATGTTCTCAATGCTTCGGTTAACATTTAGGGACCCTCATTATGCTACCTATTGTTATGCTATACCATTATACTACTTGAAGTGTGGTGATATTTTGAGCCTTTTTAGTGGTATACAGTGGGGAGAACAAGTATTCGATACACTGCCGATTTTGCAGGTTTTCCTACTTACAAAGCATGTAGAGGTCTGTAATTTTTATCATAGGTACACTTCAACTGTGAGAGACGGAATCTAAAACAAAAATCCAGAAAATCACATAGTATGATTTTTAAATAATTAATTTGCATTGTATTGCATGACATAAGTATTTGATCACCTACCAACCAGTAAGAATTCCAGCTCTCACAGACCATAGTTTTTCTTTAAGAAGCCCTCCTGTTCTCCACTCATTATTAACTGCACCTGTTTGAACTTGTTACCTGTATAAAAGACACCTGTCCACACACTCAATCAAACAGACTCCAACCTCTCTACAATGGCCAAGACCAGAGAACTGTGTAAGGACATCAGGGATAAAATTGTAGACCTACACAAGGCTGGGATGGACTACAGGACAATAGGCAAGCAGCTTGGTGAGAAGGCAACAACTGTTGGCGCAATTATTAGAAAATGGAAGAAGTTCAAGATGACGGTCAATCTCCCTCGGTCTGGGGCTCCATGCAAGATCTCACCTCGTGGGGCATCAATGATCATGAGGAAGGTGAGGGATCAGCCCAGAACTACTCGGCAGGACCTGGTCAATGACCTGAAGAGAGCTGGGACCACAGTCTCAAAGAAAACCATTAGTAACACACTACGCCGTCATGGAATAAAATCCGGCAGCGCACGCAAGGTCCCCCTGCTCAAGCCAACGCATGTCCAGGCCCGTCTGAAGTTTGTCAATGACCATCTGGATGATCCAGAGGAGGAATGGGAGAAGGTCATGTGGTCTGATGAGACAAAAATAGTGCTTTTTGGTCTAAACTCCACTCGCCATGTTTGGAGGAAAACGAAGGATGAGTACAACCCCAAGAACACCATCCCAACCGTGAAGCATGGAGGTGGAAACATCATTCTTTGGGGATGCTTTTCTGCAAAGGTGACAGGACGACTACACCGTATTGAGGGGAGGATGGATGTAGCCATGCATCGCGAGATCTTGGCCAACAACCTCCTTCCCTCAGTAAGAGCATTGAAGATGGGTCGTGGCTACGTCTTCCAGCATGACAACGACCAGAAACACACAGCCAGGGCAACTAAGGAGTGGCTCCGTAAGAAGCACCTCAAGGTCCTGGAGTGGCCTAGCCAGTCTCCAGACCTGAACCCAATAGAAAATCTTTGGAGGGAGCTGAAAGTCCGTATTGCCCAGCGACAGCCCCAAAACCTGAAGGATCTGGAGAAGGTCTGTATGGAGGAGTGGGCCAAAATCCCTGCTTCAGTGTGTGCAAACCTGGTCAAGAACTACAGGAAACATATGATCTCTGTAATTGCAAACAATGGTTTCTGTACCAAATATTAAGTTCTGCTTTTCTGATGTATCAAATACTTATGTCATGCAATAAAATGCAAATTATTTACTTAAAAATCATACAATGTGATTTTCTGGATTTTTGTTTTAGATTCCGTCACTCACAGTTGAAGAGTACCTATGAAAACAATTACAGACTTCTACATGCTTTGTAAGTGGGAAAACCTGCAAAATCGTCACTGTATCAAATATTTGTTCTCCCCACTGTAAATAGTGATTTGTTTTTACTTTCCCTGTGCCCCGAATACTAGCGTTGTAAGCTAATCAGCGGTCCACGCTAGCTGACTGGTTTCAATCTACAAACACATTCGATTAGCATGAAATCTTGTCCCAGAGAGTGATCGAGTGGGTACACATCTGTTATTAACCCCTAGGTTCGTTTTGCGCCGGAATTGTCCTTTAACCTTCTATGATAGTATACTGAATGTCAGAAACATATTTCTTCTATTAAAACAACAAAAAAGTCTAATTGGGATAATTAGTTAAACTTTTACAATAACACTTTAACATTATTAACGTTATTTTGAATACTTGATACATATCTTAACATAACCACAGTAAAATAATGCAGTGATTTATAGTTATTCAGATAGTTTTCTCTGCAATGTCCACGGTTAGTTCTCAAACACTAGAAGCAGTTGGAATAAAAGAAGAAAATCAACTCCGCTCAAACCAGGAGCTCATGGAAACTTGCATTTCACTTTCAGGTTTATATGTATTTGCAAGCCGTGACATAGAGTGCACTATAATTCTGGTAGCTCCCCATATAAAAAAACAAAGAACCCAGCGGTTCCCAGGCAGTGCAGAGACATCAGAGAAAATGTAGCATGTCATCTTCTCTAATGCAGAAGGAGCCGTCTGATAATCAAGCTGGCAAGCTGCACTCACTTTTATTTGAACTGTAAAATTGATGAATCAGACTTGGCTCCACACTTACGACCCCTCTAGCCTTCTTTCCTTTTGTCTGTTGCTTGTCCAAGATTTGTGTGCCTCATCTATCTTATTTGGGCACAGTGCCCTCCAATATGCTACCCTTCAAAATGTGCGGGATCAATTCTAGCCATGGGAATCACAAAGAATAGAGGTTACCATAGTATACCATTGGGTTTCCATAGTGCCTCTGCATTAGCTGCATTAGACTACTAGTAGACTACACAAAAGTTACATATGCAATCACACTTTTTTTTTTTGTGCAGTTACCTCAACATGTCGGTAGTTGGATACATTTTGTTCTATAATGAAATTTGGGCTGCAACTAATGATTATTTTCATTAACTGCCATTTATTCTCAGTTTATCGACACTACATTGAAGCGTAAGCAATGGCACCTTAAGAGCTGCAAATTAATTCAAGTGTGCTGAGTCAGTTGGCCATGTTTCTAAATGTATGCCCTTTCCATCCAAATTCAATAAATTTGCTTAAGAACACTGACAGAACTGTGGGTGTTGGAAAACTCCTCAAGGCTCTTGGGGCTAATGAATGTTCGTTGAATGATGTTTTCTAGACTTAGATGGAGCTGCATTGCAAAAAAGGTTTTATTGTAATGGGTATATACAGGATACTAACTAGCCTTTTATGAATGCCCTTATATTCACACTTAACAATCATTCTTTCATTTAAAGGAGAACTCCAGGCAATTTTTACGTTAATCTTGATTGCTATAAGTATGTGAGTACTGTCGATTGCAAAAAAAACGAGCTGAATCGGTGCTAGCAACATGGAGCTGCTGCAGCTAATGCAGAGACCTCCCACTTAGCTAAAACGGCAGTTTTGGGGGCATATCATAAAGAGTGCCTTTGTACCTCTTAACAGAAACAAAATGCAATTAAAATGTCTGTGCAACATTAACAGGGCCCTTACATGACAACAAGATGCGGTTTTCAACTCAGACATTGTTTAAATTCACCTACCCTGTTAGCCACTAGCTGCCGTCTGGAATGAGTGAGTGTGTTCAGCCAGGCTTCGGTAATAATCCTCAAGCAGCAGTTCTGTGTGTATTTGTAGCATATATATCCATTTTGTGTGCGATCCATCTGCCGTTGGTGAATAGTAGTCTCTGCACTGGCAAACTGTGTGTTAGATGCCTTAGCCAGGCTTGCAGGCCAGACCGGCATCCTTCTACATCCTCCCCACCTTCCTCACCTGCCGCGGCGGACAACAATCCACGGGCGCCCGCTGGTCTGGTGGATGTCCTCCGGAGGACAGTTCATGCTTTCGCGGCGAAATCTTTGCAGCGAAAAAAGTTTATTTCCCCCTCAAAAATAGGTAATTGAGCACTGTAGTGGTTATGATCATATCAGTGACTATGTAACTACATGGAAACGGGCCAAATGATGCCTGTTTCTTGTAAAGTAACAGCGTTACAGAAGGCTGGCTGTAGTCTTGTGCTGAAGTGCAGTGGGATTTCAGTTGTAGCAGGAAAAGGTAAACAGCAGTGTGCAGATCAGAGCGTAGTGTGTGTAGAGTGAAGTGCGGAGGTGTTCACAAGGGAAGAAGCATGGAGTAACGTACCTATGGAGCTAGAGCTAGCCTTCAGTAACGCTATTACTGTACATGAAACAGATGACTTAACTCTTGAAATATTCAAGGCTTTCAGTAGTCATGGTGCATTTTTTTGACCTTGGGTTTGTTTTCCTGATTGCTCTCAAACATTTTTTGATTTTTTTTAAGATAATAGAGGCATTTTCTTGGAAAAAATGGAAAGCAGAAGACACAACGTGCACTTACCTCTATTGTAACCAAGATACTGGGAACTCCAGTACAGTAGCTAAGTATGTCCGCATTTCATTTTTATGCCAGTGTCAGTTGTCCTTGTACTAAATATATTAGTGGTTAACAGTACCATTCTGTGCTGCCTTCCTTTAATTTAAGTGGCTTGTCATTTGTAAAAACAAAAATGAAAAAAGAAAAGAACGGCACAATGAGCAAGCAACAGGTGTCACAAAAGACTAAAGGCCCTATTTTAATGATCTAAGCGCACGGCGTGAAGCACTTGGCACAGGTGCGTTTAGGGCGTGTCCAAATCCACTTTTGCTAGTTTGACGGCGGAAAAAAGGGTCCGGGCACATGGTTCAAAAGGGTTGTACTTAGTGTCTTCATTAATTCATAGGTGTGTTTTGGGCGTAACATGCAATAAACCAATCAGAGGGTCATCGCCCATTCCCTTTACAAACCTTGTACCTTGGCGCATTGCTATTATGATGGCGGATTTACACCATCATTTTTTTATTTATAATCTTCTGCATGTTTGTGTGCTGCTGCAGTTCCCTGTGTGTGCGTAACAAGCATAGTGTGCCGCGCTGTGCATAAGCCTAGGCACATTTACTAATTTGCTGTTAAAATAACAATGAAATGATGCGCTATTGACTTTAGACCAGGTTTTTATTGGTCAATGGCGCGACCACTTCCCGCTGCCTCAAGATAGCCATACGCCCAGAATGCACCTGAACACACCTCTCTGTAAGACCAGCACGCCCATGGGCGCAAAGATGGGCGCAGGTGGATTTGCTATTTAAATGACGTGGGCGCTGGACAGGAAATTGACAACTGCGTCGGTCTTACACTAGCATAGACACTTGCGTCGGGCTTTGCGCAGCGCTGGGTGCAAGATAGGGCCCTCAGACAGTTATGTTTTCAAGCCAAAAAAAGCCTTTTCACAAGGCAGACTTATTATTACAGTAATTTGCATCATGATGTGATACTTTGTCATTATACATTTTTGTTAGCTCTTGTGTCTAATTAGCTATCTTACTCATCCCCTTTGTGAAAAGGGTTGTTTGTGTCAAATACAGGCCACCATAGCTCAAGGGGGTAGGATGGGAGAGGGATCTACCATAGATATGTGTCGGAAGAGACACATTTTGCTGATGTGGTTGCAATTACTAATATTTACAACATATTGTATAAATGCACTTGACCTTTTCAACTCTCACCTTAAAGTTCCCCTAAAGTAGCTTATATGCCACATTTATTGATATAGTAAGGGTACTTCATGCTACCTACTGAAATAATCAAACCAAAATAAATATTGTAATTGATTCATCATCATCATCATCATGAATTTTAATGTAATTTGTGTAATGTCCCTGTAATTCCATTTGGCCTATTTGGAATCCCTAAAAATATTGAGATCTCCATTTGATTTTAAAATATAGCTCCAAAATTGCTCATTTACTACAAATGTATCACTACAACGCACGTTGTTTGATCATGTTTTGTTTTGCATCAACTATGCACATTGGTGGCAGCATGCAACGTATGACCATCGATAACTATCGTAATTCTTCGACTGACCCTTCGCTGTCCACTGTCGCTACAGTTAAACTTACTTTATCTAGCTCGCTACCCGGCTCGATTATCAGCGGCACTGGTCGGATACCACAGAGGAGGATTTCATGGTAACCGCAAAAAGAGTAGAGTAGTTGTAGCACTTTGAAAACTATTGTTTTTAAAGGTGCTAAAGACATGAAGTTATTATTATTATTATTATTATTATTAGTAGTAGTAGTAGTAGTAGTAGTAGTAGTAGTAGTAGGAGGAATAGAGTAGAGAGTATGAAAGTATGTGGCGGCACGTTGCCGGAAGAGATTGACCTAGCATTCAAAGAAAAATTAAGAGTACGGTTAAAAACCAAGTATTTTACTAAGAAGTGGCACTTTACAGATAAGGTGGTGGGAAGAGATCAGCTTTTCTTATGACAGCAATGCCAATAAGGTCAGCTGCAGTGTTTCAATGAAATTTGTATCTTATACAGTTCTATGGCCGATTAAAACATATTTGGGCCGTTACATTTTTCTAGTTTACCAGCCATTGGCAGATAGACCAAAAAGTTAACTTTGGACCCTGAAAATGAATCATAAGGATGCCGTAATTTCTCAGGCAGTATGCTTTCTTGACAATCCTGGCTTCTGGTGAACCACAGACATCCTGCTGTGCTCTGCCTTCCTTTCCTTTGTTAAAATTTCTATTTCTATCCTCTGGACATGATCCTCATTGTCAGTTGTCGGCCTCAGCGATTGAATAGCCTTGTGAAGCCTCCCCAGAGTCTCCTGCATGAGCGGTCTTGGCGGGATGGGGGCAGTTGACTTGCACTATCTCTGCCTTTCTCTCAGAAATACAGGCACTTTAGCCTTTTGGTTTTACGTTAATTGATTTTCTAGTAGATGGTTTGATTCGTTGGAGCCCTTTTTTTGGGGCGAACATGGTTAAGTCATTGTTACAACATTGTCATCCCTGCTGTTTCACCTCATGTGATCTTTAATTTCTACAGGTTTGGATGACACAGTTGCCCGTTTTGGAAAAGTTTGATGTCACATATTGTTCAATACCTCTACGCCCATTGTTATGTTGATTGGCACTGAAGGAAGATGCCATTGTGTTTATTATTCTTAAAAGAAATGGCAGTTCAGTTTAATGTTTATACTGTCTAATATGTGAAATTTAAAACTAAGCCGAAATATAAAAGACAATTATCTGCTTTCCATTCAATTAGTCATTCATATTGAGATTAACGTCTTTCTAGGACAGTCTCACTGCGACTATCATCACCTCAGGCATGCATGCTTTGCCATCTTTAAAAAGAGTTTCTAAATTTTGCTCTGATTTCTTCATTGAATATTCCTTTAGCATACGTACAAGGGACACAAGAATACTTCTTATATCTACTGTCAAGAGGCGCTTTTACACTGTTTTCATCACTCTGTGTGTGTGTGTGTGTGTGTGTGTGTGTGTGTGTGTGTGTGTGTGTGTGTGTGTGTGTGTGTGTGTGCGTGCGCGCAGTAAGATATTCAAAACACCAGCCAGTGCTGTGGTCAGGAGTTTATTTGTGCCAGTGTCGTGGCATATCTCTTGTGTAGCTCAGCACTCTTAAGGAACACGGACCCTTCTTTGCCTGTCACAGTTGTCTTCTTGTGTAAGTGCAGAGGGTGACAGATTGTGCTTGGCCTTGCGTGCACATGGCCTTTTGTTTTGAGTCCCTTTGGACCACCCTCTCGTGACAGGCCCTGTGTTCAGGTGGAAACCCTGCCGAGCACCCTGCCGGCAGGTTAAGTGCTCTTGCACACCACCATGGGGATTGAAGACAGACAGGCAAAGAAGGTGTTTCTCTATTCTTCCCTTAATGGTTCTTTATTCGTGCAGCTTTGTATGTTCCTTCGTGTATTGCTAACATCCGATTTTAGTTTTTATGTTTCTTTAATGTCTTTTTGTTGCTGTATGTAAGTGCATTACATTTTTCCACAGGTTTCAGCGAAATTGAGGTATCTTTCCAGCTGTTTTATTTTCTTTGAATTGCTCTGTCTCATTGTCTCTTCTGCAAACATTTTACCAAACATATAATTGATTCCTTCCTTAGGCAACCTTACTGAAGTACTCCCACCCCATACCAGACGAGCTCAAGTACCCCTTCATCATCACCACCACGTTTAAATGTGTTCATTCGAATGCATTTCTAAACGTAATGCTATTTGACACAACCATATAAACGTAAATATTGTTAAGATACTTCGTCATACAATGAATTTGTCAGTGTATAATAGAGGTGTGACGAGATGTCGTCCCACGAGATCCCGCGAGATTAAAATGCGGCGAGATTTCTCGTCGAGGTAAAAACTGTCTCGCGCTATCAGTACACAAGTGCAGAGCAGCAGCAAGCATGATGGATGAGTCTGACTTTAACCTCCAAATTAGCATAGAAGATTTTTCCCAATTTCAAATTATGTCCCCAAAAGGAAACGTATCAATATCTGTTTTATCTAAAAAGATAAATGTCTCCGTTTGTTCATCTCACTTGAACTGCAAAATGGGATTGCCAAGCAGACAAACTGACCAACACATATATAAAAAAAGATTGATACTTGGCTGAATCGATACTAGAGTAGCCTACTTCCTTGCTTACTGCTGCAATTAATAAAATGCAGAGGAGGAAAAAAGGGCATCTGTCTTTACAAACATCATCTGTTTGAGTGTTTGATGGTCATTTATTTGTGCTTTAGAATGTAATCACTGTGAAAAAAATAAAACGGGCTTTATTTCTCTCTGTCTACTGTATAATGGCAAACTCAAGTATAAAATAACTGGTCTCAATTACTGCCAGAAAACGCTTGGTTGTGTTGTAACCTTGGTTCTCTGAGTGAAGAGACTATCTCTCCACCATACATATGGAATAAGTAACAGTGTAACTGTTAGTTATACAGGAGAGAAGTCAGTCATTTGAGTGAGTGGCAAAACCTTTCATTGCTTGTTTTTCATTTTGTGACTTTCGATTGAATAACGGGACTATTTTTCCAGTCTTATTTCTTCATTGAAGTTTTTCTATGAAATAGGGTTGAAGTCTCGTCTCGATCTCGTGAAACCAATCTCATGTCTCGTGAGCTGGGTGTCTCGTCACACTCCTAGTGAATGAGCTTATTATCTTTTCTGATCTTTTTATTTAATTTTTACTGTTATTTTTTTTATTCCCCTGCCAATATTAAGGAAATAAATTGTCTGAGCTACTCCATCTTTCTACTGAACACCTGGCAACTGTAGAAGTACCCCTGTATTAACATACCCCTGGCTTAGATCACAGCTGTGATACATAATAGAAATTGTTTTATTCAAAGTTTGGATTTCACTGTGATGTTCCTAAAAATCATGGTTTTGGGGAGGGATACACCGGAAGTGATGTCGGATATCGGGCCGATGCTGACTTAAATAGCTGCATTGGGTATCGGTGACAAGGGGTCAGATGAATTTAATTAAATTGTTTTTTAATTATTATTTGTTATTTTAATAGTAAGATTATTAATTAAACACTGGCATTGGATTGTTAGTAGGTATCGGTCGGGACTTGAAGTCGGATGAATCCCTATTCCTGGGCTCTGTTCACATCAGAGACATTGCAATTTCTTCTTTTAAACTATTCACACTTACCAGCCAACATCAGACATGTGTCATGTGGGGGAAGGATTTGGGAAACTGAGCTGCAGTGTGAATGTAGCCAGTGACAAACTGCAAATCCTATGCCCACTTTTCCATTTGGTCTTCTTCCTTGTCTATTGTTTGCCATGTTCTGTTCTTCTGCTCGAGGCGTTTGCTGAACAAGCAGCTTTCCTTCTGCCAATTTCTCGACTGTTGAAAGTCTAAATGCGTCAATGCAAATGTTTTCATGAGATAATTCCCAGAGAGCAAAGATTTAATTAAGTGTGCTCGATTTGTTTTCCGGATCTTCTTTTCATCAGCGGAGTACAATCAGAGAACTAAACCACTGTGTTTGAACCATTCATTGCAATCAACTTCAACAGGCATTGTCTCTATTGTTTGTTGCTCGTCTAGCTCTGGATGTCAGAAGGGTTTAATGAGGGTTTTATCCATGAGAATTGCGCACGTTTGACTTTGTACATGACACGGGTAAACTTGCTGAGCGTGGCACTTGTAATAGTACTAACAGTGAGAAGTAATAGGCCTAAAATTGAGCGTCTGTAACAGCAAAGCCAAAGGTAGGCTGTATGAAAGTGGCCTGTTCATAGAGGACATTCTTCATTTACTATTCCATCACAGTTTGTACTATGTTTGCAGTTTTCCACCACTGTCATTTGGAGTACCAATTGCTATACTATTATGGATATTCAGCTGTGAACTTGAGACTACGCACAAACACAGCTTCCTGCACCTTCCAACAGCAACCAAACCACGATACAAATGGCATTAATTATTAAGGATGCCATTTCAATTTTTAGACAAACAGGATCTGACAATGTATGACTGACCGCTAAATAGTGATTGGTTTGTCAGTAAGAAAGATACAGGCAATGTGATCTACCACAGGGGGCATTCAGTCTGCTTTGTAATACGCATCTACATGTTGAGCCAGGAATAGAACATATTTCTCATAAATAGGTTTGGAAATTGAGGTTTTATCATAGAGGACAATGACTTTTGTACTTACCAACGTAAATAACAGATTTTGCTTTATGACTGCACTGAAAACACACAGCTATAAACATCTCCCCACCTTTCAACCCTACCTATATTCACCGCCCACAGACTCCCTGGATCCTCCTCATTATCGACCTCTCCTCTCCCTGTTCAACTCCTCAATATATGTGACTTGAGGGATCTGGGGGCATTCTAATTTACCTGAAACTCAAACATGCACTTACGTTTTTGTTCTGAATGGATGTTGGTATGATTGCATCCCCACTGACCTTATTATAAAGGGTGAGAGCCATAGCGAATGAGAGACATAGAGGGGGTAGAGGAGAAAAGAAATGGGTCGGCTGCATTCGTCTCTGCAGGTTCTCTGCCAGGCAGACACAAGAGCAGTGATGTGACTAAAGCTGTAAATGTGCTGGCGTGCTTACAATATGGGCTGCTTGAGCAAGCCAAGCCAGTCGGTGCTTTGCTGTCTGTCTCCCCTCCTACACATCTCAGAGAAGCAATTTAAACTTTTGTCTCACTTGGTTTTTCATCTTCACTTAGGGGGGGGTTAGTATGATACCATGCTAAAAGTACAAGTTCTTTGCGTTTGAGAGTTGAAGAGAGATAAAGACAAAAGCATGATAAACAATTTTGTGTGAACCTTTTACCATCCAAAACCATTTAGTCATCATATTGTTTCCTTTCACAAGTATTAACTGAGCAACGAACTGATTAAGAAGATTTTTTTCTGTCGATGTAAATTCTTTGCCGCTCTGCTTATAATGATACCAGCGGTTTTGGGCATGAGCAATACACAATGGACAACCTAACACCCTTCATATGCGCCTCTCAGTGGTGCAATGACAACTTTAAACACACGCCTCCATTTTGGCTTGTCCCTGCTGTCAGATTAATTCACATCAACTTGTCCAAGCGTGGTGAAACTTACCGGTCTGGAAAAGGGTTTTCCCATTGTCCCACAGAGTGGATCTTCTATTTTAGAAGACAAAAAACTATCCATGTAAAGGTAACAATTTCTTTAGAAAATACCTATAATATCCATTTCAAGTATGTGGTATTGCTATTCAGAGACTAAACAAATAACCATCATAATTTTTCTTCAAAACAAACTGTCTGTGTGAGATATTTCCATTAGTTGTAAATCATTTTTATGCCTTATTTTACATCATTATTAATATTCACCAATGCCAATGAAAGAATCAGACCGCTTAGATAAAAAAAGAAAAAAATGGATCACCTATTATAATAGGTATATCGTATTGTCATAGCGTTTGATGAACTCTACAATTGCTGTTGTGCCCAGTTTAATGCATTCCTTTTACCCTCTACTTCACATTCCACATTATTTTTGAAAGTCATTGCTGTGGCATGTTTTTGGAGTGAGGGGGTTGAAATGCATTAACCGTATTAGGTGTGCGCATTTAATTCTGTTCAGCCTTTTTAAGGGGGAGGCTGAGCATCTGTCCATGTCCAACAGCATTTATTATTTAGTCTTCTTTGAGAGCACAAAAGTGTTTTTGGTGACAGGGGGCAATATCAAAATGGGTTCTTTAAGTGCATCTAACGCCTGTTCTCCCTTTGCACACTTCAGGGCATCTTGTCACTGTAGATTTGTTTAAAGAGGCACATGTCCCTTTGTGACAATTAAAGCTTCCTCCGTTTACTCTTTGTTAGTCTAATAGGATCACCGACCACAGTGCTATTCCATTCCATGCAACTGATTGTTACTAGCGACCCTTCCACATGTCATAGTTTAACATTGTGGACATACAGTACAGTGCATTCATTTGCTATACATTTATAGCTCACCTCATTACAAATATATATTATAGTCCACCCACAAAACACAAACACACAAAAATGTTAATTTTTAAGCAATTTTTCCCCCAGATTTTATACTGCACCTCAAAGGTACATACAAGCTAGTAATATTGTTGTCTTAACAATAGATCAAATGCCTTAGTGAAAGGTGTCGTACATAGTGACAGACTGAGAATATGACCCAAGGGCAGGCAGCTGTTTGTATGCTACTCACCCAGAGCCAGACAACAGACAGCACAGTTAGCAACTAACTGGTGAATATAGTGGAGCATTTAGCAGCTAAGACTGTGATATTTTTTTCAGAAGATGGAGACTTAAAACAGCACTAAACATGTACCCAATATTGAACTTTCATTCACCAGGTGGTCAGACACACTCTTCAAAAAAATGCTATCTTGGCTCTGTGTCTACTCGTTATGAATAGGAAAAAAAAATATTGCGTGCGAGCAAGTTTTAATTGGTGACCAAGAAGCCAAGACACTGAGAACCCTCCGGCACAGATCGTCATTACTTGTAGGCCTAACTGATAGAAATTCACATTGACATGTTTAAATTCCACACAAGACAAAGTAAGGTAGAAAAGCATCAAACTGAAATAAATAAAGAGGTCACATCACCTTGCGATATATATGAAAATGTGCGTTTCTTGTTTTCTTTTATTGACAATGCATTGTCTTACTTTTTTAGGTTTGCATGCATAGAGATACTTGTCCACAGGCACATCTCTCATAATGTGACAAATTGCAGCAATTATTCTGATGAAGTTCAAGGATGACACCATTATGATGATGTAATAATGAGCCCAGCCCACCTGACAGGTTCTAATAGGAAGGTGCCGAAGGACATTCGGGTGATGAATGAGTATCCCTCCTTGTGTATTGCCTTTTTGTCAAACTCCACTATAACATGGATCTAAATAAACATTCCCTCTGGGCTTCAAAAGTCCAAAAAGCTCAAGTCGGGGATGGAAAAGCCTGTTCTATGCTAAATGTAATATCCTGTCAGGAGCGACCTTTTGTATTTTTAGATCAGATTAAATTTTAAGAGATCTAAAGTATATAATCTGTATACTGCCCTTTAATGCAGTCAGATTGAGTTAAACAGCAATGATACACAGATTTAATAACATATGGGTACATACATCATAATTTAGACTACATACTAAATTATAATGACATACTAAAACTTCTTTTTTAGGATTATCTAATAAAAAGTTAAGTCAACCTACAGACCATGGGGAGTTACATGGAATGAAGTGGACCATACTGTAACTCATATATCTTAATAGCAGCACTTAAAAACCTCATATTCTCATAAGCTAATTCTCGAAATTTAACAGTTTTTCTTTTGACAGTTTGCTACCTGAAAATGTACTCACAGCATCCCTGCTTTGACCTACATACACCCACATAATCTTGTTCAACGATCTCTCTTTCTCTTGCCTGTTTTGTTTCGTTTTTGATCTTCACTTTATCTGAGCATTATTGTGGAAAGTCAATAGTCAAACGGGCTTCTGTGGTGGTAGTAGTTGGTTGCCTGGGAATTTCTGATACAAGAGCTGAACCTCTAAAGTGTTTACCTTTTACAGAGATCCTCCTAACAATTGAAATCATATCTCGAGTCCATTAGCCTTAAAGGTTTGCTAGTGTTAGGAACACTTGAGAACCCCTGCTGGGGAAGGGCCTGCAGGAACAGCTGAGCGTGTGGGCAAGGCAGCTGGTGGCCAACCTCCAGACCCCTCACTGCTGCTCTAATGGCCCTGTCGGCCGCCTTGCTGTCACGTCCCCGTAAAACAATCTCCCAGGGGAGAAGGGACCACGGTAATAAGAGAAAAAAAAAATATGTGTAAATATTCACCCAAAGGAGAGAGCCAGTGACAGCACATCAAATATGAATGGCCTGTCTACTGGTCCACTAATGTGTTTGTTCATAAGTGAGCACATTAAGACTGGGATGGTGTATGCGGGATGCTGTGAACTGCCCGAGGATTTGTGTTTTCTTAGAGTGAGTAATGATTGGACATTGAACAGATTATGATGTTGTGTTACATTTGTGGTCTATATCAATCTTAACTTGTGTTTAAGAACTCTCCACTTTGAAACAAAAGTGTTTTTTGGTCCTTGGTGACATTGTTAGCTTTTTTTTATCAACTGGCAGTGCTATATGGTGGTCCATCACAATAGACATGTAGCCAACTTATTTATTTAGTCAAAGTTGCATGATTGTTGCTTAGTAATGCGGTCAAAAGCATACATTTTTAAGGTTGGGTTGGTGCAGTAGAGTGGGGATCTCACATCCAGCATATGGAATGGGCTGACTCGTATACATCACGTCTAAGTTTAAAACCTTCCTGCCAGCACTTGAATGCACCACTCTGAACACTGGTCAAAACAGTCAATACACCTACAGTAACTGCGTTACCTTACAAGGGTAATGTAACCAATGGGTGCCATCTATCAATTTAAATATAAGGTCAAATGGGGACAATCAGAAATTAACTGGATGAAGTGATCAAGCAAAGTTTTAGCAGAAAGGGAAACTAGCAATAGGTATACATGGCTGTGATGCTGTACATTGGAGATTTGTTGCACAAATGTCTATGTCGTAGCATCTGTCCCTATTCAAATAAACATGAAAATGAAAAAATGTACACAGCTGGTTGCCTGATGCCATTCACAAGACTAAATGTCTGGTATTTTTTTTAGATGATAATATTGTTAAATGGCTTCTTCTGGGGGGTCCTTAAAAGCTGCATTGCATATTGGTGATTAAAAACAAAACAACAAAAAGAGCTTATTTGACTGTGATTGTGAAAGCCAAGTGAAATAGACAATGAATTTCACTGCCTGTTTGGTCATCCGATCCACATTACTACATTTCTGCTTCAATTAGATTTGTATTGCATGTGTGCAAACCACACAAAGAAAGATGGTAAAAAATAGAAAATAATAAAAATATATTAAATACGCTCCTCTAAGGCTTAGCCTGTGATATACCATATTAGAAAAAGGAAAACGGTGTGGACTGCGGGGGGTGTTTTAGATCAGCATGTGAGAAAATCGAACCAAAATCATTCAAGACATGGATTTCAGTTCCTGTTTTACCATCCTTAGGTGTTTGGCTGTTTCGCCACCCAAATTGAAGAATATCCAGTATTTTGTTATTGAATTATCCTTTCATGGGCATTGAGGTAAATGCCGTTCTCATGATCAGTTAGCTATTCTCGCGATACTGTACTATTGACAATTCTACCATAATCACATGGTTTTTAGCAAAGCAGACTTCTACCTGTTTATTCTATTGAATACGGCATCATATCACTACTGCCCTCGCAGCGGAAAACAATTGTGCTGTCAGCAGAAACAATTCTTACACCTCATTGCTTCCATCTGTACAGAAACTCTGGCAGTTTGTTTAACATACAGATGCCAGATGCAGGCATTATTGCTGGACTGCTACTCCACCTGTTCAAAGATTTGTTTGGAAGTTTTTCCCATCATATATCTATGCACTATCAAAAAGAAGAGGTTTGCTGCACACAGATATAAAGTGAAAATGAAAAAAAAAAATGCAAGTCTATTTTTTGTTTTGTTTTAGTCAGCATTTTCTTCCAGTTTGCTGTATTTCATTTATTATAATTCAGGAAAACAAACGTACAAATAAACTGCAATGAGTCTCAAAAAACTTAACTTCAAAGGAGCTATAAATGATTATAATCAACCACCCTAAACTAAGAAAAGAATAACATTGAAATCTAAATGTCACAACTTTTAGACATACATTATACATACATTATGAAGCTTCAGTTTTTTTTGTTTTGTATCTGAACACTACCTACCTTAAGTCAAACATTAGAAAATAAGAATTATAATAATAATAATAATACATTTAGGCAACACTATTTATCACATTCAAGGATGTCAGTCTGCATTTCGTCAGACTGTGTACTTGAATCACATCAGAGGAACATGAAAATGTGTGCTTTAGACCTTGGTGGTTATCTTTAATGCCTTTGAGTCAACGCTGTTCGGAATAAGAACAACTGCTGTCCGCTGAGTGAGCACTGCACCACAGGGGTTTTACCTGATAACGGGGGGGGGGGGACTTTATCTCAGAGTGCAACATTCATCAGCTGCTTCAACGTGTATTTATTAGGCAACATGGGTTCTTGTTTTTCTTACTTAAGCTGTATTGAATAAAGTGCACACTATGTTTTGGCCAATCATACACTGATGGATCAAAGGATTATTGTTTAACTCCTTACATTATATGGCAACTATTAAATATTCTGTTCAGCTAACGCTCTCCAGGGAAGGGGATAGCTTTCGTTAAAATTGTACGAGGTACTTGAATGAAATGACCCTGTTATTTTATTTTCTTAACTCTTGAATATAAATGATATGATAAGCACAACAAAACTCCTGACAGGTAGTACATCTCCTGTAATTGGAAGCATTTGAAGATGTGACTCTTTTTTATCTCCTACTAATGATTACAAGCATGCTCTGCCCTAATCCATTGACTTTAAAATATCCCTTTGAGAGGGTAAGAAGATGAATGTTTATTGCCGGTAATCCCTGACTGTGACATACGAGTGCTGCAGTTTCCTCGGTTTCCCCCAAAACCTAGTACGCAAACCACCGTTCAGCATGCTGGTGAGATTACGCTGCCCTGTTGACATGAATCTCTTTTTTTCTCAATAGGTGTCAAACAATGTTTTCACCTTCATAAAGTATTTCTTATGTTGACATTGACACCCTCTTAGAGGAGCATCAAGGCTATGTCCGGGTTAGCTGTCACCAATGTGTAAAGGATGTCATTGTAATCTCTTTATAGCCATAGTAGCCACATGGCTCCGTTAAAGAAAATGGCTGAGTGCACTGTACATATTTCACTCCTTTACAAATTAGATGTCCTGATTTATTGAGGCCCATGAGTAACAGTTGTATAAATCACTGCATTTCACATCTTACTCCAGCATATAGATAGCAAGAATTTTCAACTCCTCAGCTCTAAGCAAACCATAAATCATTCCGCTTCTTTACGCCAGCCAGGGTTGTAGGGGTTATCTTCACAGAGAAACTCCAAATGGTTCCTTACTATGTAAGATGCATATTTACACTGGATAACTACTTTAAACAAGCAGCATTTAAATTCAGTTTTGCAATATGCTATGTTAAAGATGGAGTGCAACAGTATTTCCCCATTTTTTGTTTTACAATTTCTTTTAATATTCACATGGCAAAAAACCTTTTCCATGATAATTTATACTTGATCTTTGTCCTGAGTAGAAACTGCATAAATCCATGTTTTCTTGGATGAGAACACAATGGCTGCAACACATTTAACTCCTTCAGGGATAACATCCTCTGTTGTTTGGATGACAGTGTTGTTTTACATCACATATTTTTCTTAATCCTCCATCTAACCACACTATTAATTTATATATTCATTATATTTTCAATGGAGCCTTGGCCAGGAGACAAATAGGGTAACAAATACCACATGTAAAACAGCTAATTCAGGTCTATATTTGCTTGGTTTGTTATTGTTTTCATTTAATTGTGTTTGTAATTTTTATTTAGTTTTTTGTTACTTACTTTTGTTGGCAGATGTTGTTGCATGTATTTTATTTTATTTTATTTTCTTCTAATTCTTTTCCGTATACGTTATGAAATGTTTTAATATTGTTTGACTAAATGTAGTGTTGGACCCCAGGAAGACTAGCTGGTCGTCTAGGCGTCAGCTAATGGGGATCCTTAATAAATACAAATACAAATATTATGTGTAGGGTTGTTTTTTTAATGTTTGCAATATGTACTTAAAGCCATATAAAGACATACATTATCTAACTTCTGGAAGTGATTCAAGGACCAAGGAGCAAAATATAGAAAGTCGTCTTCCCAGACCACTTAGACTTCATCCCAAGTGGTGTTTACCATTTGTACCTGATGCTTTTTTTCCCGAGCAGGCTTTCAGTCGGTCAAGGACATGTCAAGACGTTGATGAACATGTTGACTGCAACTGACTGGAGTTTAACCTACCACCTTCCAATGCTTTCTGTGTTACGCTTAGTTACAGGCTGCATCTGAACGTCAACACTGCAATTACTACCAGCTTTGGGAAGTTCACAACATGCATTCTTCATTGAGACTGTGAAGCAGGTGTATTTAATAATGTGGTTGGTATGGTGATTGTGTGTTGGAGACCTGCTCCTCTTTACCTCTTTGAATGTGGCACATTGGCATTATTGACAAGGCTGGCTCATTGATTCACCTGCCATTAAGTCAATGCCTAGACTCATTTATTAATATGGACTTATATTTGGACAGCACGTGATGGTCAAATGGTGAGGCTTTTGGATCTAAGATGTATTGCTTCGGATCCGTTTGTTTAATAGCTCACTAATGTAGCTGTGGTTAAACTGTTATAGTTCTCTTTTAAGAAGTACCTACTGAACCTACTTATGTACAGCACGTTGAAATTCTATGTTTGTGCTATATAAATACAGTTATTATTATTACTGTGCTTCTTAAAAGGGCCAACACATTCTTCTGTGGACATATTCATGGATATATTTGTTTTGCTTCCCTTTTAGTTAGGAGTTCTCTTTGAACGGAATCTTAAATAATGGAATGTCTTTAGTTGCAAAGTTTAAAGTTGAACTTGCAGACCCTCTTGAGAACACACTGCAGTCATCTTCCAGATTGCTGAGGGCATTTAATCAAACCCTCCAAAACTAAACCCCAATCGCATATACGCACACACACGCACAATTCTTATTTTACAATGTGAAACACTATAACTACACAATTCCATCACTTGAAAACAATGAAATTACTGACATTTCTTATCCCGCTTGGCAATATGCTAATGCCAACACCTTTATTTGGATTTCAACCAATTTAATTTTGACATCAGATAAGGATAAACAAGGCTCATTAGAATCACTGTAATTATACTCTGCCATGACTCTGTAATTAGCTCAAAAAAGCACTTCTCAGATCTCCCAAGTTACATCAAAAGGGAATCTTTCTCAATTAGAATTCAGAGTCCCATTTAATTTTCCCTTTGTTTACCTTTTCTGAGTAACAGTCTGCTGACTATATAGTGGTTGACAGCTCGCATCCACAAGATTTCCATATTTTCCCGCCCCCCTAACTAGTGGTTCTCTACCTTTTTTTAGAGGCATGACACACTTTTGCAAGACACAAAATCCCAAAGCAGACCTCGTGATGTACGAAGTGGGGGTGGCACCAAGCTCCTTTACCACCTACTATTTTAGTTTTAGCTTTCGTCCTAAAAAATAAATCCAACACCAAGTAACAATCGCAAAAACGTAAACAAAAAATATTTGTCAACACCTGTACTTTCAAAATGACGAAGATGAGACATTGACGAGAATGAACTGGCTTAATAAAACAATAACTGACTACATTTCTTTATTTTATGAAAAAAAAGGTGACTGAAATGTAGGGCTGAACGATTAATTGCATTTGCGATAATATCGCGATATGTTAAGACGCGATTTCCTAATCGCAAAGGCTGCGATTTGGTCACGTGACTTCGCAAGAGCAAATCAGTCTGCACCCGCAGAGAAAGAATCAACTTAACTTAGCACGCTAATACTACGCCGTACCTTGAGCAGATTTCTGTCATTCAAACAACTCTGCGTTGTAGTTTAAAACTTTTACAGACATTTTAATAAAATTAAGGTTTTTATTCGGGCTTGAGTCCATACATGCAGTTAATGGATACAGGCACGCAGAACTGAAGGCTCGGTTAGCAACGATTAGCTCTGATTAGCGGTTAGCTCCAGTTAGCTAGCTCCGTTATAAAGATATGGAGTGGAGGAGACTGCCACGGGGAGGGGTAACAACCAGACTCTGATAAATGACGTTCGGGGAGCTTTCACAGCAGCGTGGCTGCATTGTTTCAACGGTTTTATTAGTACAGTTAGTCCCACGGCAAGACCAGCAGCAGCATGCTACTGCTAACGTAACGATAGCCTCTCTGTCTCTGAGTACAATGTTGACGCTGTCATGCGCGTGGCATGCAACTTCATGAGGGGAGGGAGGGGCTGGTGGCAGCTCCTCTGTGTGCGCTGTAAAAAAATACACCGTTGTAAATACTGTATATACTATATTTTTACTTATTTAACTACTAGTAAAGTTCAAAGACAGTGTTTAAAAAGTGCAATCCACGTTTATTACAGTAAATGATAATTAAATGTAAATACTACTAAGTGTGGTAAAGCCACATATTTGTTTTTATATTTCTGCAATCTGCCCTTTAGTTTGTGTGATTCGTTTCTGACTTTCATATGAATGTTTACACCAGGCGGTCAGTGCTCAGTATTCTACTGTGACTGAAGTAGTTCAATAAAAGATGTCATTCATATAAATTCATGCATCGCCATTTCATTATCACATCCAGGCCTGGCCTGTTTGTTTAATCTATCTAATCTTGTATTGTTCATACTATACAATGATTTATTGCTTGTCTTTGTTGAATAATACAGAAGACAAAGAGCTTAAAAAATAATCGCATATTGAATTGCAATCGCAATATTTTTGAAAAAAAATCGCAATTAGATTATTTTTAAAAATCGTTCAGCCCTACTGAAATGGAATTCATTTACATTTACTTTCATTAGCATCTCACAACGCCGGGGCATTACTTACAAAAAGGTGTTTAACTGAACTTAAAAGGCAGTGGTCCAGCTAGCTAAATTGAAAAACCTCTCGCTTAAGACAAGTTTGTTTGATTTGGTGTGTTAGATGTGCTATCCATGCTAAGCATGCATTAAGTAATTGCTACACATATTTGATATTCAGGTCTTGTCGATTTTGAATGGCTCCATGCCTGCTATATGTATTTGCAACCTCCACTTATTTTTTAAAACGCATCATTTTATGTAGAAATAAGTTTTGGGCTTAAATAAAATATGTATGATGTGTCGTCTGCATAATAAATGCTGGCATGTGGTTGAAGCTCCCTGCAGTCATTTTAGTTAACCCGTGGATTGTGGCAGAGACCTTTGGCATAGATTTACGTGTGTTGCGAACTCAGTTCTAGATGCCCTGCAGTCTGAATTTGAATATAGTTTACCAAGTAATACGGGAGTCTTTGTGCACTGATAGGGACTAGAGGTAGATGCATTCTTTTAGAATTTTTAGGTAAGCTTAATCCCCTCCTTTGGCTGCTTCAGAAGTTGTGAAAT
Organism: Sander vitreus; assembly: GCF_031162955.1. Classification (NCBI taxonomy): domain Eukaryota; kingdom Metazoa; phylum Chordata; class Actinopteri; order Perciformes; family Percidae; genus Sander; species Sander vitreus. The sequence goes on from NC_135876.1 coordinate 22,073,857, forward strand.
AGGCCCTAAATTAATATCCTACTAAATCAAACATGTGTCCAACATACCTACATATTTTTGTTCCACAGGTATTATCCTTTCACTGTGAGTTGCTGCTGTTTTTATATCTTAAATCTGCATTGATTGTGATGGGAAGCCTAGAGGAATAAAGGATATGTGAGTGACCCACTCCATTAATGGAGAATTATTCTGTCACTCAAGTCTTTGCCTTGCCATAGACATGTCATGGTTTTCAGATGTTGCTCCCAAGGCATACACACTAAAACTGTCACAAAATGATTTGTTGAGAGGCCTTTTTGAATATGAAGTGCCCCACAATATTTAAGGGGAGTGGGCCACATCATTCAATGCCATATCAACCAAAGTGCAGGGTTGCAATACGTGACATTTGTCAGAAGACTATTCTATTATTTCTCCGTGTATTTGTACACATAAGGATAGTTATGTTCTTTACCTTGTCAGAATTCATGGCCAGTCTCCCAAAGTACAAACGGTGGGGTGATCAGACTTTTGCAGTTGCTGCCCCGAGACTCTGGAACAAGTTACCCCCTGAAATTCGGACGACTACAGATGTAGCGCTTTGTAGGACTAAACTCAAAACTTATCTGTTTAGAAAGGTTTTTAATACATAGTAGTGGTGTGACAATTTCCCTCTCCTATTTCTATGTAACCTTTTTCTGATTTTATTGTTTCTATGTGTCATTCTTTTTATTGTATGATATGTTATATGATGTGTGTTTTAGTCTTGGTTTCTGATGTGAAGCACTTTGGATACCTTTTGGTTACTGTTAAGTGCTATATAAATAAATGTTGATTGATTGATGTGCTCCCAGTCCTTGTCACAACTGACACCCTCTGTTGACCTCAGGAGTGTACACATATGTTTCCAATGCATACAGATTTGTCAGCTGCTTGTTCTCACCTGCCAGTGAGGAGCTCCACTGGGCGTCACACATGTGGGGGTTCACGACAGGAACAAGGTCCCCCACTGCGACCACTTCCAGCTGTGTTTGACGGGGCACCTGGCCAGGCCAGAGGCAGTACAACAAACCTGGGATGCTGAAGTAGTGGGGCAATGTTCTTCCACTGACTACCCCAGAAAGTTTTTGCAACTGACAATTATTTTCATTATTGATTAATCTGCAGAATACTTTCTCGTTTAATCGCTTGGCGTGTAACATTTTAGAAAATAGTGAAGAATACATGTTTCCTAAAGCTTGTTCTGTCCAATCAACAGTGCAATACCCTGGAAATGATTGACACATATTACTATCACATTCAGTAAGGAGACAAACAGCAAAACCTCAAAAGTAAGATATTGGAATTTGATTGTAGGGGTGCACGATTTAGAAAATGTCACAATTCGATTCAATATCGATTTTCAGGCTCAAGATTCGATTCAAAAACGATTTTCGATTCAAAAATGATTCTCAATTAAAAAAACAACTATTCACGTTATGTAAATCTGGTTACTTTTCCCATGTGATTGCAGTAGACATACATTTTTTTTTTTTTTTTAAGAATTAAAATATTAAAATATGAATCGATTTTTAATCGGTAGAGCTTGAATCGCGATTTGAATGTGAATCAATTTTTTTGCACATTCCTAGTTGATTGACATTTGCCTTAAAAAGTGAGTTAACTTTGTTGACCAACTAATGGATTAATCAACTTATTGTTTCAGTTCTAAATGTAATCATATATCTTACCTAGCCTTGCTAATATTCAGAAATGTGCTAGTTGGGGTCTGTTTACCATCAGTTTAGGATTGAAAGAAACCAACTAACCAACTAAATGATTGCCCGTTTAGCATGCTGGCCCAGGATCATCTTAGTTCAGGAACGATTGGCAGCTAAGTCCAAACATTTATTTAAATATCACTGCTTTGATCACTGAACTGGAGACACAATGTTGTGTTGAAATATAATACATGGGCTTTGTCACAGAGTACAATTGAATGAGATGAAAGACACAATTACTGTATGTGGTGCAAGTATATCATCTATACCCATATTGATGCATGCCCTATATTTCGCTCCATTTCCAGTGTGGCAAATTCAATCTGATTTAATGTTGAAGATGACTGTTATTAATATCTCCTATTACTACCTCTATCTTCACCACTCCAATTATTTTTGCAAGGGGTTGGGTCAGAATAAAAAAAACTACGAGTTTGTCAGGCCAGGTGTGGGGGAAAAAAATAATAAATTGTGCTATGCAAGGCGCCAATAAAGACTATTTGAGTCCTGACCAAAGCAACTTGAGTCATATTTACATACAACCAACACTGAAATGAACAACAAACATTGTACATGTTATCCCAAATGTAAAGATAATGTATTGGTAGATGTTTTGGTTTGGACAACACACAGCTATTTGGTTGAAAACAAAAGTAAGAAAATACCTCATCTGACATTTATCCTAGGGTGTTTACCAAAAAGCATTTGAGAGACTGAAAGTGAAAGACGGTGATTGTCTCATGTGAAAAACATTGAGTTTTGGGCATCATTTTAAATGTCATGTTTGGTGTCAATCAATAGTCTGATGTCCGAAACCAAAATAAGCACAAAACATGGACAAATCTGAAATGCTGAAAAATACTTAATATCACAACCGGAATCAAATGTCCAGGAATAGATTCATCATTAGATTTTTTATTTGATGTTTGATATGTATTCCACTAGAGTTTGAGCTACCTACAGCAAATTATGTAATTTATGCTTCATGCCCAGCTCTTCAAGGTTACACTTGTTCAGACAATCAAGCAAATAAAGTAGAACCAAATGAATGCAGAAAAGGTGATCCCGCAAGCCATTGTCACAGCATTGAAATTAGTTATTACAGCTAATTTCACAGCGTTTTTTTTAATGAGTGAATGCTAAAATTACCTGGCTCCTAAATGGTGGAATGAGCTCCCCATTGACATCAAGACGGGTGAAAGCCTACACATCTTCCGCCGCAGGCTAAAAACACATCTCTTCCGACTGCACCTTGGTTGATAAAAAAAGAACTTACAGTTGCACTTTCATTTGGCTCCTTACATTAGCTTATTTAAAGCTAATGTACTTGCACTTACTTCTTGTTGTCTGGAGTTTGTACATTCAAGGTTGAAAGCACTTAATTAGAAGTCACTTCAGCTAAATGACATGTAATGTAATGTAATGGAAGAAGTTTTTAGATCCTTTACTTAAGTAATCGTACAAATACTCTGTTACAAGTACAAGTCCTGCATTGAAAATGTTACTTAAGCAAAAGGATGAGTTTTGTCACAAAAATGTACTTTACTTATTTCAAGTAAAAGTACTCAATGCAGAGAAGTCCTCACATTTTAAAAACTGGAAACAATCAGAAGAGTTATGTGTTTAATTGTCTAATCATTTCAGCTGGACTTGTAGGCTTGTGTATTGTTGGGTAGTTTAATTCATAATAAAACTCTTCATTTCATGAACTGCATTTGTTTTGAGTGCAAAAATCTTAATTTGTAAAGTAATTAGTAACTGAATCTTTCAGATGAATGTAGTGGAGTAAAAAGTACATTATTTCTCTCTGAAATGTAGTGGAGTAGAAGTAGAAAGTGGCACAAAAAGAAAATACTCAAGTAAAGTAACTCCAATTTTTACTTAAGTATAGTACTTGAATATATGTACTTAGTTACATTCCACCACTAATTATGTGTTTGTGTTCAATAAGGATAGTCATTCTGTGTTGACAGAGCTGAACTAAGAAAATCCAATGTATTTGGGAGAGAGAAAAGCGAAATATGTGCCAAAGGTGGAAAATACCAGAAAAAGGATACCTTGTAGAATCACAGTCAAGTACATAATGTATGATTTCAGGATAGGATAAGTAGATTACTAGCCTGGTTAACACCAGACCCTTCTCAGTTGTAACTGAGAGTGGGTCTGGGAAAGGTTAATTGACAGCTCATTTCCAAAGGGGCGTCACCAATGGACGCCGCTCAAATGCCTCAAGGGCGCATTGGATAGTCCAACCAATCAGACCAATGATCTGGGTGACGCTGTGCTTCGTTAGCCGTCATGTTGAATGTAAACAAAAAGCTGCTCGCCGTCGCTGCGTTATCGTCGTCGCGTAAAGCCCGCCTCAACAGTTGTGATTGGTGTAAAGCCCGCCTCAGCGGTTGTGATTGGTGCCTCGATTTTGGAGACATTGGAAATGGGTTTGAATGGGCTCTTCGCCAGACTGACTTGCAGAGCAAATCTCAAATTTGCCAGAAGTTCGTCAGGGTTTACCCAGGCTAGTAGATTACATGAGCCATTCATCCAAATTTCAAGCAAATCTAATACTGCACATTTTTAAGTAAAGCCCACTATATTTTGTGAAGCAAACAAGATTTGTAACAAACAAACCATTGAAGCCTTAAACTCATAAATCAGACAAAATGTGCAACATGCACGGATACAATGTTAAAAAACAAACAAAAAACCCCAGATCAAATAGATTGTAACTGCCGTTTGGACACGGAGACAAAGAGATTAAAGGATTCCCTAGGTTTTACCTTTTTTGAAATTACAACAAAAGTATCATCCAAGTAAATACTGTAATCCAAATTTGAACAAATCTGTAATAATCACAAGTTTAAGTCATGATCCTCTTCTTGAATGTTCATACACATCGTTTCTTCTCATTATTCATTTATTATGCTGTTCATCTGCATTCTAGACTACATGCAGATACACAACTCCTTGTGTTTAATATCATCGGATCTGCATATGTTGGCACACTGATGGGGCTTTATTATCTCTTTTTAATGTTTTTAGTTTGTACAACCAAAGTACAAGCACAGACCCAAATCATAACGGCGTGCGATATAAGGTCATTTGCAACTGCCACTGACAAGATGCCAATGTTCAAAGCTGCTGCACTGTAATGTATTAGTAGCCAGCAGGGAGCATGGGGGTGTTAGTTGTGGCTTGTGACTTGCTCTCAATCTAAGGCAACCCTGCTGTCAGAGAACCGAGAAATGTTGGCAAGAGCATGTGGTCTAATACAAAAATCTGTCAAAATGCTAACAGGCCTGGCACACTGTTTTGCCTTGGATACAGAATTATTCATATTCTCCAGTTAAACATGAACATATGAGTCTTCCCCAACCAAATCGTAATGCCCTTAATCAAGCTGAAACAATGACTAAGAATATATAAATGGGGTGGGAAATGATTACTTTAGAGCAGGGGTCTTCAACATTATTTAGGCAAAGGACCACTTAGCTGAAAGAGAGATGGAGCAGGGACCCCCTACTACATACTGTATATTGTATACAATTTAGTTGCATATTAAACTGGACCTACAATAACATGTACGGCGGCCTAAAGCCTTTATACATACCTTTTTTATGGTGCATACAATAAGCTTTTAAAATAACATGTAAAAATGTTATAATGTTTAAATGTGGCAGAGTAAATCTTTAAGCATAACTGTATCTGTGGATGGCTACCTAATATCAACCTTAGCTGTAGGCCAGTAAGCCCATCA